>NC_143386.1:43670366-44351616 GCF_980474605.1 Leiobunum rupestre | reverse complement strand
ATCTGGCATCACTGTGTGCCCAAATAAACTTAAATAGTGTCTTCTGCTTCAGTTTTGTGGTAAGTAATTTTTGACCCCAACCCAACACCAGAGATAATAAATAGGCTTTAGCATTTATTATCTCTGCCCAACACTGGCCAAAAAAAAAGAAGTGATAACTTTATCAGTGATCAGTAAAAAAATTATTTGGAGTGTACGTTAAATGGTAAAATAATGTCTAAAGGTTCACCAAAAATAACAATATTAGGGGCAGGTGCTGTAGGTTTGTCAACAGCACTGTGCATTCAAGATCTTTATCCACAGTTACAAATATCTGTAATAGCAGACAAATTTAATGAAGAAACGTTAAGCTCCGGTGCTGGTGGTCTCTTCCGGCCAGAGCTTAATATTGCACCAAACCCCGAGACTGCACTGTACATAAAGAGTAACTGCCACTGACTCTAGCATGTGATCCATTGATTCTTAAATCAAGTGATTCTTGATCTAGATTTGGCACATACACCAAACTCATTGTTAAAATTAATCCAATTTAAAAATATATTGTAGAAAATGGTGTTCCGATAGTTATGCTCGTTACAAAGAATTAGTAAATTGTGTAGAAAGTTATGAGGCTGGTTTTCAGAGAGTTTCTGGCTTTCACCTTAATTCTTTCAGCCAAGAATCATTAAACATACATAATAGCCATAACAAGTTAAAACACATACCTAAAATTAAATTATTGCGTTTACACTTACAGAATCCGTTATTGGAAGAACTACTCCCTGATTTTAGACCATTGACCAAATCAGAATTAGAATCATTTCCACCAGAATATAAGTACACAAATGACCAATAAAACTAGAATTATATATAAAACATAAATAAATTAATATTTTTTATAGGTATGGAGTGTTTTATACAACAATCATTACGGATTGTGGAAAATATCTTCCATGGATGAGAAAACAGTTAAAATTATAACAATTTCCTAAATTTGGGATAAGAAATTAAAAAAATTTACTATTTCAGATTTGAATCTAAAGGGGGAAAAGTTCACCGTCGAACAATTAATAGTTTTAATGAGGTTATATTTAAATTTAAATTAAATTTTGTTTGAAATAATTAAGTTTAATATACAGGTGACAGAATGGAGTGACATAGTTGTCAATTGTACTGGCTTAGGAGCACGACAATTAGCCAAGGATCCAAAACTAGTCGCAATTCGTGGCCAAACTGTAAAGGTCAGTCTTTTCAATGGGCTGAGTATTTGTGTGATTATTAGGATACCCCAGAAAATGTGAAAAATGTATAATCATGATTGAAATAATTAAATCATGTGATATCTCCCTTTTATGTTTATCCCCACCATTTTAATATATTAGCATAACAAACAGTATTTTAATAGGTACATGCTCCGTGGATTAAACATTTCTACTACGGAAATGAAGCTTACATTGTTCCAGGGTATGGGCATTATTAAATTTTAAATATACTATAATATATGTAATTGAATAATATTAATTCTGGTAGAATTGACATGGTTACATTAGGTGGAATAAAACAATTTGGAAATAGAAATCCAGAAATAGACTCCCACGACCGTACTTTCATCTTGGATAATTGTACCAAATTAGTTCCAAGCTTACAGATAGCCAATTTGAATATTAAAAGTGAATGGGTTGGATTACGACCTTTCCGTCAACCAGTTCGGGTAGAAATAGAGCTCTTAAATAGCACCAACAAAAAAATTAAGGTATATTAATAATATATAATAAGTTAAAGGGCAACGCAAGCTCTGTGGCAAAATAAAGAAAAAGCATGGTGCTTTTTAACCCCCTCCACCCCCACTTGGTACTGGCGAGACCATGCAGAGTTTACCGTAAATTTCGCACTTTGCATTCATAGGCACACAAATGCCAGCTCACTTGCGTTGCCCTTTAATAACTAACGAAATAATCATTCAAAATTGGCTTTTACTACAATTTCGAACTTTTCAGCTCACTTGTAATGGATTATGACAAATTTAATGAACTTGCCCCTAGAACAAAATTATATTTATAACCTCTTTATTTTTGACATAATTTTTCTGGTTTTAATTTCCCAAATTAAGTTGGGTCAAAGCCATTTTGCTGCATAACATGTGAAGGGAATACTTTTCTATTTTCAAAGAAGCAGATTTTGAATGATTTGTCTTAAGTCGATTCTTAATTTTTTAATTATAAATATGCAAATTATTTTCAGGTTGTGCATAATTATGGCCATGGGGGCCATGGAATAACTTTAAGCCATGGCACTGCTAAGCATGCGGCTATGCTAGTGGATCAATTAATCAAAGGATGTCCCAATTCTGCTCTTTAAAGTAATTCCACAATAAAAAGAAAAATTAAATATTAATTTACACAATTAACTTTATTGCAATTATTAATTTGTGTAACATATTTAAATAAAAAAATTGATATAATTGTTAATTATTTTGAATATTTCTGAAAATCAATAATTTCAGAATCAGACTGCAGCCATTGCATGACAGCTTCTTGACCATTATCATCTTTGCTGGACATATCTACAGACTCGCTTTCCGGTTCATTTAGCACCATTATCTCTTCATTTTCATCATCTATAACATCTTGTATTGACTCCAGAGCTATAGCTGTTTCTAGAACATTCCCAGTTGGAATTCCTTGATTATCTTCGGATATTTGTACATCTAAAATCTCCGACATGGAAATATAGCTGGTCTTCAAATTATTTATAGTTTCATCCTTGTTTAAAACATTTGGTTGTTCATCTTCCAAAGTTATAATGGGGATTGCTGGGGAAGGTGGTTTTTGATTTTCCATAGTAGTTGCCGATGATAATATTGACTTCACTTCTTTAAGAGCCGTGTTGATGCTGTCCATATTATTAGAATTTTGCACCGCTTTGATTAGGTTGTTAATTTCGTTTAACGCTTCAGTCCTTCTTTGTTCTAATTTTTCTAGTGTATCCATTTGAGTTTGTAAATCAGACAATGTCTGGGAACAAGAGGCATTTCCAAAATCACAAGTACCATCTGGGTTAATTTGTGGCAAAGTGTCACTTTCAGCATTTTCATTTGGAAGCTCGATAGGATCTTCCATAGTTTCGATAAATATTCTGGAATTCTCCTTCAATTTCTCAGATAAATAATGAATATGCTTGCATAAACCAAATTTACACAAGCCTTCAGGGCATGTACACTGATATGTATGGACACAAATACAACATGTGGGGCATCTAAAAGAGCACGAACAAACTTCTTTCACTAGTTCCACAGTGTAAAAATTACACGGTGAAAGTTCGGAAGCAATTCTCCAAGTATTTGATGTTATTTGAGTGATTTCCAAACACAGATCCAAGGACTGTTGATGCCTTTCAACAACATTTTCTTCACTCAAAGCACCATCTCCCTTCATGACTTCAACAACATGACTGTGAAACTTATCGCGACACATTTTCAATATGGCAATGACACTGTTTTGGATTTGATTTAACTCAATGCCTTTATTATAAAGGTGCTTTAAAGCGTTTTGACAAGCTTCGAGGTTAACAAATAGGTTGCTAGGGTCAATTCTGTTGTAGCAATAAGCCCACTGACTTGGTTCCAAGGAATAATTATGTTTGAAGTAATTTCCGAATTCTTGAGTGGCGGGATCTTGCAGGAACATCTCCAAACATTCAGCGAGCAGTATACTAAACCTTTCAATGCAGATTTCAGTGTGAAGAGCTTTGATGGTCTTATATACAACAGCTTTTGTAAAAGTGTTTTCTAGGTGAGTTAGATTTTCTCTCCAACTTCTATCAACAACCCAAGGACATATCGCGTAATTTGGTTCATTAGCCATAACAGACTTCCAAGAAGGTAGAGTTAAATTTATATCGCCAGTCATTAATGTCTTGGGAGTAATTTCACCAATCAAATTTCTTAAAATAACACAAAATGCGTTAAATATATTTTTATCTTGTTTGTTACTGATTAAAAATGAAACTGGAATAGCATGCCCTTCGTCATCCGTCGCTATTACAGATATAAGACCAAATTCGCCATTTTCTACTTCCACAGTTTGATCTACGCACAATAAATTATGCTTAAATTTCATCAACATTTTTTCTTGAAATTTCGTTACAATCATCAAGAAAAAGTCTCCCATGTCCAGGTCCAAAGCTTGGTCTTTCATTCCAACAGGTTTGAAATGTTTTATAGGGTTGTAATCTTCGAGATTCTTAACATGCTCAATAAACAAGACCAAAGCGGAGAGACTCTCAGCATTTGGGGTTGGCGTTAATGGGCTAAAGACTGCAGATTCAACATTCCTCAATAGATTATTTGTGATGTCTTTCCGTTGCTGGAATCCACCTGATACAACGAGACTGATTTTATCTAAAATTGTGGTCATGGTAACTCCTTGATTAACTTGTAATGATATATCCTTAATTTCTTTCTTGCCAAGCTGGAGATGCTGAATTCCGCAAGTATGTCCGTAGTGAGTTTTACAAAATTTAGCCTCAATTCTATCACTATACTCCGTAACAACCATATGGGATGTGCAATGGCCACCAATTTTGATGCTATCTTTCAATTTTCTTTGGCCTGTTCCTTTGGGTTTAAAACTTCCAGTACGATTGCAATAAAAATGGGTCCTTTTTCCTTCCTTGCTTTTTTTGGTTCCAGAAACTTGGATGTAGAAGCTGTGAGTGTGTTTTTCAACTCTGGTTTTCCAATCATTGTATTCTTAAACATTAAATAAGAATTATTTGCACGCACGACAGTGGAGCTTAAATTAAAGGTATGAACTGGAATATGTACCTTTCTTATTAGTAAATTCAAATACTGTGTACTCCAGATTCATATTGTGGTGATCACACAGATGTTCTATAAGTTTCTCCATTAGTCTGCAACTGTAATTACAGCCAGGCTCTTTACATTTCACGGGAAGCAACTCTTCGCGAAATTTTGATGATTTATGCAAAGTTTTAACATGACGATAAAGGTTGGATTGATTGCTGAATTTCTTGTTGCAAGATGCACATTCCAAACTACAATTATCTATCGCACTTGCCATAGTTAAAATCATTCAAAATGTTCAAATAAAAAAGAGCTATAAGCCGGAGAAACTTAATTTACTGGTACAAATTGGCCAAAAAACAGGGTTATTTAATTCTAAGAGGTTGGTACACGACTAGCAGGTACAAGAGTCTCCCCGAGAGCCCTTTTTTTGTTTTTTTTTAGAGTTCCACGATATGGTGTCGACTAGAGCCTTAGACACCAACACAACAAATGAACGTCACAGACAATATCGGCACAAACGTTAGAAGCGCTGAAGGGATCGCAAAAATCCCGACAGCAGGCGGAAGTATCCGGGGCGGGAGCTACCCTCCGGAAGAGCCCCGAGAGCTCATAGAGGAATATACGCTAAATATCAAATGTCTGCTAACAATTTGTTTTAACGTAACTAGCTTCTGTTAAACTTATCTAGGCTAGGTTCAGCAGCAGTCAACGAAAAAAAACCCGATGGGTTTGATATTTTCCACCAATGAGCTTTTTCGTCATAATTACGTCGTAAGTTGGTGAAATGACGTCAGTCATCGGAAAAACCGACTCTTCCAGCCGATGACTTCGGTGAGTAACCGACAGAGTTGCCTGAATAATATTTTAGATCTCGCAATGAACGTACGGACAATGGCCACCTACTGCTTCGTCTACTTTCACCCTTACTCCTTTTACATGCCCACTTATTACACTTACCCCATCATAAGTCAGTGCAACACAATTCTCCAGTTTGAAACCATCCTCTTTTAAAAGATTTATAATTGCCAAGCTGATACTCTCAGAATCAAACTTGTGTAATCGTTCTACGACACCTATTTCTGCTTTAGTATATCGAATACAAAGATTTAACTGCTCTACTCCCGCATTGTCTCGAGTTTCGTCAGCTATTACAGAGTAGAATCCACCGGATTCGTTGACCTATTGAAGAATAATTTTTCTCACTAAACTTGCTCAAATGCCAATTATTTCGTTTTGTATGGTGCTGTGCATATATTTGGCATTATTCGGCATATTATCGCACTTGGCTTTTAAATCAGGACATTTTCTTTTTAAAAGATCTAATATTGCAATAAAGTTTCCCCTATTCCCAATATTGTCGGCGGATGTGTAAGTGTTCCCCTGAAGTGCTAAATCTTGTTGGGGACATAATATAATCACTTCAACGTGTGTAGATAGGACCTCTGTATTTCTAATAATGTCTGGTTTATGGTGGTCGTTAACCTGGAAAGCTATTGATCCACGGGATTCGGATTCCATGTGGTAGAAGTACGTTTTGTAGGCTAGTTGGTGAGAAGATTTGTTGGAAGTGAAGTGTTCTTTGAATTGTTTCCCCATATTTTTCCAATCTGAAAATCCCTTTAGAAATCCAGTATTTTTACTGCCTAACAAATGACGGCAACAAAACAATACACTGCATCCTTTGCAACTGAATATTCAATCATTTGATATTTGTCATACCTAGAAGAATTGAAACCTCGACTTTTACCTCCAATTATTCTTTTAGGAAAAGGATTTAGTTTAGGCAGAACTGGAAAGCAATCTTTATCTAGTTATCAAGTTATTCAACGCGTGTAAGCCCATTTCTTTTGAATTGGACACGTTGTTTGATCTATTTTTTGCATGGTTAGAGTTGGGGTTTGCAATTACTTCTACAATTTCTCCTTCATGAGTTAGTTCCATTTCCATGACGTTTGGAAGTACTTCAGCGGTATTACTACCACTGTTATCAGTCCCCAAGGATTCTAAACCCTCTCCCAATTATTTGCCTAGGTTTTCCTCAGAACTATCGTTATGGGTTTGCGCCGACGATTTAAAAAAACGTGCCATTGCACCTTTCTGACACTAACGAAACTATCTTCTCTATTCCCTTTTTGTCGTTTTTGAGCCACAGATAAAAATTTTCTGGTACTCATATTTAAAAATACTACTATTATCAGAAATACATGAACCGAAATTATCAGCGTCCTATTCCTCTAACACGGGAGGCAAGTTCCCCGTTTTCCCCCACATTAGTGGCCACGTGTCATCTTCCCTTCCTCGAAAAGAGAACCTCCCCACCTCCGCGGCGAAGGTTTGAATACGCTACCTGGCGACGGCCGAGCGAAACTTTCTCGAAAAACAAATAAATAAATAAAATATGTTGCTGGGGAAAAATTACAAGTGCATCATGTGTCTGTGGAAAAAAGGTTGTCACTATTAGAAGAAACGTCCAAGGAAAGAATAGCTCAAACAAATATCATCGTAATCAGTTAATTGTTATTAATTAATGAAGCCCAGTTAACGACTAATAAAAACTAGTCTAACTTGACTACGTAAAGAATTATAAACAATAAATATTTGTATTATTTTGTTAAAATAATTGTACTTGTTTTATTTGAAATATAAATCTGAATAGCAACATAAAGGTAGCCTTACTCGTAAACGAAATCATCATTTCTATTGCTTATTTCTACTAGTTATTTTCTCGTGGTTTATTTCAGTTTCTTCTTCTTCCGTAGCCTTCTGTTTATTTGGTCTTCCCATATTCTTTGCTACTGCAGGCCTAAATATTTTTATCTGGGATTCATATATCTTAAGTAGCTCCAATGAGTAATTGGTATATTTTCTCATAATCATAAAGGTTAAAATTTTTTACCATGGTTAATATAATTTAAAAGTAATAAAAGCTTGCGTAGTTTTTAAATATTTTTAAATAAAAATAGTACCATGAAGTATCCGTCGTCGTGAAAATTTTATTACTGGTATATTTTCTGATTCTAATAAAACTATTCTTTCATACATAAATGGTCTGTTAAGACACGGCCAACTTTGATTTCTCGCGCTACAGCGGCCATCTCATTCGTTGACGTTTCTGTGTTAACCTATGAGCAAAAGATGTGTATGACGTCAGCGCCCCTAGCGGATTATTATTTTTAGTATAGTTTTTACATTGAAGACAATATAACCACCGAGCGTGGCGCTGAACTCCTACACATTATAGTACAGTTTATAGGGGGAAAATCCTTGCTCGCGGAATTTCGACGAATGTGTTGGCCGTAGTAGCTACGCGAACAGCGCGTGATCAAAGTTGGCCGTGGTTAAGATTAGTTGAAAAGGTTTTTAATTCATCTACTTTTTGAATATTGAACAGCTGCTGCAGCTACCGTCTTCCACAGTTCCACAAAACACGGCTAAGCCTTGGTTTACAGACCCACGTTCCTCACGATCTTCTTCGATGAAATAATTTATCTTAGCCTCACTAGATGGCGGTCTAGTTACCCGTGGTGCATTCGAAATTTTCCCTGTAATCGCGGGAGGCGGAATATTAACAAGGCCTCGCTATTTAACCCTCCCCTTTCGCACGGGGAAATTGCCGTCCGACAAAAATATGCTCGCTGATAATTTCGGTTCATGTATTTCTGCTATTATATACTAATAGCGAAATAACCTTAACAAGGTTTAAGACAATGAAGCTTAGTTAAAGCTATGTAGTCTTCAAACAGACTTTATAATAATAACAGCTATATCTAGCCTTGAAAAAGGCTGTTTGAACAATTTAGGTAGAGTTGCTAATTAGCCTTGCCAATGGCCGGGGCTCATTTAACGCGGCAACCACTGTCATCTCCTAGTCCTGGCTTCTGCCTATATCAATGTAACCAGAGTACACTACCAATGGCCGAAACCACAGAGTTCGAGTATAGGTGATTAAAAAGATAGCGATTTGTAAGGGCCATTTGGGACTCTTGGAAATTGGAATTGAATGGGATTTCTTTTTTACAGAGCTAGATGACCAATTTTTAAAAATAAATAAAATTTGAAAATCATATTCGGTCTCATTTGGAGACCCCAGAGGGTATTTTTTTGAAACTTTTAGAGGCCCCTAAAATAGGCCTAAAGTTTTTCAACATAGGCACGTGCCTACTTGTGCCTACTGCTGGCGGGGGCACTGTTCAAACTAACGACTGTCGAAAGTACAGCGCTAAATCCACCCGGTGGCGGAAAAGAGAAACGTAACGCGTCTCGCAATGCATGATGCCAGCTGCTTTAGTAAGAGAGAGGTGTGTAGAGAGAGAAAGGGGGAAGGAAGAAGCTTCAATTTATCTCTACCAGGTGCCGATACTATCGCCTGATTTCTTCTTTTTCGCCCGTCCAGTGGTGGTACAAAGGGCGCTATGTGCGTTTCAAACCTAGGGTTGATAGGCCTATGGTCACAGCTGTAGTGATAATAGTGGCCACCATGACAGTTACCGTTTTTATCAATAGACAAATTACAATGGTGACGTCGCCGGGTTTCAGACGACAACACTCTATACTCCCTTTGAAAACTTCAGTTATGTAATATACGTTCGAGCGGATGCACATCGACATGTTATATGAAATTTTTTTGCGATGCATTTTACCACGCACAGAAATCCAATAAAAGAACAAGAACAAAACGAAGCAATGGCCAAGGAAACCGTTAATTTTATTAAATAAAAATGTAGCACCTCGACAGAATATGACTTCGAGACCGGTAACAAAATTAAGACTAAATATTCGAGGCAATCAACCCGGGTTAAAATATATACGTTTCTAATGTACCAGTTTCGATATAAAAATGTAAACAGTGACGTAGGCAGCGTAGGCTGAAGGTATAATGGTGGTGCATGAGGCTCCATAGAAACGTACGACGATTTCATGCTTTTACCATATGTAACATACTCATAAGTATGCCACTAGCTCTATTTCTTCACTAACGGTTTGTTTCCCAGATATTGCGTCATCCGTACCCAGGCCCGGACTGGCCATAGGGCAGATCGGGCAAATGCCCGATGGGCCGGTGTGGTCAAAGGGCCGTGAGGCCATCTAGCCAGCATGACAATGTAGTGTTTTTGTGGGAATTAGTAGGGGCCGACGTTTCTAAAATGCCCGGGCCGGTTTTAGGTCCCAGTCCGGACCTGTGACCGTACCCTACGTAATATTTGATGTCATATTTGACGTCATCGAATCTCAAATGCCGATAATGCCGTCGTATAATTAGCTCTACGTCTGATAAACCGACGGCCATTATTTAAGTAAAAAACCGGTTTGAACAATCAAGGCTTAGGAGCTAAAATGAGATACAATATAGTGTCCGGTGCTGTTAATGCAATGAATTTGCAAATTAATGAAGTTTTCGGAGACTCACGTTCTAAAATAAATTTGCATTGTCAAATAAAAGAAGCAGGTTTATTGGAAAAAATAGTTGAAATTCAGGTTGAGCTTTTCTGGGGCATCTACAAGATTGGAGTCTTTGCAGTTTCTCTTGAGCCTAGGCCTAACTCTTATAGGCTTGATATGGGTTTTAATAACGCTGGTGGAATATTCCACTTCGACGACTTGTTCCATTTGCGGAAAGCGATCACTTATTGGTCATTTTCCCCAACCTTTTATTTTTCTAAATTACTCATAATTTAACTTCATCCGCACAAACCGAGCGAGTTTATAAATTTCAATAAAGCTACATTGGGCTGACTAAAATTCCGACGCAAAAAATTCCTTCTCAATTTCGAGGTTTTCCATTGGTTTAAATAAATATGTTACTAGCCAACTAGGAGCAACAAACACAAGGAGAACGCAGCTAGCCTTTAAACACGCTAACGACGGGTTGTGTACGAATTTCATTACGATGAACGTTTTACGGGCGGGGGGAAGACAATTTCCGTATTTTCCCCTTCCGACGGTGACAGTAGCAGGCGCTAAAGCGTCTAGCCAATGAAAAACGTACACAAGAAAATCCACGACTTTTGACGGGTTGCGTTCTCCTTGTGTGGGGTGTTGTGTTTGTTGCTCATAGCTAGCCAATAGTGTAACTCCCAAAATTACTAGGATGAATAAAAAGGTTAAAATCTAACGTAGTCCACCTTTTTACTGGTTCGTGGTGAAACAAACCGTTAGTGAAGATTTTTGAATGGAATAAAGGTACAGTGGCATACTTATGAGTAATTATGTTACATATGCTTTTACTATTAAATTATTTGACATATTTAATTCGTTTTTCTGTAATGAGGAAGATTTTTAATCTGACTATGCTGTAGATGGTGCTTCGCAATGCTAAGAGGACTTTCCCACTTCTATTTAATAACGTAACGTGCATCGCTTTTCGTTATTAAATAAAAGCGGGAAATCCCATAGTGTTGTGTAGGGCCATCTTCGTCGGTCTAAAAATCTTCCTCAATTAAATTAATAAACCTATGATTTACATTTGGACACGCTAGGCGTGGCCTAAACCGGAGGGCTTACTGAGGTACATCAGCCTTTTCAAAGCGCCTCAAGCCGTCAAGAATTCTGTTCAACTATCACTACGAGAGGTTTAGGCTACAGTACGTGCGATAAAGTTTTTTTTTTTCAAAGAAGGAAGAAAGAAGGGCTGATTGAGTCTGAGAAGACCGCGAGCCCGGCGAAGATTAATCAAAGCGAGATATGTGTAACGGCCACGCCAACGAGGGGATACGTGGCGACAGGGGTGGGGACACCCGTGGCGGAAGTATTTCGACCACCCGTTGGGGGATTGGTGGTCGTCCTCACACGGCCATCCACAAACTCTGCCTTCCGGCTCCCGGACGCCTGGGATTACAGGAGTGAGCCACTACTCCCGCATGGATTAAACACTCCCGGCTGTGATAAAGTGTTTAGAAATTATATGGATTCCAGTGAGTTTGACAGAAAAACCTCAGCTATACGTGTCTTACTGGTTATTTTTACTTAACACAATGATTAATTACCATTACTTTAACTTTTGAAGAACCAATTTCAAAAATAAACGGTATAAAACTTACTAAGCCTAATCGTTAACCGACAACAACGGCCCCATTTGGTCAAAATTTAACGTGAACACTCCAGCTCATAGAAATCTCATAGGTAACTAGAATCATGCCGCCCACGGCCGAGCTTGTCGCCAGTTCGTTTTGAACCTTCAGCCAATGAGAGGCCGTAGAGTGGAACCACCAAGGAGGATAATAATCCTCCTTGGTTCCGCTACTATCGCGGGAGCTAGGTGAGCTCTGATTGGCTGAGATCTGGCTATCGTCTGCCACGGCGTTTGGTCCATTGGCCAGTTACACGGAAGCATTCTAGTTACCTATGAGATTTCACGCTCCAACTTCTTTACGAAATTACAGCAGAAATCGACTTCAGCGACCACATTGAACTAAAATTAGCCGTGATTTTCTTATTTCCAGAATTAACGCATGCTTTTTAAAGCCTGAAAAGTGAGTCCCCTTAGTTTCTTGGACCATGGTAAAAATTCGCATCCTCTAACCTCCGAAAGTAAAATAACACTGTAAAAAGTAGCTCGCTAGCAGAATTATAAGCAAACGACCGTAGGCTACGAAACGACTCAGTTACGTTGTGGAATGCATTTTAAAACGACATCTATGTGTTAGTTTTAACTTGTATTCCTCTTCTTTGTTCTGGTGCTAAGTCCTTTTATGTAATTTTGGAGTGTGTGGTGCGAAGACCCCGCTGTCATAGGCACCAAATAAATATCTTTCTTATTTTGAAAAAAAAATTAATCCAAGGTTTAAAGCTATTCGCCTGCCTAGTGCCATAAACGTCCCGATTAAAAGTTTAACACTCGATTTAATTTTAATTTTTAAGGGTTTATCTAAAGGTAATAAACAGTTTCAATATTTCGTATTTAACTTTAACCCTAATGGCTTGTGATAAAGAGAAACGATTTAAATTTACCCTACCACTATCAAGTTACGATCCCATAAATTTTGTTCTTCCCAAAACCAGTAGCATAAATGACTTTTCAGATGTGTATTCTACAAATAAACGGCAAACATTAACTGGAAAAGAAGCTAGTGATTTTTATAATGATGTTTTAAGTCAAGAATCCCAAGCTTCAATCACTAACTATATCGGCGTTTCTAAAAGGCCTCGCAAAAAACTCGCAGCTAAAATATCTACTAATTCTGGTAAAACCAGAAAAACATTTTCAAAATCAGAATTTTTAAGATTCTGCGAAGAAAATAACGCAATCAAAGTGAAAGAGATATTAGAAGATGGCTTTGACATTAATTGCACTGATGATTATGGATGGACTGGACTTATGTGTGCGTCATGTAGTGGTGCGGAAAAAGTGATTCATGTACTAATGAAATTTGGTGCTAATAAACACGTAACTGACTCTAAAGGAAGAACAGCTATAGATTTTGCTACATTAAAAAAACATCATAATATTGTGCAAATACTTGAAATGAATAATAGCCCTTATAATGATAAAAAAGTACCTTCATCACAAAATCTGCGTTTAGACTATGACTGTTCCCAATGTAAACAAACATTCAAAGATGCCAAAGAAAAACATGAAAATTCTATATTTCATCAATTAAACCGTGGTATTGGAGAACCCAAAACATTTTACAATATTATGGACAATAATAAGGGATTTCAAATGATGTTGAAAAAAGGGTGGGACCAAGAAAAAGGTCTAGGACCTACAGGATCCGGACAAAAATTCCCAGTGAAAACCTTTTTAAAACGAGACAGACATGGTTTGGGTGTTAGTGTGAAAGTCAAACCCAGAATAACCCATTTTCAACCCTTTGATTCATCTGCAGTTGCCAATAAACACCCCCCTTCAGTTACAAAATCAAAACGATTAGAAAAAATACGCAAAAAGAAACAAGAAGAAAAAGATAGACTGAAAGTTATGAACTTTAGAAGGGAGTTTTATTAACTTCTATTTGTTTAATATTTAATCATAATGTTTAAAGCCTTCGTTATTCTCGTAGTTGTTAATAAAGAATATTTTCCTATTTATCCTTTTGTTAGATTCAATATGGAAAAAAATCCAAACATTGTTTGTCAACAAATCCAAGAAATAGAAGAAATGGCAGAAAAAATATTAATAGCTAAAGATGAATTAGTACAGTTAGACAAAAAAAGAAATAAAAATCGAGAGGCATTAAGGTACCAATTTTAAAGTAAACGTTACTGCTTAAAAACTAAACAATTATTTACCAAACAGAGCCATATCAAATAAGTCAAAGGCATGTGACTCGTCTAAAGAGTGGCTATGTTTCGGGAATATGTTTATCAAAACAAACCGTGATAAAGCCTCAAAATGGATTAAAAAAGGCAAGGTTTATTTTACAGGGTTGCCACGGTACCTGGAAAACCTCGAAAAGTCAGGAAATTTGAATATAAAAATCATGGAATTAAAAAATTAGTGTAAAAATCAGGTAAATTTCACAGAATTTAATTTTGGTGGCAAATAGTAAACTTTTACTAAAATACAAAATCTTGCCACAAAATAAGTCAGGGATACCCCTAAAAAGTCAGGGAATTTTATTGTGAAAAACTGTGGCAACTCTGTTTTAGTTAATAGGCATTAACGTCTTGATAGTTCTAATTATAATAATTTTCACAGATCAGACTGTTCTAGAGGATGAGGTTGATAAACTACGTAGAGAACTTAAAAATAATGTTAACACTTTGAGAGATCTGGAAGGCAAACCAGAGTTAAAAGGATTTGATCTGAAACCGTTAAGTCAAATAGAAAAAGCTGCCATTGAAAAGGTTGTGGGCTTGTAATTAGCACGGAAATAAATTTTTCTTTGTATATATTTGAAATTTGCTTTATTTACTTTGAAACAGTAGCGTAGCCAGGATTTGGTTTCGGGGAGGGCACACAATGAAAAAAAGTAAAACAAAAGATAAAAAAATTGTACATACAACCATACATTTTGGGTGTGGGGCATGTGCCCCCTGGCTACGCCACTGCTTTGAAATGGTAGTTTAAGGTGGCCTACAGTTTTGCAAAAGTAATTATTTAATAAAAGTTTATTTATCCCAAAAGATAAAACCTTGATAAAAATTATTCAAAACTCTCAATATACCAATTTGGTAAAATTTGAAATTCATCGGAATTATTCAACTTTGAGCCAGTTATCATACTCCCAGGTTGCCATTCAAATTTGTAAACACATCTGAAATGCATCCAAGTATTTTTCAAAATTCATATTTAATATTATTTCTCTTGCAATATACCTCGGGTTATCTTCAGTTACTGTTTCTTTCAAAAAATTTAAAAATTCATCAAGGAAATTCATGCAGCCTGAAGCAGACCACAGGCCCTTAATAAAAATATTTTACAGAAATTATGAATAAAAATGTGATATTTAATAATACTTTTATAGTACGCACTTTTGCCATTTTAGGGAGGTCATGTGTTTGGAATAAATCAACAGAAAGTACTATTCCATCATCATTACGAAAACCGCAAAAAATTTTGGGAATGCCAATGAGAAATGACTGAGCCCAAAACTTTTTCAGTTTATATCTGTGTGCAAATTTTTGTTAAATAACTCCCAAGTCCAGCCTTTTAACTTCATTTTTTACAAGATTGAGCTGAAAGTTCTAAGCAAAGTACATATGAAATTCTACTTTGTGAACTAACAACTCCAACTAAACTGAAAAAAAAAGCTCACAAATGAAAGTTTCGCCGTTGTCTATCATATTCAATGACTCTAGATGTTTTCAGCTCAATATATTTATCAGTCCTCCCTGTTTGTTCGGGATAATCAGGCTTAACATTTACATCGAGACCATCAATTTCAGCAGAAAACATTAAATTATGATTATTTATGTGCGTTTTGACAACACAATCAAATTCTTCCCTTTCATTTACAGGACTTTGGGTATTTGGGGGCTTTCCTGGAGTATCTGTAACTTGCAATATTCAATTCAGTATTTAGAAGAAATACGGAAAAAAAATTCAGTTTTTATACCAGACATGAGATATTGCTCAAATTTGTACCCCCATGATGACATGAGTTTATCTCGTTCAGTTTGCTCAATGTGTCTTTGTTGCTCACGTTCGGTGTTAAAACTGCATATATATATTATACCACGAAATTTAGTAGCACATATTATCCAATCCTCCTGCCTTTCGTATGGTGTTAGCATTACTTTTGTGAGAAGTCCCCGATAATTTATGAAATCAACACGTGATAACACAGTCTTATGATCAAGAATCCATTTTAACAACAAATCTAACCTCTCGTTTAGACCAAACTGTTTTCTTATTACATCTTTATAACCAATATTTAAATCAAATTTTGTAGATTTACAGTTAGCGGGAAGGTAAAGGAATTTTAAGTTTTCTTTTCCCTTTGTATAAGCCCGACTTCCATCAACACTGAAAAAGCCTATTTGTTTAGGTTGACCAAAGCTTGGGAAAGCTTTTTCAGATAGAAGATTAACTGCTAAATTTAAAGAATTATAACCTGATTTAACTGATAATTCTGAGGGAAGCTTTTTAGGACTTGAGCCGTCTTCACTTTTAAATTGATTATTATCCACTTTCCGTTTTCTAATATTTTGATGAGACATAGTACTTTGTATATCGGTGCTTTACTTTACACTCTCGTTCATATTTTTAATAAAATATTTCATAAATGTACAATTTGAATGTCATCTGAAGACCATGATCACACAAACAAGTTGAAACAACGCACGAAAAACAGTAATTTGTAACAGTGTTGCCAATGTTTTTATTGTTGAAAATTAGCTTAAAGGGACACACCTATAGAGAAATAGAGGAAATATTGTATCTTATTTATTTATTTATTTTATTTATTTATGAACAATAAACATCTGTGAAGACGTTGCCGACTTGTATACAGACTTCGGATTATATACAAAAGTAGTGCAGTTCCAGAATATAATGTACCACAATGAGATCATATGAGTGAGAGAAGAAAAAGAAATAAAAATATGTTAAAAAAAATTATTTACAGACAATGCCCGATAGGGACTAGAGTATAACAGAAAAAAGGGGGGCAAATGTTAGTTGTACATGATTAGGGAACAGTGATAAACAGGTTATTAAATACAAAAAAGAAAGAAAAAATATCTAATACTTATTGAAATGGTCTATTAAAGAGGTCCGAAATTTGGAATAGTTTTCAAGGGAAATAATTTCTTGGGGCAAAGAGTTCCAGCCATTTATAACGGTGTGAGCAAATGAATTAAGTCGAGTGGTAGTGAGAGCTCGGGTCTTATTTAGTTTTAAAGGGAATATAACCCGCAAAGCAATCTTTATGGAAGACCACTTCAATCTTCCAAATTTCCCGGTACAGTGGCGCCAAACATTTATAAAGCCAAAGGCAAGAGCGGCCAGAGCTGCAAACGTTGGTGTTCCACACCAAATATCTGAGGTTATATTCCCTTTAAGGAATGACCTCTGGTGCGCGAACCAACAGGTACAGTGAAGAATTCATTGAAGTCAAGAACCATGTTGTTATAAAACATTTATGCAGCAAACTAAGGTGGTTAATTTTATGTTGAATTGTAACTGATTGTATTTCCAATCGCTAAGAACGCACTAGAAAACGCGTTTCTTTCAAATCATAGAAAGCTAGTTTTTTTTAATAAAAAATGAAGAATGGTTCAAAATTCCGTAATTAAATATTTTAGGAGTAATTACTCAAACAAAAACATATCTTTTCACACGTTACTGTTAGAAATAGTTGTTTTACGAGCAATGGTTATGGGGAAAACCGGTGCACAGTAATGGTTTATCGCGAATATCTACGTTAGTATTGTATGTACGGCTATAAACCCAATTACTAACATTAGGGTCCGGCTATTTCCCACAAAATATGTTCTATGAACATTTTACATACGAGCAATCGTTGTGTCATATTCGCGGTTTTAACGTTGTACCAGAGATCCTGACAGTTATAGAGATACGAAACTCCGCCGAAAACCTGACAAAAAAATGCAAGCATCAGCGCCGCCCTTCGGCCGGAAGGAAGCGCCCGTTTCAAGCCGAGAGACGCAAAAATTGTAAACAACTGTAACAATCCTAGGATCTCTGCGATTACTCCCCACGTACAGGCATCGCTGCGATCGCCAAAAATTTGAAAAAAACTGGTTTGCTTAGGGTATAGGGAGTTTCGCATCTGTATAACTGCCAGGATCTCTGGTTGTACCCGAAACGCGTCTTACAATTTTGCGCCTTCGTTGACTTAAAACGCATCCGCCGTCTTCATGTAACCGCGTTTAAAATTTACCACCCAGCTAACTCTTGTTATTTTTGCCATAAATCGCTTGAAAATGAAGCTATTATGAAGGTTGTGTGAGACAAAATGATAGGAAAGTCGGAATAATGGGTCACTTCAATTTAAGTTCATATTGATTGCCGTAAAGAATAAATCCAAAAGACCAGTATCAATGCTTTGAAAAGAAAACACGACACCGATGAGACTGTTCGACATGTAGAACGCGAGCGAATGAACCTACCAAATTATATAAGAAATATTCAACATACAAATTTTCCCGTTTATATGAACTAATGTAATCTAAAATCGTCTTGAAAAATCGTTTATTGCTTTATAACATTCAAAAATAATATTTTTAATGCGCCATGTAGATAATCGAACATCTGCTCGTCTAGGTAAAGTTCGAGGGGTAAGACACACTGTGAACTCGGTGTACACTGCCGTACCTTTGACAGTGCTAAATGTAACTCGCGAATTCTTGAAAATATCTACCTTTAACAGTGCTAAATCCACGAACTCGGTGTACAGGTTATCTGAGACTGTCTTACCCCTCGGTAAAGTTTGCGTTGTCAACTCGCGTATTAGAAAGCAAAATAAGATTTTAGAAAGTAGGTTGTAATTCGGAACGATATTAATACTTTTCGCGAATTTGGTCATCAGTGAATTATAAATATAACTTTAAATAAGTTTCAAGGTTTATTTAAAAGCTAGTTTCATAACTTTTCATCTATTGGTTCGTTCAGAATTATTCTTTAAAGTAGACGAAAATTTTAAGGCGGTGAATCTTTCCCAGTCTTAAGCCTCGGTTTAATCAAAGATAATTTAAACTCGTACCCTACATTCGAATACTGAGAGCTTTCCCATTGACGGTTTTGTTACGAAGCGTTTACCCTTTTAAGACACGTGACCTCAGAAAAATGGGGCTCCATCGGTTGCGGTAAGGCGCAAACCATGGAGGGAATTTTTTCTGAGTTCCGGCGGGAAGTGGGTAAACGCTATCGGCAACGCGCGATAGAGTGATTTTGAATCTAGGGTACGAGTTTAAATTATCTTTGGTTTAATCTACTGCGAATTTTGAAACGGAAAAATCTGATTACTATTGTTAAATCTTGGATTAATAATACGATATTTTTAATACGAAACAAATAACGAAATACGTGGAATTTTTGGCGTTAAATAAGCTTAGAACGTATTCTTATTACAAGGAGCGTTCGCCATCATTTAACCAAGATTTAACGATAGTAATCGGGTTTTTACGTTTCAAAATACGCAGTAGATTAAACCGAGGCTTAAGACTGGGCAAGATTCAGCGCCTTAAAATTTTCGTCTACTTTAAAGATACATTCTGAACGAACCAATGGATGAAAATTTATTAAACAAAATTCGTGTAAAGTATTAATATCGTTCCGAATTACAACCTACTTTCTAAAATCTCATTTTGCTTTCTAATACGCGTGTTGACAACACAAACTTTACCTAGACGAGCAGATGTTCGGTTATCTACATGTTGCGGGAAAAATATTATTTTTGAATGTTGTAAAGCGATAAACGATTTTTCAAGATGATTTTATGTTACATTTAAGTTCATATAAACGGGAAAAATTGTCAGTGGAATATTTCTTATATCATTTGGTAGGTTAATTAACGGTTAATTATCGCCAACTTTACATTAATTTCAATGGGGTGGGGGAAACCTTTTAACCAAGTTACGCGCGAGCGCGCCTCTAGAGGCAGCGCAGATGGCATTACTGTCGTTTTAGCCAAGAATCTAATCGGTACCTTGTCAGCCGTTCGATTAATCGTTCTAGTTTGTTATCCGATTTCTATGGTTGGGGGGGGGGGGGATGAAAAGCAAGCTGCTTTTTCTTTTTTTGCCCTTTAAGCTGAGAGGGTGCGGGAAGGGATTGATATTTGGTGGTTAATTTGGAAAAGTGGTTCTGGGCCATTTGAAAGGGCAACGCAAGTGAGCTGGCAAAAAAAGAAAAAGCAGCTTGCTTTTCATCCATAGAAATCTCATAGGTAACTAGAATGCTGCCGCCTACGGCCGAGCTTGACGCCAGTTCGCCTTGAACCTTCAGCCAATGAGAGGCCATAGAGTGGTTCCGCCAAGGAAGATAATAATCCTCTTTGGTTCCGCTACTATAGCGGGAGATAGGTGACGTCATTCTCTCCGTTAACATTAAATTCTTGGCAGAACCGCTCTTTGAGCTCTGATTGGCTGAGATCTGGCTTCGTCTGCCACGGCGTTTGGCCCATTTGCCAGTTACACGGCAGCATTCTAGTTACCTATGAGATTTCTATGTTTTCATCCCCCCCCCCAACCCCTCACTCGGCCTTGGCAGAGGCGGGCAGAGTCAACCGTAAATTTCGCACTTTACTGACTTAACACACATTTTGCCAGCTCACTTGCGTTGCCCTTTGAAGTGCCAATTGATCAGATGCAAGGTGGGGGGTCCAGATAGGGGAACAATAATCATAAATTGGGAGAACCACAACTCGAAGACGACTGCCTCTGGCATTAAAGGGCAACGCAAGTGAGCTGGCAAAATGTGTGTAAAGTCAGTAAAGTGCGAAATTTACGGTTGACTCTGCCCGCCTCTGCCAAACCCGAGTGAGGGGTTGGGGGGGGGATGAAAAGCAAGCTGCTTTTTCTTTTTTTGCCAGCTCACTTGCGTTGCCCTTTAAGTTTATTAGGACATTGAAAAGGAGGGGCGCCAGGATCGCCCCTTGGGGGACACCCTTTCCAATAGGACACGCACTAACAGATTTGTATACCCCCGTACCGTTAAATAAAACATAGGACACCAGGAGGATGCTTGAAGTTGACCGCGAGTGCCGACCAGGCTTGGAAATAAGCGGTGGTCACTGGGTCAAAGACCAGTTTATTAATTGCTCGGACCAGTTTTTTTATTCAAAAGCTAGGGGTTCACTGGTCCAGTGTCCAGTTTATTAATTCCAAATTATTTGCCGCATTATTAACCAACTGGTCTACGTGACCACTTAAATAATTCAAGAGTTGGGAGTGACTGGCCAAATAGACCAGTTTAGAAATAAACCTTATTTCCAAGCCTGGTGCCGACACCCTTTTCGCCAATGTAGGAAGCCATGAGATGGGCAGATTACGTGGCGCCTTTTGAAAATTCAAAATTATGCTTTTTTGAAAATCAACTGTCATTTGATGTAAACAAAGGAAGGATAGATGGCGTTGCAAATTCTGCCCATCTCAGCTTTCATACATGCGCGGGGGGGGGGGATGAATTTTCCCATTCAAAAACAGGGGTGCCTTAACGCGGTAATATTCCCTCTATTTCTTTTCTATCTCTATGGACACACCGGCGTTTGAATTTAACCAAGGATCCTATATGTTAGGATAGTATACTTGGTCCTATCTGCTACCAACGGGCCGAGTTTTTTCAAATGCCGGTGTGGCCCTTTAACAAAATCAAAAGTGTATATGACAAAATGAAGTTAAAAGCTAAAAAACGAAAACAACAACAAAACAAATACAACGTAGTACAAAAATTAAAACAACAACAAAACAAATACAACGTAGTACAAAACAATATTAAAAAATATAATAAATGTAAAACCATGAAAAAATCTAGGACGTTTTTCTTTGCCCTGCTCCAAAACAGCTCTCAGCAACTCCCTCTTGGATCAATTAACTGAATGGTTAGAAAAATTTATTCCGAATATTTCCGTACTCGTGATACCACTATAATCAAAAGTCACATAATTACCAAAAGTGTGTCAATCGGACCTATTTCTTAATGAATGCTACGAGCGAAATACAAGCTAAGAAGATACTTGAATCCTCCTAGATACAAGTTGGGAGGGGATAAGGGAAAGTATGTCTTGGGGAGGGAAGGAAGTTAAAACCAACAAATAACGCCTCGTTCTGTGGAGATGCTATCGCCATCTACCTACGATATAATACCATAGACTAAAAAAGATCCAGAAAGTCGAAAATTAACAGTCTTTTATGTTATGTGGTCGATCTCGAGTCGAGCATTAATTAAACCTTTAGCATACGAAAGTACAGGGATTGTCACACTTTTGGTAATTATGTCACTTTTGCTATAATCACTATTTTTATTTTTCAAGCCCTATTTCCAAAATTCGAACGATTCTATGTTCCTTTAAATGTGAATCGTGTTGTTAGTGTGGTTTTTCGTAGACGTTGTCGGTTTTTAGGCAATTTTTTTTAATAAAAGCATTATACAGGGTGTCTACTAAAATGCGATACAGAAATAATAATTGAAAAAATATTTTTCCTAGGAATTTGATATTTTCAGATCGCATAGCATGCGCAGAGGGTCATTAGATGATACAAAACCCAAGGTCATTCGAAATTTATCTCGAGAACCGTTGGGCTTAGAGACTCGGTTGCAATTAGAAAAGTGTGCGCCATCGTATTTTACGACCAAGTGACTCTGAACAGATTTAAATTGGCCAACTAGAAAGCTAAGAGAATAAACACCAAAAACACGAAGGTCATAAATTAAAAATTATCTTATAATATACTGCTCCGAAAACATAGTGTTTCTCATTAGGAAATCGCTCTCGTATGCGTAAAATGTATTTGAACCGAGAGGAAGCTGATGAGAGCAGTCTAATAGAAATTGCACATTTACCAAGATATGGCGGCCCACAAAAACACCCAATATTAAACCTAAGATATTTCCACTTGGAAACTTTGACACTCCAAAATCGATGGAGTTCTAATTTTATTTATTACGCGTGTAACTAAAATGACATTAAGCAAATGAGGTAATTCGACTTTTGCTTATATCATAGTACTCATACTCAGTGGCGTAGCTAGCATGGTTGACACCCGGGGCGGATATCATGGTGTGCTACTTACTAGTCTCTAGTTTGTGTAAGTTTTGATTTTTTTCACGGTCAGGTGTCATACCCAAATCGCACCCAAACAGGTGTCACCCGGGGCGGACTGCCCCCTCCGCCCCCCTAGCTACGCCACTGCTCATACTACTCAATTATTTAAAGAGACGATATCCCTCTCGGCTTATTGGATTATTTACATCTCCCATAGAAGAATAACAGGAGGGCCTACTCAGCTTTTGGGCTATGTAAATTTATTTTGAAAGGAGATGATAGCGTCACCTGGATGTCGTACTGTATTAATTACGTGGCAAATTTAAACTTCTATTGTTACTCCTCCATGGTTTGTCTACGATATTATTTATTTTCAATTTGGGGACGTGGGAGTCAATGGCTCAGCTGTAAAGGATAAACCTGCTAAGAGTATGACCCGGGTTCGGTTCCTAGCCACGACGGTATTTTAAATTAAACATTTAATTTATAAATGTTAAAAAATTATAGAATAAATTGACGTTAACAAGTGAAAAAAAGGGTAACGGCACACTGATTTTCTCCATGGACAATATATCTCTAACCGGACGGGAAAAGCAGCCTAAAAGAGGTACCTCCTCACTGTCCGTTTGCATCCTACTTCGTATTAGCTGAAATAGACGGCCGTACCGAATTCGCAGGGCCGTCAAGGTCATTCGAAAGAATGTAAACCCTCAAGGTTCGTAGAGAAACCCCCATTTCAAACGGAACGTTTAGTCGACCACGTGACGAATTATATGGCCCGAAACTTTCAAAATTCTTGAACCTCCCCCCTTTACAGAGAGACGGTGGTGGCGGCCGGTGATTTTGTATGGTGGAAGCTACAGCTTTTCCCGTCCGGTTAGAGATACAGTGTCCATGCTTTCTCCAAGGCTGTTTGTCTAAATATCGTAAATATTTTCAATACCCACATTTGTCGCAACCCGAATTTGAATTCAGGCGTTTTAAAAACCAATCATTTTCCAAAATTCGAGAAACTGCGAACGCGGTTTTTATTACAATTGATTGACCCCGGTACTGCGAACACCCACACACAAACAGACACGGTTATTTTAAATATCTCCTTTCGGATGATATAAAAAAGAGATATTTTGAATTTATTGGAGCAATTATTCTGACAAGTATTTACTTTTTTGACGATGAAAAAACAAAAATTAAACTATTCCGTTCCCGTTCTGTGAGGATCGAATGCAAGTAGATGACGCCTCTGAATTTGGAAGCAAAAATTATCCAGTCGGAATCCTTCCTTATGTACGGTGTTTCCATTATCGTCCTTAGGACGAATCTGTTGGTGACGAATTGGACGTCGGACGTCAGGCATTGAGGGTTGAGAGAAATCCATTTCAACAACAATTCCAAGCCTTCTTGTTCGAGATCCGAGTGGATAGCTTCATCGTAGCCAACGTTTAAATCCAACTTCGGGTTGTTCAGAATCACATCTGGACGCAAGTACTTCTGATGTCCGTTCCCCGGCACAAATTGACGATTTCCATCCACACTAAAAGATCCGATTTGTCTGGGCTCAGCGTAGTGATATTGCCCTTCGAAAAATTTGGTGCGTACATCAGGAGATAGTGGGAAGAGATACTGGCCATTTTCGCAAGACATCGTCGCGAACGAGTGACTGTTTAGAGCCAGTAGCGGCGCTAAGGGTGGGCTGAAGTGGGCTTTAGCCCCCCTGCAATTCTGAGAGGGGCCACATATTTATATTAAAAGGTCCACATATTTGAATGTATGAATTTTCTTTATCTCTAGAAATTGGTTTTATTGCCAAGAAAAATTTTCTGGAAAAAAATTTCAAAATCAATTTGTTTACTCAATAAGATAGTAGACCATAAACAGATAGATTCGGGAGGAAGGGAGCGGAAATTGAGAGAAAGTTGAATGGACAATAGAAAGAAAAGAAAGGGAATTTAGGGAAATACCCCGGGCATGCGCGTGTCTCCTCCAGGTCGGATACAAGGTCATAGGGGGTCCAGTAAACGCGACGAGAGCCGCACCAAGAAAACGACCTTGCTCTTCTCGCTTCCTGGAAAATTTATAAGGGGTCACTAAATTTGTAAAATGGAGTGTAGCTACACCCCATGGTTGTAAGGGCCACAAAATTCTTAGGGGCCACAAAATAATTAGCCCACCTGTGAAAAAACCTTAGCGCCGCTACTGTTTAGAGCTTTACTTCGAGTGATGGTAAGTGTTGATAATTCCGTTCCTTAATGAAACAAACTATTTGAGACACATAAACATATTGGTGAAAGCTGTAAGGTTCCTACTGCCTATTATTAGTGATGTAAGATTCGAGTGAAGTTAGTTTCGAGGGAAGTCAGTTTCGACGCTAATCAGTTTCATGTTTATTCATATTCGAGATTATTCAGATTCGAGACTAGTGCACTTTGTACAATATTTCGGTCTTATTCACATTCGAGACTAATCATTTCGAGACTATTATGGCGTCTCTCTAACAGGAAAATGATTTGGTTTTCTGGTCCAATGAAAAATGTAATTGTAATATTTTTGGGTGTATTTGGCTCTATGAAAATAATTGGTAAATTTACCGTAATTTTACCATTACCGGTAAATTTACCAGCTCACATCTCTACCTATTATACCACTAATTTATTATTTTTATTATTTTCATATAAATTTAAATTATGCTGGATGAATCGACATTTCAACCCATATTTAAAAACAGGATATATAAAAGTATTGATTCAATATTCGTGTATTTTACTTCTATGGTCTATAAACTAAATAATTATAGTTCACATAACGGACCCACCACTGTCAGTTGGCTAAACATATTCGCGTATGGGAATAAATCGATTAATGCAAAAGGGTTATGATGTTAAAACATTGATCATTTTGTACCTAATTTTAATATTTAATACATTTTATTTTCCCTCGGTATGTTGTAATTCCCCATTTTTAACTGATATATCTTGAGAGAGTAAGTTGTATATTATACGAGTTTTTTGTGGTGAAAGAAAGAAGCGGGCACCAAAAAACCTTCCATACATTCCAGCCTTTGTTTAGACTTATCCCGTCTCCCCTTTTTTGTGTTTTCCGAGATTTGTGTGTTTTTTGCCTCTCCCTGAAACTCGGACTCTCGCTTCTCTCGCCCCAGCTATAACCTGACGTAACTTAGGTCTCTGTTTCGAAGTGTGAAATATATTTATTTTCTACTCGAAACCCGGGATAATTTTAACCGCTACGAAAAAATTCACTACACGTACGGACGAAAAACAACTTGGAAGCGTAGCTAATAAAACTTTCGCCCGACTTCGCCGCAATCGAGGGGTACGTCAAAATCCTTCAAACCACGGAATACTGGGCATCATAGACGAATCCATGGAACCTCTTTTCAGCACGGAAAAAGAACTGGAGGATGATCAAAAAATCGCTCAAGATTACATCGACGATCTTATAGATGCCATATCACGAGGGAAGAAAGCCGTATCGCTAGCTACCAGCCTCGCATCGTCCACGGCGAGCTCTGTGGCAGAAGGTTTCATCGGAAACTCTGATCTCCCCTGGGGTTTCTGGTACTCCGGATAGTACTAAATTAAACCGTCTTTTATCAGCCTCCATATTGTCTAGTCTGGTATCTAAGTTCTTGTTTTGTTTGTCTTTAGCTTCTAACTGCTTCGATATATCATCGAAAAGACTCACTTTCGAATTTAAAATTATTTCGTTCTTGGCCTTGTTCTAAAATTTTATTGATTTTAACATCATGTTCTTCCAATTTATAGGCTACCTTCTCCAGTTTATGGTTAGTCTCTAAAATGACAGATATGAGTTTATCTAATTTTGGAGCTGATTTAGTAATATCGGCTTTGAGTTATCTTTTCATAGTTTGCATTTCTTTAAGAATGTCGTTATTAGACATTGTAATTTTAATATTTCAGTACCGTGCCGTGTGCGCAAGCGAAATAAAAAAGCAAAAAAAAATTACCTGGAAGATAGTAGAAAGCACGTTATCAGTATATTATTTTGGCTAGATCGCTGGCGCTCTCACGGGCGTGCCGATATTGTCCAGTATTATATTTGCTACTAAATAACGTTTTTACCTTCCGGCGTAATTAGTCATTTGTTGAAAATACTTTGAATTGATGTACGCCTGTACGGTTGAGATAACGACGAAAACAGACGGAAGCACTTCCGTCCAATAGTATAAGCAAAGAAAACAGGGGCGGATTAACCCTTTCGGCACCTTTAGGCACAGAAAAATAAGTCGCCCCTTGGCATTGGTCAGCTAAGGAGGGGCGTATCGGTTTTTAATAAATAAATATATTTTAGTTTTCCCAAATCTTTTCGGCGGTATTTTGAGTAGGGCAAGCCAAGTACATGGACCGTGGGGCTTTATCAGAAAAATGGCGCCCTAGGCACGTGCCTATTTTGCCTAATGGTTAATACGCCCCTGAAAGAAAAGATGCAAAGGCACTTGTTGAAGTGAAGTTCTTGAACGTACTTTACGTACTGCTCATTACTGAGTTTCTGACAACGAACTCTCTGAGCGTGTTTCCAATGAAGCTTAAAAACCATCCTTGAGGAACAAAAATAAAGATCTTAGCTTCTTGAAATTGCAAAGAGTATGGCTCACAGTACCTTAGATTTTCTTCAACAACGTGATCCGTCAAATATGAAAAGATTTGATCCAAAACATTCATTTGATTCCATAATGGCTGCTCTCTATTGGCGAGTGCCGGTATGTCCTTGGTTCGGTACATTTCGACCTTTTCAATAACGCCCAGGTCGTCCCTGAAGCCCACATAATTCTTCTCGCACCCGGTCAAAACCGACTGGGTCCATAAGGCTTTCAATTTGTTTCTAGAAGTTTGAATCGTAAGATTTCTGTGAATCAAATCAGTATTTATAAAAATTACAAGGGGAAACTTTTGAAATTCCACGGAACATCGGGGCCGTTTTAAACTCAATGTACTTGTCCGTTCTACCAGTACTTTTCGGATAATAAAATGGGTAACCTTGGTGGATCAAAATTTGAACCAATTTTAATCAAAAATTGAACAGATCAAACGGGGCTCCAATTACAGACTTCCCTGGATTAAATTTAGGATCCAACTGTTATGAGAATTGGATCCGTTCAGGATCCAATGATCCAATGAAAATTGGATCCAGTCGCCATCCAATGAGATTTGGATCCCGACTGGATCTAAGGATATTTGGATCCGGTCGCGATACAATGAGATTTGGATCCGCTCTTAATCCAATGAGGATTGCATCTAGTTGGCTCCCAAAGAGTTTTGGATCCAGTTGGGATCGAAAGAGATTTGGATCCGGTCTGGATACAATTAGTTTTGGAACAGCTTTTGATCCAAAGAGACTTTTATCCGGTCGGGATCCAGTTAGATTTGGATCCGATCTTAATCCAATGAGATTTGGATACCGACTGGGACCAGCATTAAAAGTACGGAAGCTAGGCGGTAACCAATACTTAGAAAAATAGGTAATTTTAGCGGCATGAAATATACTTAAACGACAATAACAGCAGATACTACACTTTTCACTTAGCCATGAGAGTAACTCACAACGGAGCATAGTTGAAAATTAATGCCGAATATTGTGGATTTTTTTTTAAACATAACAAATCATGTCAAGAAACGATAAGGTACGATAATGATAGCTAATTTTTAGGCCAAAAACCTAGGAAACCTACGATTTCTGCCAAAATTCGTCTACTTTGGCCTAAAATAAAGAAACTGATAAAAAAGGCACGTGCATCACGTGATCCAAGTGCTCAAAACGCGGTAAACGAAAATAATTGCGTTAAATATAACATAAAAATTAACAAAAACAATGAATTATATCCCCACCCAAATCCCTTGTTTTTACCCCTGGTTCCGCTTAGATGGTAGATTAAATAAAACCAACAAATGTAATTGGCCAGAACCGAGTGAC
Organism: Leiobunum rupestre; assembly: GCF_980474605.1. Taxonomy (NCBI): domain Eukaryota; kingdom Metazoa; phylum Arthropoda; class Arachnida; order Opiliones; family Sclerosomatidae; genus Leiobunum; species Leiobunum rupestre. Next base: position 44,322,771 of record NC_143386.1, on the reverse strand, counting down.
GTCACTGCAACTTTGAGAAGGCTAACTATTAGAGAACCGACTAGAGTGTAGAAGGCAGGGAACAGAATTAAAATAAGACGACGCGTAAACGAAAAAGACCCAAACGAGGCTACCTTTTCTAGCATTTTTTACTAACCTTGGGCGTTACTGACTAATCCGCCAGTTTAAAATCGGCGCGTGGTCCATTGTAAAAAACGTTCTAGTTACATTGTGATTTCTATGCTGTAGAGTTTTATCAAAATGTTGCCAGTTGTTCGATAAATTTTACCATTGAAATAAAAATATATTTACTGAGATCGATATTGTTCTGGCGGAGGCGGTCTCGCCAGACATAAAAAGTAGTCATCTAATCTCCTATCGCCTTCTATAATTATGTTTATACCATTGAGTTAGGAATATATACTCTAGATTCTTGAACACTCAATTGATATCCGCTATGGTGTCTCGGTTGGGACCACTTTCTAGAAACTCTTACGGCGGTGGTCACTTATCATTATACGATGCCGTCATTTATTTTGGAAATAATATATTTAAGCCACCGGCTAAAGTTATTCTCAGTGTTTCTAACAGCTGGTGGTAGATGACGACCCCGTACAAGATTCCATACACGATTCCAAAAAATTGTCCCGGCGAAATATCAATTGGATCCAGATCTTAGTTAAAAGATTTTTTTGGGTACAAATTTGATACAATTTTTTTTGATCAATTTAATTTGGATAAAACTTTGGATTCAATTCTTAGTTAAAAGATTTTTTGGATCCAAATTTGATACAATTTTATTTGATCAAATTAAATTGGATCTAAATTTGAATCCAATGCTATTGGATCAAACCAATTTTGATCAAACTTGGATCCAGTTATTAGTTAAAAAAAAATTTGGATCCAAATTTGATAAAGATTATTTGATCAAGAAATAGTTGATCCTTATTTGACAAATTGGATCCAATGTCCAAAATTGGATCAAGTCATTTTCGTAAGGGCATGACTTTGGCCGTTTTAAACTCAATGCACTTGTCCGTTCTACCAGTACTTGATGACGCTATCAAACTATTCGTTCATATTCACCATCAACTCATTTCTGGTCAGGTCTATATTTTAAATTTTCTTGTAGTTTATAAAGTCTAATAAACGTAACCTTAAATCATGAATATATAATTTTGTTCCATAAGTGTTCAGTTAATCGAAATGGGGAAAATAATTACGGTAAAAAATGGCTTTTCATATTAAAATTAAACAAAAATTTTTAACATAGGAACCATTAAGCCAAATTAAATCTTTATTTGTACCACATTATCTCAGTAGCTATTTTGGTTTTAACCACCGGATTCCAAAAAAATGATTCAGTTTTTAATTTTGACAATAACGGGTTTGTGTACTAAGTTTTAACTTTTGTATTACCCTGTTCAGCGTTATCTTACCTCCAACTTTGTAAAGCGGGTACTAAACCCGTTTCTTCTTTTACCATAGCTGCATATGCAGTTTACTCTTAATGAAAAGAGACTTAAAACGGTTTTAAAATTCACAATTTATTTATTTAAAAAATCCAACGTTTCGGAGGAACTGTTCCTCCTTCTTCAGGGATTTTTACAAGTCTGACAGTATAATGGTAAAACTTTGGGACGAAAAAATATTTATGCGCTCTATACATATAGTGGCTACTGTTCTATAGCCGCGAGCGTTTTTTTCACGAAGGCGAGTCGACCGTCGAAGGGTTATAGGAGCAACGGGCTCGACATCCTCGTTTACGCGCGAGGCTACTATTGTCGGAATGGGGGACTCTGCGAGAGGAGGAATTCGTTTGTTGTGTGGGAGAGGGTGAGGACCATCAAAATATTTAGAAAGTGGAGAAAACGTGGATAAGTTAGAGGGACCATCGTCACGGTTTAAACATTGCGCAGATTTATTTTTTAAATTTCGATGGATTCGCGTACATTAAAATGGGTTTTATGTAATTTTGGCTGAGCTAGTATACGTTTTAAATCTCTTTTCATTTAGTTTTTAACAATGTGCTTCTCTTCACTTCAGTTTACTCTTATTTCACAAGGATCAGGCCAAGTACATAAAGCAATCTGCTTCCTACAAGGACATGCATTACGTACCTTACTTAGACAATTACTCGAGCAAGAACAGTTATTAAAGTATACGGGGTCAGCATAATCATCTCTAGAACCCACTTGCAGGTGACGAACTTGACACCGGTCTTCAGAGATTCCTTGTGATCGACGATCCATTGCAACAAAAACTGCAACCCTTCGTCCAGACCGTAGTCCTTCTTGATGGCATTGTCTTACCCTTCGTTCAAATCCAGAAATGGACGACTGAGGTTAGCTGGAGGATTGAAGGACCTCAAATGGACACTTGAAGATAGGTATTTTCTTCTTCCATCGACACTGAACCATCCAAAAGTAGGCTTCGAATTGGAATGTCTTGTGACCTAAAGGAAACTTAAAATTTTCCATTTTACGTGACATGACGAGACGATGGTTTCCGTTTTTCTGGGATGTTTTTGTTAAACATTGCCTTGAGTGAGGGTGACTCAATTCCGAAAGTAAAACTAAAAATTATCGGCAACTGCACACCAGAGAATGGGGAGGGGGTTGTCATAAAATATGATGAGATTTCGATCGCTACATTGTTTCGATTATTACGTTTATCATTTCAATACCGAAAGCGAGATAACTACAGGTTTTTATTGATATATAAAAATATTTCCGTACAATCGAAATGTTTCAGCCCAGAAACAAGAACGTCAATTAGGTGAATTTATCCTTCCTTGAATAAACTTCAAATTCAGAATTTTCTACTTTGTCAGCGACTTTTTCGCATGTCCGTAACTCTAATAAATTTTTAGACGGTCCTCGTTATCCATTTGTAAGATATATGTAGCGATGCAATATTAAAATTAACTGTGAAGATTTGGAAAATACTGGGCTGTCCTCGAGTACTGTCTCCATCAAAAAGGACAGAAAATGTGGCTCTTACGTCATAGTCTCTTTAATTACTTTGACGTGGCTACGAGTGCGCGCTGCAGTCGCCAGATAATCATAAATTTTTCTAGCGCTCGTGCAAATCGCGCGAGCGAAGAATACATCTTTGGCTTGTGACGTAAGAGCAACTAGTTTTGTTTTTTACTTTTTATTTTAATGAAACAACTATTACTGGTAAAAATTAAAAGTATAAATTAATGGTACAAATTTGCACAAAAAACAACAACAAATTCTGTTGGTTTATCCTCCTTTGAAAAAACTGTTGATGTACCAGTCGGGAATTACTTTCAATTCGCCATTTTTAGCCTTTTCGCAAGTCACTCTCTGTCCGTGTCGCCAGTAAAACTCGTAGACAGTCCTGGTGTGAAAAACAAGCGTGTTAACATCATCCCGACATCCAATTACAAAGAAACAAAACTGTTTGGAACATACTCGGGGCTATCCTCAACTACATTATCTCTCAAAAATGTCAAAAATTGATCCAAGACATTCATGCAGACGTTAGGAGACCAAATCAACTATTAAAAGAACAGGGTTTCAGTACAAATTTGGGGAGTTTTCTGAAATACTGACTGAATGCCCGCCCCCATCTGTTTATTGAACAGCACGAGCAACAACCAACAGCAATAGAATATAGTACAAAAACACAAAAATTGCGTACAATACCGTTATTGTTATCATTTAAACTTTTTACATAGTTTAGAATAATTTTCTTATAATCAATGAGTTTTCACTTGGCTCAAATTAAGGTATTAAATTTAATTCACGACAGTGCAGAAGATTCCAAATGGCCAAAGCAGATATTGAAATCAATGGCAGTAGGCTTATAGATCTGTACTCTTCCGAGGCCTCCCAATTGAGTTTTCAACACGGCTATCTTTGACTGGGCAAGAAAAATATTACGGGGAATAATACAGGCGTTTAACTGTTTTGTCTCCCGCTTTTTACCCAGGAGAGTGCCTTACCGCTGTTTAAGAAAATTGTATTTTCATAAATATTTAATATTTGCTTGCAAAATAAATAAAAGGTTAAATAAAAATCAAACATGACAATGTCCGAGAATCGATATCGTGGTTTCCTTGACACAAATCAAAACGATTCCATTAAAGCCCAAACGCTCCCTACAAAGAACCAAATACGGCTTTTCAAAACACGCATTTTCATCAAGTTCACGATTTTGTAATAAAATAACTAACAGGCTAATCCGAAAACGGACAGCACAAACGCCGCCAAACGGTGAAAACTCAGACCGTATATCGTTAATACATAAAATTAAAACGACTCTATACAACCCTAAACAGCGAACGCGAAGAATTTAAAATCGCAGAAAACGTTTTAGAATGATGTGATGCACTAACGAGGGAAGTACCGAAGAAACTTACAGTGTTATTCGGAGAATATTCCTTCTGTAAATAAATTTGGAATGAAATGCGTTATTAATTTCTTCGAATATCAAGCTTAGAATAATTGGTACCTGATGGCGAATTGGAATCTCATCCGTTTTGAACATCTCAATGTTTTGGACAACGCCTTCTTCATCCCGGAAAGCCATGAAGTTTTTAGAGCAGCCCGACAGGGCGGACTGAATCCAAACGAGTTTCAATTTGTTCCTGTCATTATTGAAAGAATAAACCTGAAGGCTACCATCGATATTTTTACGATACCTACAAAACAAACAACTTTCTTTGCCATGGTACACTAGGATCCGGTATTGGTGTCGTCCTGAAGGTGACGTATTTATCCATCTTCATCGTCTTCTCGGGGTAGTCCGGTGGACAGTCGTAGTCCAAAGCGTGCATTCGAGAAGCAAAGACCACTAAATTGTGGTTCAACTTCGATTGCACCACGCCATGGAATTGCTCGTTCATATTCAGCGACGGAGTTTGATAATCTAGCAAGTTTAATTTGATGATTTTATTCACCTCCTTTTTTGCTTTTGCTTTTATTATACCAGTTGTCATGAAATCGTTGAACTTCACGTTCCAGTAAGAGCGTCTCTTATACGTTTCATTAAGTTTCGAGAAATAGTCCTTTTCCCGTTTCGTGAAAAACGAACGTACGTAGATGACACCTTTGAACTTCGAAGCGCATAGCAGCCAATCCAATTGACGGTACTGGTACGGAGTTTCCATTATGGTCCTAAGGACGTATCTGTTGGTGACGAATTGCACGTCGGGTGTGAGAGATGTCTGATTGAGAGAAATCCATTCCAACACCAAATCCAAGCCTTCATCCTCTTCATGAAATGTTTCGATAGCTTCATCGTAGCCAACGTTTAAATCCATCTTCGGGTCGTTCAGGTTGACATCAGGACGAGAGTACTTCAAATGGTCTTTTCCGGCTACGAATTTACGATTTCCATCAACGCTAAAAGATCCGATTTGTCTGGGCTCTGCACTGAGAGAAATTTAGGTAGAATTTACTGAAATATTTTACAGTATTGAATTGTTTTCAAATTTTACGGTACTTTTTCTTATTTGGATAAAGCAGTGAAATGGTATTTACGAAAAGCAATATTCGTCTGTATGTTCTACTATGGGCTCTGATAATTTTATAACTTACTGATGAAATTACAGAAATGCTCCTGCAATCTATCAACAAAGTTTTTTCTGTCACTTTCACAGAAACAGTTGACTGGTTCAACTGTAAATTATACAAATCGTTGTAAAACTTACAGTGGTTTTTGTAAATTGTTTGAAAAACAATTCTGTAAATATAACGGACATATTTTATAAGGAAAGCTGTAATATTTACGTATAAAAATTGAATAAATTACAGTCGAACGTCTTTGATTTGAAATAGGTTTCCTGCAAATGTTTCATAAAACGTTTACTATTTTACAGTTATAACAGTATTACAGCTTTAATGCGTTTAGGTTTTTTTTCTATTTTTATAACTGTAAATATAACAAAACCCTTAAATAAAAGTTTATAAAATAATGCTGAAGGAGTTTTAAAACATTTTACTTTTATGTCTAACTATGTTTCATATCCGTTTTTGGACCGTGATCATGTTGCTTCCTCAGCCAACGACGAAGTTAAATTCGGATTACTTAATTATATTTATGCATCGTTTACGTGTACGTTTATTCAATATGAAGATTATTTTCTAAATATTTCCGAGAGTCAGGTCACTCGCTTCATAATTTTGACACCCTCGGATGATTAAACGATGATTAAAAACAAATCTGTAGCTTTGACTGTATACAGATTAAATCATTATTAAATTTGTAATCAAGATTATTAGGACATCCTGTAACACGGTGAATTGCCTTCACCAGTGGCGTAGCCACTGTCCTAGGGGGAGGGCATTCGAAATTAGGACCATACATTTGAAAAATACAAAAATAAGAACTAATTGTCAGTCACTAAATCCACTGACTAACTTTTGCTCCTTAAAAAACATCCAAAAGTAATCATTTAGTTATGTATTTAGCTTCTTTCGTCTCATCTATGACTTCTACCTTAAGTTCAAACAAATTTGATTACGACGGACGAACGTTTTCTTGTTTTTAGTCGTTTGCAGATTTATCTCATTTGTAGATAAATTGGTAAATTCCAAAAAAAAGGGCCCATGGAGTCTAGTTGCTGGCGGGCCCAAAATCTGAAGCTACGCTACTAACCTTCAGTCATGTTTTTGTATTCTATATCAATTAAATTTTATATCTTCCGAAGTTATCAATTCAATATGTTTACCGTCTTCTATATTTAAAGTTCATTTGCCTAGAGAGCTATTTACTTATTGCTTATCTAAAACATTTGTTATATAATCGCAGTCATATTTAATGATTGTTTTCGGAATTTTATTTCCATATTTTTTACTCACATTTTAGACAATATTCTTTGTCATTTCATTACTTATTTTCTTAATTGTTCTGTATACTGATTTACAGTTAAATTCATACAGGGTGGCCCAATTTGCTCTGACCAGGCATTTTTCTCGAAAACTAAAATAGGTAGAGCTTTGAAATTTTCAGGGTATCCGTATGAAGCAAGGAACTATCTAATGTCTAAATTTCAAAAAAATTAAGAATATTTTCATGTTTTTCAATAATTTATGTTTTGACCGGTAGGTGATAGACAAAAACTGTCAATGATAAAGTTGTTGATCATACTCGAAAAAGTACAAATGAAGTTGATTTGGTCGAAAAAGACCAATTTCTCATAGAGATATGAGGTCATGAAAAATAACAAGGTGGTCAAAGGAGGCAATAGCTTTTTTCGGGAATTGTAAGAAAACAAATTTTAAGCATAACACAAATTAACCAAAGATTGATATTTTTATTTAGATTTGTCTAATTTTTGTCAATATTCAGATATTTTTGTATTTAAAGCGACAGTTTCCTGTTGTGAAATCATTTTACCTAGCTACCGGAATCTAATTAAAATTTTTATTCTCGTGATTATCGTGCATCAATGGTTCCATTGTTTTACGGCGAAGTGAATCGCTATCCGAACAGAGCATAACGTCTGAACGGGCAGAACTATTATTTGGAGCTCTTACCAGACTTAAGTAGCGAATGCGTTGGACGAAATTCCTATGGCCGACTACTACCGGCTGTGCATTCAGCATGACGGCGCACCACCACCATATCAGCGAGGGATTGGAAGGAACTGTCCCGTTCGATGGCCTCCAACATCACCAGAGGCTTCATTATGGAGTATGTTTACCAGACGCCTATTACTACCATCTAAGAACTGCGCCAACGCAATTATTGATGTCTTCTAACTTGTCAATCCCGATATGATACAGCGTTCATTTCGAGACATACGTCATCGTGCGGAAACATGTATTGCATCAAACGGATGAATAATTGAACCACGCCTGTAATTTGTTGATGCTTGTTTTTTTTTGGTTTTTATAAAAGAAAAATATCAATCTTTGGTTAATTTGTGTTATGTTTAAAATTTGTTTTCTTACAATTCCCGAAAAAGCTATTGCCTCCTTTGACCACCTTGTTAGTTTTCATGACCTCATATCTCTATGAAAAATCGATCTTTTTCGACCAAATCAACTTCATTTGTACTTTTTCGAGTATGATCAACAACTTTATCATTGACAGTTTTTGTCTATCACCTACCGGTCAAAACATAAATTATTGAAAAACATGAAAATATTCTTAATTTTTTTGAAATTTAGACATTAGATAGTTCCTTGCTTCATACGGATACCCGGAAAATTTCAAAGCTCTACTTTTTTTAGTTTTCGAGAAAAATGCCTGGTCAGAGCAAATTGGGCCACCCTGTATAACTAATCCTTCATTTTTGGGAAAAAAATAAATGTGTTCATAAATTAACTTTAATTAAGAGTACAATTAATTTGTTTAAAAACAATATGTACTGTCTCGCTATCGTCTTTTGGCACCAGGGGTAGTTTGTGCAGACAAATACAATTGTTTGAATGAAAATATTTAGAAATTTAAGAACGTTGGCTGAGTTGGATCCAAAAGCTTTTATGAAATTTTAGTTAAAACAAAAAAATATTTTACCACTCTTATAAAATAGTTGTCCTGAATTTTGTACAGAGCTTTAAATTTACTATTTTAATTCATTATCTTAATTTTCACTTGGTTAATATATTTTATATACATTAACTGACATTCTTTAATCTATATTAACAGTTATATAAATATCACATTGCCAGATTTTACTATAAACAATAATATTTATTAAAAAAAAAACATATAAATGTTATACAGTTGTATAAATGAATTTTAATGTTTTTTTTTTATAAATTTGAATATTATAGTAATATCTCGGTGCCAGAAAAAATAGGCTAAAAATAACTTAGCATGCGATAAAAGGCTAAAAAATAAGGCTAATGAAATATACGGCTAATTAACGAGATAATGACCGCTTCCCTGGACGGGGTTACATGCCTCCCCCCCCCTAGAATCGAATTTAATAAAACCAACTACGAATCAATTAAAAATGGCATGCATTTTTTGCTTGCGCCTATCATAATATGAAAATATATATACTCTTTTTGCGTAGGTATTAATTTGGTCTGTCAAATCGAGTGCCACAAAAAAAAACTTTTAGGTCTAGGCCAAGGTCAACCATTTGGTTTTTTAGCCTCCCGTAAGGAAAGCATCACAATACGTTTCGTGATAAGAAATTCGGTTAATTTTAATTTATAAAAGACCTCTGCTTTCAAAATTGTTTTCCCTTCAATTTCGTGGGGTTTTTTTTGTGCCTGAACTGCCCGACAGGGTAAAGCAAAAAAAAGTGTTTTGACGTTGAAGGTAAGGGGTTCGCGTAAAAAGAGTGGTTCTTTGTTTAATCACCCGAGAGGAATATTGCTCAAAATATTTAAAGAAGCTGAAAGGTAAGGAAGTTTAATTTACATACTATCGAGGGGCTAACCACTTCCTAAAAATCTGTACACTGATAACAAGGATTACAGCCTTTGGTAATGCTAAATCTGTAATCAGTTACGTAATCACTTTAGTACAGTCAAAGCTACAGGCTTGTACACCGATTACGGGGAGTGATCAGCCCTCGCATACTATAAGTGTAAAATCTGAGCTAAATCGCTAACCATTCCAATGATGCAGAATAATTTCGAGTTACCCATTATTGATAATAATAATAATATATGTTAATCATTCTTCATTCCCAACAAAGCATACAATCGATTTGATAATTATTCATATAATGGGTATAAAAGTTATATGACATAGTTAAAGATATTTCAAATAATTGAAATTGAAATGAATAATTAAACGAGAGTACTGTGATTAATTCGATTAAGATATACTCAATTGTAACGTTAAAATTAGGTGGTTACCTTTAATTATGAGTCAAGATTTAATCGTACAGATAAATTACGTATGCTTGACAATTATCTATTCAATTATCAGTTCAAGTATGACAAAAATAGAGAATACTGTGCCGGCCTTTCGGTGCGTAAATTTATACCCATTGTTGCGCGGCAGACGTTTCGGTCAGTAAATTCATGAAGTATATACGATTTATACAATTATACCAAAATGTCTGCGCCGTAACGTCCTAAACTGCAAAATAGATATACTAAAAAACAATTCTCTAGGTTCTTCTCACTGGGACATTTTAACCGTACCCAGCCAAATTGCTAAATGTCACTTGAGACATGGGAGATATGGAAGATAAACAAGCAAGTTATTTTCAACTGTCTAATTTTTTAAATTTAATAAAAAGGATCTCATCAAAGGGAGAGGGTATCGTAAATGGTCAAATAATTTGAATAATATTACACAGACTTGAATGAGGCAAAAACCTAATGTTTGTTTTGTTTTCAATATATTCTAGAGCGCATTTGCCGTTAGTAATTTTTGTGTCGCGCCTAGAAACCTCAAAGTTACAAATAACCATAAATCTTAATATTAAATTAAAGTGATCACTCCGGAATTGTATTACAATAATATTGGGTTCATTAGATTATCTCACTATTATGGAGTAGATAATTAAAAAGCTAGTAAATAAAACTAAAATGAAAACACGTTAAAGCTAAAATTCTAATTTAAAATTGCGCAGCGACGTATCTATTCATTCATAAACATATCCTCTTCTACAATTAAAGAGGATAGCACCCTCTCCACTTCCTTTTGAAGCGGGTGCAGTAGGGGAATTGCAAAAAAAGTGAAGAACTGCTTGCCCTTTTTCTGTAGTCCCCTTGTTCAACCGTTTGAGGGAGTGGAGGGGTCACGCCACTAACTAAGGGTGACATCCTAAGTAGCATTATATATATAACTATCAAATTTTGTATTTTTGTTTCCTACATCCTTGGGTACGTTCAGTAACTCTCATCGATGACACTGATTAGTAACCGCTGACACCGCTTTTTTAATGTACTTTATTTCGCGTTTCCGGTTTTGACTTCACACTACTCATCGTTTGCTTATCGTAGTCATCGGCTAGAGGAGTCGATTTTTCCGATAACTGACGTCATTACTGTGGCGGGAAGGCAAGCTGCGGACGACGCAGCAGACGATGTTTTCAAAATTTATAATCATAAAAAGCGTTCAACAACTTGATGACGTAGCTTTGACTTAAGAACTAAACGGTTTTTTCGCCGTTGATAGTTACTGAACGTACCCATGGGGTCACAGTGACGTTAGAAAATTTTATAAATAACGGCACTCGGTAGTGACTTCCGGTTACGTAAATTCCGAGAATGAAGCTGGCAGTTATGAAAATCGACATAATTTATGCCTAGCTGCGCTAAAGTTAGGGTTTAAATATGAGCTTTGACGACGGAGGAAATTCATTAAATTGTTTGTATTTTACAGAAAAATATTCTTCATTTCGGGCAAGTGTAGCTAAATGAGAAATTCACCAACAAAATTTAATTTGTTAGATCTAATACTTGTTGCTTATTAGTCTGAGCATTTTCGCCGAAATAAAACCATTTAGGCTTAATTAATTCTTTTCACCAGGTTGCGTATGAAATGTTTTTAAGAAGTAAAGTTCAATTACATGGAGTAGATTTAGTGAAGAAAGTATTTAGCAAGAAAAATGCGCGAGTACTATTACAAGTGTGATACTTAGGGTATAATGCTACTTATGGTAACATACAACAGCCAAATTTCCATCAGAAAAGCCTCTGGGAACATGCCCTCGGTAATTGCAGTCCTTTTTATAACTAAAATTATCTCACTATTTCACTACTTTATTAAGGGAGATAAACCAAAATAAGAAGTAGCTCAAAATCCCCCCCCCCCCCAAAAAAACAATTTTTTCTGCAAACAGTTTCAAAAGTAGCCCAAATGGCAACACCGATCGTTTAAGCTCTTATTTAAATATTGGGAGCTAAAACCTATTGGCAAGTTAATGAACCTCCACGGATGTTTATTAATGACGGATGTCGACCGCTTTTGTAATATCAGGTAACATTGATTTACAGTATAGAAGTGTTTCTGTTCACTTTTAAAGTTCACCTGCACTGTCTCCTATTTTTCAAGATGCATCTCCTTAAAGCACCTTCGATAATAATTAATTTCCGTTGCATCTCTGACGTCATTAATGCTAGTTAATTTGGTTGGCTCGAATGTAAACCTAATTTAATCCGTGTCACTAATAAACTCGTTTAGGCTACCGCAGCGCCAACGGTTAAATAATTATTCCTTCGTCGAAATTTTTCTTTTGTGCGTAGATGGGGTAAAACTAGTTTCATCCTTTGGTATTTCAAATCATGTTACGGTAAACAGAGCCCTCTATTGTTGTAATTTTTGATAGACTTTTATCGTATCACGCGATTTAACTTGCCCTGGAAATTTAGCTTTGTTATTTCTAAGGTGTTTCCATACCTAATCATCACCTAGCCAATTTGGCGGTTTAAGTTACATTGATTTCGATTGTCTTCTAATACGTCATCAATTCAAGATTTCGGGTATTCCAGTCAATTGAAAACCGAAGTTTGTCTGCTAAAACTTGCGTATTCAATTTGCAATAACTTTTATTATTTTAGGTTGAAATTTTTACAGCGTCGACAATTAAACATAATTCATAAAATATTGAATTTAAATGTTTCGTTGCAGGTGGACTTTAATGGATAGAGTTGAAAAGAAAATCATCTATTAATTTTTCAAATATTTTATCCCTTCTTAGATTAATTTAGACTACACTTAAAACAGCTTAACTTAAAATATAAATTTTTAATTACAAGGTGTCCCATAAATATCCCCCTATTTTCGGATTGAGATAGGACAAAAAGTATCCAATGAATTTTGATAAATTTTCTATTTAAACATTTAGTTTAACATTTCGCTTAGTGGTTTCGCCACAGCGCCATCTATCTAAAATAAATTCCAATTCGTAGCTTGCTCGTGGGTCTGGCCTGTATTTGTTGAAAAATTATTAAATTCATGGATTTCTGTTAAATTTAAATTTTCATAACTTTCGATCGCTCATTATTTATTATACAAATTTCATTGAATACCTTATTAATGAAAAATAGGGGGTGGGAGGTTTTTTGGACCCCAGTATAATTGTTAATTATTTTACATATAGTACGTAGAACACAATCCCTTTAACGTCTGAACGAACAAATATTTTAATTTTTAGGAATATGGAATGTTCAAGTGTCCAGTTCCAAGCTGTTTTTCTACAAATATTTACAAAGAATATGTGAGGCACTTATCTTTTCACAAATATGAGTACAATATGCAATATCTATGCGCAATCAATCTTGTAGGAAAGTATATGCAAATTATGCGTCTTTCCAAACCCACGCGAAACGTATTCATAAAGATTGGATAAACAAAAAGCCTAATGATACCACTTATTCGACATTATGCGGACTAGAAACCCACCAGTGCAAAGTAAATGACTGCACCGCTACTTTCCGCAATCCAACTCTTCTAATTGCCCATCTGAAAACTCACATTAAAAATAAGACACCGGTCTCTTGTCCTTTGTGCACGGCTTCTAAGGTTAATTATAGAATAATTGGATCCTTTACAAGTCATATTACGAGAATTCATAAGACAGATCTCATTCAATTTCGAAGTCACAATTCAGACCGGAATGTATTTCTACTACAGATACCACAGTGAACTATAATCATTTAGAACAATTAACTTCAGTTGATGAACATCAGTTAGTAGATAAATCTGACGGTCAACCTTGCAATTTGGTTGAATTGTACAAGAGAAATTTAGGCCTCTTTTATTTAAAGTTACAAGCAGTGAAGTTTGTTCCGAGCTCGACAATTCAGATAGTGGCTGAAGAGATAGGAAATTTGCAATCACTTGAAAATAAACTTCTTACTAACAAACTATATAACAATATGAAAAACACTGGTATAAAAGAGAGTGTAATAAAAGAAATTTTAGAACAGGATAATGGCTGTAATTTTGCCGAAAAAGCCAGCGACGAACTAAAATCTATTTATCGACGACATGAATATTTCAAGGAAAATTTCAATTATATTGAACCAGTACCTGTGTTTCTTGGTTTCCACAATCTAAAAAAACAATTTCTACATTACGTTCCGATTAAAGAATCTTTGAAAGCTTTACTTTCTAACGTTGATATTGCTAAGATCTTAACATTCCCCAAACCTTCGTACATATTCGGAGAGGATCAAACTCTTTGTGACATTTCCGATGGAAAAATATTTTGCCAAAACTTTCTTACTAGTGAAAATAAATCTATACAACTATTAATTTTTCAAGACGCTTTCGAAATTGTTAATCCTCTTGGATCTGCCAAATCCATACATAAAATATTAGGAATGTACTACACCCTTGTAAATATACCCCCTGAATATAGATCTACCATTAATCATATACAACTTATATCATTATGTAAAAATAAATACATTAAAAATCATGGACTTGCCAACTGCTTGAAAATGCTCGTTAATGAGCTGAAGCACCTTGAAAATAATGGAATAGATTTAAATGATAGTACAAATTTGAAGGTACATTTAATAAGCCTTATTGGGGATAATCTTGGTCAACACGAAATTGGATATTTCCAGTGTAATTTCTCTAAAGGCTACATTTGTAGATTTTGTTTGGCAAGAGCGGAAGAACTTAATAACAGAGATTTTTTCGAACGTAGAACTATAGAAAACTACAATCAGACAATTTCAAAACTAACAGACGAACCAAATTTGAAAACCTTTAACGGAGTGAAAGGCAATTCTCCTTTAAATGAGCTTGCATACTTTCATGTTTGCTCTCCGGCCCTAGCACCATGTCTAGCTCATGATTTATTCGAGGGAGTTGTTGCATATGATATATTTCAATTTCTATCATATTTTATCGAAGAAAAAAAATGGTTTTCTTGGGTAAACTACAACTGGCGTGTATCGGAGTTCCCATTCCAAGGCACTGATACTGGAAACAAGCCTTGCCAGATTAGTAAAAGTAATAATAAGGTAACAGGGGATGCGTCGCAAATCTGGTGTCTACTTCGGTTCTTTTCACTTATTGTTGTAGACAAAATCCAAGATGTTTGCGATCCAGTGTGGGAAGCGTATTTATTGTTGAAATCTATAGTCGAAATAATTACGTCTCCCAAGATTTCCAAAAATGGAGTCGCTGCATTATTATTTATGCTACCTGACTATAAAAAGCGCCTTCTTAAAGCTTTTCCTGACTTCAAGCTTAAAGCGAAACATCATTATCTAATCAACCACTATCCAGAGTTAATTTTGCAATTTGGGCCTCTAATAAGATTATGGACTTTGCGTTTCGAAAGCAAACACACCGTTTACAAAAAAATTTCCAACAGTACAAAAAACTTCTTAAATATCACTAAGACACTATCAGAAAAACATCAATATCAACAAGCTTACTTTGGAGGGGGGTCACTTTTCCCCCCGCGAATACAATATACAAATTCAACGCAGTATCATTCGGAAAATTTTTAAGAAAATGTGATAATAGATGCTCGTGACCGTGATTTTAATTCGAACAACACATTATGTACTACAAAGTTAAAATTCAAAGGCACATCATATGAGAAAGGAAACTTTTTAGTGTGCGAGGTACACGACAACTATATGGTTATGGGACAGGTTATATCTAACTTTGTAAGAAATCACAATGACGTGTGTCATTTGATGGCTATGTATAAAACTAAATATTTAGCTAATTTACATGCATATGAGCTTATAGAATTATATCAAACGAAATTAGTACCCAACACAGAACTAGCGGATTACTATCCACTGTCGAGTTATCATATTTTGGGGAAAAGTATAATCACCCTAAAACATGACGTTTACCACCGTTAGCTATTATATTTCATGTATAGAAAGTCTTTTCTAATACTGTGGGTATTTAAATATATTTCTCTAATTGTCAAATTAAATTTAAACTATCTGGTTTTAATTTCAATTTGTCTCGAAATATTTATATGGTTTTTGGAATCTCAATAACTGTTTCAACTTTAAAAACTATTTTTGGTATATTCTTTTCATATTACAATATAATGAAGAATAAAATATTCCCTCATTCAAGTCTGTGCTTTCTTACCAAGACACTATTTGTTAAACTTTAATATCAATATTTTCCATCATTAATCCGACTTTTATTATTTAGATAAATGAAAATCTTGCTTCTGCAAATTTGGTTACTACACACGTGTCTGTAAACGCCACAGATGATTTAAAAAAGTGTGTTTCTGGTCTTTGTACTTCCTTCTCTGTAGAAGAAATCTCGCAAATAGTGTCACAATTTAGAGATTTAGGTATAGACGACGTAAAGGATATGGAGTTTTTGACTGAAGATGATTTAAAGTCTATAACAAATTTAAGACCAATTCAAATTAGAAAAATTCTTCAATTCGGACATTCCCAAAAACACGGTAAGAAAAATAATCATTTTTAGTATAAAAAAAGGGACAAAATCTGACTTATTGAAAAATAATGTTAAATAGCTACAAGAGAAATTATGGATGATTCAAATAAACCTGGCAGTAGTACTGGTAGCACGACTAAACTTGACCAAGGGACTTCAGAGACTATGATGCCAATTACAGGGGAATTTCTCAGTGTAGATTGCCAAATCAATTCGAAGGTAAATATTCCAAAATATAGAAGTGCCTGGGATTTATATTATTTTTTGTAGAATTTGGAATGCAATCCACCGCGATGTGATAAATGGCTCGAAAACTACAAACTATCCGATGAAATATTTCCAAAACATGTACAACAATGTTTAAGAAAGGGAAAAAAAATTAGCGAATCTCTGAAGCGCGAAATTATTCGATCAATTTACATAGATATTTTTAAAAAATGCGAACGACCTAGTCGTAATAATATTAGAATAATTACGGAAAAGTTTGTCAAAAGATATCCTAACGCAATTGATGATAGGATTAACGGCGAAAAAATTGGAACAGGGTATTCTAGTTTCCTAAAACAAATGTTCTACAAACTCGATAACTTGTCAAGATCCTCGGAAAAAAAAATGCCAGCAGTAAAGAGAAAGTCATCTGAAAAATCTAAAAATTCTAAAAGACCATGTGAAATCTTGCCAACGAATAGAGCATTCCTACCAGATCTTACTAATACAGACGCTCAAAGTGGTCGAGAGCTCATGGAACAACTGAAGCAAATGTTTTGTCTAACGAGTAATCCTGATAAGGAAGTTGTTCAGGATATGTTAAATCAAAGCTACGCTTTCCAGAGATCACAAATCAATGAAGGTATGGTAGTTGAAGAACTAAAGTAAAATTGGCCTTTCCTCTTTGAGAGCTACGGCATTGCAACCCATATAAAACAACTCTTAGGCAAAGACCTATATGCCGTTTTCGAAAGATTTTTTGTCGAGAAAAGCATCCAAATTATGAGTTACTTTTCTAAAAGTAAAAAACCTAGCGTGGAAAACATCATCACCGTTTTCAAAGAGGATGAGCACCGAGACAAAAATCAAGCAATGGTTGCAGCGGTAATCTTATTAATAATGGATCATTTCAAAGAAGACTATAAAACAATATTTCCAGTTTTTGAGGTAATTTCCTAAATATAGTGTTTTTCAAAATTATATATCCGAGTTCTATATGGTTCCCTAAACTTATGAAAAGTTTTAATCATTTTTTCAAATTAGTAATAACTTCAGACGGTTTTCCATTAAATTTAGGCTGGAACGCATTTAAGTGATATAGAAAAACGAATTCCTTCATATCCATGTCTAATTATTATAGGTATTAATAAAATATTTAAACCAATAGTATTTAAAAATTCCAAAAATTACATTTTATCCTTGTACAGGTGAAACATTGGGCAAGGCTAGCCAATATCTTGTGTCAGTTGACCGAAAAATTGTTAACGATCACATTTATCCATCTAATTTGATCACTGGACTTTTCATGTTCTTTGCCCTGTATTACATTCTGAATATAGAATACCCAAAAAAAGCACTTATTACTATGGAGTTTATACAAAGGTATAAAATTTCATTAAAATTCATTGTTTCAAAGACATTCTGAAAATTGGAGCATAAAAATATTTTAAAAATGTTATTTTACAGATGTATTGCAAAAATTTCTCCCGAAAATCCAAAAGAAGAAATTAACGTAAAAGTATTGTTTTTAACGAACAAAATTTTTCAGTTTGAATGGTTGTAATGGTTGTAATAAGAAAATAAACAAAACTTGAACATTTGATTTAATTTCCTATTTAAAATGTACGAAGTACATAGAATTGCCATTATGTTTTGAAAAATGTATCGATATTTCTGTTAAAACTACAGACTATGAACACGGGGGATAACAGTCAAATGTACCGATATTTCTGTTAAAACTACCGACTATGAACACGGGGGATAACAGTCAAATGTACCGATATTTCTGTTAAAACTACCGACTATGAACACGGGGGATAACAGTCAAATGTATCGATATTTCTGTTAAAACTACCGACTATGAACACGGGGGATAACAGTCAAATGTATCGATATTTCTGTTAAAACTACCGACTATGAACACGGGGGATAACAGTCAAATGTACCGATATTTCTGTTAAAACTACCGACTATGAACACGGGGGATAACAGTCAAATGTACCGATATTTCTGTTAAAACTACCGACTATGAACACGGGGGATAACAGTCAAATGTACCGATATTTCTGTTAAAACTACCGACTATGAACACGGGGGATAACAGTCAAATGTACCGATATTTCTGTTAAAACTACCGACTATGAACACGGGGGATAACAGTCAAATGTACCGATATTTCTGTTAAAACTACCGACTATGAACACGGGGGATAACAGTCAAATGTACCGATATTTCTGTTAAAACTACCGACTATGAACACGGGGGATAACAGTCAAATGTACCGATATTTCTGTTAAAACTACTGACTATGAACACGGGGGAGAACGGTCAAATGTACCGATATTTCTGTTAAAACTACCGACTATGAACACGGGGGATAACAGTCAAATGTATCGATATTTATGTTAGATATACAGATCACAAACACAGTAACGAGCGGGAAAAATTACCGATTGTTCTGTAACATGTACTGATTTACAATACAGACGTACCCTGTGGATATTACATGAATATTTACTGTAATTTCGAAAAAGTGAATACCTGTTAAATTTGCAGAATGAAATTGATATATCCAGGTAGCAGACATAGCTGTAAAATTAACAGACTTTTTCTGGACCTTTGCGCTGCCAGAGGTTTTCTGTAATTTTTAAAGAATATTTTTCTCTCAGTGTGCGTACACTGAGAGAAATTTAGGTAGAATTTACTGAAATATTTTACAGTATTGAATTGTTTTCAAATTTTACGGTACTTTTTCTTATTTGGATAAAGCAGTGAAATGGTATTTACGAAAAGCAATATTCGTCTGTATGTTCTACTATGGGCTCTGATAATTTTATAACTTACTGATGAAATTACAGAAATGCTCCTGCAATCTATCAACAAAGTTTTTTCTGTCACTTTCACAGAAACAGTTGACTGGTTCAACTGTAAATTATACAAATCGTTGTAAAACTTACAGTGGTTTTTGTAAATTGTTTGAAAAACAATTCTGTAAATATAACGGACATATTTTATAAGGAAAGCTGTAATATTTACGTATAAAAATTGAATAAATTACAGTCGAACGTCTTTGATTTGAAATAGGTTTTCCTGCAAATGTTTCATAAAACGTTTACTATTTTACAGTTATAACAGTATTACAGCTTTAATGCGTTTAGGTTTTTTTTCTATTTTTATAACTGTAAATATAACAAAACCCTTAAATAAAAGTTTATAAAATAATGCTGAAGGAGTTTTAAAACATTTTACTTTTATGTCTAACTATGTTTCATATCCGTTTTTGGACCGTGATCATGTTGCTTCCTCAGCCAACGACGAAGTTAAATTCGGATTACTTAATTATATTTATGCATCGTTTACGTGTACGTTTATTCAATATGAAGATTATTTTCTAAATATTTCCGAGAGTCAGGTCACTCGCTTCATAATTTTGACACCCTCGGATGATTAAACGATGATTAAAAACAAATCTGTAGCTTTGACTGTATACAGATTAAATCATTATTAAATTTGTAATCAAGATTATTAGGACATCCTGTAACACGGTGAATTGCCTTCACCAGTGGCGTAGCCACTGTCCTAGGGGGAGGGCATTCGAAATTAGGACCATACATTTGAAAAATACAAAAATAAGAACTAATTGTCAGTCACTAAATCCACTGACTAACTTTTGCTCCTTAAAAAACATCCAAAAGTAATCATTTAGTTATGTATTTAGCTTCTTTCGTCTCATCTATGACTTCTACCTTAAGTTCAAACAAATTTGATTACGACGGACGAACGTTTTCTTGTTTTTAGTCGTTTGCAGATTTATCTCATTTGTAGATAAATTGGTAAATTCCAAAAAAAAGGGCCCATGGAGTCTAGTTGCTGGCGGGCCCAAAATCTGAAGCTACGCTACTAACCTTCAGTCATGTTTTTGTATTCTATATCAATTAAATTTTATATCTTCCGAAGTTATCAATTCAATATGTTTACCGTCTTCTATATTTAAAGTTCATTTGCCTAGAGAGCTATTTACTTATTGCTTATCTAAAACATTTGTTATATAATCGCAGTCATATTTAATGATTGTTTTCGGAATTTTATTTCCATATTTTTTACTCACATTTTAGACAATATTCTTTGTCATTTCATTACTTATTTTCTTAATTGTTCTGTATACTGATTTACAGTTAAATTCATACAGGGTGGCCCAATTTGCTCTGACCAGGCATTTTTCTCGAAAACTAAAATAGGTAGAGCTTTGAAATTTTCAGGGTATCCGTATGAAGCAAGGAACTATCTAATGTCTAAATTTCAAAAAAATTAAGAATATTTTCATGTTTTTCAATAATTTATGTTTTGACCGGTAGGTGATAGACAAAAACTGTCAATGATAAAGTTGTTGATCATACTCGAAAAAGTACAAATGAAGTTGATTTGGTCGAAAAAGACCAATTTCTCATAGAGATATGAGGTCATGAAAAATAACAAGGTGGTCAAAGGAGGCAATAGCTTTTTTCGGGAATTGTAAGAAAACAAATTTTAAGCATAACACAAATTAACCAAAGATTGATATTTTTATTTAGATTTGTCTAATTTTTGTCAATATTCAGATATTTTTGTATTTAAAGCGACAGTTTCCTGTTGTGAAATCATTTTACCTAGCTACCGGAATCTAATTAAAATTTTTATTCTCGTGATTATCGTGCATCAATGGTTCCATTGTTTTACGGCGAAGTGAATCGCTATCCGAACAGAGCATAACGTCTGAACGGGCAGAACTATTATTTGGAGCTCTTACCAGACTTAAGTAGCGAATGCGTTGGACGAAATTCCTATGGCCGACTACTACCGGCTGTGCATTCAGCATGACGGCGCACCACCACCATATCAGCGAGGGATTGGAAGGAACTGTCCCGTTCGATGGCCTCCAACATCACCAGAGGCTTCATTATGGAGTATGTTTACCAGACGCCTATTACTACCATCTAAGAACTGCGCCAACGCAATTATTGATGTCTTCTAACTTGTCAATCCCGATATGATACAGCGTTCATTTCGAGACATACGTCATCGTGCGGAAACATGTATTGCATCAAACGGATGAATAATTGAACCACGCCTGTAATTTGTTGATGCTTGTTTTTTTTTGGTTTTTATAAAAGAAAAATATCAATCTTTGGTTAATTTGTGTTATGTTTAAAATTTGTTTTCTTACAATTCCCGAAAAAGCTATTGCCTCCTTTGACCACCTTGTTAGTTTTCATGACCTCATATCTCTATGAAAAATCGATCTTTTTCGACCAAATCAACTTCATTTGTACTTTTTCGAGTATGATCAACAACTTTATCATTGACAGTTTTTGTCTATCACCTACCGGTCAAAACATAAATTATTGAAAAACATGAAAATATTCTTAATTTTTTTGAAATTTAGACATTAGATAGTTCCTTGCTTCATACGGATACCCGGAAAATTTCAAAGCTCTACTTTTTTTAGTTTTCGAGAAAAATGCCTGGTCAGAGCAAATTGGGCCACCCTGTATAACTAATCCTTCATTTTTGGGAAAAAAATAAATGTGTTCATAAATTAACTTTAATTAAGAGTACAATTAATTTGTTTAAAAACAATATGTACTGTCTCGCTATCGTCTTTTGGCACCAGGGGTAGTTTGTGCAGACAAATACAATTGTTTGAATGAAAATATTTAGAAATTTAAGAACGTTGGCTGAGTTGGATCCAAAAGCTTTTATGAAATTTTAGTTAAAACAAAAAAATATTTTACCACTCTTATAAAATAGTTGTCCTGAATTTTGTACAGAGCTTTAAATTTACTATTTTAATTCATTATCTTAATTTTCACTTGGTTAATATATTTTATATACATTAACTGACATTCTTTAATCTATATTAACAGTTATATAAATATCACATTGCCAGATTTTACTATAAACAATAATATTTATTAAAAAAAAAACATATAAATGTTATACAGTTGTATAAATGAATTTTAATGTTTTTTTTTTATAAATTTGAATATTATAGTAATATCTCGGTGCCAGAAAAAATAGGCTAAAAATAACTTAGCATGCGATAAAAGGCTAAAAAATAAGGCTAATGAAATATACGGCTAATTAACGAGATAATGACCGCTTCCCTGGACGGGGTTACATGCCTCCCCCCCCCCCCCTAGAATCGAATTTAATAAAACCAACTACGAATCAATTAAAAATGGCATGCATTTTTTGCTTGCGCCTATCATAATATGAAAATATATATACTCTTTTTGCGTAGGTATTAATTTGGTCTGTCAAATCGAGTGCCACAAAAAAAAACTTTTAGGTCTAGGCCAAGGTCAACCATTTGGTTTTTTAGCCTCCCGTAAGGAAAGCATCACAATACGTTTCGTGATAAGAAATTCGGTTAATTTTAATTTATAAAAGACCTCTGCTTTCAAAATTGTTTTCCCTTCAATTTCGTGGGGTTTTTTTTGTGCCTGAACTGCCCGACAGGGTAAAGCAAAAAAAAGTGTTTTGACGTTGAAGGTAAGGGGTTCGCGTAAAAAGAGTGGTTCTTTGTTTAATCACCCGAGAGGAATATTGCTCAAAATATTTAAAGAAGCTGAAAGGTAAGGAAGTTTAATTTACATACTATCGAGGGGCTAACCACTTCCTAAAAATCTGTACACTGATAACAAGGATTACAGCCTTTGGTAATGCTAAATCTGTAATCAGTTACGTAATCACTTTAGTACAGTCAAAGCTACAGGCTTGTACACCGATTACGGGGAGAGATCAGCCCTCGCATACTATAAGTGTAAAATCTGAGCTAAATCGCTAACCATTCCAATGATGCAGAATAATTTCGAGTTACCCATTATTGATAATAATAATAATATATGTTAATCATTCTTCATTCCCAACAAAGCATACAATCGATTTGATAATTATTCATATAATGGGTATAAAAGTTATATGACATAGTTAAAGATATTTCAAATAATTGAAATTGAAATGAATAATTAAACGAGAGTACTGTGATTAATTCGATTAAGATATACTCAATTGTAACGTTAAAATTAGGTGGTTACCTTTAATTATGAGTCAAGATTTAATCGTACAGATAAATTACGTATGCTTGACAATTATCTATTCAATTATCAGTTCAAGTATGACAAAAATAGAGAATACTGTGCCGGCCTTTCGGTGCGTAAATTTATACCCATTGTTGCGCGGCAGACGTTTCGGTCAGTAAATTCATGAAGTATATACGATTTATACAATTATACCAAAATGTCTGCGCCGTAACGTCCTAAACTGCAAAATAGATATACTAAAAAACAATTCTCTAGGTTCTTCTCACTGGGACATTTTAACCGTACCCAGCCAAATTGCTAAATGTCACTTGAGACATGGGAGATATGGAAGATAAACAAGCAAGTTATTTTCAACTGTCTAATTTTTTAAATTTAATAAAAAGGATCTCATCAAAGGGAGAGGGTATCGTAAATGGTCAAATAATTTGAATAATATTACACAGACTTGAATGAGGCAAAAACCTAATGTTTGTTTTGTTTTCAATATATTCTAGAGCGCATTTGCCGTTAGTAATTTTTGTGTCGCGCCTAGAAACCTCAAAGTTACAAATAACCATAAATCTTAATATTAAATTAAAGTGATCACTCCGGAATTGTATTACAATAATATTGGGTTCATTAGATTATCTCACTATTATGGAGTAGATAATTAAAAAGCTAGTAAATAAAACTAAAATGAAAACACGTTAAAGCTAAAATTCTAATTTAAAATTGCGCAGCGACGTATCTATTCATTCATAAACATATCCTCTTCTACAATTAAAGAGGATAGCACCCTCTCCACTTCCTTTTGAAGCGGGTGCAGTAGGGGAATTGCAAAAAAAAAGTGAAGAACTGCTTGCCCTTTTTCTGTAGTCCCCTTGTTCAACCGTTTGAGGGAGTGGAGGGGTCACGCCACTAACTAAGGGTGACATCCTAAGTAGCATTATATATATAACTATCAAATTTTGTATTTTTGTTTCCTACATCCTTGGGTACGTTCAGTAACTCTCATCGATGACACTGATTAGTAACCGCTGACACCGCTTTTTTAATGTACTTTATTTCGCGTTTCCGGTTTTGACTTCACACTACTCATCGTTTGCTTATCGTAGTCATCGGCTAGAGGAGTCGATTTTTCCGATAACTGACGTCATTACTGTGGCGGGAAGGCAAGCTGCGGACGACGCAGCAGACGATGTTTTCAAAATTTATAATCATAAAAAGCGTTCAACAACTTGATGACGTAGCTTTGACTTAAGAACTAAACGGTTTTTTCGCCGTTGATAGTTACTGAACGTACCCATGGGGTCACAGTGACGTTAGAAAATTTTATAAATAACGGCACTCGGTAGTGACTTCCGGTTACGTAAATTCCGAGAATGAAGCTGGCAGTTATGAAAATCGACATAATTTATGCCTAGCTGCGCTAAAGTTAGGGTTTAAATATGAGCTTTGACGACGGAGGAAATTCATTAAATTG
Organism: Leiobunum rupestre; assembly: GCF_980474605.1. Lineage (NCBI taxonomy): Eukaryota > Metazoa > Arthropoda > Arachnida > Opiliones > Sclerosomatidae > Leiobunum > Leiobunum rupestre. The sequence goes on along the minus strand of NC_143386.1, from coordinate 44,297,742 downwards.
TTTGTATTTTACAGAAAAATATTCTTCATTTCGGGCAAGTGTAGCTAAATGAGAAATTCACCAACAAAATTTAATTTGTTAGATCTAATACTTGTTGCTTATTAGTCTGAGCATTTTCGCCGAAATAAAACCATTTAGGCTTAATTAATTCTTTTCACCAGGTTGCGTATGAAATGTTTTTAAGAAGTAAAGTTCAATTACATGGAGTAGATTTAGTGAAGAAAGTATTTAGCAAGAAAAATGCGCGAGTACTATTACAAGTGTGATACTTAGGGTATAATGCTACTTATGGTAACATACAACAGCCAAATTTCCATCAGAAAAGCCTCTGGGAACATGCCCTCGGTAATTGCAGTCCTTTTTATAACTAAAATTATCTCACTATTTCACTACTTTATTAAGGGAGATAAACCAAAATAAGAAGTAGCTCAAAATCCCCCCCCCCCCAAAAAAACAATTTTTTCTGCAAACAGTTTCAAAAGTAGCCCAAATGGCAACACCGATCGTTTAAGCTCTTATTTAAATATTGGGAGCTAAAACCTATTGGCAAGTTAATGAACCTCCACGGATGTTTATTAATGACGGATGTCGACCGCTTTTGTAATATCAGGTAACATTGATTTACAGTATAGAAGTGTTTCTGTTCACTTTTAAAGTTCACCTGCACTGTCTCCTATTTTTCAAGATGCATCTCCTTAAAGCACCTTCGATAATAATTAATTTCCGTTGCATCTCTGACGTCATTAATGCTAGTTAATTTGGTTGGCTCGAATGTAAACCTAATTTAATCCGTGTCACTAATAAACTCGTTTAGGCTACCGCAGCGCCAACGGTTAAATAATTATTCCTTCGTCGAAATTTTTCTTTTGTGCGTAGATGGGGTAAAACTAGTTTCATCCTTTGGTATTTCAAATCATGTTACGGTAAACAGAGCCCTCTATTGTTGTAATTTTTGATAGACTTTTATCGTATCACGCGATTTAACTTGCCCTGGAAATTTAGCTTTGTTATTTCTAAGGTGTTTCCATACCTAATCATCACCTAGCCAATTTGGCGGTTTAAGTTACATTGATTTCGATTGTCTTCTAATACGTCATCAATTCAAGATTTCGGGTATTCCAGTCAATTGAAAACCGAAGTTTGTCTGCTAAAACTTGCGTATTCAATTTGCAATAACTTTTATTATTTTAGGTTGAAATTTTTACAGCGTCGACAATTAAACATAATTCATAAAATATTGAATTTAAATGTTTCGTTGCAGGTGGACTTTAATGGATAGAGTTGAAAAGAAAATCATCTATTAATTTTTCAAATATTTTATCCCTTCTTAGATTAATTTAGACTACACTTAAAACAGCTTAACTTAAAATATAAATTTTTAATTACAAGGTGTCCCATAAATATCCCCCTATTTTCGGATTGAGATAGGACAAAAAGTATCCAATGAATTTTGATAAATTTTCTATTTAAACATTTAGTTTAACATTTCGCTTAGTGGTTTCGCCACAGCGCCATCTATCTAAAATAAATTCCAATTCGTAGCTTGCTCGTGGGTCTGGCCTGTATTTGTTGAAAAATTATTAAATTCATGGATTTCTGTTAAATTTAAATTTTCATAACTTTCGATCGCTCATTATTTATTATACAAATTTCATTGAATACCTTATTAATGAAAAATAGGGGGTGGGAGGTTTTTTGGACCCCAGTATAATTGTTAATTATTTTACATATAGTACGTAGAACACAATCCCTTTAACGTCTGAACGAACAAATATTTTAATTTTTAGGAATATGGAATGTTCAAGTGTCCAGTTCCAAGCTGTTTTTCTACAAATATTTACAAAGAATATGTGAGGCACTTATCTTTTCACAAATATGAGTACAATATGCAATATCTATGCGCAATCAATCTTGTAGGAAAGTATATGCAAATTATGCGTCTTTCCAAACCCACGCGAAACGTATTCATAAAGATTGGATAAACAAAAAGCCTAATGATACCACTTATTCGACATTATGCGGACTAGAAACCCACCAGTGCAAAGTAAATGACTGCACCGCTACTTTCCGCAATCCAACTCTTCTAATTGCCCATCTGAAAACTCATATTAAAAATAAGACACCGGTCTCTTGTCCTTTGTGCACGGCTTCTAAGGTTAATTATAGAATAATTGGATCCTTTACAAGTCATATTACGAGAATTCATAAGACAGATCTCATTCAATTTCGAAGTCACAATTCAGACCGGAATGTATTTCTACTACAGATACCACAGTGAACTATAATCATTTAGAACAATTAACTTCAGTTGATGAACATCAGTTAGTAGATAAATCTGACGGTCAACCTTGCAATTTGGTTGAATTGTACAAGAGAAATTTAGGCCTCTTTTATTTAAAGTTACAAGCAGTGAAGTTTGTTCCGAGCTCGACAATTCAGATAGTGGCTGAAGAGATAGGAAATTTGCAATCACTTGAAAATAAACTTCTTACTAACAAACTATATAACAATATGAAAAACACTGGTATAAAAGAGAGTGTAATAAAAGAAATTTTAGAACAGGATAATGGCTGTAATTTTGCCGAAAAAGCCAGCGACGAACTAAAATCTATTTATCGACGACATGAATATTTCAAGGAAAATTTCAATTATATTGAACCAGTACCTGTGTTTCTTGGTTTCCACAATCTAAAAAAACAATTTCTACATTACGTTCCGATTAAAGAATCTTTGAAAGCTTTACTTTCTAACGTTGATATTGCTAAGATCTTAACATTCCCCAAACCTTCGTACATATTCGGAGAGGATCAAACTCTTTGTGACATTTCCGATGGAAAAATATTTTGCCAAAACTTTCTTACTAGTGAAAATAAATCTATACAACTATTAATTTTTCAAGACGCTTTCGAAATTGTTAATCCTCTTGGATCTGCCAAATCCATACATAAAATATTAGGAATGTACTACACCCTTGTAAATATACCCCCTGAATATAGATCTACCATTAATCATATACAACTTATATCATTATGTAAAAATAAATACATTAAAAATCATGGACTTGCCAACTGCTTGAAAATGCTCGTTAATGAGCTGAAGCACCTTGAAAATAATGGAATAGATTTAAATGATAGTACAAATTTGAAGGTACATTTAATAAGCCTTATTGGGGATAATCTTGGTCAACACGAAATTGGATATTTCCAGTGTAATTTCTCTAAAGGCTACATTTGTAGATTTTGTTTGGCAAGAGCGGAAGAACTTAATAACAGAGATTTTTTCGAACGTAGAACTATAGAAAACTACAATCAGACAATTTCAAAACTAACAGACGAACCAAATTTGAAAACCTTTAACGGAGTGAAAGGCAATTCTCCTTTAAATGAGCTTGCATACTTTCATGTTTGCTCTCCGGCCCTAGCACCATGTCTAGCTCATGATTTATTCGAGGGAGTTGTTGCATATGATATATTTCAATTTCTATCATATTTTATCGAAGAAAAAAAATGGTTTTCTTGGGTAAACTACAACTGGCGTGTATCGGAGTTCCCATTCCAAGGCACTGATACTGGAAACAAGCCTTGCCAGATTAGTAAAAGTAATAATAAGGTAACAGGGGATGCGTCGCAAATCTGGTGTCTACTTCGGTTCTTTTCACTTATTGTTGTAGACAAAATCCAAGATGTTTGCGATCCAGTGTGGGAAGCGTATTTATTGTTGAAATCTATAGTCGAAATAATTACGTCTCCCAAGATTTCCAAAAATGGAGTCGCTGCATTATTATTTATGCTACCTGACTATAAAAAGCGCCTTCTTAAAGCTTTTCCTGACTTCAAGCTTAAAGCGAAACATCATTATCTAATCAACCACTATCCAGAGTTAATTTTGCAATTTGGGCCTCTAATAAGATTATGGACTTTGCGTTTCGAAAGCAAACACACCGTTTACAAAAAAATTTCCAACAGTACAAAAAACTTCTTAAATATCACTAAGACACTATCAGAAAAACATCAATATCAACAAGCTTACTTTGGAGGGGGGTCACTTTTCCCCCCGCGAATACAATATACAAATTCAACGCAGTATCATTCGGAAAATTTTTAAGAAAATGTGATAATAGATGCTCGTGACCGTGATTTTAATTCGAACAACACATTATGTACTACAAAGTTAAAATTCAAAGGCACATCATATGAGAAAGGAAACTTTTTAGTGTGCGAGGTACACGACAACTATATGGTTATGGGACAGGTTATATCTAACTTTGTAAGAAATCACAATGACGTGTGTCATTTGATGGCTATGTATAAAACTAAATATTTAGCTAATTTACATGCATATGAGCTTATAGAATTATATCAAACGAAATTAGTACCCAACACAGAACTAGCGGATTACTATCCACTGTCGAGTTATCATATTTTGGGGAAAAGTATAATCACCCTAAAACATGACGTTTACCACCGTTAGCTATTATATTTCATGTATAGAAAGTCTTTTCTAATACTGTGGGTATTTAAATATATTTCTCTAATTGTCAAATTAAATTTAAACTATCTGGTTTTAATTTCAATTTGTCTCGAAATATTTATATGGTTTTTGGAATCTCAATAACTGTTTCAACTTTAAAAACTATTTTTGGTATATTCTTTTCATATTACAATATAATGAAGAATAAAATATTCCCTCATTCAAGTCTGTGCTTTCTTACCAAGACACTATTTGTTAAACTTTAATATCAATATTTTCCATCATTAATCCGACTTTTATTATTTAGATAAATGAAAATCTTGCTTCTGCAAATTTGGTTACTACACACGTGTCTGTAAACGCCACAGATGATTTAAAAAAGTGTGTTTCTGGTCTTTGTACTTCCTTCTCTGTAGAAGAAATCTCGCAAATAGTGTCACAATTTAGAGATTTAGGTATAGACGACGTAAAGGATATGGAGTTTTTGACTGAAGATGATTTAAAGTCTATAACAAATTTAAGACCAATTCAAATTAGAAAAATTCTTCAATTCGGACATTCCCAAAAACACGGTAAGAAAAATAATCATTTTTAGTATAAAAAAAGGGACAAAATCTGACTTATTGAAAAATAATGTTAAATAGCTACAAGAGAAATTATGGATGATTCAAATAAACCTGGCAGTAGTACTGGTAGCACGACTAAACTTGACCAAGGGACTTCAGAGACTATGATGCCAATTACAGGGGAATTTCTCAGTGTAGATTGCCAAATCAATTCGAAGGTAAATATTCCAAAATATAGAAGTGCCTGGGATTTATATTATTTTTTGTAGAATTTGGAATGCAATCCACCGCGATGTGATAAATGGCTCGAAAACTACAAACTATCCGATGAAATATTTCCAAAACATGTACAACAATGTTTAAGAAAGGGAAAAAAAATTAGCGAATCTCTGAAGCGCGAAATTATTCGATCAATTTACATAGATATTTTTAAAAAATGCGAACGACCTAGTCGTAATAATATTAGAATAATTACGGAAAAGTTTGTCAAAAGATATCCTAACGCAATTGATGATAGGATTAACGGCGAAAAAATTGGAACAGGGTATTCTAGTTTCCTAAAACAAATGTTCTACAAACTCGATAACTTGTCAAGATCCTCGGAAAAAAAAATGCCAGCAGTAAAGAGAAAGTCATCTGAAAAATCTAAAAATTCTAAAAGACCATGTGAAATCTTGCCAACGAATAGAGCATTCCTACCAGATCTTACTAATACAGACGCTCAAAGTGGTCGAGAGCTCATGGAACAACTGAAGCAAATGTTTTGTCTAACGAGTAATCCTGATAAGGAAGTTGTTCAGGATATGTTAAATCAAAGCTACGCTTTCCAGAGATCACAAATCAATGAAGGTATGGTAGTTGAAGAACTAAAGTAAAATTGGCCTTTCCTCTTTGAGAGCTACGGCATTGCAACCCATATAAAACAACTCTTAGGCAAAGACCTATATGCCGTTTTCGAAAGATTTTTTGTCGAGAAAAGCATCCAAATTATGAGTTACTTTTCTAAAAGTAAAAAACCTAGCGTGGAAAACATCATCACCGTTTTCAAAGAGGATGAGCACCGAGACAAAAATCAAGCAATGGTTGCAGCGGTAATCTTATTAATAATGGATCATTTCAAAGAAGACTATAAAACAATATTTCCAGTTTTTGAGGTAATTTCCTAAATATAGTGTTTTTCAAAATTATATATCCGAGTTCTATATGGTTCCCTAAACTTATGAAAAGTTTTAATCATTTTTTCAAATTAGTAATAACTTCAGACGGTTTTCCATTAAATTTAGGCTGGAACGCATTTAAGTGATATAGAAAAACGAATTCCTTCATATCCATGTCTAATTATTATAGGTATTAATAAAATATTTAAACCAATAGTATTTAAAAATTCCAAAAATTACATTTTATCCTTGTACAGGTGAAACATTGGGCAAGGCTAGCCAATATCTTGTGTCAGTTGACCGAAAAATTGTTAACGATCACATTTATCCATCTAATTTGATCACTGGACTTTTCATGTTCTTTGCCCTGTATTACATTCTGAATATAGAATACCCAAAAAAAGCACTTATTACTATGGAGTTTATACAAAGGTATAAAATTTCATTAAAATTCATTGTTTCAAAGACATTCTGAAAATTGGAGCATAAAAATATTTTAAAAATGTTATTTTACAGATGTATTGCAAAAATTTCTCCCGAAAATCCAAAAGAAGAAATTAACGTAAAAGTATTGTTTTTAACGAACAAAATTTTTCAGTTTGAATGGTTGTAATGGTTGTAATAAGAAAATAAACAAAACTTGAACATTTGATTTAATTTCCTATTTAAAATGTACGAAGTACATAGAATTGCCATTATGTTTTGAAAAATGTATCGATATTTCTGTTAAAACTACAGACTATGAACACGGGGGATAACAGTCAAATGTACCGATATTTCTGTTAAAACTACCGACTATGAACACGGGGGATAACAGTCAAATGTACCGATATTTCTGTTAAAACTACCGACTATGAACACGGGGGATAACAGTCAAATGTATCGATATTTCTGTTAAAACTACCGACTATGAACACGGGGGATAACAGTCAAATGTACCGATATTTCTGTTAAAACTACCGACTATGAACACGGGGGATAACAGTCAAATGTACCGATATTTCTGTTAAAACTACCGACTATGAACACGGGGGATAACAGTCAAATGTACCGATATTTCTGTTAAAACTACCGACTATGAACACGGGGGATAACAGTCAAATGTACCGATATTTCTGTTAAAACTACCGACTATGAACACGGGGGATAACAGTCAAATGTACCGATATTTCTGTTAAAACTACCGACTATGAACACGGGGGATAACAGTCAAATGTACCGATATTTCTGTTAAAACTACCGACTATGAACACGGGGGATAACAGTCAAATGTACCGATATTTCTGTTAAAACTACCGACTATGAACACGGGGGATAACAGTCAAATGTACCGATATTTCTGTTAAAACTACTGACTATGAACACGGGGGAGAACGGTCAAATGTACCGATATTTCTGTTAAAACTACCGACTATGAACACGGGGGATAACAGTCAAATGTATCGATATTTATGTTAGATATACAGATCACAAACACAGTAACGAGCGGGAAAAATTACCGATTGTTCTGTAACATGTACTGATTTACAATACAGACGTACCCTGTGGATATTACATGAATATTTACTGTAATTTCGAAAAAGTGAATACCTGTTAAATTTGCAGAATGAAATTGATATATCCAGGTAGCAGACATAGCTGTAAAATTAACAGACTTTTTCTGGACCTTTGCGCTGCCAGAGGTTTTCTGTAATTTTTAAAGAATATTTTTCTCTCAGTGTGCGTACACTGAGAGAAATTTAGGTAGAATTTACTGAAATATTTTACAGTATTGAATTGTTTTCAAATTTTACGGTACTTTTTCTTATTTGGATAAAGCAGTGAAATGGTATTTACGAAAAGCAATATTCGTCTGTATGTTCTACTATGGGCTCTGATAATTTTATAACTTACTGATGAAATTACAGAAATGCTCCTGCAATCTATCAACAAAGTTTTTTCTGTCACTTTCACAGAAACAGTTGACTGGTTCAACTGTAAATTATACAAATCGTTGTAAAACTTACAGTGGTTTTTGTAAATTGTTTGAAAAACAATTCTGTAAATATAACGGACATATTTTATAAGGAAAGCTGTAATATTTACGTATAAAAATTGAATAAATTACAGTCGAACGTCTTTGATTTGAAATAGGTTTTCCTGCAAATGTTTCATAAAACGTTTACTATTTTACAGTTATAACAGTATTACAGCTTTAATGCGTTTAGGTTTTTTTTCTATTTTTATAACTGTAAATATAACAAAACCCTTAAATAAAAGTTTATAAAATAATGCTGAAGGAGTTTTAAAACATTTTACTTTTATGTCTAACTATGTTTCATATCCGTTTTTGGACCGTGATCATGTTGCTTCCTCAGCCAACGACGAAGTTAAATTCGGATTACTTAATTATATTTATGCATCGTTTACGTGTACGTTTATTCAATATGAAGATTATTTTCTAAATATTTCCGAGAGTCAGGTCACTCGCTTCATAATTTTGACACCCTCGGATGATTAAACGATGATTAAAAACAAATCTGTAGCTTTGACTGTATACAGATTAAATCATTATTAAATTTGTAATCAAGATTATTAGGACATCCTGTAACACGGTGAATTGCCTTCACCAGTGGCGTAGCCACTGTCCTAGGGGGAGGGCATTCGAAATTAGGACCATACATTTGAAAAATACAAAAATAAGAACTAATTGTCAGTCACTAAATCCACTGACTAACTTTTGCTCCTTAAAAAACATCCAAAAGTAATCATTTAGTTATGTATTTAGCTTCTTTCGTCTCATCTATGACTTCTACCTTAAGTTCAAACAAATTTGATTACGACGGACGAACGTTTTCTTGTTTTTAGTCGTTTGCAGATTTATCTCATTTGTAGATAAATTGGTAAATTCCAAAAAAAAGGGCCCATGGAGTCTAGTTGCTGGCGGGCCCAAAATCTGAAGCTACGCTACTAACCTTCAGTCATGTTTTTGTATTCTATATCAATTAAATTTTATATCTTCCGAAGTTATCAATTCAATATGTTTACCGTCTTCTATATTTAAAGTTCATTTGCCTAGAGAGCTATTTACTTATTGCTTATCTAAAACATTTGTTATATAATCGCAGTCATATTTAATGATTGTTTTCGGAATTTTATTTCCATATTTTTTACTCACATTTTAGACAATATTCTTTGTCATTTCATTACTTATTTTCTTAATTGTTCTGTATACTGATTTACAGTTAAATTCATACAGGGTGGCCCAATTTGCTCTGACCAGGCATTTTTCTCGAAAACTAAAATAGGTAGAGCTTTGAAATTTTCAGGGTATCCGTATGAAGCAAGGAACTATCTAATGTCTAAATTTCAAAAAAATTAAGAATATTTTCATGTTTTTCAATAATTTATGTTTTGACCGGTAGGTGATAGACAAAAACTGTCAATGATAAAGTTGTTGATCATACTCGAAAAAGTACAAATGAAGTTGATTTGGTCGAAAAAGACCAATTTCTCATAGAGATATGAGGTCATGAAAAATAACAAGGTGGTCAAAGGAGGCAATAGCTTTTTTCGGGAATTGTAAGAAAACAAATTTTAAGCATAACACAAATTAACCAAAGATTGATATTTTTATTTAGATTTGTCTAATTTTTGTCAATATTCAGATATTTTTGTATTTAAAGCGACAGTTTCCTGTTGTGAAATCATTTTACCTAGCTACCGGAATCTAATTAAAATTTTTATTCTCGTGATTATCGTGCATCAATGGTTCCATTGTTTTACGGCGAAGTGAATCGCTATCCGAACAGAGCATAACGTCTGAACGGGCAGAACTATTATTTGGAGCTCTTACCAGACTTAAGTAGCGAATGCGTTGGACGAAATTCCTATGGCCGACTACTACCGGCTGTGCATTCAGCATGACGGCGCACCACCACCATATCAGCGAGGGATTGGAAGGAACTGTCCCGTTCGATGGCCTCCAACATCACCAGAGGCTTCATTATGGAGTATGTTTACCAGACGCCTATTACTACCATCTAAGAACTGCGCCAACGCAATTATTGATGTCTTCTAACTTGTCAATCCCGATATGATACAGCGTTCATTTCGAGACATACGTCATCGTGCGGAAACATGTATTGCATCAAACGGATGAATAATTGAACCACGCCTGTAATTTGTTGATGCTTGTTTTTTTTTGGTTTTTATAAAAGAAAAATATCAATCTTTGGTTAATTTGTGTTATGTTTAAAATTTGTTTTCTTACAATTCCCGAAAAAGCTATTGCCTCCTTTGACCACCTTGTTAGTTTTCATGACCTCATATCTCTATGAAAAATCGATCTTTTTCGACCAAATCAACTTCATTTGTACTTTTTCGAGTATGATCAACAACTTTATCATTGACAGTTTTTGTCTATCACCTACCGGTCAAAACATAAATTATTGAAAAACATGAAAATATTCTTAATTTTTTTGAAATTTAGACATTAGATAGTTCCTTGCTTCATACGGATACCCTGAAAATTTCAAAGCTCTACTTTTTTTAGTTTTCGAGAAAAATGCCTGGTCAGAGCAAATTGGGCCACCCTGTATAACTAATCCTTCATTTTTGGGAAAAAAATAAATGTGTTCATAAATTAACTTTAATTAAGAGTACAATTAATTTGTTTAAAAACAATATGTACTGTCTCGCTATCGTCTTTTGGCACCAGGGGTAGTTTGTGCAGACAAATACAATTGTTTGAATGAAAATATTTAGAAATTTAAGAACGTTGGCTGAGTTGGATCCAAAAGCTTTTATGAAATTTTAGTTAAAACAAAAAAATATTTTACCACTCTTATAAAATAGTTGTCCTGAATTTTGTACAGAGCTTTAAATTTACTATTTTAATTCATTATCTTAATTTTCACTTGGTTAATATATTTTATATACATTAACTGACATTCTTTAATCTATATTAACAGTTATATAAATATCACATTGCCAGATTTTACTATAAACAATAATATTTATTTAAAAAAAAACATATAAATGTTATACAGTTGTATAAATGAATTTTAATGTTTTTTTTTTATAAATTTGAATATTATAGTAATATCTCGGTGCCAGAAAAAATAGGCTAAAAATAACTTAGCATGCGATAAAAGGCTAAAAAATAAGGCTAATGAAATATACGGCTAATTAACGAGATAATGACCGCTTCCCTGGACGGGGTTACATGCCTCCCCCCCCCCCCCTAGAATCGAATTTAATAAAACCAACTACGAATCAATTAAAAATGGCATGCATTTTTTGCTTGCGCCTATCATAATATGAAAATATATATACTCTTTTTGCGTAGGTATTAATTTGGTCTGTCAAATCGAGTGCCACAAAAAAAAACTTTTAGGTCTAGGCCAAGGTCAACCATTTGGTTTTTTAGCCTCCCGTAAGGAAAGCATCACAATACGTTTCGTGATAAGAAATTCGGTTAATTTTAATTTATAAAAGACCTCTGCTTTCAAAATTGTTTTCCCTTCAATTTCGTGGGGTTTTTTTTGTGCCTGAACTGCCCGACAGGGTAAAGCAAAAAAAAGTGTTTTGACGTTGAAGGTAAGGGGTTCGCGTAAAAAGAGTGGTTCTTTGTTTAATCACCCGAGAGGAATATTGCTCAAAATATTTAAAGAAGCTGAAAGGTAAGGAAGTTTAATTTACATACTATCGAGGGGCTAACCACTTCCTAAAAATCTGTACACTGATAACAAGGATTACAGCCTTTGGTAATGCTAAATCTGTAATCAGTTACGTAATCACTTTAGTACAGTCAAAGCTACAGGCTTGTACACCGATTACGGGGAGAGATCAGCCCTCGCATACTATAAGTGTAAAATCTGAGCTAAATCGCTAACCATTCCAATGATGCAGAATAATTTCGAGTTACCCATTATTGATAATAATAATAATATATGTTAATCATTCTTCATTCCCAACAAAGCATACAATCGATTTGATAATTATTCATATAATGGGTATAAAAGTTATATGACATAGTTAAAGATATTTCAAATAATTGAAATTGAAATGAATAATTAAACGAGAGTACTGTGATTAATTCGATTAAGATATACTCAATTGTAACGTTAAAATTAGGTGGTTACCTTTAATTATGAGTCAAGATTTAATCGTACAGATAAATTACGTATGCTTGACAATTATCTATTCAATTATCAGTTCAAGTATGACAAAAATAGAGAATACTGTGCCGGCCTTTCGGTGCGTAAATTTATACCCATTGTTGCGCGGCAGACGTTTCGGTCAGTAAATTCATGAAGTATATACGATTTATACAATTATACCAAAATGTCTGCGCCGTAACGTCCTAAACTGCAAAATAGATATACTAAAAAACAATTCTCTAGGTTCTTCTCACTGGGACATTTTAACCGTACCCAGCCAAATTGCTAAATGTCACTTGAGACATGGGAGATATGGAAGATAAACAAGCAAGTTATTTTCAACTGTCTAATTTTTTAAATTTAATAAAAAGGATCTCATCAAAGGGAGAGGGTATCGTAAATGGTCAAATAATTTGAATAATATTACACAGACTTGAATGAGGCAAAAACCTAATGTTTGTTTTGTTTTCAATATATTCTAGAGCGCATTTGCCGTTAGTAATTTTTGTGTCGCGCCTAGAAACCTCAAAGTTACAAATAACCATAAATCTTAATATTAAATTAAAGTGATCACTCCGGAATTGTATTACAATAATATTGGGTTCATTAGATTATCTCACTATTATGGAGTAGATAATTAAAAAGCTAGTAAATAAAACTAAAATGAAAACACGTTAAAGCTAAAATTCTAATTTAAAATTGCGCAGCGACGTATCTATTCATTCATAAACATATCCTCTTCTACAATTAAAGAGGATAGCACCCTCTCCACTTCCTTTTGAAGCGGGTGCAGTAGGGGAATTGCAAAAAAAAAGTGAAGAACTGCTTGCCCTTTTTCTGTAGTCCCCTTGTTCAACCGTTTGAGGGAGTGGAGGGGTCACGCCACTAACTAAGGGTGACATCCTAAGTAGCATTATATATATAACTATCAAATTTTGTATTTTTGTTTCCTACATCCTTGGGTACGTTCAGTAACTCTCATCGATGACACTGATTAGTAACCGCTGACACCGCTTTTTTAATGTACTTTATTTCGCGTTTCCGGTTTTGACTTCACACTACTCATCGTTTGCTTATCGTAGTCATCGGCTAGAGGAGTCGATTTTTCCGATAACTGACGTCATTACTGTGGCGGGAAGGCAAGCTGCGGACGACGCAGCAGACGATGTTTTCAAAATTTATAATCATAAAAAGCGTTCAACAACTTGATGACGTAGCTTTGACTTAAGAACTAAACGGTTTTTTCGCCGTTGATAGTTACTGAACGTACCCATGGGGTCACAGTGACGTTAGAAAATTTTATAAATAACGGCACTCGGTAGTGACTTCCGGTTACGTAAATTCCGAGAATGAAGCTGGCAGTTATGAAAATCGACATAATTTATGCCTAGCTGCGCTAAAGTTAGGGTTTAAATATGAGCTTTGACGACGGAGGAAATTCATTAAATTGTTTGTATTTTACAGAAAAATATTCTTCATTTCGGGCAAGTGTAGCTAAATGAGAAATTCACCAACAAAATTTAATTTGTTAGATCTAATACTTGTTGCTTATTAGTCTGAGCATTTTCGCCGAAATAAAACCATTTAGGCTTAATTAATTCTTTTCACCAGGTTGCGTATGAAATGTTTTTAAGAAGTAAAGTTCAATTACATGGAGTAGATTTAGTGAAGAAAGTATTTAGCAAGAAAAATGCGCGAGTACTATTACAAGTGTGATACTTAGGGTATAATGCTACTTATGGTAACATACAACAGCCAAATTTCCATCAGAAAAGCCTCTGGGAACATGCCCTCGGTAATTGCAGTCCTTTTTATAACTAAAATTATCTCACTATTTCACTACTTTATTAAGGGAGATAAACCAAAATAAGAAGTAGCTCAAAATCCCCCCCCCCCCCCAAAAAAACAATTTTTTCTGCAAACAGTTTCAAAAGTAGCCCAAATGGCAACACCGATCGTTTAAGCTCTTATTTAAATATTGGGAGCTAAAACCTATTGGCAAGTTAATGAACCTCCACGGATGTTTATTAATGACGGATGTCGACCGCTTTTGTAATATCAGGTAACATTGATTTACAGTATAGAAGTGTTTCTGTTCACTTTTAAAGTTCACCTGCACTGTCTCCTATTTTTCAAGATGCATCTCCTTAAAGCACCTTCGATAATAATTAATTTCCGTTGCATCTCTGACGTCATTAATGCTAGTTAATTTGGTTGGCTCGAATGTAAACCTAATTTAATCCGTGTCACTAATAAACTCGTTTAGGCTACCGCAGCGCCAACGGTTAAATAATTATTCCTTCGTCGAAATTTTTCTTTTGTGCGTAGATGGGGTAAAACTAGTTTCATCCTTTGGTATTTCAAATCATGTTACGGTAAACAGAGCCCTCTATTGTTGTAATTTTTGATAGACTTTTATCGTATCACGCGATTTAACTTGCCCTGGAAATTTAGCTTTGTTATTTCTAAGGTGTTTCCATACCTAATCATCACCTAGCCAATTTGGCGGTTTAAGTTACATTGATTTCGATTGTCTTCTAATACGTCATCAATTCAAGATTTCGGGTATTCCAGTCAATTGAAAACCGAAGTTTGTCTGCTAAAACTTGCGTATTCAATTTGCAATAACTTTTATTATTTTAGGTTGAAATTTTTACAGCGTCGACAATTAAACATAATTCATAAAATATTGAATTTAAATGTTTCGTTGCAGGTGGACTTTAATGGATAGAGTTGAAAAGAAAATCATCTATTAATTTTTCAAATATTTTATCCCTTCTTAGATTAATTTAGACTACACTTAAAACAGCTTAACTTAAAATATAAATTTTTAATTACAAGGTGTCCCATAAATATCCCCCTATTTTCGGATTGAGATAGGACAAAAAGTATCCAATGAATTTTGATAAATTTTCTATTTAAACATTTAGTTTAACATTTCGCTTAGTGGTTTCGCCACAGCGCCATCTATCTAAAATAAATTCCAATTCGTAGCTTGCTCGTGGGTCTGGCCTGTATTTGTTGAAAAATTATTAAATTCATGGATTTCTGTTAAATTTAAATTTTCATAACTTTCGATCGCTCATTATTTATTATACAAATTTCATTGAATACCTTATTAATGAAAAATAGGGGGTGGGAGGTTTTTTGGACCCCAGTATAATTGTTAATTATTTTACATATAGTACGTAGAACACAATCCCTTTAACGTCTGAACGAACAAATATTTTAATTTTTAGGAATATGGAATGTTCAAGTGTCCAGTTCCAAGCTGTTTTTCTACAAATATTTACAAAGAATATGTGAGGCACTTATCTTTTCACAAATATGAGTACAATATGCAATATCTATGCGCAATCAATCTTGTAGGAAAGTATATGCAAATTATGCGTCTTTCCAAACCCACGCGAAACGTATTCATAAAGATTGGATAAACAAAAAGCCTAATGATACCACTTATTCGACATTATGCGGACTAGAAACCCACCAGTGCAAAGTAAATGACTGCACCGCTACTTTCCGCAATCCAACTCTTCTAATTGCCCATCTGAAAACTCACATTAAAAATAAGACACCGGTCTCTTGTCCTTTGTGCACGGCTTCTAAGGTTAATTATAGAATAATTGGATCCTTTACAAGTCATATTACGAGAATTCATAAGACAGATCTCATTCAATTTCGAAGTCACAATTCAGACCGGAATGTATTTCTACTACAGATACCACAGTGAACTATAATCATTTAGAACAATTAACTTCAGTTGATGAACATCAGTTAGTAGATAAATCTGACGGTCAACCTTGCAATTTGGTTGAATTGTACAAGAGAAATTTAGGCCTCTTTTATTTAAAGTTACAAGCAGTGAAGTTTGTTCCGAGCTCGACAATTCAGATAGTGGCTGAAGAGATAGGAAATTTGCAATCACTTGAAAATAAACTTCTTACTAACAAACTATATAACAATATGAAAAACACTGGTATAAAAGAGAGTGTAATAAAAGAAATTTTAGAACAGGATAATGGCTGTAATTTTGCCGAAAAAGCCAGCGACGAACTAAAATCTATTTATCGACGACATGAATATTTCAAGGAAAATTTCAATTATATTGAACCAGTACCTGTGTTTCTTGGTTTCCACAATCTAAAAAAACAATTTCTACATTACGTTCCGATTAAAGAATCTTTGAAAGCTTTACTTTCTAACGTTGATATTGCTAAGATCTTAACATTCCCCAAACCTTCGTACATATTCGGAGAGGATCAAACTCTTTGTGACATTTCCGATGGAAAAATATTTTGCCAAAACTTTCTTACTAGTGAAAATAAATCTATACAACTATTAATTTTTCAAGACGCTTTCGAAATTGTTAATCCTCTTGGATCTGCCAAATCCATACATAAAATATTAGGAATGTACTACACCCTTGTAAATATACCCCCTGAATATAGATCTACCATTAATCATATACAACTTATATCATTATGTAAAAATAAATACATTAAAAATCATGGACTTGCCAACTGCTTGAAAATGCTCGTTAATGAGCTGAAGCACCTTGAAAATAATGGAATAGATTTAAATGATAGTACAAATTTGAAGGTACATTTAATAAGCCTTATTGGGGATAATCTTGGTCAACACGAAATTGGATATTTCCAGTGTAATTTCTCTAAAGGCTACATTTGTAGATTTTGTTTGGCAAGAGCGGAAGAACTTAATAACAGAGATTTTTTCGAACGTAGAACTATAGAAAACTACAATCAGACAATTTCAAAACTAACAGACGAACCAAATTTGAAAACCTTTAACGGAGTGAAAGGCAATTCTCCTTTAAATGAGCTTGCATACTTTCATGTTTGCTCTCCGGCCCTAGCACCATGTCTAGCTCATGATTTATTCGAGGGAGTTGTTGCATATGATATATTTCAATTTCTATCATATTTTATCGAAGAAAAAAAATGGTTTTCTTGGGTAAACTACAACTGGCGTGTATCGGAGTTCCCATTCCAAGGCACTGATACTGGAAACAAGCCTTGCCAGATTAGTAAAAGTAATAATAAGGTAACAGGGGATGCGTCGCAAATCTGGTGTCTACTTCGGTTCTTTTCACTTATTGTTGTAGACAAAATCCAAGATGTTTGCGATCCAGTGTGGGAAGCGTATTTATTGTTGAAATCTATAGTCGAAATAATTACGTCTCCCAAGATTTCCAAAAATGGAGTCGCTGCATTATTATTTATGCTACCTGACTATAAAAAGCGCCTTCTTAAAGCTTTTCCTGACTTCAAGCTTAAAGCGAAACATCATTATCTAATCAACCACTATCCAGAGTTAATTTTGCAATTTGGGCCTCTAATAAGATTATGGACTTTGCGTTTCGAAAGCAAACACACCGTTTACAAAAAAATTTCCAACAGTACAAAAAACTTCTTAAATATCACTAAGACACTATCAGAAAAACATCAATATCAACAAGCTTACTTTGGAGGGGGGTCACTTTTCCCCCCGCGAATACAATATACAAATTCAACGCAGTATCATTCGGAAAATTTTTAAGAAAATGTGATAATAGATGCTCGTGACCGTGATTTTAATTCGAACAACACATTATGTACTACAAAGTTAAAATTCAAAGGCACATCATATGAGAAAGGAAACTTTTTAGTGTGCGAGGTACACGACAACTATATGGTTATGGGACAGGTTATATCTAACTTTGTAAGAAATCACAATGACGTGTGTCATTTGATGGCTATGTATAAAACTAAATATTTAGCTAATTTACATGCATATGAGCTTATAGAATTATATCAAACGAAATTAGTACCCAACACAGAACTAGCGGATTACTATCCACTGTCGAGTTATCATATTTTGGGGAAAAGTATAATCACCCTAAAACATGACGTTTACCACCGTTAGCTATTATATTTCATGTATAGAAAGTCTTTTCTAATACTGTGGGTATTTAAATATATTTCTCTAATTGTCAAATTAAATTTAAACTATCTGGTTTTAATTTCAATTTGTCTCGAAATATTTATATGGTTTTTGGAATATCAATAACTGTTTCAACTTTAAAAACTATTTTTGGTATATTCTTTTCATATTACAATATAATGAAGAATAAAATATTCCCTCATTCAAGTCTGTGCTTTCTTACCAAGACACTATTTGTTAAACTTTAATATCAATATTTTCCATCATTAATCCGACTTTTATTATTTAGATAAATGAAAATCTTGCTTCTGCAAATTTGGTTACTACACACGTGTCTGTAAACGCCACAGATGATTTAAAAAAGTGTGTTTCTGGTCTTTGTACTTCCTTCTCTGTAGAAGAAATCTCGCAAATAGTGTCACAATTTAGAGATTTAGGTATAGACGACGTAAAGGATATGGAGTTTTTGACTGAAGATGATTTAAAGTCTATAACAAATTTAAGACCAATTCAAATTAGAAAAATTCTTCAATTCGGACATTCCCAAAAACACGGTAAGAAAAATAATCATTTTTAGTATAAAAAAAGGGACAAAATCTGACTTATTGAAAAATAATGTTAAATAGCTACAAGAGAAATTATGGATGATTCAAATAAACCTGGCAGTAGTACTGGTAGCACGACTAAACTTGACCAAGGGACTTCAGAGACTATGATGCCAATTACAGGGGAATTTCTCAGTGTAGATTGCCAAATCAATTCGAAGGTAAATATTCCAAAATATAGAAGTGCCTGGGATTTATATTATTTTTTGTAGAATTTGGAATGCAATCCACCGCGATGTGATAAATGGCTCGAAAACTACAAACTATCCGATGAAATATTTCCAAAACATGTACAACAATGTTTAAGAAAGGGAAAAAAAATTAGCGAATCTCTGAAGCGCGAAATTATTCGATCAATTTACATAGATATTTTTAAAAAATGCGAACGACCTAGTCGTAATAATATTAGAATAATTACGGAAAAGTTTGTCAAAAGATATCCTAACGCAATTGATGATAGGATTAACGGCGAAAAAATTGGAACAGGGTATTCTAGTTTCCTAAAACAAATGTTCTACAAACTCGATAACTTGTCAAGATCCTCGGAAAAAAAAATGCCAGCAGTAAAGAGAAAGTCATCTGAAAAATCTAAAAATTCTAAAAGACCATGTGAAATCTTGCCAACGAATAGAGCATTCCTACCAGATCTTACTAATACAGACGCTCAAAGTGGTCGAGAGCTCATGGAACAACTGAAGCAAATGTTTTGTCTAACGAGTAATCCTGATAAGGAAGTTGTTCAGGATATGTTAAATCAAAGCTACGCTTTCCAGAGATCACAAATCAATGAAGGTATGGTAGTTGAAGAACTAAAGTAAAATTGGCCTTTCCTCTTTGAGAGCTACGGCATTGCAACCCATATAAAACAACTCTTAGGCAAAGACCTATATGCCGTTTTCGAAAGATTTTTTGTCGAGAAAAGCATCCAAATTATGAGTTACTTTTCTAAAAGTAAAAAACCTAGCGTGGAAAACATCATCACCGTTTTCAAAGAGGATGAGCACCGAGACAAAAATCAAGCAATGGTTGCAGCGGTAATCTTATTAATAATGGATCATTTCAAAGAAGACTATAAAACAATATTTCCAGTTTTTGAGGTAATTTCCTAAATA
This sequence comes from Leiobunum rupestre, assembly GCF_980474605.1. Classification (NCBI taxonomy): domain Eukaryota; kingdom Metazoa; phylum Arthropoda; class Arachnida; order Opiliones; family Sclerosomatidae; genus Leiobunum; species Leiobunum rupestre. The sequence continues at coordinate 44,277,749 of NC_143386.1, read as the reverse complement.
TAGTGTTTTTCAAAATTATATATCCGAGTTCTATATGGTTCCCTAAACTTATGAAAAGTTTTAATCATTTTTTCAAATTAGTAATAACTTCAGACGGTTTTCCATTAAATTTAGGCTGGAACGCATTTAAGTGATATAGAAAAACGAATTCCTTCATATCCATGTCTAATTATTATAGGTATTAATAAAATATTTAAACCAATAGTATTTAAAAATTCCAAAAATTACATTTTATCCTTGTACAGGTGAAACATTGGGCAAGGCTAGCCAATATCTTGTGTCAGTTGACCGAAAAATTGTTAACGATCACATTTATCCATCTAATTTGATCACTGGACTTTTCATGTTCTTTGCCCTGTATTACATTCTGAATATAGAATACCCAAAAAAAGCACTTATTACTATGGAGTTTATACAAAGGTATAAAATTTCATTAAAATTCATTGTTTCAAAGACATTCTGAAAATTGGAGCATAAAAATATTTTAAAAATGTTATTTTACAGATGTATTGCAAAAATTTCTCCCGAAAATCCAAAAGAAGAAATTAACGTAAAAGTATTGTTTTTAACGAACAAAATTTTTCAGTTTGAATGGTTGTAATGGTTGTAATAAGAAAATAAACAAAACTTGAACATTTGATTTAATTTCCTATTTAAAATGTACGAAGTACATAGAATTGCCATTATGTTTTGAAAAATGTATCGATATTTCTGTTAAAACTACAGACTATGAACACGGGGGATAACAGTCAAATGTACCGATATTTCTGTTAAAACTACCGACTATGAACACGGGGGATAACAGTCAAATGTACCGATATTTCTGTTAAAACTACCGACTATGAACACGGGGGATAACAGTCAAATGTATCGATATTTCTGTTAAAACTACCGACTATGAACACGGGGGATAACAGTCAAATGTACCGATATTTCTGTTAAAACTACCGACTATGAACACGGGGGATAACAGTCAAATGTACCGATATTTCTGTTAAAACTACCGACTATGAACACGGGGGATAACAGTCAAATGTACCGATATTTCTGTTAAAACTACCGACTATGAACACGGGGGATAACAGTCAAATGTACCGATATTTCTGTTAAAACTACCGACTATGAACACGGGGGATAACAGTCAAATGTACCGATATTTCTGTTAAAACTACCGACTATGAACACGGGGGATAACAGTCAAATGTACCGATATTTCTGTTAAAACTACCGACTATGAACACGGGGGATAACAGTCAAATGTACCGATATTTCTGTTAAAACTACCGACTATGAACACGGGGGATAACAGTCAAATGTACCGATATTTCTGTTAAAACTACTGACTATGAACACGGGGGAGAACGGTCAAATGTACCGATATTTCTGTTAAAACTACCGACTATGAACACGGGGTATAACAGTCAAATGTATCGATATTTATGTTAGATATACAGATCACAAACACAGTAACGAGCGGGAAAAATTACCGATTGTTCTGTAACATGTACTGATTTACAATACAGACGTACCCTGTGGATATTACATGAATATTTACTGTAATTTCGAAAAAGTGAATACCTGTTAAATTTGCAGAATGAAATTGATATATCCAGGTAGCAGACATAGCTGTAAAATTAACAGACTTTTTCTGGACCTTTGCGCTGCCAGAGGTTTTCTGTAATTTTTAAAGAATATTTTTCTCTCAGTGTAGTTATAATGCCCTTCGAAGAATTTGGTGCTTACAGTAGGTAGTGGGAAGATGAACTGGCCATTTTGGCAAGACATCGTCGCGAATGAATGAGCGTTTCGCTGTTTGGTAGAACTTCGAGAACAGCGAAGGCGCGAGTAATAAAGTCGGGAAAATTAAAACTGAAATTTTTATTCTTTTCTGATCACAATCCCGCGTCCGATTAAACCTCTGATTACTGAACTAAGGTGACCAAAGCTACTAAATCAGTTATCGATGAGGTTTGAAATAAGATATAAAAGTTTATCGTACATGATTACCATCAAACTATGAAATCGTTAAATACAAATCAAAACGCATTCTCCTCCGATAAGGGAAATATTAGAATAGGCGAACCAACGCTTGTAAATTAAGTCATATTCACGCATCGTCAACTTAATTGTCTAACATGCTCGGAAGAACTTTAATTTTCAATATTCTTCAATGTACTTCGCAGTAGCATCCTTTACATTCGATGATTCCCTTTCTAAAGTTCTTCTTTTCTTAGGAAGCTTAGGTTGCATATAGTAAGGATATTCAGGGAATATACTAGATACCGGCCCTGTTTTAAGCTTTCGCCTTTTTAAACCTAGAATAATATTGTTCATTTAGTAAGGGTTTGTAATTATATCTGACTGAAAATGTTTTCCAACCTGAACAAAAATCATCCTCCTTGAAATGCAGACTGCAGACCATCTGTATATCTTTTGGTACAAAATCATCCCGACTAATGTTTTTTAACTATAAACTTCTAAAGCTTTCTTTGCTTGGAAACTCGTGAAAAGATAGGTCTTTCCTATTTACATGGTTTGATGTACAATATGGTACGCAACACGAATGCATTGTGATGAATCTTTTAAGTATTTAGTTTTAAAGATGTGTACCTAAGTATCTTTTATCTTCAATAAGATATCTAATTAGTTTTAAGATTCTTATTCTTCAAACTAATTAGATATACAAAAATACTACCTAAGAGCTGTCACATGGTCACATGTGAATAACTTGGATGACCCCCGCTAGGGGGAAATGAGCGTTACTAGGTAAACAAGGAAGGGTACTCAGAGAGTATCCAATGAGAATAAACATGTAATTCATCGGTCTTAAATCTATTTATGAAGTTTAACAAGAACGGTTAGAAACTCGTGAATTTGCTTTTCTTTTTTACATACATTATTTATAAAGATTTATAAAGTTTAAGAGAGACATTATTTACACGTCAAAACACCTCTACAGCCTTCAAAACTATGTGCTCGAATATGGCGCCTTCGCGTAAAAAACGCGTATCTTTTTCTTCCTTTAAATTACTAATCCTTGTTTTTTCTAAAAATGAAAGTGGAAAACTGAAGAAAAACATTTTTCCGCGATTTTGCTTGCATTCCCCGCCTTTGGCGATAATTTGATTTTGGTCGTACGTAGCGCCACTAGCGGGATTATTCATACACACAAATTAACATTAGATGCGAGGTGATTGACGGGGCCGCTAAAGCGCGATACGCGAGATTGAAGTTGGCCGTGGTCACACAAACGCTTTTGTTGAAACGTTTTGAAGAAAGGTAGGGTTTTCTGACCAAGGCCCATCTTTTTGATACACAAAGTTTACCCGTGTGAACGCAGTTTCGGAAACTTTTAGCTTGTTAACTTAATATAAAATTTCTATAGAAATTGGCAGATCTCTATAGAGTAGCAATTTGCAGATCTCTCGGGTATTTTTTTCTTTAGCAACATTGGATGCTTTCACATTTAGTCCTAGCCGTCTTTGTAAGTAATGATGATATAAATCAATAAAAAATATGTCATACCTTGGACTATATTTCCACCATTTTGGGGACAATGTTCTGCTCTATAGGAAAGGCACGGTCGACATCTAGGAGCAACAAACTCAACACCTCACACAAGAAGAACGCAATCCGTCAAACGTCGTGGATTTTCTTGTGTACAGTTTTCATTGGTTAGACGCTTTAGCGCTTGCTGCCGTCGGAATCGGAAAATTAGAAAATTGTCTTCCCCCTTCGTCCAATGAAATTTGTACACAACATTGTTTTAGCGTGTTTAAAGGCTAGCTGCGTTCTCCTTGTGTTTGTTGCTCCTAGGTCGACATTGTGCAGGTTAATAAGCCTGCTATATATGATGATGTAATTTTGAAATCGATGAATTTTGGAAAGGCGTGTTATTCAATGCACCAATAACGAGTTAATTCCATTTTCAAGAGGACACAAATCTGATTAAGTTTCATTCGGTTTTGTTAACACTAATGTATTTTGCTGGAAAAATAAATCAAGTTTAATTAATAAGACATGCCGATTTTATCATAATATATTATTTAATGACAGATATACTTTAAAGAGAGAAAACGGAACAAGTGCAATTGAATTTGTTGCAACAATTATTTGGTTTTTGACGATGGAAAATTTTGGGGTAAAAATAAAAAGTGTAAATTAATATGTTACAAATTTGCATTTAAAAATCAACAGCAAATAGCCGGTTCATTTACCCTCGTTGGAAAAACTGTCGATGTACCAGTCTGGAAGTACCTTCAATTCGCAATTTTCCGCCTTTTCGCAAGTGACTACGTTTTGTCCCCATTACCAGTAAATTTTGTAAACAATCCTTAATTGTTGTGAAAAACATAAATGTTAGCCAGTCCAATTAAAAAGAACCAAAGCTGTTTGGAACATACTCCGGGTTATCCTCAATTACATTTTCTTTCAAAAATGTCAAAAATTGATCCAAGACATTCATGCAGATATTAGGAGACCAAATAAACTATAAAAGAACAGGTATTTCAGTACAAATTTTGGGAAGTTTTTGAATAATACTTACACTTTTTTTCTGGGAATGTTCCTATATTAAGAAATTGAAAATGAAATGTGTTATTGATGTCTTCAAACATCAAGCGTTAGAATAATTTTTACCTGATAGCGTAATGGAATCTCATCCGTTTTGAACATTTCAATTTTTTGGACAACGCCTTCTTTATCCCGGAAAGCTACAAAGTTTTTAGAGCAGCCCGACAGCGCTGACTGATACCAAACGAGTTTCAGTTTGCTCCTGTCATTATTCAAAGAATAAACCTGAAGGCTACCATCGTTATTTTTACGATACCTACAAAACAAACAACTTTCTTTGGCATGGTACACTAGGATCCGGTATTGGTGTCGTCCTGAAGGTGACGTATTTATCCATCTTCATCGTCTTCTCGGGATAGTCCGGTGGGCAGTCGTGGTCCAAAGCGTGCATTCGAGACGCAAAGATCACTATGTTGTCGTTCAACTTCGATCGCACCACGCCATGGAATTGCTCGTTCATATTCAGCGGCTCATCCAAAGTCCGCGATTCACCTGGTTTATCTTTAAAGTGATATACATTAGCGCCGAAGATGTGCTCAAAGAACATTAGATTTTCATACCACATGTCATGTAATGATCGAATTTGGCGTTCCAGTAAGGATTTTTCGAACTGGTATCAACCCAACTATTCCGTTCCCGTTCAGTGAGAATCGAATGCAAGTAGATGACGCCTCTGAATTTGGAAGCACCAATTATCCAGTCGGAATCCTTCCTTGGGTACGCTGTTTCCATTATCTTCCTTAATACGTATCTGTTGGTAACGAATTGGACGTCGGGCGTCAGGCATTGAGGGTTGAGAGATATCCATTTCAACAACAATTCCAAGCCTTCTTGTTCGAGATCCGAGTGGATAGCTTCATCGTAGCCAACGTTTCAATCCAACTTCGAGTCGTTCAGGATCACATCTGGACGCAAGTACTTCTGATGTCCGTTCCCCGGTACAAATTGACGATTTCCATCCACGCCGAAGGATCCGATTTGTTTGGGCTCTGCGTAGTTATACCGAGCTTCGAATAATTTATTGCGTAAAGGAGATAGTGGGAAGCGAAACTGGCCATTTCCGCAAGACATCGTCGCGTACGAGTGACTGTTTACAGCTTTACTTCGAGTGTTGGAAAGTGTTGATAATTCCGTTCCTTAAATAATAAATTTAATGAAACAAAAACTATTTGAGACGCTTAAAAATATTGGTGAAAGCTTTAAGGCTCCTACTGCTTATTATACTATTACTAGCCGAGAAGCCCGCCCTACGAGCAGGCCCTCAGCTAGTTCTGTGTTTCGAGATGCATTAATTAATCATATAAAGTTATTTGTGGTATTGGTCAAAAACTCGTATCTTTCTCGTCCCATAAATCTATAGTAGAACCACCCCAGCAACCCCCCCCCCCCTATTTCCCATGCGAGAATTACCGTGGTACCCTTTTCCCCACAAAAATTACTCAAAAACACTCGTCCCAAACCCCTCAGTAAAGCACCCTTCCCAAGGGCGTATTTAAGGGGGGGGGGGGGGGTTTGGGGGTTCAAACCCCCCCGAAATGCTGATGACTGGGGGGGGGATGCCTAATAAAAATCGGTGAAACTTCCGTCAGCACCCCCCCCCTTGAAATTTTCCGTCAAAACCCCCCCTGAAATAAAATCCTGGATACGCCCTTGACCCTTCCCCCTTTTTCCCATGCGAGAATAACCGGGGTACTCTTTTCCCCCGCGACATTAACTAACAAACCCCCCTGTACCCCTGTAAGCCCCCAGTATCCAATGGCAGATATTCTCCCCCCACGACGAACAGAAAACTCTGTTTATAGTCGAACCACCTCAGTAACGAAGCAAAAGGCAGTCTCGGTTTTCCTCTGTTCCGCGGGTCGCTTTTTCCTCGCCGGCCCACCTTCGCCTTCCTTACTGACTATCCAAAAGCTCGAACGAACGAACGAACCAAGTGGTTTTTATAATACAGATACCGCTATTTTACGAAGACCGGAAATTGGTTTTCGTAAAAATTTCAATTCTGCTGCACTCTTAGAAAAAATGTTCCAAACCAAGTCCAAAATTGCACACAGTGTGCCAACGTAGGACGATATGTACAAATTTGTTCAATTTGGGAACCAGTAATCCAAAGTTTTCTCTCTACACGATTTTGGGTAAAATTGTGTTCAATCGTTTTCAGAAGCGTCCAATATACGCGGCTGAGAGTTAACCCCCGTCATTACCCCTACGCTCGAAATGTATTGTCTGATTTCTCAAGACAACTGTTTTTTAGAGGAGAAAGTATAGGGACCGCATGGAAGGTGTTTTACAGTTTCTCTGTGTCGTAGAAAGGTTGACAATTTAACACCTAGCGCCACGTAGTATTCGCGGCAGAAACTAAAAGAGTTGCACTTCTCTGCCATCTATCTTTGGTTTCTAGAACTTGAAATGGGTTAATATAGCTATAGCTGATATAGTCTTTGAGACCATCCTTCCGGCGCGGCGTCGGGAGCGGTTTTTTTGACGAAAAACTCCTTCCGCGACTACTTGATGGCGCTGATGCTTGGGCAACCTTTTCTCCGCAGAACACGCCATTCTTTGAAGCCATAGCTACTATAGTCTTTGGTTTGCTAATATAAACGGGGTTTTGACCCAAATTGTTTAAAATTTACAAAAATAATATAGTTTCTATTTGGTTTAATTCCACGGGTTCAGTTTTATGGAATTCCTCAAAATATAATTAAAATTGAAGCTAATTAAACATACGATAACATGATTTTTAAAAGTTGTAAATATAAAGTATCGTAATTTAAATATAACTTGACAAACATTAACTGAAATTAAATTTTAGGTTTTATGCGCCATCTATTATTTTGAAAATCTCGAAATTACGATTGATAACGTTGGCTATTTTTTTTTAAATTGTCTCCATATCTTAATTAGGTTTCAATATATTTAGTATAATGTTAATTTTTAACACTCTTCAAAACATAATCGTTTAAATATTTCAAAATTAATAGGTCGAAACGTTCATTACCTTTTTCTTGATATCTTTACAGAGCGATTTCGTTATGTAGTTTTTACATTAAACTTAAAATAGAGTGAATATTGGTCCTTTAAATAGCACCATCTATTATAGAATCGATGTGATTTTCAAACATTTTATCGTATGTTTTTTTTAAAATTCATTATAAATTATTACTTTCTAAAAATATAAACTTCCGTATCTATAACTATAAGTCTTGAAGCCTAGACTCTAGAGTAAACCACTCACATAGAGTGGAAGCATCAGCGAAACTTGTTAACACTGTTCGTACGCAACGTCTTGATTCCGAGGCGTGAAATAAACAAGTTGGCCTAAAGGTAATGTACAATATGTAGATAAAAAAGTAAGTTTATACTCTAAAAAATGTAAAACCAACACCATCGCTCTTCGGACTATATTTATTCACGCCTCGAAAACAAGTTGGCCCGTTGGGATGGATGTTTCATGCGCTTCCATAGGGCTTTCCACTCTATGCGAGTGGGTTACTCTATGTCTTGAAGCTTGTCCTTTTATGTATGCGTGTATGCGTGGATATATGTAAATTAATCTTTATAATTAGGCGGTAGCACCATCTATATTTTGTAAAGTTATATGGCTAAAAATAAATAATTATTAGCTAACTCACCGTAACTTGAGTTAAAAAGGATCGTGTTGACAGAATAAAATTATTTTTAAACAACTTCAAAGATTTGTTTGTTACGAGTAATCATACATTTCAATTTCGCATCAGATTTGCGAAAAGATTCCATTGCAATATAGTTGCCACCACTAGAGACAGATGCCGCCACGGTAGAACGATAAAGTTGATAAAGTCTCCTTATTGAACGAAATTGGTCCCGCGCCAGCCAGATTTAGTTGTACCTCTATTTATTCCCAACTCAATGGCTCTAAATTATCGAACTCAATGGAACACATTGTTAACCAGTTATTATTATAAATACAATTATTACTTCACTTATTCTTTCAATTATACCTTGAAACATAATTGTAACACTAATTTAAGACCCTGTAGTGAACATTTAATTTAAAAGCGTATTTTGAAATCAAAATAAGGAAATAAGGCGCTCTAACAGTTCATTGTCTAAAGTCAACACTAAGTATTGGACGGTACTACGAAAAGAATTAAATCTATTGAATCGCTATTATTAAACATTTGTTCATTCGTTATTATTTAAGTTATTGCTCAATAGCGAATAGTTTCAGCTCAAAAGTCATACAATTTAGAAATTGATGTTGTTGGGTTTAGTGTTCACTATCGAACAGGACCAAAAAACTTTCAAAATTAGACAAAACAGTAGCATATATTACACGAATTAAAATCCAATATCAGACAAATAACCTCCCAATTTTGAACATAACAACTTTCAAAATTGGACAAATGAATAGTTAATATTACACGAATTAAACTCCAATATCGGACAAATAACCTCCCAATTTCGAACATAACAACTTTCAAAATTGGACAAATAAATAGTTCATATTACACGAATTAAACTTCAATATCGGACGAATCACCTCCCAATTTTTGACAATTTGAGTCCCAAAATTAAAATATATTTGATGCTATATTGTACAATAATAGACAAATTAACTACCAATATATCCCGTAATAATGTGCAATATTGGATCCACATAAAGTCCAACGTTGCACGTTTTGTTTTTGTGCAATTTTGGACAAAAATACGTACCGTATGAGTGACAACAATTTGGATCATGTTTTATACAATGATGGACGAATTTTTCTAAGAGTGTATCCTTCTGTAATCTTTTGTTCTCATTTGTAATCCCGTTATCATTTGTAATCTTCGTACTCATCTGTAATCACCGTAATCATTATGAAATAACGCGTACTCATCTGTAATCACTTGTAATCATTTGTAAAGTGCGTAATCATCTGTAATCACGCTTATTCATTGGAATTATCCCGTACTCAATTACTCATCTGTAACAATTTAAAATTTTTGGTTTGCCTGTGTACTCATCGTAATCATTATGTTCTCATCATAATCATTATGTACTCATCGTAATCATCTGAACTCATTAATGATTACGTAATCGGTGTACAGGCAAATTCTTACTGGCTAGCCCCACGCTACTACCCATGCTGGATTTGTCACCTGTCCGGTCTTGGGGACGCTGGCGTAGGGCACTATGATGATAGGCCTCCGGTGGTATGGCCCCTGTTGCTAGGTACACCGGGCTTTAATTCTGACACACTTCTATTCTTGTAGTATCGCCCAACCACTTTTGCTTCTTCATATTATATACCCTGGTTTATAATGAAAATACCAGGAAAAAGCTTTATCCGTCAGAACTATGCGTAATTTTATGGTTTATTTACTATTTTAAAATAAATATTCGCAAAAAAAAACGATTATCGACGATGTTGGACATTTTGGTTGGGAAAACGGTTTGTATTTCTAATTAGCTAAAGATTTTTCAAATTATGTTATGCTTTCATTAAAAATTTTATAAACATATCCAACTCTTGGTAAACTAAAAAGGCGCACAACTCAATTTTGGCGCCCCTCTCAAAACGGCGCCCCGGGCAGTTGCCCGGGTTGCCCGGCCCTTAAGCCGCCCCTGATAATAGTCCATATAAATTTCCGCTAAAATAGGGGATATAGTGGAACCCATTGCAAGGCCAGAAATTTGTTGATCGAATTTTCCATCGAATGAGAAACAAGCGGCATAAATACATGTGTTCGTTAGATTTAAGATATCAAGGATATACATTGTATTACATTTTTGTAACCTTATTTCTAATGCTTTAAGAGCACCTGTAGTGGGGATGCTAGTAAATAGAGAGACTACATCTTTTTTTTTTGACATCCACACATCGGTGTCGACCCAAGGCCTTAGACACCAGCACACAATAACTGATTAATCAAGGTGAGATATGTGTAACGGCCACGCCAACGGGTTGATACGTGGCAGGGGCGTAGGAACCGGGAGGGGCAGGGGGGGCAATGCCCCTCCCTAGAATTTTGTTGGGAGGGGCAACTAATGTTATTGCCCCCTCCAACCTTTGGTCAGTTGAAATCTTCAAAAGGCTCAAATTATCATTTTAAAAGCATATACAGTTTATAGAACCTCAACTGTGTTTAAATTTCAGTCTTTTCCCGCCAATTTACATAGTAGTAACAAGTACACATGCATTCGGAGAAGCTACACTCCATTATAAATTAAAAACCATTCTCCAGACCCCTTTTCGTTTATCTTTGCCCCCTCCAACTTCTAGAACGTTCCTACGCCCCTGATACGTGGAGACAAGGGTGGGGACACCCGCGGCGAAAGAGAGACTACATCTAATGATAATAGTATATCGTTCTCGTCGAATTGGAATTTTTTTATTTTTTCTACGAAATCGATTGATTTTTTTACGCTATACTTATGTTCTTCCAATAAGAATTTAATTTTTTTTCACAATAAATTTGGAGGTCAGGTAACATGAAGAATTTTTGTTATCGACAATAGGACGAAATCCTAATTCTTTTTTATGAGTTTTTTGATTATGGGTTATTGATTGTAAAGAAGTTAAACTTCTACATAAAAATTCCAATTACAAAGCACTTATTTTTTTGGAAACAATAGAGATTTTTAAAAATAAAAATAACTTAAACCGCGATAAAGGACCGGACACAGATAATATTGTACCCTGAACTGAATTCTTTTAAAAAGTGTATGTTTTTTCTCCATTGATATCGACTTTTTGACGTTTTCGTTTAAGACGGAATAACGATTTTTCTCACTCCTGATGATGACAGCGTAATACGCATTAGCCGAAACTAGTTGAGTCGTGTTTTTAATTTTTATAATTAAAAGAAAAATTTATAGTGCACTAAAATACGTTGTTTTTATTTATTTTAACTATGTGGCTCTTACGCCACAGTCTCTTACTTTGACAAGTCTACGAGCCCACGCTACAGTCGCCAGAGGAATATAAGTTTTTCTAGAGCGCGTGCGAAGATTAATATACTGACGTAAGAGCAACTAGATTTATCATTTACTTTTTATTTTAATGAAACAACTATTACTCGTAAAAATTAAAAGTATAAATTAATGTTACAAATTTGCATAAAAACAACAACAAATTCTGTTGGTTTATCCTCCTTTGAAAAAACTGTTGATGTACCAGTCGGGAAGTACTTTCAATTCGCCCCTTTCATCCTTTTCGCAAGTCACTCTCTGTCCGTGTCGCCAGTAAAACTCGTAGACAGTCCTGGTGTGAAAAACAAGCATGTTAACATCATCCCGTCATCCAAATAAAAATAGCCAAAACTGTTTAAAACATACTCGGGGTTATCCTCAACTACATTTTCTTTCAAAAATGTCAAAAATTGATCCAAGACATTCATGCAGACGTTAGGCGACCAAATCCACTATTAAAAGAACAGGTATTCAGTACAAATTTGGGGAATTTGCTGAAAAACTGGCTGAATGCCCGCCCCCATCTGTTTATTGAACAGCACGAGCAACAACCAACAGCAATAGAATAAAGTACAAAAACACAAAAATTGCGTACAATACCGTTATTGTTATCATTTAAACTTTTTACGTAGTTTAGAATAATTTTCTTATAATCAATGAGTTTTCGCTTTGGCTTAAATTAACGGAAAAATTTAATCACGACAGTGCAAAGATTCCGAGTGGCCAAAGCCCTACGCCAAAGATGGTGGGATGACCCTTCGGTAGAGGTGTTCCAACGTTTTTACGATAGCGGGGGTAAAAACAATATTATAAGCACATACCTTGTTAAATAGGCTGCGTCCGAAAAAAAGACGAGAGAGAGAAAACAAAACACAAGGGTGTCGCGTGTTTAGTCGGCCTGTCAGGTTGGCAAAGAAGTATCCTGAGTGAAGTAAAACTCTGCGCAAAGTCTTAACCGCTGCCCCCGTGGTTAGCACTCTCCTGCCCTCCAGTCAGGCCAGGTTTGTTGACAATCAAAGCCATACCCAGTGATATATAGTGTGATGACTCTCCAGGCTCGCAATAATGTTGAACATTCATAAACGCGAAGTAGTAATAGACCAACAATTGGGGAAAAGCTCACTTTAATGTTAAATAAAGTTAATTTTTCCCACCAATTGTTCGCCTTTTTTAGTGAAAATATTAGTTTTTTTTCTTCAATAGAGCGCCCTGATAGCTTGTATCGAGCATTTAAACCTCAATGTTTTCCTCGGAGGTTATTCTGGGAAACGCAACGTATAGTTGGCCGTGAGCGAATAGTGGTTCTGGTAAATGTATTCGAACGCTCCTGAGTATTTGACCCTAAGCTTTATTGATAGTTCTTCCGAAAGCAACTCGAACAGGCGTGATACCAGACAAACATATGGGGGTGGGGGCATCACATTGTTCCTGGAAGCAGACGAAGATAGGTCGACTCGCGAAATGAATACCCCTTCTCGAGTTAAGCTACTTTCATCATTTTAAATCATTAAGAATAACGCTTCAGAGTTTTATTTCATACATTCTACCAGTTCTACCGAAACCTAGCCAACCGTGAATAGTTAAGTAAGAAGGAATGATAATATTAAATCTCTTCCGAGGCCTCCCAATTAAGTTTTCAACAGAGCTCTCTTTGACTGGGGGAAAATGTAATTACATAACTATGTAAGATTTGCTTGCAAAATAAATAAAAGGTTAATTAAAATCAGACATGACAATGTCCGAGAATCGATATCGTGGTTTCCTTGACACAACTCAAAACGATTCTTTTAAAGCCCAAACGCTCCCTACAAAGAACCGAATACGGCAGAAAACGTCTTTTGCTTTGCAAAACGCGCATTTTCATCAAGTACACGTTTTTGTAATAAAATAAATAACCGGCTAATCCGAAAACGAACAGCAGTCAGCACAGACGGTAAGAACTCAGACCGTACGTTAAAACAAAAAATTAAAACAACTCTGTAAAACCCAAAACAGTGAACGCGTAGAATTTAAAATCGCAGAAAATGTTTCAGAATGATGTGATGAACTAAGGAGCGAAGTACCGAGGAACTTACAGTGTTATTCGGAGAATATTCCTTCTGTAAAGAAATTTGGAATGAAATGCGTTATTAATTTCTTCGAATATCAAGCTTAGAATATTTGGTACCTGATGGCGAATTGGAATCTCATCCGTTTTGAACATTTCAATTTTTTGGACAACGCCTTTTTCATCTCGGAAAGCCATGAAGTTTTTAGAGCAGCCCGACAGCGCGGACTGAACCCACACACGTTTCAATTTGTTCCTGTCATTATTGAAAGAATGAATCTAAAGGCTACCATCGTTTTTTTACGATACCTACAAAACAAACCACATTTTGTTCCGTGGTTCACTAGGATCTGGTATTGGGGTCGTCTTGTAGGTGACGTATTTATCCATCTTCATCGTCTTCTCGGGATAGTCCGATGGACAGTCGTGGTCTAAAGCGTGCAATCGAGAAGCAAAGACCACTATGTTGTCGTTCAACTTCGATCGCACCACGCCATGGAATTGATCGTTCATATTCAGCGGCTCATCGCAAGTTCGCGACGGAGTTTGATAATCTAGCAAGTTTAATTTGATAATTTTATTCACCTCCTTTTTTTGCTTTTCCTTTTATTATACCAGTTGTCATGAAATCGTTGAACTTCACGTTCCAGTAAGAGCGTCTCTTATACGTTTCATTAAGTTTCATGTCCTTTTCCCGTTTCGTAAAAAACGAACGTACGTAGATGACACCTTTGAACTTCGAAGCGCATAGCAGCCAATCCGATTGACGGTACTGGTACGGAGTTTCCATTATGGTCCTAAGGACGTATCTGTTGGTGACGAATTGCACGTCGGGTGTGAGAGATGTCTGATTGAGAGAAATCCATTCCAACACCAAATCCAAGCCTTCATCCTCTTCATGAAATGTTTTGATAGCTTCATCGTAGCCAACGTTTAAATCCATCTTCGGGTCGTTCAGGTTGACATCAGGACGCGAGTACTTCAAATGGTCGTTTCCGGCTACGAATTGACGATTTCCATCCACGCTAAAAGATCCGATTTGTCTGGGCTCTGCGTAGTTATATCGCCCTTTAAAGAATTTGGTGCCTACAGGAGGTAGTGGGAAGATGAACTCGCCATTCCGGCAAGACATCGTCGCGAACGAATGAGCGTTTCGCTGTTTGGTTGAACTTCGAGAACAGCGAAGGCGCGAGTAATAAAGTCGGGAAAATTAAAACTGAAATTTTGATTCTTTTCTGATCGCATTCCCGCGTCCGATTAAACAAAATTGATTAAGTGATTACTGAACTAAGCTGACCAAAGCTACTAAATCAGTTATCGATGAGGTTTGAAAAACGATAATAAAATGTTTATCGTACATGATTGCCATCAAATGATGAAATCATTAAATACAAATCTAAACGCATTCGCTCCTCCGATAAGGGAAATATTAGAATAGGTGAACCAACGCTTGTAAATTAAGGCCTATTCAAGCGAGTCAGCATTTTTGCAAACATTGCTCCGTGTGAATGCGCAAAATATTTCCACAACGTGTCGCGGATTTAGCGGTCCCATCAATCGCCGGAATTTAAAAAGTATATATTTTCCCACCAGGGTTCCGCTACGACCAAAATTTAACTTTAGTCACATAGGAAAAATCAACAAAAAAACAATTTTTTTAAATATATTTTATTTATTTATAATTGAACCGAATGTAGGTTAATATTTAAATAATGGTATACAATTTCTTTAAAGATTCTATTTTTTTAACGGTGTTTATTAATTATAAAAGTGTTAAACAGAAACCAAGAACTTCCTCAAGACAGTGCCAGCTAGTGTTCGTACGGGGACCCCGACCCCGACCCCGACCCCGACCCCGACTGTTGCAAATCAAGTCGGGGTTTTCCATTTTTCGGGGTTATGCTTTCGTAGTGTAATTTTAAATTTTCGCGCCGACGCACCCCGCTAAAATCCTAAAAATATAAAATAGATAGGTTCCTTCTAGTGTTGTAAGTCGGAAAATTTTCCGCGGAAACTTTTCTGGAAAATTTTCCGCATTTTATTTTTCCGGAAAATTAACATCCCTAGTTCCTTCTCTCCCCTTTTCTCGTGGGCGACAATAGAATGATCCGAATGACCTTCGGCTGATGCCGCTGACGTAGCTCTCGCTTGACGCTTGATTATAAGTTTTAGTTTCATAATTGCCGTTGTTTCGAACTCTCTCAGTCTCAGCTAAGGAGTGTGGAGTTACAACGTTTGTAAATAACTTGTGTATTTATAAAACAACTTATTTACACAATTACAATGCCTAAGCTATAGACCTCTATTTTAAAATCTACCTATCTTGTCTATTTTTACTATAGTCCTAGTCGATAATTCAAAATAACGGTAAAAAATGCCGCCGATCAGTTTTGTAAAATATTTTCGGCAGCGTAATCGTCGGCCATTTTCGGTATGGAGATACAGGCCGGAAGGCAGGCAAGGCTGCCAGATTTCGATAGATCGAAAAAGGCCAACTCTCTCCAATGTTTTCGTTTTCAAAACGAAAATTTTGCGGCGTAGCTATCGACTAAGACTATTACTAATAGTCCCTAGGTTCAGAGGCTGGCTTACACAAGATACAAGTATATCTAATCTTAACCAGTAAAATTGGGGTATTTTGATAATTTTTCTATTCTTAATAAATACAAAGAATTTTCCATCCCCGACCCCGACTTGTTTTTCGCGGGGTTAGACCCACCCCGACCCCGACCCCGACTTTATTTTGACCCCGTACGAACACTAGTGCCAGCAACATAGTATTATTGCGTAATACTTGAAACACATGGCTCTATAATGCTTTGTTTTGAAGATAAATTTTTGATTGCAGATTATGGATGATGATTTTGAATCTGCTAATTTCCAAGATTTCATCATCAACTTGCGGAACATGCTCGGAAGAACTTTCATTTTCAATATTCTTCGATGTACTCGCAGTAGCATCCTTTAAATTCGATGATTCCCTTTCTTCTTTTCTTAGGGAGCTTAGGTTGTTACTTTTACTTTGGCCCGACGTAGCTTTAATTGGGAGAGCTAAACTTAAGTTAAAATCCGACGGACTGAAACATTGAATTCTAACGGCACTTAAATAATAACTGGGAACTGGCACGTTGTTATGCGCGTAATAGATTTACTTAGGAACTTTACTCCAAAATTTAAAAACATAACACAAGTTTAATAACTATCAGCACAAATTTTCAAGATACAAAAAATTAAGAGGCGCACGATGCCTATATTTTTAACCCATCACTTAACTTGGACTGAAACAAGTTAAGGGAAATTAATTCGGTTCTTATGTCATTTGGCAAACACCTCAATATCGCCGGGCAAACGAACGAAGCCTTTTCTTTAATATTTACCCCCAGGGCCTTAAGACTTCTAATATTAACTTCTACCGTATCTAACAACTCACGAAGAGCTTTAACATTTCCCGAATAGCGCACAGGCTGAATTTTTTCTAACCTTTCCTTATGTTTATGGATCGCGAATTGGGATTTATCAAATTTAAGTTTTAAAAGGTCTACCGCTTGATCGTACGACTCTTCGGATTCAACTAAGCCTTCGATAGCCTTAAGAGCTTCGCCTTCCAAAAACGAAGTTAAATAGTAAAAATTTTCGATCTTACATAACCTTTTGTTGTTGTCGACCGTTGATTTGAAGCGTCCCCAGAAGAGATTCCACTTTTCGTACTCTCCTCGGAACTTGACGATCGGGAGCGGCGGCAGTTTCGTTGGATGCGCCGTATATGACCGATGGCGGACCTTGGTTGACCGGCGCGGTGGCGACGGAGTTGGTTGATGTCGACGGTGTCCCTCCTTGTTGTTGGAAAATCCGCTTGATTTTGGTTTTCAGCAGGGTGATGTCTTCCCGGTACCCGACTGCTTCATCGGCGTGGGCGTCCATCTCCTTTTCGTCCGTGATCAGCCATTCTAATTTGGCGTCGATCCGCGAGAGCTCTTCTTCCTTTTGGAGCAACACCGTCAGATCATCGTCAAGGTCGTCGAGGGTATACGTTTTATCCTTCAATAACTGTTTGATGGCGTTGATGCGCCTCGTTGCGGCGGTTCTGGTGCTCTTTCTCGCTGCTTTTACGGCCAGAAGTTCCTGGCTTTGCTTTTTTGACCTCGCAGACTCCGTGGAAGTTTTCCCCGAAGTTGTGGTTCTTTTACTTGACTTATCCGCTTTCTTCGCTGCGTTTTCAGCGTCCTCGATTTCATCTTCGGTTTCTGAAGATGAATTCGAAGATGGTTCCTCTGGAGGCGGCATTTGTTGAACTTGGCGGCTTCGGTTTTGAATCCGCGATTTTGGATACCAGGATGATTCCCGGGTTTCTTACACCATGAAGAAAAGGGGTTTTTGTCCCTTCTCTAATTTTACTTAATTACTTTTGGGAGAGCTAATTTTTAACCCATCACTTAACTTGGACTGAAACAAGTTAAGGGAAATTAATTTATTTTACTACGCGCCTTCTCTAGTTCCTAAGTTTTAGGTCAGAAAAAAATACCACGTTACGTTTGTTTTTTTGCAAGGTTTATTTTAACCTTATACGGTTGAGAAAAAGTGTTATTCTCCTCATCTCCGCTCCCTGGACCCTCGAAGAAAGCTCGGTTAATCCTTTAACAAGCGGGGGAGGAAACGAGCGCCAACATTCTATGGAATATTACTGACGCGCTCGTTTCCCGGATTTTCCAGAGGCGCGGAATTTTTTGAGAATGTCCAGAGAGCGTCGAAAAGATTCAAATACAATACATACATACAAATAATTTTTACTTCGAGTTTCACAATTATAAAATATTTAAGTTACACATTTATAAGGTTTAGGGTTTACTAGTTTAATTTACATTTATATTTATTTATTTTAGAATTTAATTGAATTACATTTATTTTAGAATTAACATTTAAATAAGATTAATCGCGCAATCACTTATTTTACACGCACAGTGGGCTTTCGAACCAATTCTACCTTGTCTTTCTTTTCGAGGGACTGAGGAAAGCTCCCAATGACTCGCTTCTTTTTCTTGGGGCTTTGTCTCCCCTTTGGCGACCTTCAGTTACACTCAGTAATGGGGAAAAACCCACTCTTTCACTCAAATTCCAACGAGCCCCCGACAACTTTCCTCGCATCCTGTTCCTACAGCTTTGAGAAGACTATTATACCTTTGGTCGAAAGAAATACAAGTATATTTATATACACGACCCACCGAAGAATACAGTAAATGTGGAATCACACAGCAAAATCGAGAAAATTATAAAACAAATGGAATACAATTAATACAGAAACCCATAACCATTTTTTATACAAACATTTCAATTAAATTTTAATTGATCGTAATTCGATTTTTAACATAGGTTGCATATAGTTATTTAGTTAGGATATTCAGGGAATATACTAGGTACCGTGCCTGTTTTAATCTTTCGCCTTTTTAAACCTAGAATAATATTGTCTATTTAGTAAGGGTTTGTAATTTTATCTGACTGAAAATGTTTTATATAATATATGTACAAACCTGAACAGAAATCATCCTCCTTGAATTGCAGGCTGCAGACCTTCTGTGATAAACTCTTATCAAGAAGACTGTATTACTCTCTTCATAAGAGAGGTTTAATGAACTCAGCCCAATATGGATTCAAACATAACCGCTCTACGACGCATGCTTTATATCACATCATCGAGAACGTTAAGCATAATAAAAAGAGTAATCTGCACACTAATCTAATCTCCCTTGGCATATAAGGGGTCTTCGACAATGTCTGGGTTCCGGGGGTCCTGTCAAGACTTCAGCAAGTTGCTTGCCCAAAAATCTGCATTATTTATACAAAAGTTTTCTTAGCAACAGAATAGCATCTATTGATGTAGGCGGTAGTGTTCTTAGCAAGTCACTCACCAAGGGGTGCCCGTAGGGATCTTGTAGTGGACCTCTACTCTTTAATTCGGTTATGGATGACGCTCTTAGTCGGGTTTAACCGGCTGCGAGTGCTATTCAGACCTTTGCAGATGACCTACAGGCGATGGTCTGGAGTTCTTCCAGGAGTGGTCTTGAGGTTCTCGGTAACGAAGTTCTGGATACTCTCAATAATTGGAGCACAATTTATAAGTTGAAATTTTGTGCTAAGAAGATCGTTGCAATCAACTTTGCTACGACAAAGGTGATGAATTGACTTCCTATTTTCTCTCTTAACAATGAGAGAATCCTTTATGTCAAAACCGTTAAGGTTTTGGGCGTTACCTTGGACCAAACTTTGTGCTTCTTGCCTACCTTGGAGGAGGTTAAGAACAGGGTCACTCATCTCGTTCAGTCCATTGCATGCCTGCTTTGCAAGGTTCGAGTGGGATCTGGACTATAGAGAGTTGAGGGTGGTGTATAAAGGCTGTATTGAGCGGATTGTCACTTACGGTACTGGCGAATGGTGGCGCGAGACAGATAATTCTTTAATGATTCGAAAGCTCAGGTCAATCCAACGAATAGCAGCTCTTAGAGTCTGCTGTGCTTATCGTACTATATCTACCGATGCGTTATTGGTAATTACCAACTTAACCCCGATAGAATACGTTGTAAGTGAGGAAGCAACTATCTTTAGGTCTTTCTACCAACAGCTGGGAGCGCTAAGCACTGTGAATACAATATTGTAGGTGGAAATTTTCTTTACCCGGGCGATCCTTGGTCAAGTTATCCGGGCTCTCGTGTAGAGATTCCTCGTGGGGACGTTCTTCCCATTAATGTGGGGTTAGAGATTTTTCATTTGTCGTTTACTCTAACGGATTGGAAGTCTTGTCAAAGACATTTCGTCTAGACATGAGTTATAATCCTAAAATTTATTTATTGAGCTTTACTTCATTTTGGTTAGGTGGTTCGCGAGGGAGCGACCCCACGATGAAGAGGTAGCTATCTTTAGTGAAAGTTTATCTGCTCTACGAGCCATTGGAAATTCTTCCAACCTTAATGGTATGTGTGTAAACATTAGGGATTTTATTCTCAATCATGGTGCTAAAATCACCCTTAATTGGGTTAATGCACACAGTGGTATTTTAGGTAACGAGATGCGCTGGCCAAGGGCGCATTAATGAATCAGGTTATCCATTCTATTAAGCCCGATAAGGGCAGTATTAAAAATATTTTGAGGGGCATTACCAATAGGTATTGGCAGAGTGGTTGGAGCGATAGTACTAAAGGCGTTGTAACTAGGAATTTTATTCCTATGGTGGGCGACAATGGGGTCAACCCTAACTATTTCTCGACGCAGATGCTCGCGGTAAATTCCCTAGTTACGCGCATAGCTTAGGACATGTGCTCAGTCCTGCCTGTGTTTGTGGGTCAGATACAGGCGATTCTGAGCACTATTTAGCTAATTGTCCGTTAACACTCCATCTGGTCCCTAGGGACAACATTGGAGATATGAAACTCACTGAAAGTATAAAATTTGTATTCGAAAGAATCATGCGTTACCTTACCAACAACTTCGGGGACGTTTGTCCAGGTTAATTGTTGGTTTTTTATCGTCTTTTTACTCTACTCAGTCGTTTTAGCGCTTTTATTTTACGTTTGTTTGTCCACCTTGTTGTTTTCGTTCAGGTTTGCCCTGGTTTGTGGTTTCGTCTTTGACTTAAAAAGATATTAGTGGGATGCGGGTTGATGCTATCTGTTAAGTAAAACAAAGTAAGTTGTATATGACTTGTGGTACCCCATTAGTGCCTAGCGGAACTGGGGTATAGAAATGCAGTAATCCGATTTTTCGGTTTACCATTTTACAGTCGTCATTAACGACCTAACTTTGATATTCGAAATGTCGGGTTAAACAACTATCTGCCGACGTAAAATAAATGTACCTCAAATTTTGATTATGAACTGATTTGCTGATAGGTAATTGTCGTCTCAATTTATTAACGGTTTTACCGACTCTGGAATTAGTTTCTGACTTGAATGCATGAGAGTGGCTAAAATAAGATAGAGGATATGTTATTTGGGTAAGCGTCAACGACAATTTGCCACCCATATAACCAGAAATACATGTACATGTATTTCTGATATAACTAGACCAGTTTATATAGTTGGCTTTACCGACAGGTCAGATATTTATTATATCCTTATTTAAAAATAGTGCTAGATTTTATCATTTAAATGACATCTATATTTAAAATGTAAAATTTATTAAAACAATCTATCCAAATTAGTTGAAATAATAATTTAATGTTATTAATTTGATTGATATTCATCAACATTTAGTTTTAAACATATTAATTTATGTGTTATAACAGTTTTAACCTGCCACCTGTTGGTAGCGTCAATTTCAAACGGTGGAACTAAAGTTCGTTAGCCTTTAACCATACAAATTCCTTTTCGTCGCGTACCACGTGATACTCAAGACTCTGAGAGGGAAGTGGAAAGCGGGTAACTGCTCTGAGTTCGCTGCATGTCGTCTGTCGTCAAGTGACCTTGGTCTGTCGTGGCCAAAATTTTAGTTTTACTTTACACGACCGTGATCTCTATAGACTCTATGGTGTAAATATTTATTTATTTATTTAATTACTCAAGTACTTGGAAAGCCTCAGGGGCTTATGCCCAAGCATCGGAATACAGGGAGTAGAATGAGTAATGATAATTAGGATAATTTTTGAAATTTACGAAGTTGAAAGATAGCAGTAAGTTATTATTTCTTTAACGAGCTATTATTTGAGTGAAAATAAGACAAAGTCATAAACGATTAAACGTACCCGTGCCTGGCAAATTTTAACCTTTGCTTTATCAAATAATCATTTACCAATATGCTATTGTAATATAGTTCAGCGAATTAATCGTAATTATTCAGGTTTATACTCAGTTTTCCTACATTTATCTATCAAATATTGATCCAAAATATTTTAAGTAATTTTATTAGCTGGATATAGTTTAGGTGATGATGTTAGTACAAATTTAAGCTGAAGCGCCGGCGAAAAGACAGCTTACGTGTAATCGTGATAAGATAGTTTCGACTGAAAGTCTCAATTTATTTTAAAAGTGGGTGATCCGTCCTGTAATATCATAATATTATTATTCTTAAGAATTTTTTATTTATTTTTAGGTTTTCTTTAATTGATTTGAATGTTTTTGACGCATTTGTTAAAAAAAGTTTTAATTTTTTGGTATATTTCTGATTCTTGAAAGTTTTCAAAATATATGTTACCATGTTTTTCAACTCTGGTAACGATTTAGCTCCTAGAAATAATCAACTGGAGGTCTCAAAGTTTTTGATTATTTTTGTTATATTGTGAATTGTTCAATCTCTAAACTTAATCTTATTCCTTTGCATCTAAACCAAACTCTCATTAAAAAATTATATTTGACTTAAGCTAAATAAAAGTTCAAAAGAAACTAATTTTTCATGTGATAAAATGTTCTTATTAAGAAAATTAGTTTTGTAATAAATTAATTTACATAAAAATCAAGAAATTATAAATTGGAAATCAAAAACGGAATTTTGTTCAGTTTCTTAGCGCAGCTGCTTGGTGGCGTCATTGGATGCCCATTCCAAATTAAGTTCGGGGAGATAATTTGCCAACCTTTTCTTGGATAGATTATCCCGACTATTTTGGGTGATATTCATCATACTGAAGGCTTGGCAATAAAATGACCTGTTAGATAATACTGTAGGCCAATATCGAATTCTTAGGTGGGAAAACCAACATTTAGATGTCGGCCAACTAAAGATCTACTCTTGGTTAATTTGTATATTTACAAAAGGCCAACAGTAGGGCCGACTAAAAAATTACCAGCTGAGCTACCCACCACTTATTATTCGGAAAAGAGGTCAATATTCTGTCGGCCAGTTTGTGTGACTTTTATTAGTCGGGTCAACCATGGCGCGGTTAGGACATCCCGACTAATGGCCTAGTATCAGGGCCGTCTTAAGGCATGGGCTAAGTGGGCTACAGCCCAGGGCCTCCAGCCAGTTTGGGGCCCCCGAAAAGGCCATCCATACCGCCTCTACTCTAGGGATAAGGGATTAGTTAATTAAATATTATTTATACTCATTTAATATTATGTATCTTTTAGTTACGTCTAAAGTAATTTTACTCATCGCCACATCGCGCATCATACGGTACCAACAATTTCTAAAACCTAACAGCGAATCACTGTCAGTAAAAATTTTATTTTCAGTAGGCATTTGTTATATTTTTGAAATTAAAATCTTTGGTTTGATTATTGTGTAGTTGAATTTAGACAACGGACATACAAAGGCTGATCGTTGGGGATCACAAAGGTCTTAAGAAATAATTTAGCCCATGGCCCCAAAAGGTCTTAAGACGGCCCTGCCTAGTATTGTAAAGACATCACCTAGTTCCAACCCAGTCGTCCCTACCAAAATCGTAGCGTTCAGGCATGGATGAAGGAATATGACTGGAACACACGGGTACAGTCATAAGGATGAGCATCTCAATAGGAAATTTGGCAGACTAAAATACGCTAGCGCCACCTGCGCGCGGGCGCTCGTACTGCAAAAATAAATTAAATTTATATTTTTATTTCCGGGGGGCGGGGACCCGGGAGACAAACTTTCAAAATGGAGGGTGTTAGCAAATCGTCGAAGTGGTATTCACAAAATTGCGCGGCCGATAATTGTGTAAATTCGAGAGCTAATAACCCAGATTTATCATTTTTTCGTTTCCCTAAGAATTCTTTAAGGTAATTACTACTCTTTACGTTGTTAAAACATTTCTTACGCCTATTATCCAACTACTACTTATTAAGCCTTGTCACGTCACTTTATTATTATTAAGATGTTCCCAATGGATTGAGAATTCTGGGAGGATGGATTTATTTGGACGAGAGGCGGAGTTATTTAAAGCTGGGGTTGTTCTGTGTACTAATCACTTTGAAGCACACTCTTTTTATGATATCTCCAAGAGGTTAGATATGCTATTATTCTTTAATGTCTTTAAAGAAACAACCTGGTAAAAAATAAATTGTTTTGGGGGTGAACTTTACTACTAAGTGACTCTAAACCATGAAATTTATATATCATAATTACAGAAACCCTGGATGTAATTTATCAACTGAGAACCATATAGAAGGAATAAAAAAGTGGTGATAATACTTGAGTATATGAAAATGAACTATTGAAGGCCAGCTATATAATAGAAACCGAAAATATTCACTACCATTATGATGTTATATTTTCTAGTAGAATTAACAAGCACATAAACATATTCATTTCATAGGTCAATTCTGAAATTCAGTGAATGAAAATTCCAGTCCCCTTATAAAGTGAACAGTCACTTCCCCTACATTATAATGTTGTCTTAATCATAGGAAAGTCTAAGGGAAATTGTCTTGGCGGTTTTAAGACATAAGTGAATTCCCTTCTCCTGAATTTTGGAATTGACCTATAAGTCGCAAGAAGACTTGTCTCTTGTACCCCCATGGTTGCAATATCATAGGTAAATAAAAAAAATTTGAATTTGAAATCTGAATTTAACTGAAGAGCTAAAATATATATTTTAATAGGAAAACTGAAGTTTTAAAATAAAGAATCATGAATGGATGATAGCTATAAAAATATTTGATAATATCAAATAATTTGGTATTTGGTCAAATAGTTCCAAATCAAATAAAACTTTCGTAGTGTTTTCCTTAATTTTAACAATTCATAATTTGCAAACCAAATATGCATATTATTTAACACTATTTGAGAACCAAATTGTCAAATTATTAGGCATTATTTGAAAACCAAATTTTTTGATATTTGATCTAGTATAAGACATTAAATACTATATGGTATTTGATCAAATATTTTTAACCAAATACTATTTGACCAAATTATTTGACTTTTCAAATATTTGATCTGGTAGAGATGCTTAATTAGTGGTGAATTGTTAGGCGTTCTCAAAACATTAAATGTGAAACCAATTTCATATAAACCAAAAATACCATTAGGCTGATTCACTATTAAAGTTTTCTAAGCGTGGTTAACGGTAGTTTGCACTAGGAAATTTATATAGGTAGGCTACAAATTGTGGTTCACAGTATTTCAAATTTTTCATTGATTCTCCATTTCTAATAAATCTGTGGTCCCTAGCGCTAATAGATATAGAAATTGAAAACAATAACTCCAACAACATCTTAAGAGATGAGATAAATCCAAGTAAAATAGTGACTTTTATTATTAGGGTTCTTGAAAAATAGTGACTTTCATTATTAGGGTCCTTGAAAAAAGTGACTTTTATTTTTAGTACTGCTGTAAGATGGTTTAGTTAATCCACAATTGAACAAAACCTATTTAAAATCATAAGACTATTTTAGTAAGTGTGACATTTCCTATTTGCGTCATACCATAAGTAATATTAAAACAATTAATATGACAATTTGCACAACTTATTATGAAACTGATTGAGTTATTGTGCAATCAAGGTTTGGTTCAGCACAAAGTCCCCTAGTGTCTAAAATAGGGCGAAGCTGAAATATAATACTACCAAGTGGAAATAATTAACTACTCAGTTAGATTGCAAATCCCTGTCGGAGCTGGATGAAAGGGTCAGGGTCAAGGAAAGGTTTCCTCCAAAAATTAGCATTAACACAAAGTGTCATACTTAAAGTTATTATGTTACTTATGGTAATACTTTTATTATTTAACTTACAGTTATAGGTGTAGAACTTTAGCCAGTTTTCTATTCTTCCTTTCATTGTTGTCACTTTTAGTGTCTTTTTTTCTCATAGCAGCTTTCATTTCCGCATTTTCTTCATTATAAACAACAAGTGTACGATGGATCTTAAACTTAATAAATAACTGACGGACTTTGGTTTTGATGTCTTCACACATTATATTTGGCAGTTGAATTTCTTTCATTTTATAATCCAGTTTGGCCATCACATTAGTTTTGTGCATGGTGTGACAAAACAGTTGATCAAAATATCTGTCAAATTTCATAATAGCATCGGCAAATTGCGTAGTTGGCATTTTCAGATTTCCACACTCTTTCTCTGTATCATTGACATATGACCTTAAAATAATTAATATCTCATTGTCACTTTCAATTTTAGTGGTTTCTTTTAACATGGCTTTTATACAGTCTTCACAATCTGGATGAATCTGAATAAATTTTTTGCCTATGTACCCAGCCAAATTAGTCAACACATTTTTGTGACACAGTGGAAGGTATTCAACTGAGTTAGGTAGATTAAGTCCACTTAGCTGATCACAAAAATTAGTTTCCTGATCTTCTACCAAAGTGGTTTTAGCACAAGTACCCATGAGTTCCGTTAACTTGAATATATATTCTTCATCTACATCTTGGCAGTTGGACGTGTCAGATTTACAAAATAGTGACGAACACTTAAGCTTACGGAAAGTAAACCGGAATTGCTGACATGTTGGGTTTTCATTACTGGCAGTCAAAGACCTTGCTTTGGAGAAAAAAATTTCAAGAACATCTTGGTTAAGATATGATGTCATAATGTATTTTAGTTTGAGTGTTTCAAAAAGATCTGTGCTTAGCTCCAACAAACATGATATTGCTATTTTCCAACCCTTTATACATGGTGGTTGTCTTTTGCAATCCAAAACTTTGATATTATCGAACCATTCTTGTTTCTCATTCAAAAAAGCGAAGTTTGGAGAGTCTTTAACTAGTGGTTTCCTCGAAGGTTTATCTGCTTTCAAATTGCTGGAGTTGAATAAATCAAAAAGTCTGTCAATTTCTTTCACAAAATTGGCTGTAGCCAAGCACTCTGGTTTCATCTTCTTTGTCAATGTGTACATATAAATACCCATCCCAACGGAATGGCTAAATGCGTGACAAACTCGTTTAACAGACATTTTCTGGAAATTGTTCGGATTAAGATCTTTTTCCGTTAATTTGGCAGCCATACGAAACGTTTCAGCAGAATCAAGTCCATGAAAAAGTTCTATGTGGTTCCATGACACTATTTCCCCATTTACTTCAAAATCATATTTTAAAAGCATGTAACGTAGTGATTTAAGAAGATGTGGAGGATCTGGCATAAAGAATATCTTAAGTGTTTTTATTATGGCATAAGGGGTTTTTTCATTGATGTTCAATCTTCTAAATACTGCTTGGTTGTTTGACCCCTGATCAGATATTACCACTTTTACTGTTAATCCAATGTCAATTAAAGTTTCGACTGTTTCGATCAAAATATCATGAAGCATATTTTGTTTCATTGAGTTTTTAACAAAGTAATATGATAAAGGTTGTTTCCAGTAATGAGTAAGCCCTGATATCATAAATACTACAACATGGTTCGCATACTCTGAAGTTCTTGATTTATCATAGTCCTCAAAGCCATCAACAGTATCAGTTTTCCTATCGTATTGAAGACCATCTTTTAATGACATTTCATCCACAGTAACTACTCTCAGTTTCTCTTCTTCAGACATAGTTTGGGCTCTTAACTTCAATAATTCAATTATTTCTATTTGAAACCCAGTATGGCAAGGCACATTTTCAAGCCAAGAGTTGAGTGTTCGTGGCGCTGGTAAATGGAACATTTTTCTCAACTGCCTGTAAACCTTTGGTCCCTGGAAATGTAAGGCTAGGCCCATTTTTTTTTCGTCATTTGTAAATCTTCTCCCTTTAGCAGCCTTATTATTTAGTCTTAATTGCATATTCAGAAACAGTTTGCCCCTTTCAGGTAAATTTGAAAAATGGGTCTCAATTGGATTACACTCGGTAAGTGCTCTTTCAAGTTTGTTCACTTTCTTGGTTAGTTTTTGGTTCCTGTTATATTGCGTTTTAAGTAAAAGTTTAGCCTTACATAGTTTTCTTTCGTAAACTTGAGTATTATCACCGCTAATACTAGGGATATCCTCTATATTACTGTCACATGTTAAATTTTGGCTGGTGTCCATTACTACATTTAAGTTTTCTACATCTTTGATACTTAGATTTGATGGTTCTAATTCACTTTGTGGTACTTCTTCAAACAGTACAATTTCAGGTTGTTTTAGAAATATTGTTGGAAATGCATTTTTTACCAGGTGGTTTCTTTAAAGACATTAAATTCAGTAAAAGAGAGATTATAAAGAATAATTGCATATCTAACCTCTTGGAGATATCATAAAAAGAGTGTGCTTCAAAGTGATTAGCACACAGAACAACTCCGCCTCTCGTCCAAATAAATCCATCCTCCCAGAATTCTCAATCCATTGGGAACATCTTAATAATAATAAAGTGACGTGACAAGGCTTAATAAGTAGTAGTTGGATAATAGGCGTAAGAAATGTTTTAACAACGTAAAGAGTAGTAATTAGCTTAAAGAATTCTTAGGGAAACGAAAAAAAGATAAATCTGGGTTATTAGCTCTCGAATTTACACAACTATCGGCCGCGCAATTTTGTGAATTCCACTTCGACGATTTACTAACACCCTCCATTTTGAAAGTTTGTCTCCCGGGTCCCCCCCCCCCCCCCCCGGAAATAAAAATATAAATTTAATTTATTTTTGCAGTACGAGCGCCCGCGCGCAGGTGGCGCTAGCGTATTTTAGTCTGCCAAATTTCCTATTGAGATGCTCATCCTTATGACTGTACCCGTGTGTTCCAGTCATATTCCTTCATCCATGGTTCAGGCCGCTGCTTTGTGCTACATGGGTTATTTACCTAAAGTGACCGATGTTTGTAAATCTGTGGTCAAAGAGATCAATGCCCTTCGTACAGAAGGTCAATCTAATAGTTTCTATAAAATATTTATAAAATGGTCCTACAAAATTCTGTTAAATTTTTATTCTATATTTCATATTTATAATTGAACTGAGGAAGGTTTAAAAAACGTTAAATTGCAATAAACTGATGCTATGTTCAGGAAATAATTTTTTTGACGGCCTTGATTAGGGTGGAAAGGTTTCCTCTTCCTCCGTGTAGAGGCTGTTAGAATATTATAAATTGATCAATTAGCTACTAAAAATGTACATAGTTTCACCACACTTATAAATAGTGAGATTTTCATGTTTTTCCTCGTGGTATGTAGTTTTCAATAGTGGATACATTTGATATTCGCCGTTTTAATTTGCAAATTTTGGAGGTGTAAATTTCTGACAATTTGGGATTTCTATCTTACAATTCCCATAATTTGGGGAATATTGACTGCCACAATAAACCAACTTTTTACTGTACAAAATAATATTTATCAAAATGACCTTATAATATGTGAGATCATTAGCGCGGGCAATGTTGAAATGAAAATAAAGTCAAACAAGCCATTATATGTAAAAGGACTTTATAGTCTCAGAATAAAACACATGTGATAATAAAAACACTCAGAATTCAGTTAAAATTTTGAATGTACCAATCGGGAAGTACTTGGTACTGCTCATTACGGAGTTTCTGACAACGAACTTTCTGCCCGTGTTTCCAATGAAACTTAAAAACAATCCTTGAAAAAAAAATATTTAAGCTTATGGAAATTGCAAAGAGTATGGGCCACAGTACCTTGGATTGTCCTCAACAACGCAATCCGTTAAATATGACAAGAATTGATCCAAAACATTCATGCAAACATTTGGATTCCATAATGGTTCCTCTCTATTGGCGAGTGCCGGTATGTCCTTGGTTCGGTACATTTCGAGCTTTTCAATAACGCCAAGGTCATTCCTGAAGCCCACATAATTCTTCTCGCACCCGGTCAAAACCGACTGGGTCCATAAGGCTTTCAATTTGTTTCTAGAAGTTTGAATCGTAAGATTTCTGTGAATCAAATCAGTATTTATAAAAGTTACAAGGCGAAACTTTTGAAATGCCACGGAACATCAGGAGACATGACTTTGGCCGTTTTAAACTCAATGTACTTGTCCGTTCTACCTGTACTTTTCGGATAATCCAATGGGTAACCTTGGTCCAATGCGTCAATTTCAGCGGCCATGAGTAAAGGATGGCCGTTCAACTTCGACTTGATGACGCTATCAAACTCTTCGTTCATATTCACCATCAACTCATTTCTGGTCTGGTCTATATTTTAAAACTTCTTGTTGTTTAAAAAGTCTAATAAACGTAACCTTAAATCATAAATCTATAATTTGGTCCATAAGTGTTCAGTTAGTCGAAATGTGGAAAATAAATATGGGAAAAAAAGGACTTTTCATATTAAAATTAAACAAAATTTTTGAAAATAGGAACCATTATGCAAAATGAAATATTTATTTGAATGACATTATCTCAGAAGCTATTTTGGTTTTAATCACCGGATTCCAAAAAAATTATTTAGTTTTTATTTTTATTTATTTTGTGTACTAGCTAATTTATAAGTTATAACTTTTGTATTACCCTGTTCACTGTTATCTAACCTCCTTCTTTTTAAAGCCGGTACTAAAGCCGTTTCTAGTTTTACCATTGCTGCAGTCTACAAATCTTGAAATTACTGATAGCTATATATTTGTGTACTGACGTAGAACTGACGTCATACCAAAAGGTCGCTACTCAAAGGTTCTGACGGAGCCCTTATAGTCCACCAAACAAAACAACGCAGCAAAGTAAAAACGCTTATTACAGTAATTGAGCACTTATGTGAAATATAATTATAAATTTATTTCAAAACCTTACCAACGGTCAAATACCGTTCAAATCGAATGCCCCAGTACGTCTGTAGATGGTCTTGATTAGTCATTGAACTGAATGACATCTTATCTCGATCAGTAAAGAAAGAATGCAAATAAATGACGCCCCTGAATTTAGTGGCGGCAATTACCCACTCCGCCGTCTTCCTCTGGTACGGGGTCAGCATAATCATCTCTAGAACCCACTTGTAGGTGACGAACTTGACACCGGTCGTCAGAGATTCCTTGTGTTCGACGATCCATTGCAACAAAAACTGCAACCCTTCGTCCAGATTGTAGTCCTTCTTGACGGCGTTGTCGTACCCTTCGTTCAAATCCAGAAATGGACGACTGAGATTAGCTGGAGGATTGAAGGACCTCAAATGGACACTTGAAGATAGGTATTTTCTTCTTCCATCGACACTGAACCATCCAATTTGTTTCGGAATGTCATACACCCAAGGGGCTTCGAATTGGGATGTCCTGTGACCTAAAGGAAACTCAAAATCTTTCACTCTACGCGACATGACGAGACGATGGTTGCTGATTATCTGAGATGTTTTTGTTAAACAATGCGTTGAGTGAGGATGACTCAAATCCGAAAGTAAAAGTAAAAATCATTGGCAACTGTACACCAGAAAAGGTTGGGGTGGGGGGGTCATAAAATCAGACGAGATTTCTATCGCCTCGATTGCGCCGCTACATTGTTTGGATTATTACGTTTATCATTTCAATACTGAAAGCAAGCGAGGTAATTAGAGATTTTTGTTGATATATAAAAACATTTCAGTACAATCGAAATGTTTCAGGCGATAAACAAAAACGTCAATTAGGTGAATTTATCCTTCCTTGGATAATCTCTTGACGTTCCAATCGGGAAGTACTTCAAATTCAGAATATTTGACTTTTTCAGCGACTTTTTCGCATGTCCGTAACTCTAATAAATTTTTAGACGATCCTTGTTTTCCATATGTAAGATATGTAACGATGCAATATTAAAATTAACTATGAAGATTTGGAACATACTGGGGGTGTTCCTCGAGTACTCTCCTTCAAAACTAATCCAAGACACATATCAAAAGCACGCACCCAAAAAACAAGTTGGCAAGCTTTCCAAAATATACCTCTCCTCGGAAGAATTGGCCTCAAAATAAATAAAACCAACGTAACCACATAATTGAAAATGTATCACACGTTTAAAGCCGATAAGAAAACACGTAAAATATATTACGAAGATATGAGTTAAGTAAGCAAAACAAAACAAGAAGCAATAAAC
Organism: Leiobunum rupestre; assembly: GCF_980474605.1. NCBI lineage: Eukaryota > Metazoa > Arthropoda > Arachnida > Opiliones > Sclerosomatidae > Leiobunum > Leiobunum rupestre. The sequence goes on along the minus strand of NC_143386.1, from coordinate 44,245,381 downwards.
ATCTACGTAAGGTGTTTATAATTTCCCCACCCAAACAAATATAACATTTATTTTTATCTCGCTTTAACTGGTATTTAAAATTTAGAGATGTTCGCAGCCCAAACAGACCCACACACAGACCCACCCACAGACAGACAGACGGACAGACACAATGATTGTATAACCCCTCCAATGATTGTATAACCCCTCCCAAAAACAAAATTCAATAAAAGATATCTACCGAAGTATTGTACTCTTCCGTACTATACCCCTATTGATGTCAATGACTCATCGGCAAGTCGTCCGGGGGCTGACAAAGTGACCCGGGTTCGATTCCTACTTAAACCTCAAATAATTAATTTTACACATTTCACAATTAATAAATATCTAAAATAAAATATACTATGAATTAAAACAAGCGTCGGTGGCTCAATGGTAGAGCACTCATCTGCCATGCAGAAGGGTCCGTGTTCAAAAACCGTCCGATGCGATCGCAAATTGATAATAGGTGCCTTATGGACGTTGAGACGTTTTTCGTAACCCTCAGCATACGGTCCGTCCGAAAAGTCAATACATAGACGTTGGTGAGTAGATCGCACACGAAACACAAACAACAAAACATCACAAAAACACAACACGTCACAAGTGCACATTACCCTCGCAGGCTATTTTTAACAATAGGTACTTTTGTTTTTTTTTGGGTTTTGTTTATTTTTTTAGATGTATTATTTGTCAAGGATTACAATAATGCAAAAAGTTTTAACCGCAATTTATTATTTATAAAGTTATGATAAATTTAAAATTTTTACTTGCCAGCAATTTCTACCTAGGAAAATACGAGATATTTCGAGGTTTTGTACGTGTTGGATGAGGTAGGACTGATGACGAATTAGATTTAACGACAAGATATTACTAAATTTTTAAAAAGGGGGCACACCGAAAATGTGTTAACGGCTTTTTTCAAGGGCGTATTTAAGGGGGGTTTTGGGGGTTCAACCCCCCCCCCCCCCCGAAATGCTGATGACCGGGGGGGTGTGCCTAATAAAAATTAGTGAAACTTCCGTCAGCACCCCCCCCCCTTGAAATTTTCCCTCAAAATCCCCCCTGAACTAAAATTCTGGATACGCCCTTGGCTTTTTTGGTTTTGTTATTGTTATTTGCCAGCAATTTTGGGTTAAGTGTAGAATAGCTGCCCCCCAAACGATTTTTTTATATATTTTTTTGGATAGAGGGCAAGATGGGGATTACTCTAATTTTAATTTTTTTTTGGCGAAAATGAATATTAACAAAGATATGCATTTTTAAACATTGGCCTTTTGCAGTGAATTTTCCCTAGGACGATTCTTTAAATTCCTAGATTTTAATGCGTTGTGGATAACGTGGCGCTGATGACGAAAAAGAAAATGTGGAAATGCAAAACATACTAACTTACTTTTTTATTTCAGGTATTTTCGCCGTATTTCAATGCATTTTAGGGGTTTTGGCGGGGATAATAGGTTAGGTTATTTATATTATTAGGTTGGATTAATATCGGGTTGACGATACTTGATGCCTCAGGCTTGGTGCTGTCTTCTAGTTTGCGTTATAGATGGCCCATAGCTTTTTTAGTATGGGGTTGGGGAGGCGCCGCGCGCCCCCAGCGCTCGAGCGAATACATTCGACGTTGTATAAGTGAACATCACACAGACGACATATAATATGACATAGTATGGTTAAAAAAAGGCTAAAATGCGTTGAAATACGGGAAAAATTCCCAACCCTTAAAAGTTACTACTGTTTTGCATTTCAGCCTTTTTCTTTTTCGTCATCTGTCCTACTTTATCCAACACATACAGAAATCTCGAAATATGTCGTATTTTCCGTTGTAAAAATTGCTAGCAAGTAGCAATTTTACATTGATCATATCTTTTTAAATAATAACTTGCGGTTAAAACATTTTGCATTACTGTAATCCTTGACTAATAACAATTAACCAAAAAAACACAAAAAAAACAAAAGTTAATATTGTTAAAAAATCCCCAATCGGAACATCTCGAAAAAAACTACCAAGTCACAACTGTCGTGACAGTGAGCGTTGACGAACAAAAAACCCCAAACGCAAATATTATCCGTTAACGCTCATCATCACGGCAGTTTTGCCACAATTTAGAATCAAAGAAACTGCGTACGCAGTGATTACGCATTACGCTTTGCCCCGAAACTGCGAACGCATTCGCAGGACACACACACACAGACACGGTGTATAACCCCTCCTAGGTTACATAGTACCCTCGGAGAGGTAATTAACTCTTTTATACATGTATTTGTTGAGATTATATTTCAGAATCTCCTAATATTTTGTAAATATTTTTAACGATGAAACAATAATTTTTTTTATAAAGTAACGTGGTCATGTGGCTCTTACGCCACAGTCTCTTACTTTGACAAGTCTACGAACGCGCGCTACAGTCGCCAGAGGAATATAGGTTTTTAAGAGAGCGTGCGAAGAATAAACTGGTAAAAATTAAAAGTATAAATTAATGTTACAAATTTGCACAAACAACAACAAAAAATTCTGTTAGTTTATCCTCCTTTGAAAAAACTGTCGATGTACAAGTCGGGAAGTACTTTCAATTCGCCCCTTTCATCCTTTTCGCAAGTCACTCTCTGTCCGTGTCGCCAGTAAAACTCGTAGACAGTCCTGGTGTGATAAAACAAGCGTGTTAATATCATCCCGTCATCCAATTAAAAAGAGCCAAAACTGTTTGGAACATACTCGGGGGTTATCCTCAACTACATTTTCTTTCAAAAATGTCAAAAATTGAGCCAAGACATTCATGCAGACGTTAGGCGACCAAATCCCCTATTGAAAGAACAGGTATTCAGTACAAATTTGGGGAATTTGCTGAGGAATTCGCTCCTCCGACAACGGAAATATTAGAATAGGTGAACCAACGCTTGTAAATTAAGTCATATTCACGCGAGTCAGCATTTTTTCAAAACATTGTCACGAACCGAGTTGCTCCGTGTGAATGCGCAAAATATTTCATCCTTCTGTGTATCTTTTGGTACAAAATCATCCCGACTAATGTTTGTTAACCATAAACTTCTAAAGCTTTCTTTGCTTGGAAACTCGTGAAAAGGTAGGTCATGGTTTGATGTACAATATGGTACGCAACACGAATGCCTTGTGATGAATCTTTTAAGTATTTAGTTTTAAAGATGTACCGAAGTATCTTTTATCTTCAATAAGATATCTAATTAGTTTTAAGATTCTTATTCTTAAAACTAATTAGATATACAAAAATACTACCTAAGAACGGTCACGTTTATTTCCTCACTTCTTACTGTAGTATGGTATAAACGCAGGTTAATAAGCCTGCTATATCTGATGATGTAATTTTGAAATCGATGAATTTTGGAAAGGCGTGTTATTCAATGCACCAATAACGAGATATATAGCTAATTCCATTTTCAAGAGTACACAAATCTGATTAAGTTTTATTCGGTTATGTTAACACTAATGTATTTTACTGGAAAAATAAATCAGGTTTAAGGAATAAGACATGTCTATTTTATCATAATATATTATTTAATGACAGATATACTTTAAACAGAGAAAACGGAACAAGTGCCATTGAATTTGTTTGCAACAATTATTCTGTTTTTGACGATGTAAAATTTTGCGATAAAAATAAAAAGAGTACATTAATATGTTACAAATTTGCATTTAAAAATCAACAGCAAATAGCCGGTTCATTTACCCTCCTTGGAAAAACTGTCGATGTACCAGTCTGGAAGTACCTTCAACTCGCCATTTTCCGCCTTTTCGCAAGTGACTACGTTTTGTCCCCATTGCCAGTAAATTTTGTAAACAATCCTTAATTGTTGTGAAAAACATAAATGTTAGCCAGTCCAATTAAAAAGAACCAAAGCTGTTTGGAACATACTCCGGGTTATCCTCAATTACATTTTCTTTCAAAAATGTCAAAAATTGATCCAAGACATTCATGCAGATGTTAGGAGACCAAATAAACTATAAAAGAACGGGTATTTCAGTACAAATTTTGGGAATTTTTTGAATAATACTTACACTTTTTTTCTGGGAATGTTCCTATGTTAAGAAATTGAAAATGAAATGTGTTATTGATGTCTTCAAACATCAAGCGTTAGAATAATTTTTACCTGATAGCGTAATGGAATCTCATCCGTTTTGAACATTTCAATTTTTTGGACAACGCCTTCTTTATCCCGGAAAGCTACAAAGTTTTTAGAGCAGCCCGACAGCGCTGACTGAATCCAAACGAGTTTCAATTTGCTCCTGTCATTATTCAAAGAATAAACCTGAAGGCTACCATCGTTATTTTTACGATACCTACAAAACAAACAACTTTCTTTGCCATGGTACACTAGGATCCGGTATTGGTGTCGTCCTGAAGGTGACGTATTTATCCATCTTCATCGTCTTCTCGGGATAGTCCGGTGGGCAGTCGTGGTCCAAAGCGTGCATTCGAGACGCAATGATCACTATGTTGTCGTTCAACTTCGATCGCACCACGCCATGGAATTGCTCGTTCATATTCAGCGGCTCATCCAAAGTCCGCGATTCACCTGGTTTATCTTTAAAGTTATAGACATTAGCGCCGAAGATGTGCTCAAAGAACATTAGATTTTCATACCACATGTCATGTAATGATCGAATTTGGCGTTCCAGTAAGGATTTTTCGAACTGGTATCAACCCAACTATTCCGTTCCCGTTCAGTGAGAATCGAATGCAAGTAGATGACGCCTCTGAATTTGGAAGCAAAAATTATCCAGTCGGAATCCTTCCTTGGGTATGCCGTTTCCATTATCTTCCTTAATACGTATCTGTTGGTAACGAATTGGACGTCGGACGTCACACATTGAGGGTTGAGAGAAATCCATTTCAACAACAATTCCAAGCCTTCTTGTTCGAGATCTGAGTGGATAGCTTCATCGTAGCCAACGTTTCAATCCAACTTCGAGTCGTTCAGGATCACATCTGGACGCAAGTACTTCTGATGTCCGTTCCCCGGTACAAATTGACGATTTCCATCCACGCTGAAGGATCCGATTTGTTTGGGCTCTGCGTAGTTATACCGAGCTTCGAATATTTTATTGCGTACAGGAGATAGTGGGAAGCGAAACTGGCCATTTCCGCAAGACATCGTCGCGAACGAGTGACTGTTTACAGCTTTACTTCGAGTGTTGGAAAGTGTTGATAATTCCGTTCCTTAAATAATAAATTTAATGAAACAAAAACTATTTGAGACGCTTAAAAATATTGGTGAAAGCTTTAAGGCTCCTACTGCTTATTATACTATTACTAGCCGAGAAGCCCGCCCTACGAGCAGGCCCTCAGCTAGTTCTGTGTTTCGAGATGCATTAATTAATCATATAAAGTTATTTGTGGTATTGGTCAAAAACTCGTATCTTTCTCGTCCCATAAATCTATAGTAGAACCACCCCAGCAACCCCCCCCCCCTTTTTCCCATGCGAGAATTACCGTGGTACCCTTTTCCCCTCAAACATTACTCAAAAACACTCGTCCCAAACCACCCCAGTAAAACACCCCTCTCCCTTTTTCCCATTCGATAATTTCTGTTGTACCATTTTCCTCATAGTCGAACCACCCCAGTTAGGCATTCCCCCCCCCCCTTGTCCCGGGGTACCTTTCTCTGTCGTCCCAAACCCCTCAAGTAAAGCACCCTCCCCCTTTTTCCTATGCGAGAATTACCATGGTACTCTTTTCCCCACAAAAATTACTCAAAAACACTCGTCCCAAACCACCCCAGTAAAACACCCCTCTCCCTTTTTCCCATTCGATAATTTCTGTTGTACCCTTTTCCTCATAGTCGAACCACCCCAGTTAGGCATTCCCCCCCCCCTTGTCCCGGGGTACCTTTCTCTGTCGTCCCAAACCCCCCAAGTAAAGCACCCCTCCCCTTTTTTCCCATGCGAGAATTACCGTGGTACCCTTTTCCCCACTAAGACACCTCTTCCCCTTTTTCCCATGCGAGAATTACACATGGACCCACCACCTTCAAATCGAATAATGCAAAAGGGTTATGAAGATTGCCATGTAATAAAGCGCTGTTGTCGGTTAAGAGACTGAGAGTCGGTTAAAGGTCGGGTCGGTTTTGCTGACTGAAGCCAACTACAGTCCAATTTTTTTACTTTTCGCCATCGGCGGTTCAAGTGGTCACTAAGCATACGGCCATTTCAACACTCCCAATTAAATATTTTCGTATGTGAAGACTATTTACCCACGCTAATTAAGATAAACATTTTAAAGTCGGCATTCGCTACCCCACATTTTGATAGAACGAGAGGTCGGCCCAAGCAACCATCTACCGACTTGAAGTGATTCGTTCTTAGGTCGGTGAAATTAACGGACAATGTACTACTGATCTTGAGGACTTTTTTGCCGACCTTTCCGTTTTATAAGTGTTGTAGGTGAAGGCTGTTTACCAACACTGTTTCGGTACTAAGACTTATAACTCGGCTCCCTGGTGGAACGATGGTCTTAGCAGGAAGCGAAAACTAGTACGTATAGCGTGAAAACGTATGCAGGTGACAATGGATCGTTTGGTGAACGAACTCTACAAGCATGATTTCTTGTCTCTCCAGCGAGCGTACAAGAGTCTTATTAGTTCGTCTAAGTTGTAGTCGTGGCAGGATTTCTGCTCTTCCTTATAAATTGTCAACCGGCAAGGGCAAACGTAAAAATGCTGTCTCCGTTGTGGAAAGAGAGAATGGCTCGTTGACAGCGGGACTCAATGAAACATATTTAACTATTCTTACTTCTCTTTTTAAAGACGACTCGTATGAAGATGACCTGGAAGTACACAAGAGAATCCGAGAGTTAGTCGAAGCTCCCCCTACGTCGAGAAGAGAGACGACGGGGATTTTAAAGAAGATGTCATTGATTCCTCCAAAACGGGTAAAGCCAGGGCTTTCGACGGCATTACAATCAATTTTTTAAGATTATATTCTTGGTCTGTCCCTTGGTTTTCGTGCGCCTCTACAATGCATGTTTGACTCTTGGTCACTTCCAGAAAATTTGGAAAGTGACTAGGATTGCACTGATTTATAAGGAGGGGAGAGATAGGCGGATTGCTAGATCATACCGTCCGATCTCTTTACTATCAGTAATGGGTAAGGTTCTTGATAAACTCTTATCAAGAAGACTGTATTACTCTCTTCATAAGAGCGGTTTAATGAACTCAGCCCAATATGGATTCAAACATGGCCGCTCTACGACGCATGCTTTATATAACATCGCCGAGAACGTTAAGCATAATAAAAAGAGTAATCTGCACACTAATGTAATCTCCCTTGACATATAGGGGGTCTTCGACAATGTCTGGGTTCCGGGGGTCCTGTCAAGACTTCAGCAAGTTGCTTGCCCAAAAATCTGTATTATTTATACAAAAGTTTTCTTAGCAACAGAATACCATCTATTGATGTAGGCGGTAGTGTTCTTAGCAAGTCACTCACCAAGGGGCGCCCGTAGGGATCTTGTAGTGGACCTCTACTCTTTAATTCAGTTATGGATGGCGCTCTTAGTCGGGTTTAACCGGCTGCGAGTGCTATTCAGATCTTTGCAGATGACCTGCAGGTGATGGTCTGGAGTTCTTCCAGGAGTGGTCTTGAGGTTCTCGGTAACGACGTGCTGGATACTCTCAATAATTGGAGCCCATTTTATAAGTTGAAATTTTGTGCTAAGAAGACCCTTGCAATCACCTTTGCTACAACTTTCTATTTTCTCTCTTAACAATGAGAGATTCCTTTATGTCAAAACCGTTAAGGTTTTGGGCGTTACTTTGGACCAAACTTTGTGCTTCTTGCCTCACTTGGAGGAGGTTAAGAATAGGGTCACTCATCTCGTTCAGTCCATTGCCTGCTTTGCAAGGGTCGAGTGGGGTCTGGACTATAGAGAGTTGAGGGTGGTGTATAAAGGCTGTATTGAGTGGATTGTCACTTACGGTGCTGGCGCATGGTGGCGCGAGACAGAGAATTCTTTAATGATTCGAAAGCTCAGGTCAATCCAACGAATAGCAGCTCTTAGAGTCGGCTGTGCTTATCGTACTATATCTACCGATGCGTTATTGGTTATTACCAACTTAACCCCGATAGAATACGTTGTAAGTGAGGAAGCAACTATCTTTAGGTCTTTCTACCAACAGATGGGAGCGCTAAGCACTGTGAATACAATGTTGTAGGTGGAAATTTTCTTTACCCGGGCGATCCTTGGTCAACTTATCCGGGCTCTCATGTAGAGATTCCTCGTGGGGACGTTCTTCCCATTAATGTGGGGTTGGAGATTTTACATTTGTCGTTTACTCTAACGGATTGGAAGTCTTGTCAAAGACATTTCATCTAGACATGAGTTATAATCCTAATATTTATTTATTGAGCTTTACTCCATTTTGGAGAGGATTAGGTGGTTCGCTATAGGGAGCGACCCAACGATGAAGAGGTAGCTATCTTTAGTTAAAGTTTATCTGCTCTACGAGCCATTGGAAATTCTTCCAACCTTAATGGTATGTGTGTAAACATTAGGGATTTTATTCTCAATCATGTTGCTAAAATCACCCTTAATTGGGTTAATGCACACAGTGGTATTTTAGGTAACGAGAGAGCGGATGCGCTGGCCAAGGGCGCATTAATGAATCAGGTTATCCGTTCTATTAAGCCCGATAAGGGCAGTATTAAAAATATTTTGAGGGGCATTACCAAGAGGTATTGGTAGAGTCGTCGGAGCGAAAGCACTTAGGGCGTTGTAATTAGGAATTTTATTCCTAGGGTGGGCGACAATGGGGTCAACCCTAACTACTTCTCGACGCAGATGCTCGCGGTAAATTACCTAGTTACTTGCATAGTTTAGGACATGTGCTCAGTCCTGGGACTCCTGCCTGTGTTTGTGGGTCAGATACAGGTGATTCTGAGCACTATTTACCTAATTGTCCGTTAACACTCCATCTGGACCCTAGGGACAACATTGGAGATATGAAACTCACTGAAATTATAATTGTATTCGAAAGAATCATGCGTTACCTAACCAACAACTTCAATATGCTGTCGGCCAGTTTGTGTGACTTTTATTAGTCGGGTCAACCATGGCGCGGTTAGGACATCCCGACTAATGGCCTAGTATTGTAAAGACATCACCTAGTTCCAACCCAGTCGTCCCTACCAAAATCGTAGCGTTCGGGCCGCTGCTTTGTGCTACATGAGTTATTTACCTAAAGTGACCGATGTTTGTAAATATGTGGTCAAAGAGATCAATGCCCTTCGTACAGAAGGTCAATCTAATATTTTCTATAAAATATTTATAAAATGGTACTACAAAATTCTGTTAAATTTTTATTCTATATTTCATATTTATAATTGAACTGAGGAAGGTTTAAAAAACGTTAAATTGCAATAAACTGATGCTATGTTCAGGAAATATTTTTTTTGACGGCCTTGATTAGGGTGGAAAGGTTTCCTCTTCCTCCGTGTAGAGGCTGTTAGAATATTATAAATTGATCAATTAGCTACTAAAAATGTACATAGTTTCACCACACTTATAAATAGTGAGATTTTCATGTTTTTCCTCGTGGTATGTAGTTTTCAATAGTGGATACATTTGATATTCGCCGTTTTAATTTGCAAATTTTGGAGGTGTAAATTTCTGACAATTTGGGATTTCTATCTTACAATTCCCATAATTTGGGGAATATTGACTGCCACAATAAACCAACTTTTTACTGTACAAAATAATATTTATCAAAATGACCTTATAATATGTGAGATCATTAGCGCGGGCAATGTTGAAATGAAAAGAAATTCAAACAAGCCATTATATGTAAAAGAACTTTAGAGTTTCAGAATAAAACACACGTGATAATAAAAACACTCAGAATTCAGATAAAATTTTGAATGTACCAATCGGGAAGTACTTGGTACTGCTCATTACGGAGTTTCTGACAACGAACTTTCTGCCCGTGTTTCTAATGAGACTTAAAAACAATCCTTGGGGAACAAAAATAAAGATCTTAGCTTATTTAAATTGCAAAGAGTATGGGCCACAGTACCTTGGATTGTCCTCAACAACGCAATCCGTCAAATATGACAAGAATTGATCCAAAACATTCATGCAAACATTTGGATTGCATAATGGCTCCTCTCTATTGGCGAGTGCCGGTATGTCCTTGGTTCGGTACATTTCGACCTTTTCAATAACGCGCAGGTCGTTCCTGAAGCCCACATAATTCTTCTCGCACCCGGTCAAAACCGACTGGGCCCATAAGGCTTTCAATTTGTTTCTAGAAGTTTGAATCGTAAGATTTCTGTGAATCAAATCAGTATTTATAAAAGTTACAAGGCGAAACTTTTGAAATGCCACGATTCATCGTGAGATATGACTTTGGCCGTTTTAAACTCAATGTACTTGTCCGTTTTACCAGTACTTTTCGGATAATCCAATGGGTAACCTTGGTCCAATGCGTCAATTTCAGCGGCAAAGAGTAAAGGATGTCCGTTCAACTTCGACTTGATGACGCTATTAAACTCTTCGTTCATATTCACCATCAAATCGTTTCTGGTCTGGTCTATATTTTACATTTTCGTGTTGTTTAAAAAGTCTAATAAACGTAACCTTAAATCATGAATATATAATTTTGTTCCATAAGTTCCATATTAAAATTAAACAAAATTTTTGAAAGTAAGAAGGAATTGAACACTTATGTGAAATTTAATTACAAATTTATGTTAAAACCTTACCTACGGTCAAATACCGCTCAAATCGAATACCAAAGTACTCCTGTAGATGGTCTTGATTAGTCATTGAACTGAATGACGTCTTATCTCGATCAGTAAAGAAAGAATGCAAATAAATGACCCCCTGAATTTAGTGGCGCCAATTACCCACTCCGCCGTCTTCCTCTGGTACGGGGTCAGCATAATCATCTCTAGAACCCACTTGAAGGTGACGAACTTGACACCGGTCTTCAGAGATTCCTTGTGTTCGACGATCCATTGCAACAAAAACTGTAACCCTTCGTCCAGACTGTAGTCCTTCTTGACGGCGTTGTCATACCCTTCGTTCAAATCCAGAAATGAACGACTGAGATTAGCTGGAGGATTGAAGGACCTCAAATGGACACTTGAAGATAGGTATTTTCTTCTTCCATCGACACTAAACCATCCAATTTGTTTCGGAATGTCATACACCCAAGGGGCTCCGAATTGGGATGTCCTGTGACCTAAAGGAAACTCAAAATCTTCCACTTTACGTGACATGACGAGACGATGGTGGCCGATTTTCCGGTATGTTGTTGTTAAACATTGCCTTGAGTGAGGATGACTCAAATCCGAAAGTAAAACTAAAAATTATGATGAGATTTCGATCGCCTCTTTGCGCCGCTACATTGTTTCGATTATTGCGTTTCTCATTTCAATACCGAAAGCGAGATAATTAGAGATTTTTATTGATGTATAAAAATGTTTCAACCCAGAAACAAAAATGTCAATTAAGTAAATTTATCCTTCCTTGAATAAACGTACGTCAATTGCAATTAGGAAGTATATAAAATTGGGTATTTTCGACTTTTTCAGCAACTTTTTTGCATTTAACCCTTTGTCCGAGATATTTAACAAAAGTAGGGACGTTATCGCCATCTGTATCTTATAGTATTTGCGCACACTATGGAATTCTTCATTCATATTCAGCGGCTCATCCGAGATTCGCCATTGACCCGGGTGATCTAGTAATTTAAAAATATTAGCTATTAGCTCTAATAGCAGTAGGCTATCGCGAGATCCAAAGGCCGTCAGCTAGAGCATAGCGTGGATTAAATTTGGATCGGTGGCGGAGTTTTACGAAAATCTCCCGGTGGCAGCGCAGCGCGCCGATTTTTTGAAAATCCTCGGCGACGTTGAAGGGGCAAAAGTTTATCACCCCTATTGAATATTTAAAATAAAATCCAAAATTTTTTTGAGGAAAAAAATATTGAGTGGCGATATCAAAATTTATCGGCGGCGGCGGTGGGTCAGCACCAGAGAAAAATCGACGATGGTGGCGTTGGATCGGTGGTGCTAGGCTCCACCGTCAGCTACTGCTTAAAGTTAGCATTTCATAATTTTATTCCCAAATTTTTGAACCAAGGAAAACGTCACTGCGCCCTTGAAGAACTATCACTATCACTATGCGAAGTGGTTCGAAATCGACGGCAGCGACACCAAGTTTATCAGATATAAAGTGAAATTGGCCTCATTTCCGAAAATTTATCATATACATTTTTCAAATATTTGAATTTCCCGCGACAAATCTGAGTTCCTAGTTTAGAAAAAAGATGGCGCCACGGCCTCAATACAGGGAAAAACGATAAAGTGAAATATAGGTTTGCGTTAGACAGTGGCAGATGGCATTGGTTGATTATCTGGCATTGATCTTGTAGGGGTCGAAGCTACGCGTACGTCTCTCGAACTCTGGTCTTACATTCCTGGGTTCATTGGTGACGAGTACATCTTCTGACGGGAAGAAATCGGCTGCTTTAAATTCAATTTCATAAGAAATTTATCCATTCTTATAGGTGAGCATAAATTCGACTATTTTCTATTAAAAATGTTACTTAAAAATATTTAATATTTAAATAATTTCCAATATTTTCTACATACCCTCTTTATCGATATATTTTATGCAGTATATTTTTACCTAATGCGGTAAATTAACCTTGGTAAAATTGTACTATTGGGGATCCGCCGCAATTTGGTTTTTATTATTTTTTTTTAAACATTCCTTGGAGAATACAATTTTATTAAATATTAACCCCCGCTTTTTGAGAATCATTGAGAATTTAAGTTATACTTCCAAATTCATACATTCCGTTATATTTCCTAATATATGTAGATTATACAGCGCAATTTTGGTCCTAATTATAAATTTTGATATATCGTATGGTACATGACGGTAGTATTACTACTTTTGAACTTTACTACGATTTGATATCTTTGTTGTAATATAGAATGATATAATAATAATGATAATATATTGAACCTAACCTAACCTAACCTAACCAATTTAATCGTATCATAGGTTAGGTTAGACTATTTTTACCAAGTTTTCGTATTGTCTGTACACCACTAGTGTGTTTCGCGTGTTCTACTAGACCTATCTCAAAGTAAAAGTTAGCAGAAAAGTAAAGCGGAATTTATGAAATGGGAATATAACTGAAATTGGAAATATAACGTAAATACTCAATGTTTCTCAAAAAGCGGGGGTTTATTTTTAATAAAATTGTATTATCCATTGAATGTTCAAAAATAAATAAAATAAAAAAAACATTGCGGCGGATCCCCAATAGTACAATTCTACCTTAACCTTAATATGAACACGGATGTAAATAATAAATTAATTCAAATCAATTAATAACCTAAATTCGATTAAAGGGTTAATCTTAATTATTCTAGCTATTATACAAGAACCGTAGACGACTATTATAAGCGGTCAACCTACCTCTACGGAGTTAATTCTTAAATTTTAAAAAGCATTGGGGTGTAAAATAATAAATTATTGTGGGAAGTTAATTCTAGTTAATTTTAACAATGGGATGTATAGGTAAAGCCAATACACAACCATACAGTTTAGTTGAGTTAGGTCGTCCTTGTTTTTGAATAAATTCCAAGGCCATAACGGTTGGAATTATTTGGCAGGGTTTCGATCAAGATTAAAATTAAAATACTGTCTGCAATAGTACAAAAATGAATAGAGTAGCCTCAGCTATCCATGATGTGGTCATCGTGTCCATCGCTCGAACGCCTATTGGGTCCTTCAGAAGCGTACTGTCCCCGTTATCAGCCCCTCAACTGGGAGCCATCGCCGTGGAGGCCGCGGTCAAACGTGCTGGCATCGAAAAATCGGCGATACAAGAAGTCTACTTGGGACAAGTACTTCAAGGACATTCTGGTCAAGCACCGGCGAGACAAGCCGCGTTAGGAGCCGGACTCTTAAAAACAACGCCTTGTACAACCATCAACAAAGTATGCGCTTCCGGTATGAAAGCTATCATGCTAGCCGCTCAGAATCTAGCGTTGGGACAACAGGACGTCATGGTGGCCGGTGGTATGGAAAGCATGTCCAACGTTCCGTACTACATGAAACGCGGTGAGAGCCCATACGGCGGCGTCACGTTATTGGACGGAATAGTCTCTGATGGTTTGACCGACGTCTACAATAAAATTCACATGGGTAACTGCGCCGAAAATACGGCCAAGAAAATGAACATTAGCAGATCCGAACAAGACCAGTTCGCGATCAGCAGCTACGAGAGAAGCGCCGCCTCGACTCGAAACGAGGTCTTCAAGGAAGAAATAACGCCAGTCGTAATGGCCGGGAAGCGAGGCAAACCCGACGTTACCATCACCGAAGACGAAGAGTTCAAAAAAGTCAACTTCGATAAAATATCTTCCTTGGCTACCGTATTTCAAAAGGAAGGCGGAACCGTCACCGCCGGCAATGCCAGTACCTTGAACGACGGCGCGGCAGCCTGCGTCATGATGACGTCGCAAATGGCGGACAAATTGGGCGTCAAACCTCTAGCCAGGATCGTCTCTTTCGCCGACGCCGCTACAGATCCCATTGATTTCCCTATAGCTCCGGCCTTCGCTGTTCCAAAGGTCTTAGAACGAGCCGGGGTCAAGAAAGACGACGTCGCCATGTGGGAGATCAACGAAGCCTTCAGCGTCGTTGTCCTGGCTAACGTTAAGCACTTGGACATTGACCCCGCTAAGGTGAACGTTAATGGCGGAGCTGTTAGTTTGGGCCATCCCATCGGGATGTCGGGTGCCCGGATTGTAAACCATATGGCTTCGAGGCTCAAGACGGGAGAATACGGTTGCGCTAGTATTTGCAACGGAGGTGGTGGCGCGTCCGCCATCTTAATTCAAAAATTGTGAACGAAAATATCTGTTAGTTCCAAAAATTGTGAACGAAAGTTCCTGCTATAATAAATTGTATTTTTACATTGTATAATAAAAATCCTATCTTCTTAATAGAATTGTTTGAATTCAAATATAAATATTAAATCCTCGAGTACCTTACATAATAAAGCTAGCAAAATCAATGTACAAAGAACCCAATATTTATGTCCGTTAGATTGAAACCATGGCGACTATTAACGACGTATACATTGTCTCCGGAGCTCGAACTCCCATTGGATCCTTCAAGGGGTCACTGGCGGGAGTACCAGCCACCAAACTGGGATCAATCGCCATCGAAGAAGCGGTCAAAAGAGCGGGAATTCCTAAAACAGCGGTTCAAGAAGTGGTCATGGGTGCCGTCATTCAATCGGGCCTGGGACAAGCGCCAGCCCGTCAGGTGAGGCTGTAGAAATAATATTACCTAATAAGAGAAATCTTCTAACATATCCGGTTCCGTTTTAGGCTTTAATGGGAGCTGGGTTGGACAAATCCACCACCTGTTGCACGGTTAACAAAATGTGCGCTTCTGGTATGAAGGCCATCCTGTTGGCCACTTCCAGCCTTATGATTGGTCAGAATGACGTAGCGGTCGCTGGAGGAATGGAAAGTATGTCCAACGCTCCGTATTATCTCGCTAGGGGAGAGACACCATATGGTGGAGTGACCTTACAAGACGCTATATTGAAGGATGGTCTCACCGACGCCTATGAACACGTAAGTATTAATATAAACGTACGTTTGGGTCCGTTATACGTAATAATTCCAACATGAAAATGGTCTTATCACAGCTCCATATGGGAGAATGCGCCGACATCGTCGCTAAGAAAATGAACATCACCAGGGAACAACAAGACGCCTACGCCATCCAAAGCTACAAGAGGTCTCTGGCGTCCCAAGCATCCGGTTTACTGGCCAAAGAGATTGTACCGGTTACAGTGCCCGCGAAACGACGAGGTCAACCCGATACCGTTGTCACCGAAGACGAAGAACCCAAAATGGTACATTTCGACAAGATACCAAACCTCAAACCGGTTTTCGTCAAAGAAGGAGGTACCGTCACAGCCGCCAATGCTAGTGGTATCAACGATGGAGGCGCTGCCGTTGTCCTGATGACCCAAAAGGCCTTAGACAAGCACGGAGTTAAACCTCTGGCTAAGATAGTCGCTTTCGCGGACAGCGCCATCGACCCCGTTGATTTCCCGATAGCCCCGGCCGGAGCGGTGAAGAAAATATTGGACAAGACGGGACTGAAGACTGACGACATCACCATGTTCGAATTGAACGAAGCCTTCAGCGTGGTTGGACTCGGAAACATGGCGTTACTCAATATTGACGACAAACGAGTGAACGTGAACGGCGGGGCAGTCAGTTTGGGACACCCCATCGGGATGTCAGGGGCCCGAATCGTGCTCCATATGGCTTTGAATTTACAAGCCGGCCAATACGGGATGGCAGCGGTTTGCAACGGGGGAGGTGAAGCTTCCGCAGTATTAATTCAACGGTTATAACTTCTTCATACTTTAGGTTTAGCTTTATCGGGAAATGGTGGGTAATATATTCGAAATTGAGAAAATAAATTTATATTTACAATATACTGTAATCGAAAAGCATTGTTTTCGTTATCTGGGGTTAAGGACTATTATATACGTTGCTATTTTTTCAATAAAATTACCTGTTGATAAATAAGTAATGAATTTCAAAATAATTTAACTTACCTTATGCTACTGACACAAAGGAACTTTCCAGGGAAATAATTTATTCTTATCTTTTAAAAGGGAAATTTTTTCTAGACTTTGTATGGTCTAAAAAAGACGGGAATCTAAACGATAACGAGGTTGGCATTTGAAGATAAGAAAATACAGTTACGTTATGAACAAGTAATAAATAATATTGACATCTATAATATTGAGGAATGGCGACTATTAATGACGTATTTATTGTCTCTGGAGCTAGAACACCCATTGGTTCCTTCAAGGGGTCATTAGCTGGGGTATCTTCAACCAAACTGGGATCAATCGCCATCGAAGAAGCGATCAAAAGAGCGGGAATTCCCAAAACAGCGGTTCAAGAAGTTGTCATGGGTACTCTCGTACAATCCGGATTGGGACAAGCGCCAGCCCGTCAGGTAATGGTCGTAAAAATAACGTTACTAAGGATTGAGTAAAGTATATCATTTTAGGCTTTACTAGGAGCGGGGTTGGATAAATCTACAACCAGTTTCACAGTTAACAAAATGTGCGCTTCTGGTATGAAGGCCATCCTGTTGGCTACTTCAAGCCTCATGATTGGTCAGAATGACGTTGCAGTCGCTGGAGGAATGGAAAGCGCGACTAACGCTCCTTTCTACTTGTCCAGGGAAGAGACGCCTGTTGGTGACATCATCTTACAAGACGCAATATTAAAAGACGGTCTTATTGATCCATACAATCACGTGAGGCTAAATAAGGGTCAATAATTGTATTAGTCTACACGTAATATTAATGGACTGTTGTAATTACAATACTGCTATCATTATAGAAACACCAGGGTGCTAGCGCCGAGAGCATAGCTCGGAAATTGAGCATAACCAGGGAACAGCAAGACGTCTACGCCATTCAAAGCTACAAAAAATCACTTACGTGCCAAGCATCCAATTTACTAGCCAAAGAGATTGTACCGGTTACGCTGCTGGCCAAGGAAATCGATCAACCAGACACCGTGGTCACCGAAGACGAGGAACCCAAACTCGTCAATTTCGACAAGATACCCACTCTCAAACCAATCTTCGTCGAAGACAGTGGTACTATCACCGCCGCCAATGCTGCCAGCTTAGGCGACGGTGGAGCCGCCGTTGTCCTGATGACCAAGATGGGCTTAGACAAGTACGGGGTCAAGCCATTGGCTAAGATAGTCGCCTACGCAGACAGCGCCTCGGAACCAGGAGCTGTGACCAAAGTATTGGACCAGGCTGGAATCAATATGGACGACGTCGCCATGTTCGAACTAAATGAGGCTTATAGCGTGATAGGTCTGGCTAACCTAAAGACTCTGAACGTAGACGATCGACGAGTGAACGTTAACGGAGGGACTATCAGTTTGGGTCAACCATTTGGCGCCTCCGGGGCCCGTCTCGTAATCCATTTGGCTTTGAATTTAGAACAAGGTCAGTACGGGGTGGCTGGCGCTTGCAATGGCGGTAAGGAAGACTGTGCCGTTTTGATTCAACGACTGTAGTCTCTTAGTATTAGTTATTATCGACTTCAAGAAAATTACATTTTTAATCTTTTAATTCCGTTGCTACATGTACGATGCTATACTAGTAATTTTGTTTGGTCAAATAAATTCATTATTAATCGAGGCAGTATACGCTATTCCCGCAAAACCGATAATGTTTACATCCCATCACAGCTTAAGATTTACCACATGTATCACTTCGTCTGACGTTGTAAAGTGGTTGAAATTACAATACCTAAACAGGTCAAAAGGAAACACTTAGAGCACAGATTAAAAGTTTCCATTATTTCAACAAGCACTATTTTAACAGGAACTTGTAGGTCCTGGCTCTCAAAAATATTAATTCTTCGCGATTTTCCTTGAAGATGTTTTATTTAAAACTCGACATGTACTAGCCTATTTTCAACAGACGTCGCTATCGTCGAAATCAAAACAAGATACTTAAGCTACATTTTGACCCAAATGGTGGGACATAAAAGTACTCGAAAAAGTACCCTTCGCGTTGATTGGCTCGTTTGTAATTTTGACAATAACTTAAGTTAAAGTAATTTTTAACAGTATATTTTATATAGAATATATAATTTAGGTTAAGTCCACTAAGTCTAGTATAATTTGTCTAATTATAATACTTTAGAATGGTTCTCTGACGACGTTATTGTTTCGCTATTTTTAATATTAGCTTCCTTTGCCATTAATATATGACACCACGCTTTCCAGTAAAGTATTTTTTTCCAAGAATCGATTAGATTCATTACCATCTCTAATATTATAGGCCTTATCATAATAAAGGTGACAATCGAGCCGACAAATGCTTTAAACGCCTATTAATTATAATCGTAGAGAAACTCAATGATGATGTAAATAGGACCACCTACCACAAAAAGGACTCGAAATAAAGCTGTCTCAAAAGAAATGTGGCTTTTTGTACTTCAAACAAAAGATAGAGAGTGAAAATTCTTCATTTTATGAAATAAAAATAAAGTCTTGGGCGAACCAGCTTCTACAATACGTTTATTTTTTATTAACACTCGTGCCCGTCTTTGTACCTTCAAAACTGCCTCTACTTGCCGTGAGATGGCGCGCTATTAAAAAAGCCGCATCACATTCGAGACATTAAGGGGAACGGCCAAGCTTTTCCAAATATGGCCTTATTTCCGTATCAAAAGATTAACAAGACATTCAATATACTAACACGTACCTTTTTTTGTCTTGAAAAAAAAACTTTTGGGCCAAAAAGTTGAAACGAAAAATAACGCCAGGTGTTTGGGTTTGAATTTTCGCCGCCATCTTAGGGGCTGCCGCCAGCGCCCCTAACCCCGTATGAGCGGTTTGCGAACTATCCTAACTTTTAAAATCGCGCAATTTAGGCTTAGGTCTCATAACTGGAACGCGCCGCGCGTGCAAAACAATTTTTTTTGCGTCTTCAGCAGCGCGCGCTTTTACGTTGGTTTTCTGTCTCACCGACTTTTCACCACTTGTCGCGGCGGACGCGCGCTTTACCATTTCCCGAAATTTCTTTATTTTATTAAAAATTAACCACTCAATATTTTTTGATGCGGTTTTCGCCGTAAATTTTAGTTTTTAATGGGCTATCGGGCTATCTAAGTGGTTAAAGTTTGACCGTTCCCCTTTAAATAATGGAAATTACTACCAGCATAAGTAACATAATAACAATAAGTATGATAATTTACGAGATTTACAGCCAAACTGATTTTCATAGTTATCAAGATGTTTTATCAGCACAGAGCCTCAAGTGTCTAAAATATGCGACACTTCCGCTAAGCCTAAATATCTGGTTTCCGATAGATAGGCGGAATATTAGGCTAAAATGACAAAAATTAAAAAGGTTTTTCTCGGCGCCACGAGCTCATGTTTTTTATCGCGCGTGATTCGCACGCGGGCTTCAAAACAAAGCCAAAGCCCCTCGCGACTCCAGAACGTGCTCTCCGATATTAGGCTTAAATTTCTATCAAAAAGTATTCATCCAAATCGGTAAGTCGCGAGTCCAAGTCACAGCTTGAAGAGAGTATCAGTGCCAAAAAAAGGTTCGGTTAGAAAATTGGCATTAAAGCAATAGGAAGTGTCATACTTATTGTTATTATGTTACTTATGCTACCAACGATACATGTCCCTCTTGGTGTACGTGTTCTGTGACAGTGTGAGAAATAAGGCCAATCGCCAGTTTAAAAATTAGTTGGGCCCGTTTAAAAATTAAATGCTTGGGGTGTTAGTGGCCCTAGTGAGCACTTCATTAATTCAAAGTTTTTTCCCTTCAAGATTTTAGTTCATTAAGTAAATACTATATTAATCCCTAAAATTGTTTGGTCTTGGCTTCTATGCTGTGTACTTGGCCTTGTGTCAATTGTGTGTATGGGTGTGGGTGACTGGGTGTCGGGAATCTGTCTACTTTACACACAGTATAGAATAAGCGAAGTCTCTCTTTCAGTAGGCTTGTTCGGGTCGGGTCTATAGCACATATGGTCAAGAATGGATAATTTGACCATAAATTATGAAAGCCTGATTTTGAAGGTTAAAAATGCTAAGCGGCCAGTGGCCAGTTTTTTAATTAAACTACCTAGGCTCAACTGGCCACAGATCCAGTTTAAAAGAAAAATCCTTATTTCTCACCCGGTTCTGTGATAGGATGTAGTTTGTTACGCCTATTTTCCCCGATAGAGGGTTAGAAATAAGAATGTTTCGCGTTTGCTAAACAAATTCAGTGTCACCGATACGTTCCTTTATTTATTAGTCCAAGCCGAATGTACTTGACTACTTGTTTCAAAAGAATAACATAACCGTATGGAGAGATGAATCCATCTTTGAGAGTACTGCCCATATTTATTTCCCAGTACAGAATGATTGCATACTCCCCTCGAAAATTAGACTCAACCTTACTCCCCCCCCCCCCCCTGTACAATAAACTCGTCCAAAATAATCCAAATATATAAATGTTAGTGTGTTAATTATTTAAGAAAGAACTAAACATTATATAAACACAAAAAGTTCAACGAAAAATTAGAATTTAAATACGAATACATTTTCATAGTTTTCATTACTACCCGCTAGAAGGCGCCCTGCTCTTACATCCCGAAATCTAAAATTCCCAAAGATTATTTATAAAATTTCAAATAATGTAAATCCTCTTTGGAAAAGATAAAATACGACCTCCTTATACCAGTAACAAAAGTGTCCGTCCAGAATTTCCCCTTCAATGAGATTAAATAACTTTTATTAGATTTGAATAGAGAAGGAAATATTGCTGACTAGTGAAAAGAAGACTTTAATCTAATCTAGGAAATAGACTTATCGACGAGAAACCAAAAGTAGGGTCGTATTCCTCGGCTTGCCGACACTGAAGCGATTCAACTTTCGACTTTTGAACTGCGGAGTTCATCTTTGGCGATAAGAACAGAACCGAACTGATAACGATTGTCTGGAGAGGATTCGTAGGCCTTCGAGTATTAATAAAAACACTCGAAATTTCGAGACCACGGAAACTCAACCGTTATCGCCAATCGTTGAGAAATATGAATTCCGAGACGGCTAAAAACGAGAGAGGCGCGTTGGGATATAAATTGATAGTGGCCACTAGAGAAAGAAAAACAATATCTTCGCCGGCTTTGATTGGTCCAGATAGAAACATCCGATTTAGCCGGGTTGAGTCGACTCTCAGTGTTTACTAGTAAACACAAGCGGAGGACGTTTCGTTATCGAAGCCCACACCAATAAGTCCCGTAATACTCATCAATATAACTGGAGATTTCGTCTCTAAGTTTAGAACAACATTACAACAAATATAATATCGTTTCCTGAGCGATAAGCAGAAATTAAAGCTCGAGTACTTTGGTACCAAAGATACGCGTCGACCATGAGAATGAAGCGAAAATAGTTAACTCGCGAAAAATAGTTTCACTTTCCATTTCAGGAAATACGGAAACTGATAAACGCTTTATTTCTTATGATTCATGGATGAATCGAAGCCTAGAATTACGCCAACTCTCTTGTAAATTTACGGAATTTTGGGGCTCGTTTCTGGGGTGTTCGAATCGAAACGGTTCGTACTGCGGGGTTCGAATCGAAACTGTCCGTACTGCGGGGTTCAAATCGAAACTGTGCTGCGATGTTCGAATTGAAACGGTCCGTACTGCGGGGTTCAAATCGAAACTGTACTGTGAGGTTCGAATAGAAACTTTACTGTGGGATTCGAATCGAAACTGCACTGTGGGGTCCGAATCGAAACTTTCCGTACTGCGGGGTTCGAATCGAAACTTTCCGTACTGCGGGGTTCGAATCGAAACTGTACTGCGGGGTTTGAATTGAAACGGTCCGTACTGCGGGGTTCGAATCGAAACTGTACTGCAGGGTTCGAATATAAACTTTACTGTGGGATTCGAATTGAAACTGTCCGTACTGCGTAGTGCGGGGTTCGAATTGAAACGACCCGTACTACGGGGCTCCAAACAAAACACTCTACATAGTATCATTTGAACCAAAATATTCCAACGCCAGCTAGTCTCTTTAATCAATCGAATCGCCACCAAAAAAAAATTCGTAATCATAGTCCAAGGCTATTTACATTTTTAAAAGAATAAAACTATATTTTTCGTCGTTTTTTTCAGAGTCGAAGCAAACGAGCAAAAGAATAAGGTTTTGAATTATGATCCCGTCAAAAAGCGCACAAGCCCAAGAGACATTTCAAACAGGCTTTACGCTACATTAGAAACCGCGTTTCATTTTTCCTATAGCCGGTCCAACGTCATAATAAAGTTAACCCCTTTAATGGAAGCATTTAGCCTCGCTAGATATGAGACTTGAAAAAACATTTTTTCCATGTTTATAGTTCCGCAAAAACTATTTGCCGGTTATAAAAATCTAGAACACGTGCAACGCGAGCCAAAAAAAGCTATAACAATAATTCAAAGAACTATGCCTTGGCGCAATGTTATTTCGCAGACGATAGAATAGTCTGCTTATAATTAATAAAAAAAATCTTATTAAATTGAATAGGCGAATACTTTTGTCCTGCCCTCCGGTAATTTTCTTGGGAACGAAAGTAGAACGTTGGTAGTGGTGTAGTTCCGAACATGGACTAAAAAAAGCAAAGGCCCATGATATATCATTAAAATATCTCGGGATTGCTTGATCGTAACAAGGCTGTCAGATTATCACTAAAAAGTGACGCACAGACGCGCCATCTACCGTGATTCCACTCCAGTTATATTTTGCGTCGTCTCGGATATCCTCAGGTATTTGGTGTAGAACACCAACGTTTGCAGATCTGGCCGCTCTTGCCTTTGGCTTTAAAAATGTTTGGCGCCACTGTACAGGGAAATTTTAAAAAATAAAAGAGGTCTTCCATAAAGATGGCTTTGCATGTTATATTCCCTTTAAGCCGCGGAAACAAAGGTTAACTCGTCGAAAAGGATCTCCTCAATTCTCTAAAGGGACGCAAAACGTTTGCGCATGCGCGAGTTCTTTGTAACTTGGTAGCGATCTGATCAAACAAAACCCAGCAGTGAATCGTCCCTGGGCTTTTTTTAGATCATGCTTAGAACAATTGAATGTTAATGGATTCCAGCAATAGTCTTAGTCAATAATTTAAAATAACGGTCGAAAAAGCCACCGATCAGTTTAGGAAAACATTACAGCGATGCAAACTTCCGCCAGTTAAGGTGTCAAGAAACAGCGCTGCCAGGCAAACAAAATACACAGCCGGCCAAAAAAGACAGCAGTGTTGTCAGATTCAGGGTATTTTGTTTCAAATACACCGAAAATGGCCAACTTTCGTTTTCCCGCCAAAATGTTAAGGAAGTAAATAAATATTATTATCTGAAAAATGATTTTCGTTGAGACCGTTGATAACGTGACGTAGGATCTAGTTGAACGCTTTTTACGCTTATTGTAAATTTTGTAAAATATCGTCTGCTACGGCGTCTGCAACTAGCCTTACTCCATGCTGCGACGTCATGTGACCGTTAAGCAACGGAAAAACCTGCTCGACAGCCGAATGAATTCGTTGTTCAACGGACGGGCAACTTGACGTCAAAACCGGAAGCCAAAAAACCCGCTAAGTAAAAAACCGCTGACCGTTGAGCTTTTTTAGAGTTACTGAACGCAGCCACTGAACGCAGCCTAGGACTATTGTAAATTACGCGTCTACTCCAGACAACAAAGACGCGCCCAAATCATAAGACGCAAAAACACCGATAACTTTTACGAGTTGTTTTGTTTCTACCGTTATCAACGTTTAATTACGTGTATTAGTCAGTAAATAAAAGATTTAAAACATTTCCCTCGTAAAGACTGCAGGGAGTTACTTTTTTCATCAGAAAAGAGAAAAAAGATTTCGTAATGACCATAATAATAAAGCGTAGATAACGCCATAACTCAAACACACCGTGTCAAGAAGACGCAACGGTTACTTTCGCGGTGGTGATTTCGTAACAGAAATGAAGAACAGATGGCGCCACATATTTTAGCGGGGGCAGACAATATTAGCGCCGTTAAGATGAAGGAAAGAAACGCGTAAAAACGGAATGCGGTACAACGGCGATCTAAACTATCTTAATTATTAACGAATATTTTTTACGACGGTACACGGAAGAGAAAATAAGCGTTCTGAAGAATGTTTCGAACATGCGTCAGCGGACAAATATTTGAATTATTGCAACACCCGGGCTGAGGGTGCGCTCCGTGTCAAATGACCGTAGGGATGCTACGATGACCCGCCTGTTGGCGATGGATAAACGCGAGATTACAGAGAGGAGTTCCAAGATTAAACCCTCCATATTTAGCCTCCCCTATGGTAGTATTTGGTTTCAGTATGATTAAGTTTCAAT
Organism: Leiobunum rupestre; assembly: GCF_980474605.1. Classification (NCBI taxonomy): domain Eukaryota; kingdom Metazoa; phylum Arthropoda; class Arachnida; order Opiliones; family Sclerosomatidae; genus Leiobunum; species Leiobunum rupestre. The sequence goes on along the minus strand of NC_143386.1, from coordinate 44,220,382 downwards.
TCTATTCGCACTTTTAGAGTTGAGCGATATTTTTTAGTTAGGTAGTGGTATCAGAAGTATGCAATATATATCCTAAGTTAGAAATTTCCATCTAGACTATTAAATTAATTGGGAATAAATATTTGTGACGTATTATCTACGTCATGATCCACAGTCCGTATAGAGGCGATTTCCCCACATCAAGAAAAATCAACTGTAACATGTTTAGGGGTTTTCCCCCGAGTTCTTCGGTTTCCCCTTTCATAAAACTTGTGAAAGTTAACGTTAATAGTTAGTGTAGGGAACTGTTGGCTCACGTGGCATACAGGACCTAACGTTAACCTACTACACTGACGTTAATCGATTCGTCTACAAAATAAAATAATACGAAGAAATCGCGAGCCCTACGTTATCCTAAATATTCCGTAATTTAAAATGGGCTTCCATACAAAGAAGCCCCACTACAGGAGCGTCGGAATTCCAAGATTTAAAGAGCCATAAAAACCAGAATGTTTTGCAATAGAGCAATACAAGCACGTGCTTAAGGGAGGGAGGGGGGTTTTAGTCGGCTTCCATATGCATAGCAGCATTATTAAAGTTTTAGCCCATAAGAAGGACCAACGCGGAACTTGAAGGGGCATTTTTTTACTGCAAAATGCAAGTTCCCACCGGGATCAGATGTCTCCCCACTTTTTACCCCGACCCCAACTATGTTCGCCCCCCCCCCTGCTTCGGGAACCCCCACCCCCCACCGGGCTGTTTTGAATAGATAAATTATTCGTCCGGGTATAGACGTGTATGCGGAAAATCTAAATAGAGCGAAAGCCTACTGGACTTAGCTGACACTTGGTGGGGAGGCTCGTACGCGGGTGAAAACTGTACTTACTTCATGTTACGTATCATACGCGGAAATAATATAGTAGTTCTAATGTGATGAAATGTTAAATTGTATTGGAAAGCTTAAGTTTGATTTTGTACACGTAAGCGTTGACGTTCGACGGCATTATATGTTAGGTATTCTTTTGTATTATGTGTCAATTATCTTATTTATTTGGTATGGAATAAATTATTTATTTGGTATCGAATAAATTATTTATTTGGTGTCGACTAATTATTTAATTGGTATCGAATAAATTATTATTTGGTGTCGAATAAATTATTTTTTTTTGGTATCGAATAAATTATTATTTGGTATCGAATAAATTATTATTTGGTATCGAATAAATTATTATTTGGTATCGAATAAATTATTATTTGGTATCGAATAAATTATTATTTGGTATCGAATAAATTATTATTTGGTATCGAATAAATTATTATTTGGTATCGAATAAATTATTATTTGGTATCGAATAAATTATTATTTGGTATCGAATAAATTATTATTTGGTGTCGAATAAATTATATTTTGAATAGAATAAATGATATATTTGGTATGAAATAAAATATGCACTTTGTATGGAATAAATTATGCATAATGTATTAAATGAAATGTGCATTTTTTATACAATAAATTATTTGGTATCGAATTATTTGGTATCTAATAAATTATTTGGTATCGAATTATTTGGTATCTAATAAAATATTTGGTATCTAATGAAATATTTGGTATCTAATAAAATATTTGGTATCGAATTATTTGGTATCTAATAAAATATTTGGTATCGAATTATTTGGTATCTAATAAAATATTTGGTATCGAATAAATGATATATTTGGTATCGAGCAAATTATATATTTGGAATTGAATAAATTGTATATTTGGTATCGATAAAATTATATATTTGGTATCGATAAAATTATATATTTGGTATCGAATAAATTAGATATTTGGTATCGAATAAATTAGATATTTGGTATCCAAAAAATGATACATTTTCTTTTAATTTATTATAATTTAAAAATTTGATCTATTTTTGACCTATTATCGCCTTTAAAAATGTGATCAGAGTCTGGCTAACATCCAGGGTTCGACCTACCAATGCTTTCTTTACGGCGCTCCTGTAAAAGTGTTAAACACGTAAAATACCGATGTTTTCAACGATATGAAATTAAATAATTAAAGCATTATATTGTTCACTAAGCCTGGTCATTATACGCGAGTCTGGTACTGAAAATATATATATATTTTTTTTTTCATAAAACAATTTATCACTGAAAAAAAGGCAGATTGAACTCTTATAAGATAATGGTTTATTAAACTTGGTGCAGTCGAAACCTGAGAAATATACACGATGTTTTTCTTTTTTAAACTTTTTGAGGTCAAAAAACAAGATAAGCAGTTGTTTCATATCTTATTTTTTTCCGAATAAGAATTAAAGGCAGGAAGGGAACCAAATATGGTTTCGAGATAAGCTTATTAATTGCTCAGCTCCGGCGATACGTTGTTGCTCGTAACGTAACCTCCCCCGACTCCTAGCGGCCACTCGGAAACAAAGGACTTCCAAGGGATCGACCTTTTTCACTGGCATTAGCCAAGAAAAATAATACCATAGGTAACGTATTCACTCATAAGTATGCCATAAAATAATTTTCTTCCACGAGACATTACGTAAATTACGTCATCAACTTTATATTATGGGACTCGGTTTGTGAAGCTAATTTTGCAAACGCTCAGAATTCCTCGCGCGATTCTAACTTTAACAATACAATATATAGTTTTAGCTCGTGCCTCGGGATCACGTAATTTCGTTTCCATGGTAACCTTCTCAATAGAGTATAAGAATTTTGGCATTTTTGGATCCACTTATTGTATGCTTCGTGTGAAACAATGTCTTATTGAAATTTGGTCTATGGAAATGTTACAGAGGCACACTTATGAGTAATTTTGTTACATATGATAATATCGACGCAAAGAGAGATTAGGCAGTCAAATTGATGGAAGGAAGTCTACAGATTCTGATAAGACTGTTATACACGGTACATTGTTGTACCCCCTGGCACCACCACTAGATGCTATCGCAAGAGTTATAATGATTAATTCAAAACATTTAATTGAATGGTTAAATGTCAAAATTTTAGTTTTTATCAATCACTGTAAATACAATAATAATAAGCGGCTAAGCTAATACCCATGCAATTACGGTTGCAAATTTTCAAACGTGAGCACCATTTTTAAAAGTCTGCACTATAGCTTATCGAATTTCTAACGAGAAGTGTGCAATAAACAAATCAATAATTTATTAATACTACCATAATCCACCCAAAGAATTTGGCATATTTACAAAATAATTCATGAAATTTCAAACCGTTTAAACAATTTTTCGATTTCAATTCAGAATTTCGATTCCAAAATTATATCAAAAATTGGACAGATCATAATTCAACTTGGATAAAAATTACAATCTAAAAAGTGTTATATTTGACCTAATTACAATGTATGAAATTTAACTTTATTTCGATTTGATCAAAATTAATTGATACGAATGGGAAATGGTTCAACAAATCGGTCATAAACGTCATCACCCTGTACAGATAGCCAAAAAATAAGTAATATCAAAGGGAGAAAATGGAAAATGGCTTGGGAAAAATCAGTCATAAACATCATCACCCGGTACCAGTGGCGCACCCAGGGGAGGTTCAAATATTTTAAATAAAGTTTAAAATGTTAGATTGTAGTTACAATTTACAATTAATATAAATAATTAAAACCATGATTTTATTGCGTAAGTAAAAACAAAGGTTTATTAATCGACTAGTTTTGGTAGAACATTGTCAAGATTAATTAATTAATTATTTTAATCTACTAGCGTAAGGCATTTCAAACAGTTTTTCATTAAACAATTGACAACTAAGCGTTTAAATAAAATTTTAATTATATTTTGTAAACAAATTCTATACTATGGAAAAAAGCCGATCCACCATCTCTCTAAAATCAACTATTTTTTTAATATTTAATTATAGATTTTTCTCCCTAAACCCTATCTCCCCCACCCCCTGAAAATTCGGGGTGCGCCACTGCCCTGTACAAAGAGAAAAACTAAGGAAGAAAATTGGAAATGGTTTAACAAATCGTTCATAAACCTCACATCACCCTGTACAGATAGCCAAAAAAAATCAAAGGAAGAAAATGGGAAATGGTTTGAAAAAAAAAACTAAACACACAACTAGACTATGATTAAATGTGCGGGTCGTTGAACTACCATTAACTACATAGGAAATACACTGATATCCGTCATTTGAAGGGGCTTTTATTTTGGGGACACCGTGTCTTTTCGGCAGAGTGCACCACTTAGGTGACCACCTGCCTGTTACCCTTCCGGGGCTCCCTGCTTAATTAAAGTCCATTTTTAGGCGGCTTACACGAATGTTCCGCCCCTCGCATAGCGCCGCGTTGATATCAAAATAATGAAATCGCTCGCATTAGCGTGTGAAAAGGAGTTATTCCAAAGTGATAGAGTTTAGGTAATGGTCGTTTCGAACAAAGGGTTATTGTATTAACCACCAAATTTCCTAGTTATACCGGAACGTGCTTAGCGTGTTAGATTTTTGAAGAGGCCACACTTTCTATAAAAATGGTTTTAAACGCTCGGGAAGTTTATCATTATAGATAACGAATCAAATATCAGATTTGGTCGTTATTACTCATATTGATAATTTCGTCCGTGTGACAACTAGCAACACTAGTGACGTTCAGCGGCGAAAAATGTAACGAAAGGCTCTAGTTTTCGTCTGCTTAATCTAACCATTTTGAACCACCTAGCAACTATTAAATTAGAAAACAATATGGAATTAAGCAGAAGAATTTAGAGCCAGTAGTTCGATTTTGTTAATGTAGACTCCATAGCAACAGTTAAATGCGACGACAATATGGAATTAAACAGACGAATTTAGAGCCAGTAGTTCGATTTTGTAAAAGTAGATGGCTCTATATAGCTAACGTTATTTGTCTGAAGCGGGTACCATCACAGATTCCAGCTGTTTTTCCCAAAAGAATAAAAATTACACGTCATTTTCTGAACGTACGTAGTGCGTCTGAAAAATATAAATAAACAAAGATACCGTGTACGCTAAGACTGCATTGGAACTTGCCTCGAACCTGCAAAAATACGTCTCCCATTTTTATGACCTACATGCAATACTTCTGTATAAGAAATTCATATTACATTCAACTGTTTGTACCGTTGAAACAAGCGTTTGAAATCATTAATTCGCCTTGTTTCAATCCAGGGTCGAAAATGGGATAAAAACGCGATGAAAAGAACGATTTTTTTACATGTCTATGAGAGAGTGGTTTTTCGCGGGAAAATTACGCTGTCGAAGAGAGAACTCAATGAAGTAAGGCCTTCGAAGTCTCCCGAAATCAGACTGAGACAGAAGTTCCGACGCCTGCTGCGATGCCGAGATATCTGGCCTTCAAAAACACCGAGTTAGAATCAGCCGAGCCCCCAAAAAAATATATTTTCTATACCTTTCGCGTACGTTTAATAGACAAGTTTTAAGACAAATCGTACTTTTAAAACGCACGTCGCTTGTATTTGAGATTCGGTACGAGGAAATGATTACCATAAACGTTTAATTGGAGACCTTGGCTATGATAAAAAAAATCTCGATAATATCGTGAGTTAGTTAATAACATTTTCCATCTTAATCGTAGCGGGTAAACATTTTAAAAATTGATATCGAAACACAAAGGCGCCACTCTAATACGCCGATGCGTACGAATTATTAAAAACGTGAAAACGTTTTATCGAGATTAAAAGATCTGTATTTTACCGGAATTTTCGTGATATTTCTTGTTAGGCGGGTTATTGATGGAGGTAATTTAAATACGAAATCCGATTGAAACGGAATTTTTAAAATGATTATTGGATATTCTCAATTATGAACACGCCAATGCGGTTGGTTATTATGATTATCAGAACCCAGAAAAAATAAAGATATGCTAATAGAAAAATAACACTAGGGTTAGTATCGAATGTTCGAAGCTAAGAAATCTTAGGTTTTTTGAGTTCTTAGAACCTCGAAAAAAACTATTGTTTTATTATCCAAAACCAACACAATTTCTCGAATTTCCACCTGAGACAAGAAAGCAAACCTCAGTCTTACCAAGAATGTATTGAAGTTACTAAGAATATTATAATAGAATTAACCCCTGGTACCATCCTCACAGCTTTTGTGGTGAAAGTTCATCTGCATTTAAGGGGCATCCAAGGTCATACCATATAGGAAACTTGAATGGGAAAGCAGACGAATTTAAGCTACAAAGGCTGCGATGATGTTAGTCAAAATACTGTAGTCCAATATTCTTAGTAACTTCAATACATTCTTGGTCTTACAATTTAAAATGATTCCTAGATCCACAAAAAAAACCTTGAATTTATCATCTAAAACCACCACCATGCCCTGAATTTGAGTCAAGAAAATCAACCAAGTAAGATCTGAACCAAGAAAACCAGAGACTGACATCTTAGTCTTACCATCTACAACCGACACCATACCCCAAACTACCCACCTGTGCTCTGAGTTAAGAAAACCAACAAGTTAAGATCTGAATCAACAAACCCCAGTGACTCACATCTCAACAAAGGATTTAAACATTGAAATCCCTATCTCGAGAAAAAATTATTTAAAACCCAACTTCACAAATACCGGTAATAAATGCATTAATTTCACGTATAATAATATACATTGTGTATCATAAACATAGCTTAAACCTAAAAAAGTATACTAATTAAGGAAATAAACAACGCTAAACTCGCCTATATTTGCCACAACACAATGCTTTCGACACGAGAGACCAAGCAAGTAATGGCGCAACAATCAAATCAAACGTAGCAATTTTAAAAACGGTGATGGCCTACTTCGAGTGAACTATTCATTTTCAAACGACATCTTCGCGTCCTCATCTTTCTAGCCCCTGTTAATTCGACTCAATTAACGGTTTTAATTAGTGACTGAGAAAGCTCCCGCTGTATATCGTATCTCCATCGTTCGCCTTGACCTACAGCGATGACGCGCGAAGAATAGGACAGTAATTGGACTCGTACCCGGAGGAAAGGAGGCCCAAGCAGCGGCGTTTCACCTTGGCGAACGTTCGCATTGTTGCCATCCAGGTCCCCTGCAATCATCATCTTCACTGAAAAGAGGCAATCAAGTTTTTTTTGTATAGAAATATTCGAATATTATTATCATACGTTTTTACACTTTAGAAATGCTAATAAAATACAAGTCGGGATCTCTAAAGGGAAGAAATTAGGCTTAATTACAGGGTTCAGCGCCAAAGAAAAATACTTAATTTTATGACACACTGATATTACTCATATATTTCTTTACTACCCGTTTTTGGAAACTTCTTGTCGTTTAAGTTTATGCCAGGAGAGATTACGGATGAGGTTATTCTACAAGGTTGGCACTTGGCAGTAGAAGTAGCGGAATTTCTGATTCCGGCTAGATCGGCTTATCATCTCAAATCGCTCGGTTTTAAATCAACCTTAACTAGCGTATATTACGAACGCTGTAATTAGTCGAATGACGCGACGTCAAGGATGGTGTGTTTACATACGCGGACCCAAGACATTTAAATTTTGAAATTTATATTCAATTTAAGAAAGTGTGACTAGAAATATAAATTTTGCGACATTTTATGATATAAAAATATGAAAAATAGGCCTTTGACTTAATAGGATAATTTTTATGTTAAAATAACCTAACTTGTTAGTTTTGCGTCGAAGAAGGGTTTGTCTAGCAAAGATTTTACGGTTTCTCGTTAAAGGGTCATAAAGCGCGTTTAGGTGAAAATCATACCACGTGACTCTAAAAAACCCGCTATTGTGGTTTTTTTCACTACGCAATAGTGGTTTTTTAAAAATTTTAGAGGTAATTAAAGGCGTAGGATTAGTCAAATTATATAATTATACCGCGTGACTGCAGATTCCGCAACTTGTGAAATTCAAATGGCCCTTTAAGAATCTAAACAAAAATCATTTTGTATATAACAGTTCATTTGTCCAATTCGGTTACTAAGGAACATGATTGCCAATCTATATGCTACATCTTTCAACAACGACCTTCAAATTGGACAGGAAACAATTTCCGTTTCTTATAAATGAACATGAATTTTGATTCTCACAACCTCTAGCGAACAATTCGTAATTTTAAAGATAACTGCTAAATTAATTTATAATTTTACCAGAAAAAGTACGAATGGTGCAGATATTCTTAAAACAAAAAATTTACAAACATTTTTCAAAAGTAGGAAATGATGCAGACATTTTCAAAAAAAGAAATGGTGCAGACATTCTCAAAAGTAGGAAATGTTGCAGACATTTTCAAAAATAAATGGTTCAGACATTCTCAAAAGTAGGAAATGTTGCAGACATTTTCAAAAATAAATGGTTCAGACATTCTCAAAAGTAGGAAATGTTGCAGACATTCTCAAAAAAGAAATAGAGCAGACATTCGCAAAAGTAGGAAATAGAGCAGACATTCGCAAAAGTATGAAATAGAGCAGACATTCGCAAAAGTAGAAATAGAGCAGACATTCTCAAAAAATAAATGGTGGAGACATTCTCAAAAGTAGGAAATGTTGCAGACATTCCCGAAAAATAAATGGTGCAGACATTCTCAAAAGTAGGAAATGTTGCAGACATTCTAAAAAAATAAATGGTGCAGACATTCTCAAAAGAGAAATGGTGCAGACATTCTCAAAAGTAGGAAATGTTGCAGACATTCCCAAAAACATAAATGGCTTATGATTACTAAAGGGATTCGAATCGTAAAGTATACAAGGCTTATTTCATTCATGAAACAAGTATAAAGGAAAACAGGCAAACTCTGCTGAACAATATGGTACCCAACACTCCAACTAACAAACAAACAAAAGCAACGCGATCTATATCAAAGACATTTTCAGAATGAAATCTTCAGTCTTAAAACCATCCGCAGGTCCTGTCCATAAAAAAATGACGGACAAATTCCAGATGGAATGTCACGTGGCCCGAAAATGGCCCGTAACGTGAATGGTAAACATTGAATTTGCGCCATCCCTTCGTGGAAGGCACCCACAATGACATTCAGATACGTACTGGGGTCCCTGTAGGTTTCAAAAAAATCCTATCCACTAGGCCGTTTGAAACACAGGCTAGAAGAACTCTTAGTAGAGGAGGCTACGTCGTCATACGATACCAGAGATACCACGATGGCAAGGGGAAGGAAAAAGCAGTCTGAAATATTGTAATCGGAGTTGTTGGGCAGGCGGCGGTGAACCGAATTCCAAGATCACAATCTCAGAAGTTACGCCGCACTGAATGCGAAATGATCATTGGACGCCAAGTAATGGTGTTTCTCTTTTTTTGCAAAGCACTATGGTATGGACAGGGGCATTGAAGGAATTGCGCGGGTGTTTTAAAGCGAGGGTTTGTGACGAGCAGCGTAAAATGAAGCCAAACAGGTGCTCGTAACCCAAGAGAAGATGACGCGCCTCAGCTCGGGACACTAGGACCTTTTTTGCGTCTTCGTCATTTTATATCAGTCGCGATAGAAGCGCGGGTAGTCTGCTGTACTGGGGAATTTTTACTCATAAGTGATACGAAACTGTGTTTACGGCTGTTAAGTTTTGTTTGCATCGTTGATTGTAGATCACGTGATAAGGTTTTTTTTTTATTTATGTGCTGGGCTAAAAATAACTCGGCTTTTTAGTGTAGGGTGACATGTTCATTTTCAAGGTTATTCTGATTACTAATTGGACATATTGTAGACGGTACTCTTCCAAATTATGTATAATAAACGTACTTGTGTATCAAAAATTTTGAATATTGCTTCGTCATTCTACATTTGACAATCGATTGAATCGATAACCAAATTATTTCAAATTTAATCGATAACTGTTAGATTTCCAATCCATTGAATTAATGGCAATTTAATGACTAATCCATTGAATTAGTTCAATTTTTAATCCATTGAATTAGTTCAATTTTTAATCCACTGAATTAGTTCAATTTTTAATCCATTGAATTAGTTCAATTTTTAATCCATTGAATTAGTTCAATTTTTAATCCATTGAATTAGTTCAATTTTTAATCCATTGAATTAGTTCAATTTTTAATCCATTGAATTAGTCCAATTTTTAATCCATTGAATTAGTTCAATTTTTAATCCATTGAATTAGTTCAATTTTTAATCCATTGAATTAGTTCAATTTTTAATCCATTGAATTAGTTCCATTTTTAATCCATTGAATTAGTTCCATTTTTAATCCATTGAATTAGTTAAATTTTTAATCCATTGAATTAGTTCAATTTTTAATCCATTGAATTAGTTAAATTTTTAATCCATTGAATTAGTTCAATTTTTAATCCATTGAATTAGTTCAATTTTTAATCCATTGAATTAGTTCAATTTTTAATCCATTGAATTAGTTCAATTTTTAATCCATTGAATTAGTTCAATTTTTAATCCATTTATTCGATATTAGATCGATTCCAAATCCACTGAATCGATATTATAGTTTGAAATCAAATAAACTGAATCGATACTATAGTTCGATTTCTAATAAGTTGAACCGACATTATAGTTCGATTTCAAATCCTTAGAATGGATATTAGTTCGATTTCAAATCCATTGAATGGATATTAGTTCATTTTTAAATCCATTGAATCTAAATTAGATCGATTACACATCATATAAGAGGATTAATTAAACTAAAGAAAGTTTAATTAACAAACGACACCTGTGTATGATGTAAGATAAAAAAGAGTAAAACTACTTTAGTTACACAGTAACTAAAGGTCTGATGATGCCTCCGTATGCGATGGCGAAACTAGTCGTTCGCTCTTTGTAGCGCGTTAAAATTTTTAAAATTTTATTAAAAGTTTTTACTGTGTAACTAAAGTAGTTTTACTCTTTTTTATCGATTACACATCCTTTGATGGATATTAGTTCGATTTCAAATCCTTTGAAGGGATATTAGTTAGATTTCAAATCGTTTCAATGAATATTAGTTCCATTTAAAATCCTTTGAATCAAAATTAGTTCTCTAACAAATCCATTGAATGGATATTAATTCAATTTCAACTCCCTTGAATCAATAACAGTTCGATTTCAAACCGGGTCAGAGATTAATTTATATTTATTAAAGAATAAATCCAAGGACGGTCCGACAATGTGCCATTTCGGAGGTCGAAATTAGGTCGAAATTGTAGCGCAGTCAAAACAGCTTGGGCAAGAAGGCTACCCGGAAACCCCCTTGACAAAGCCACTGTCTATAAAAATACACAGGCCACTTAAAGTCTCAATAATAATCAACTCATTGTAAATTAAATGCAAAATGTTTGTTCCCCAGGTGTTTAATTTGGCCTAGATGTTTCGTCAGCGTACGAACTAGGAAATCCGACCAGCGCAGAGAGAATCAACACACATTAATAATTCATTTTTATCCGTAGCCAACGAATTATACGCGAAAAATATACCTCCAGCGTCATTATATTTTCCCGCCAAAACGACCATGTGTTCGGGAGATAACGTATGGCAAAGCGGCCCAAAGAATAATATTACCAGCAGTAAATAAAGATTGGAGTATTCGCCTACGAACAGCGTCTATGACAACGCGATAAATCATCGTTAAAAATTAAAAATTCGTAAATAAAGGGCATCGTTGCCAGGTCCTGAAAAATTATCGGTTTCGCAAAAACATAATCGTATACCTGAAAACTAGAGGTAAATTTGATTTTTGTACGAAATACTGACGTTAAACTTGTGAAATAAAAATTTTTAATAATGCTTAAAGTTCCACCGATTGAAAACTTATATTTAAAAGTTTCAGTTTTAACTGGTTTTCAGCCAAAACAATAAAAATATCGTACATTATCGTACGCGCAAGCTGAATTATCGAAAAATGCGTACTATAAAGAACAACCATTGAAAGTACCAGGCGATATTTAGCTCGAAATTATCGTTCTATCCCATTGGCTTGTGGGTAAATTTTAAGATCACTGGCCAAATAATTTAAGCGAAAGAGTTAATCGGACTGTTGACTAGTTTATTTTTTATATTTATCTTAAATTTAATTGGCTGCCATATTTTGACCGTACCCATTTAGTTTCAACTTTACACGATAGGTGGTGCCCTGGACATGGTTAACGGTGTTTTTTTTAAATAAAACTACAATAGGTATTTTTTCGAATTCTACAGTTCACTTGATGTAACGAGAGTACGTAGGTCAGTGGCGTAGACAAAGGAGGGTGTACCTGTTACCCCCTTTCGGGCGTATAGCTTTGAGTGTATTACATTTTCACCCATCTTAAATTTAAAATAACCTATACAGTGCCGGTGCCGAAATTTTTTGGCTTACGTAGGTCAAGCAAGTGGGCCCTCAAAATTTCAATTTCAATTTTCCTTGTAATGAATTTCAGTAGAATTTTAAGTAATTTAAAAGTTAAATCTCAAACGTATTTGATAAGTTTAAAATTTGTGCTCCTCCCCTAGACAAGATATGCAGGTAGTGTTGTAAGTCGGAAAATTTTCCGGAAAATGACCGAGGCCTTTTTTCCGAAAAAAGTAAAAAAAGTTTTCATTCCATAATTAGTCTAAAATTGTTTGCAAATTTAAATAAAGCGGCATTTTCGCCACTCGAATCTAAAAGTTAAACTAAACCTCTAGACTAGTTTAAACTGATTAACAATGTAACACTATTAATGTTTTGTAGTATGTTTACTGTTATTAGACATTTTATATCGATAAAAAGTTAAAAACATTAAAAACCCTTAAAAATTAATTTATGTTTCATTTTTTTATTTTTCCGATTTGCGGAAAATTTTCTGGAAATTTTTCCGCATTTTATTTTTCGGAAAAATTAACAACCCTATTTGCAGGTATTTCATTCATAGTTCATAGAGGCGTTATTTACCCCATTTACCCCCTGTGTTCGCCCCGGATTTCGTCTATAAATGAAACGCCAGGTGAATACTCCAAACACAATGAACTGCTGATATTAGTTAAGCCATAAAATTATAAAAAATTACAACCAAAATTATTTTCAGAGCTATTGCGTGGTCAAGGTTTAGTTCCCTACGGTTTAAATATGCTCTTGACGAAATTAATTTCTACCATAAGTAACATAAGAACAATAAGTATGACACTTACTATTGTTTTCATGCTAATTTCCTGAACCTTTTTTCGACACTGACATTCTAGTCAAGCTCCGACTTGGACTTAAAACTGAACTGTGTAGCGTGTTATAGTCCTTGGTATTAGTATATTTCGCTTTAGACCAATTTAGACAATAGAGGGCTCTGTCCTGGGAACTAATCCTAGATTGCGCTCTGAAAATTAGTTCGGTGATAATTTTTCCTAATTGACATACTTATTGTTATTATGTTACTTTATGCTTCTACCCAGGACAATATTATACTACTCAATTCCGTTAGAAGTCTAATTTGTAGCTGGGCAGTGTCGAAAAAAGAAAATTAGCATTAAAACGATAGGAAGTGTTATACTCGTGACTATGTTACTTATGGTTAAACGAGTTGGGAAAAAAGAACGTAAGCGTGCAATTTTTGGCGCCATTTTTTCCCGCCAAAAACACCACGTGTTTCCGCTTGATAAAAACAATATTATAAAAAATATTCCCTTCAGAGAAGCGATGCGGATTAAAACCCGCGAAAATCGTGGGCGGAGGGTGGGACTTTAAAAAAGGGGGGGACAGAAATTCCCGCCAAAACATCGACGCAAAAGAGTTTAGGCAATTCGCGTTTTTCGGTGTAGCTTCGGACAGATGTGATCGGCGTGGTGGCGTCCACTCCAGCTGTTTAGTGATGAAATACCCGCCAAATCTTGAAACTGGAGTGACTTGGCACGAAGTGTTTTATATTTCACCGAGTCATATTATTCGAATGACAAGGCTCCGGCCGGGATTCAATTTGCACGTCTCATATCACTGCGAACGTATTTGCCAGCTAGTTTACACGTTTTTCTAGTGTTAGCTCATATCTTGGAAATATTCAATGAGTTCAAAGTCAAAATCATGTAACTACACAAGCCCAGGAAAACTCTTAAATTTGCACGGTTTGATTGTTTAAAAAATTAGCTTAAACTTGGTTTAAGATTGGTGCTAGACTGGCCAGTACCGGTGTTAGATTGGCCTGGGATCGGTCACAGAGTGGGTTGAAACCGATGGTGGACTCTACTAGACTGGCTTAAGATCCATGCTAGATTGGATTAAGATCGGTGATAAACTGGCCTAAGATCGGTGATAGACTAGAATAAGATCGGCGATAGACTAGAATAAGATCGGTGATAGACTGGAATAAGATCGGTGATAGACTAGAATTAGATCGGTGATAGACTGGAGTAAGATCGGTGATAAACTGGAATAAGATCGGTGATAGACTGGAATAAGATCGGCGATAGACTAGAATAAGATCGGCGATAGACTAGAATAAGATCGGTGATAAACTGGAATAAGATCGGTGATAGACTAGAATAAGATCGGCGATAGACTAGAATAAGATCGGCGATAGACTAGAATAAGATCGGTGATAAACTGGAATAAGATCGGTGATAGACTAGAATTAGATCGGCGATAGACTAGAATAAGATCGGTGATAAACTGGAATAAGATCGGTGATAGACTAGAATAAGATCGGCGATAGACTAGAATAAGATCGGCGATAGACTAGAATAAGATCGGTGATAAACTGGAATAAGATCGGTGATAGACTAGAATTAGATCGGCGATAGACTAGAATAAGATCGGTGATAAACTGGAATAAGATCGGTGATAGACTAGAATAAGATCGGCGATAGACTAGAATAAGATCGGTGATAAACTGGAATAAGATCGGTGATAGACTAGAATAAGATCGGCGATAGACTAGAATAAGATCGGTGATAAACTGGAATAAGATCGGTGATAGACTGGAATAAGATCGGTGATAGACTGGAATAAGATCGGTGATAGACTGGAATAAGATCGGTGATTGACTGGAATAAGATCGGTGATAGACTGGAATAAGATCGGTGATAAACTGGAATAAGATCGGTGATAGACTGGAATAAGATCGGTGATAGACTGGAATAAGATCGGTGATAAACTGGAATAAGATCGGTGATAGACTAGAATAAGATCGGCGATAGACTAGAATAAGATCGGTGATAAACTGGAATAAGATCGGTGATAGACTGGAATAAGATCGGTGATAGACTAGAATAAGATCGGTGATAGACTGGAATAAGATCGGTGATAGACTAGAATAAGATCGGTGATTTACTGGAATAAGATCGGTGATAGACTGGAATAAGATCGGTGATAGACTAGAATAAGATCGGTGATTTACTGGAATAAGATCGGTGATAGACTGGAATAAGATCGGTGATAGACTAGAATAAGATCGGTGATTTACTGGAAGAACATCGGTGATAGACTGGCCTAAATTTGTTCCTAGAATGATCTAAGATCAAGTATCCATAAACGTATATAGCATCTGCAACTCTTAACTTTGTCCAGTTGTGACCCTGAAAAATGGTTCTGGCTGAACAGGATGATTTAAATAGAGTTATTTTATGATAAAAATAACTCTAGGCTTATTGGGTTAGTGTAACGGTGATTGAGAACTTTCCAAAATTCAATTTTAACGCATCAGCGCGATTGTGAGTACCCAAATGTCAGTGACAACTTGTTTTCCCTCAACGTCTACTAACAGGCTTACGACAAGGACAATTGCACCCTTCCCCAAATGTTAGGGTCGAGGGGGGGGCTTCAGATATAAATTAGCACGGCGGTTATTACAAGTAATTCGTAACATTAGTCACTGCGGCAACAGCTGAAGTGTAGCGAAATTTTTGGGAACCGATAAATAGGACCAATAAAACAGACCCTAGTATTTCTATTTATAAGACCCCAGCAGTGACCCCCGAGGATGACCAATCGACGTAAAACAATGACCGTTTGATGACGTCATCGTGGCGGGAAACCACGGGGATTCTAAATAGATAAACGACGCTTGACTGCCCCTACACGCTGACAACTGCCTCTGTCCCCCATCCCGCCGGTTCTGACCGTAAGAACAAAGAAATTGAAGGTCGTCTCCTAGTTCGCGAATACTGACAATTGAGGCTGGATTCGAAGCAATTTGAAGAAGGAAAATGGGGGTCCGCATTGATGGGAAACTAAAGAGACGGGGCAATCCCACCTGCGTGACGTCAAGCGTGAATGTTGGAGCATCCTATTCAAAAGAGGCGACTCCTTATTACGTTGACAAAGAATATCATGGAACCGTCATTTAAAAGAGCAGAATTGAAGGAAATGCCCCAAATTACCAAAAGATAATGGTTCATTAATGGAATTAATTTAATAGATTGGGACCAACGTTATTTTCTCGTCAATATAGACGTTATTTTTAGTGAAATGTAAGTTTTCCAATCGCTTTTTTTATAGAGGGCTGGAAATTCATTAGCTAGATGAGCTTTCAATTTTATGATAGAAAAATTCTCGCTCTGATGTCGATCAATAGGTGTTTCTATAACATACGGAAGGTCACGTGTAAATGTTTTTTCTACGTCACTAGCTATAATTATTGAAGATGGAGAGCACGCGCAAGAGTCGATAAAGATTTTGGAATTTGAAGTCCACGTGCGAAACGCGCGGGCCAATAAAGTACTAAAAAGCTTAAGCTCGTGACGCGGAGAAAAACATTTTTATACTTTTTTATTTGTTTTATTTTATAGAAACACCTATTCACAATTTGGGTACATGGAAACAGACTTTTAGATTTTAGAGGTTCGATTTTCGTGTTTTTATTTCTAGATGGCGAAAATTTAAACTTTTTACCGGAAAGGGAATAAACAGCTTCCCAAAAGATGAGCTCAGGAAAAATTCTAAATAAATGAAAATTAAAATTTTTCACTGTTTTTATATAATTTAATTATTTTTGAAGTTTCAGACAGTTGGTGACATCTGGTGGGTATTTAAAAAGGGACCTCTAATGGCGTTACCCATGCGAAAGGATAATCTCTTTTGAATAATGTGTATTGGTCAATTGTAAGAGTGAACTGGCATGTCACC
This sequence comes from Leiobunum rupestre, assembly GCF_980474605.1. Lineage (NCBI taxonomy): Eukaryota > Metazoa > Arthropoda > Arachnida > Opiliones > Sclerosomatidae > Leiobunum > Leiobunum rupestre. Next base: position 44,203,404 of record NC_143386.1, on the reverse strand, counting down.
TGCCTTTATAGATGGACAAAGAAATACGGAGAGGGACTCACTGCTAAAATACGAGAAGTCGGGTGATGCTCTATTTTGTCCACGTCTGTAGAAATTTTAAATCCTTAAAAGATCTTTTAGGGTTGGTTAGTGTTTAGAGGTTAACACGTCTACATTTTAAGCCTTGATTCGAACCGATTTGATTTTAGGATTTCTTAGATCAAGTTTATAAGATTTCGACCAATGTTCGACTCTCTCATTTCATCTAAGCAGTAGGTTAGCGTTATTTAACAAAGACACAACTGACGATGCGCAGTTAGCCACTATACGTATTTCGTTCGAAATGATATTTAGACTTTTCCGTGAATAAAAACAAACATTTTTATAGTAGTGTGTCCATCAAAGACCTTATTGGTCCACGCTTCTAAGTAACCAGATATGCCCAACCTTCCACGAAACACGCGATACTAACAAAACAAGAGAATAATTTCAAACGCCTGACACACATAATACCGGAGCACTATGGAATAACTCCCCCCTCCCACTCCAAGCATCTCAAGTATTATAATTCTTCCAAGATTGACATCGCGGCAGACTATACCCCGGCAATATAATGCTTGTTCAACGTTACCAGATCTTATCTATCGAAAGCGGCTTTTGGCCAAAAGGTATTTGATAATTTGCCTAATCCGCCGACATATAAGGCTTAACTACAAGGATTAAAACTTCACCGGCGTGGAAGGGGAGACCTGGATTAAATGTAATCAAAGCCATTAACCTTTGAGATTAAATATGGAAAACTCGGGTAAGGGGGAGGGTGGAGACGGGGGCGGAAAATAAATGGGAACGAAATATCGAATGTTCCCCAAAAGTAGCGATTGTCAGCGCCGCGTACGTCGAAGAGCGACCGATAAGGCCACGCGTCGTTGTAGTTCTTCTATCTTTCACCAATACATGACACATGAAGTATGGTAGTTCGTTGAACCGCTTAACTATACCTCTAACTAGCTTACGGAATTTAATTAAAGTTGACATACAATTGCTTTCGCGAAAGGGTCACATTTAAGTACGACTACAAGTTTCCATGACACAGGAGTCAATGACATCAAGATAAAAGGTTTTTCTAGATGAACCATACACTGTATTGTTTAAAGCGCTGCATCAGGGTTAATACAACGAGTGAAAAATCGATTTACCTGAAGTTTTAAAGTTATTCCACCGATATTTTCAGGTGGACGAGCAACTGACGTCTTAAGAAAAGTGTCTTAATCAATTTGATCACTAATTTACAGACGTTAGACGAAATGTTCTCCACTCTTACATATTTGGAGTTTCCCTGATATTTTCATCAGCAATCTTATTCCCTGATATTACCCTGGATTTTGGTTAACAATCTCACTCCCGGATTTTTGGGTTAACAATCGAATTCATCGATCTCTCTGATTATTTGGTCAACAATCTAATTCCCCGATATTTCCCTCATTTGTTTGGCCAACAATCTAATTCCCCGATATTTCAATCATTTGTTTGGCCAACAATCTAATTCCACGATATTTCCCTGATTATTTGGTCAACAATCTAATTCCCAGATATTTTCTTGATTATTAATTGGTCAACAATCTAATTCCCCGATATTTCCCTCATTTGTTTGGCCAACAATCTAATTCCCCGATATTTCCCTCATTTGTTTGGGCAACAATCTAATTCCACGATATTTCCCTCATTTGTTTGGCCAACAATCTAATTCCCCGATATTTCAATCATTTGTTTGGCCAACAATCTAATTCCACGATATTTCCCTGATTATTTGGTCAACAATCTAATTCCCCGATATTTTCTTGATTATTAATTGGTCAACAATCTAATTCCCCGATATTTATCTCATTTGTTTGGCCAACAATCTAATTCCACGATATTTCCCTCATTTGTTTGGCCAACAATCTAATTCCCCGATATTTCCCTCATTTGTTTGGCCAACAATCTAATTCCACGATATTTCCCTCATTTGTTTGGCCAACAATCTAATTCCCCGATATTTCCCTCATTTGTTTGGCCAACAATCTAATTCCACGATATTTCCCTGATTATTTGGTCAACAATCTAATTCCCTGATATTTTCTTGATTATTAATTGGTCAACAATCTAATTCCCCGATATTTATCTCATTTGTTTGACCAACAATCTAATTCTACGATATTTCCCTGATTATTTGGTCAAAAATATAATTCCCTGAACATTACCTTGGTTTTGGTTCAACAATCTAATTTCCGGTCAACAATCTATTTACCTGATATTTCCCTGATATTTAATTTACTGATATTTCGAGGTTTGTTAAAAAGCATTTTAATATAGATATGTGATGGCGTTCACAATTAATACGGCTATCCAATTCAAACAACTCGAAATTTAATCTGATTAACAGTTAGATTGTATAATCGAATTTGGTTGGTCAACTTTGGACATTTCCAACTCCTCGAAATAGCCGGGAGTAGTGGCTCACTCCTGTAATCCCAGGCGTCCGGGAGGCAGAGTTTGTGGATGGTCGTGTGAGGACGACTACCAATTCCCCAGCGGGTGGTCGGAATACTTCCGCCACGGGTGTCCCCACCCCTGTCCCCACGTATCCCCCCGTTGGCGTGGCCGTTACACATATCGCGCCCTGATTAATCAGATGGTGTTTCGCCGGGCTCGCGGTCTTCTCAGACTCAATCTGCCCTTTCTTCCTTGAATAAAACAAAATACTCCTCGAAATACGGGTCATTATCTTGAAAAACGGAAATTAGGTAAATCTTCTATCATAACAGGGAAAAGCTAAATATAACTCATGATATTTTTATAAACCATTTTTTTTATTGGTTAAACACGTTTTCAAAGCTGAGTCAGTCCTTAGTGGTCATACAACGACCTTAAGTTAATCTAACCCTAAACTAAATTAACCAAAACATTTCATAAAACTAGGCCTACGCATTGGAACCCGGCCACCTGAACTAATGGCTTTAAAAGTCGCTCGAGGACTTAGGCTGATTATTATTATTATTATTATTATTATTATTATTATTATTATTATTATTATTATTATATCGTTTTACGAAAGTCAAAGAGCACTCCAGCAAGTTGCGTATGATATACCTTTTCACAACATATGAATGCAATCTTTGCATTAAAATATAAAATTTTATATTTCGAAAACAACGTCAAATATTCGTTTCACAGAAATTCTCATTTATATTCGTTACAAAATGACGTGTAATTAAGTGTAAAAATTATTATTCATTGAATAGCGTGTATGTCGCTAATAAAAGTAGACGTGTTAGTGTCGCGGTTCATGGGAGAAGGAACCGAAGAGTTGTAAATTCAAAAAACCATTTAAAATTTAATTTAAAGTGAGGACGTTCCTAGCTCTCGTAAATACATCAAGAAGATCCTGGCTGCCTACTGAGTTTCAAGGTCGCGCTCGGTAATTCCCAAACAAACCAATTAAAAAAGGCGGTAAAAACCAATTGAATTTAACGAGCTAGGCATTTCGCAACTCGATTTCTTTTTATACTGTGGGCGGATGTATTCGACTCGTACGAGGATACCCGCTTGGCATCACTCCTAACGGAACCAGTTTCGTTAAAGACTTCATCGTTTATTCATGTCGGGTATCTCACCAGGTTTACAATGTCCCCGACAAATCCCAACTACAAAAACTATATAATTAATTGATGTTGACGATCATTTCAAAATGTAAAATCGTTTTCGGATAATGTTGTAAACAAAACGATTAGTCGGATTCGTCAAAAAAAACGATGTCGTTTTTAAAATATTGCTGTTGTGTTTTCGAAAATTTAAATTATACTTGAAATGAAATTTAAACTTTAAAGTTTCCTATATTATTTTTTAGCGTTAGCTATTTCATTTTAAAAATTGTAAAATACATTAAATTTAGGTTAAGTAGGAACGATGTTATTTATTGAGATAATACTAAAATTGATATTAAATTGATTGTTTTGGAATTGAGTTATATACGAAATTGAAGAAATTGATTTTCTACGATTTTCTATCATAAATTCTTAACAGTTAGCACATTTTATATTTAAAGCATAAAATACATAATTGCTATAAGTATGACCAAAGGGTTAAATTAAATATTTACTACACTAACTTTAACACTAGTAAATTAAGATCTAAACACATTTTAGGAGTTTATTAATGCAATTATTATCGGATAGGTTCATTTTAAATGTAGTTGAAAATAGGAAGAACTACCAAAGACTAGTAAATTTCTGGATTATGAATTTTTCTAGTCCTTTAAATAAAAGAATATTCATAGCCAATTATATAGTTTGTGCTGCTGCTACTGGATATAACACTGATTTGTTTATGGTTTATCTTTATACTGCCAAAGCTGAGAGTTTTCTACGCATAGATCTGGCAGCATTTTAGAACCGGGGGGCGGGGGGGGGGGGGGGCAAGAGAGTCAGAGAGGGGTTTTATTTATGTGCCTATTGGTCAGCACTAAGAATATGAGGTGGGGTGGAGGAGTGGTTAGCACTTTCGCCTCGCTGCGAAAGGAGCCGGGTTCAATCCCAGCTTGTGGCACTGTGTGAAAACTCGGAACTACTACTTCCGCGTAGTTTTCGGAATTGTTTATTCATTATCCACAAATTTTAGATTTATTTTTAAAAACTTTGGTAAAATGAATAATATTTTAACTTATTTAATTATGTTTTTTACGCAACCAAGCATTAATTTGAATAAAAGTGGTATTTATTTAAATAATTATTTGTTTTATTTAAATAAAAGGTTTATTCACCTTCGATTATTTAAACATTTTACAATTTTTATTCAACTGTTGGTTATTTAAATAAATATTATTTAAATATAGCCGAACTTATTTTATTCATGGATAAAAATTAATCGACTGCCGAACACAACTACCGCGTGGAGTTTGCAAGTTCTCTCCTCACTGGTTTAAAGGGTTTTACCCCGAGCTCTTCGGTTTCCCCTTCCATAAAAACTTGTTGAGGTTAACGGCAATAATGAGTATAGGCAAGGATTCTTTATGTTCCTTAGGATCCTTGGTGTAGGGAGCTGTTGGCATGCAGGGCTTGCCAACACCCACCTACGCATTGTAACCCGGCCACCTGAATTAACGGCTTTAAAAGTCGATGACTTAGGCCTAAGGTGGTGCCTTGGGTATTAGCCTAGCTGATTATTATTATTATTATAAGTTCTAGTAGGAAAACTGCTTAGACACGTGTAATTTTAATTTTATAATTTTACTTTTGTTAAAAGTAAACCTTTGAGCAGTCGTAACAAAATAAAATGTTTTTTAAATTTATATCAAGGTAGTCATGGTCGAATTTACCTCCACCACGATGGGGGGAAGGAAAAAGGTCACAGCCGTTCGCTTCAATCGCCATTCTCCCTGACTAGAAATATATACATTCTTGATAATAGACGTAATCGACTAATCGTAAACCAAAATATTTTCCCAATAGGGCCAATACGAAGGCGATAATTCTGAAATATAAACTGCGGAGAATCAAGAGTTCATTTGTAACACGAACCGTTCAAGAAGACTCAGGAAATAAAGTAGATTGGACTTTAAACAATTTGGTGAAATAATATTTATTTCCCGTCCGACATCCCACGTATGTGCATCCACAGGAAATCAGGATAGTATTTTTCGTACAAATAATAACTACACTTTTAAAAGATATTAAGTATCAGGAAGTAAGAATTAAAATTTCCACCTCTTTTAGAAATCACCAAATCTACAAATTTAGGGTGACTTTATATAGAAATAATTTAATTTTATATCAGTGGTATTAATAATAAATTAATAAAAGAAATTAAACAATAATAATTAATCAATGACATGAAATAAAAATAACTAATTAATAAATTAATAATAATAACATTATTATACTTAATTAACAATAATAGAATAAAAATAACTGGTTAATAATAATAAAATAATAATTATTAATTAATTATCATATTGTAATAATAATGAAATAATAATAATATTATTAATTTTTATTAATATTGTAATAATAATGAAATTATTATTATTAATTAATTATAATAATGAAATTATTATTACTTAATATTATTGTATTAATGAAATAATAACTATAAATTCATTGTAATATTGTAATAATGAAATATAATTATTAATTAATTGTAACATTGTAATAAGGAAATATAATTATTAATTAATTGTAATATTGTAATAAGGAAATATAATGATTAATTAATTGTAATATTGTAATTTAATGAAATATAATGATTAATTAATAGTAATATTGTAATAATGAATTAAAAGTGATAGAACAGCGCCGGCTAATCTGTCATTAATTGATAGAAAGATTGAAGAACCGAAAAAATGGGACGAAATTGCGAAAACAAGAGGCATATACGCGGCGACGACGTCCCTGTACAGCGGAGATTGGCGCTGTAATTGGACGTATTGTAATCGGGTATCTGTCGGGAGAGCGACGATTATGTCAAAATGTATGATAGTCGTTAAGAGGGCGATCGTACGAGCTTTATTGCGTAAAGATATTTTTATCAGCTCGAACGTATACAGACCAGCTAAAACGTCAATAAAGTTATCGTGCATCGACACCCACCTTCATTTGATTAAAAACCACTCGAACCCAACATTTCCATTTTTGTTGTTTTAAGAGCCGCTCAGCGTTGCCAGTTCCTGAAACTCAAATTATCGTACCAGAGCCCAAAAATTATTGATTTCAGAAATAAATTATCGTACCAGAGCCCGAAAATGATCGATTTCAGAAATAAATTATCGTACCAGATCCCAAAAATTATCGATTTCAGAAAACAATTATCGTACCAGAGCCCAAAAATGATCGATTTCAGAAATAAATTATCGTACCAGATCCCAAAAATTATCGATTTCAGAAATAAATTATCGTACCAGAGCCCGAAAATGATCGATTTCAGAAATAAATTATCGTACCAGATCCCAAAAATTATCGATTTCAGAAATAAATTATCGTACCAGAGCCCGAAAATGATCGATTTCAGAAATAAATTATCGTACCAGAGCCCAAAAATTATCGATTTCAGAAAACAATTATCGTACCAGAGTCCAAAAATTATCGATTTCAGAAAACAATTATCGTACCAGAGCCCAAAAATGATCGATTTCAGAAATAAATTATCGTACCAGATCCCAAAAATTATCGATTTCAGAAAACAATTATCGTACCAGAGCCCGAAAATGATCGATTTCAGAAATAAATTATCGTACCAGAGCCCAAAAATTATCGATTTCAGAAATAAATTATCGTACCAGAGCCCGAAAATGATCGATTTCAGAAATAAATTATCGTACCAGATCCCAAAAATTATCGATTTCAGAAATAAATTATCGTACCAGAGCCCGAAAATGATCGATTTCAGAAAACAATTATCGTACCAGAGTCCAAAAATTATCGATTTCAGAAAACAATTATCGTACCAGAGCCCAAAAATGATCGATTTCAGAAAACAATTATCGTACCAGAGTCCAAAAATTATCGATTTCAGAAAACAATTATCGTACCAGAGCCCAAAAATGAACGATTTCAGAAATAAATTATCGTACCAGATCCCAAAAATTATCGATTTCAGAAAACAATTATCGTACCAGAGCCCGAAAATGATCGATTTCAGAAATAAATTATCGTACCAGATCCCAAAAATTATCGATTTCAGAAATAAATTATCGTACCAGAGCCCAAAAATTATCGATTTCAGAAAAACATTACCGTACTCCCGAAAACATATTCGAATTTTGTGTGAATACTGACGTTAATTAACACTTGGGAAATATTTTTTTTTAATAAGAGGCAGTTTTAACTGGTTTTCAGCCAAATTAAAAAATTATCGAACATTTTCAGAAGTAAATGAACCAAAGTTTTTGAAATAGCGCTCAGAATCGGAGGGCGTTTTCCTTATGAAAATGATGAGGAAATCGAGTCAAATAAAAAATAAATTCCAACCCCGTCTTTTGGCGCGATAAATTGCACTTGGGAATTGTGGGTATAGCTATTTCTATGTATAAAAAATTGTTTCCTAAAAACAAAAACGTTTCTTTTTTGGCCTACGAGCGCGCAAAATTTCAAATTCGAGGTACAATTGTAACTTCATAAGGAAAAGGCCTCCAACATGGGGAGTATAGTAGTCTGATAACTTCGGTTCATTTACTTCTGACATTATCGTACGCGCAAGCTGAATTATCGAAAAATGCGTACAATATAGTACGCCAATGAAAATATCGTACGTTCCCAAAATTAGCTCGAAATTATCGACGTGTACGATAATTATCATACGTCTGGCAACGCTGGAGCCGCCGCTACCACTGACAGGAGACGAACAAATTTAGTTTTTGGTAAATCGAGATTTTATTGATTAGTAGTGTTCAGAATTGTTTATTCATTATCCACAAATTTTCCGATTTATTTAAAAAACGTTAGTAAAAAGAATATAATTTTAACTTATTTAATTATGTTTTTTACGCAACCAAGCATTTATTTGAATAAAAGTGGCATTTATTTAAATAATTGTTTGTTTTATTTAAATAATAGGCTTATTCACTTTCGATTATTTAAACATTTTACAAGTTTTATTCAACTATTGGTTATTTAAATAAATATTATTTAAATATCGCCGAGCTTATTTTATTCATGGATAAAAATTAATCGAATGCCGAGCACTATTGATTACATTGGTTTCCTTTAAACTAGGTCCTCTGATGCTTTTGAAGCACACACCGGTGACGTTTTTTCCTCCCCCCCTCTCGTGACGTGGGAACCTAGACCACTGTGCTCCCGGATCGACTCCACATAGTCATTCTCCCTAAATAGAAATAAATATTCTTGTTAATATTGTCTAATTGATAAAAACTAAAGATAAATATTATTTAAAATGTAACAGAATAAACTAAAAAATATCCTTATCTTGAAAGTGGATGATAAATTGTAACATCTTAAAAGAGATGTGATAGCTTGTTGGGCTGATGAGAGAGGTCCCTGGCCCCGGTAAAATAGTAATTTCGGACCCCATGTTAGCCATTATTACTGGAGATACTGGAGGAGGGTACCTCTCACGTTTAAACCCGGGCCCCACAGGCTGCACTGGCCACTGTTATTTGTACGGGGTCCCGATAAAATTGTAATTCCGGGCCCCGTGGGGACCATTGTTAGTGGAGATACCGGAGGTGGGTACCTCTCACGTTTAAACCCGGGCCCCACAGGCTGCACGGACCACTGTTATTTGTACCGGGCCCCGGTAAAATAATGCGATTCAATTTTACTGTCAAAGATACTGTAGGAGGGTACCTCTCACTTTTAAATCCAAATGCTGCATGGGTCCCTGTAATTTGTACCGGGCCCCCTTCTAAAATGTCTAGTTTCTAGCTATTTCCGAGTTTGGGCGTGACGTCACTTTCTCAAAAATACCACAATTTTAGCTCAAAATTACCCTAATCGTTACAAGTATAGGTCGATTCGTAACGTCAGTGGGCGAAAATTCCCTTTTCCTTATCTCGTGAAAATCACTTTCCCTACGTTATAACATCGTATTCTTCCCACTCTCAAACTTAAGGAAGTGAGTCAGTTTAAAAGATAGCAAAAGGGTATTTTCATACACTGACTTATGGTATCGATCTACTAACATATCTCTATAAATAAAATTACTAGTATTAATAGTATTAATTACGGTTTCCATAAAATGCGTCCCAGGTATTTGGCTACACCAAATAATTCGGTCGAATACCAAATCGAATATTCGATTCGTCGAATATCTCTAAATAATAAACATAATTACTGGTAGATTGGCGTGGCGTCACTATTTCTGTGGAATGGGTGCAAGGTATTTGGCTACACCAAATAATTCGATCGAATACCAAATCGAATATTCGATTCGTCGAATATCTCTAAATAATAAACATAATTACTGGTAGATTGGCGTGGCGTCACTATTTCTGTAAAATGGGTGCCAGGTATTTGGTTACACCAAATAATTCGGTCGAATACCAAATCGAATATTAAATTCGTCTAAAATATTTGTTTTTCCCAATGATCTGTTCACAGTTGGTTCTATAAAGCGAAAGATACAAAGTAACAAGATACGCTTTATAAATTGATTTGTAAAGGTGCCGACGTGACGTCATCGTGGCGATAGTGGAAGGCTAGTATCAAAAGCCACGGCCGCCATTTTGACCAAAATATCTTGGAAACACCTGTATATATAGTTTAAAAGAAATTATTGTAAATATCAATGGTATTGTCGCGGTTATCGGCAATAAGATAATAAATTAATATAAGGTTATATCTCGAGCGAGACTACTTATAAAATTTTTTATGTATTGTCGTCTAGGTAAAAAGTTATTTTATTTCATTTGGGGGGGGGGTGTTTCGTCTGACTCCTCGTCTGGAGTTCCCCGTCGAATGAACCCCCTCACCCCCCTGCAATAGCCCCGGGTCAAAGATGGCCTCTTTCTGCCTAAAACATTTTCTAATCTTCCAAATCCACACACAACCGAAATCTTCCCTATCAAAAATTTTCTCGTGGCCTCCTAATTTTGGTCCACTTTCAAAAGAAGGCAGAAAAAAATAAGGGAATCATTCATTAATGGAATTTCCTCCAAAACGTCCGATACCAAATGATTTATACGGTCTTATTATCTATGGAGGTTACCTGAGACTTTAGCTAAAAGAAGGAGATAGGTTACATCTACCGCTTGTTTTAGCGTTTGATATAGTCTCACGTGACTGTGGTTGTTATTATGAATAACGATATTACTTGGCATTTGTTAATTAAGATGAGTTTATGGTAAAGTTTACGTATAATATTCGATAATATTCGATTGGAGAAGGAACGTATAGTTAAGAGGGAAGAATACAGTTAAAGCCTCTTTTTCGTTCAAACTGAACGTTTCTGTTTTAACAATTACAAAATTGAATTATCTTTTTCTTATTAGGCTGAACCTTCCTCTAGTGCTTAAAATAATTTTGATAATTATAATATTAATAGTTAACGAGATATAAGGTCCTAACTAAAGGGTAGTTTGGGCGCTTGCCCAACTTGTTTAGCTCCGGGGGTTCGAATTAAAACGTAATAACTTAATTACTTTTAAATTTAAAATTGTCAAAATTATTTAAAGCACTAAACAAGAGGCGGTTCTACACTTAAATATTAATTTTAAAAGTTAAAATACAAAATTACAAGAGTTCAGCTCGAAATGGCGCGAAATTAGACAATGGCCACTGTAGTCTTCCCCCTTAAGACAGAGAAAAAGTGAAGTAAATTAAGTTTAACCAGAAATATATAATTTATATCTTATGTGTGAAATATTCATATATAAACAAGTCTTTCTTCGCAATATAGCCGCGGAAGGGCACAGCGTGTAGAAAAGTATTTTTTTGTCTTTTTGCGCAGATAAAATTAGCTGTAAATAGATGATTCACAACTAACAACATATGTAAAACATACATATTAAAATCTCATTATAAATAAACCATATTTCCTTTACAATCTGTTAGTCTTTTAACTAAAGTAATTCGTTGGTATTCTTTGAATATTCTCACTGTATAGACCAACGGTTTGAGCATATCAAAGAGGAAAAAGGTGAATCCGACAGGTAAGAACGATTCAGGTAACAGGCGAAGCGAGCAGTCTCTAATCAGAAGACGCTTTTTATAATTTATTTTAATTTCGCAGCGAGAGTGGCGCCTCGAACGGGCATATTCGGAACCACAGACTACCTTGAAAAGCGAGTTGGAGAGAGAGGAGAAAATTCCATCACCAAAACAAGTTTCTACAAGAGTACTTTTTTTTAAAGAGAAAGTTTTTTATGTAACTTGTCTTGAATGGAATCTACCGCTTCTGAAGAAAAAAAAACCACCGGGGGGGGGGGGGGGTTCTAAAACTTCGGTTTCGCAACTTATATTTGCGAAGTAGAGAAAAAAAACATTATCTAGCCCTGGACCTTTTTTAAGTATTTTTTGGTAGTGTTTTTTATGGGAAGATACCCATGAAAGAAGAATTATGACGGAGCTAAATGAAGTTTAAATGCCTTCGCGTAAGTGTAAGGATTTTGGCGTAGGGCTCACTTATTCAGCGCGTTTTGCCCGATAGGATGGAAGTTTTTTTTTCGATCGGAATGTATTATTGAATTTGGTTAATAGAATATAACTGATAAAGTTTATTTTAAACGCTTACGTTGGGTGTTAACTCCTTGTAGGGAAGGACGTGATAAATTATAGTTTTAGATTACAAAAATAACTATGCTTTGAAATAAATTAACCGATGTAACCAAGTTGAAAAGTTAAATAGAGAAACCAGTACGTGAAAAACTGCGATTTGAAACTATAAAAACCTCTAAACTTCAAAGGAAACAATAGACCATCATTGTAGTGTCACATCTGATTTTATATCAACAGATGTCGCCGCGATAATCATTTTAAAAGCCATGACAGTAGAATCGATTTAATATAAAGGGAACGTATCTAAGCTCGAGGGGTCGGACATTCAAAGAAATCCCGTACACTTTCCAAGAAATCAGAAATCCAACAAGAAATCTCAAAATCCAACGAGAAATCTCAAAATTCAACGAGAAACCTCAAAGTCCAACGAGTAATCTCAAAATTCAACGAGAAACCTCAAAGTCCAACGAGTAATCTCAAAATTCAACGAGAAACCTCAAAGTCCAACGAGAAATCTCAAAATTCAACGAGAAACCTCAAAGTCCAACGAGTAATCTCAAAATTCAACGAGAAACCTCAAAGTCCAACGAGTAATCTCAAAATTCAACGAGAAACCTCAAAGTCCAACGAGAAATCTCAAAATTCAACGAGAAACCTCAAAGTCCAACGAGTAATCTCAAAATTCAACGAGAAACCTCAAAGTCCAACGAGTAATCTCAAAATTCAACGAGAAACCTCAAAGTCCAACGAGAAATCTCAAAATTCAACGAGAAACCTCAAAGTCCAACGAGTAATCTCAAAATTCAACGAGAAATTCCGTAAATCCGACAATAAATCCCGGAATCCAACGAGTAATCTCTAAATCCAACGAGAAATCTTAAAATCCAACGAGTAATCTCTAAATACAACGAGAAATCTAAAAATACAACGAGAAATCTCAAAATTGAACGAGAAATCTTAAAATCCAACAAGAAATCCCATAAATCCAACGATAAATCCCGAAATCCAACAAAAAAAATTGAAATCCAACGTGAAAATCCCGTACACATTTTTGGTGAATGTCCGACCCCTCGCCTAAGCTTCAAAGAGAACAAAATGTCAAGATATCCTAATGACACAGCGATTCTACTATAGTTTTCGAAAAAAGACGTAACTTCAACTTTTAGATGAGAATAATTGTAATTAAAGGTGCACAATGACGTTTGAAAATCTGGGATTGTTTTAGCCCTATTTCCGGTGAACTAATAAAATTCAAAAAGCCCTTTAAATAATACAAACCCAATAACTTCAGTAATTTTGGAGCTCCCAACGACATTTGAAAAGTTGTTTCGCTAAAAAAGAGACTTTTCACATTAAAAATTGTGGTAAAATAGGAACAAAATTTATATTTAAACTAAATATTCCCAAAAACTGACTTAGCTTTAATTATTGAATGGAAATATAAAAACATTTTATGTCGATGGTACCTTTGCCGAATTTGCTGAATTAGGGATATTTTAGAATGGTTTAAATATTTTAGGAAACCCCGTAATTAGCAAAAATTCACCAAAACATTACGCAAACAAAAAAAACTCAATTAATTTGTAACTAAAAGGTAAAAGAAATCAAGGCCATGACACCCTAATTAACCCGTCGAAAAAAAGGAAGAACCATTTAATCTAGCCATTTTCTGGATATACATTTCGTGCCAAATAGTTTGCAAATGGATTTCATATTTCCGCTGAGCCAGGAATATTCGCTTATACGATTACGTTCGGTGAAATACTGTAATTGAAATGGCCAGGAAATTATTAAGTTCATTTTCCCGAACAAATAACACAGATATTAAAAAGAGAATTCGAGACGCCAAGTGTCTCGTTCGAGATGACAATCTGTCAGGGTGGGGCGGAAATGGGGGAATATATCACGGTAATTAAAGAGCAATCAGTGTCTCGTGCTAGACTTTCATTACGTTCCGAAGAAGGGGGGGTCTCTACAAAAATCGACGTGGTTTAATATCATTTTTCGTATTCAAATCGTATCTACCATATTTAAAGAAAATTACGGCGCTGTGTCTACCAAGACAGGTTTTCCAAATTGACGTAAGTTAACCAACTAACCTGACATTGTAAACGAAACGGGGGATCTACGCGCTTCGTCATTGGCATCCGCTATTAGCTTAACCACGTGATCAGGTCCGGAACGTTTATGTCATCTAGAGAAAATCTTAATGAAGATTTCGAGCCGACTCTATTTCGCCGATGCCAGAGGTGATGTTAGAATATTCTTCGCGAGTAATATTGTTTTTATGATACCGTCTAAATCGTTTATTAATTCATTTTTAGCTTTTTATGATTTTGTTTGACGCTTAGGTTTACGTGGAATTGGTGCGATTGAGAAAATAAAAAGTATCTTTTTGTGGTATGATTAGACTAAGTTAGAAGTGAAGAGAAGCACATTGTGAAAAACTAAATGAAAAGAGACTTAAAACGGTTTTAAAATTCACAATTTATTTATTTAGAAAATCCCACGTTTCGGAGGAACTGTTCCTCCTTCTTCAGGGATTTTTACAAGTCGATCCCTGAAGAAGGAGGAGCAGTTCCTCCGAAACGTTGGATTTTCTAAATAAATAAATTGTGAATTTTAAAACCGTTTTAAGTCTCTTTTCATTTAGACTAAGTTAAATTTCAGTGTTAACTACCTTAAATTCGAGCGCTTAAATGTCAAAAATTTCAATGGAAATTTGCTTAATCTTCCATGACAATCGCCCCATTTATCCATGACATTATCCTCATCCTTCCACGACAGTCACATCAATCTTCCCCGACAATCTACTGACTCCTCTACGATAATCACCTCAAACTTCTGCGATAATCACCTCACATTTCTGCGATAATCACCTCAAATTTCTGCGATAATCACCTCACATTTCTGCGATAATCACCTCACATTTCAGCGATAATCACCTCACATTTCTGCGATAATCACCTCACATTTCTGCGATAATCACCTCACATTTCTGCGATAATCTCCTCAATCTTCCCCGATAATCTCCTCAATCTTCCCCGATAATTTTTTTAATCTATTCGTCGATAATAGCCTTAATCTTCCACGACAATCACCTCAATCTTCTGCGATAATCACCTCACATTTCTGCGATAATCACCTCAAATTTCTGCGATAATCACCTCACATTTCTGCGATAATCACCTCACATTTCTGCGATAATCTCCTCAAATTTCTGCGATAATCTCCTCAATCTTCCCCGATAATCTTTTTAATCTATTCCTCGATAATAGCCTTAATCTTCCACGACAATCACCTCAATCTTCCACGATAATCTCTTCAATCTTCCACGACAATCACTTTAATATATTCCGCGATAATCGCCTTAATCTTCCACGGCAATCTCCTCAATCTTCAATCCTAATCGCCTATATCTTCCACGATAATCGCCTAAATCTTCCACGATAATCGCCTTCATCTTCCACGATAATCTCTTCAATCTTCCACGATAATCGCCTCAATCTGCAATCCTAATCGACTTAATCTTCCACGATAATCTCTTTAATCTATTCCACGACAATCGCCTCAATCTTCAATCCTAATCGATTTAATCTTCCTCGATAATCTCTTTTATCTATTCCACGACAATCGCCTCATCTTCAATCCTAATCGACTTACTCTTCCTCGACAATCTCTTTCATCTATTCCACGATAACCGCCTTCATCATTCACTAAAAATAGCCTCAATCTTCCACGTCAATCGCCTCGATCTTCAATAATAACTTTAATGAATGTTTAGCTCGGCTAAAATATTTTCTATCTAGTTGGATAGTAAACAAAACAATCAACCACTCACAATTCCATTTGGAAAAAAAGTACACTTAAAATTTCAAAACAAGAAGTATCCCTTCCCCCTGCGTTTTTAAAATTTAGCCGGCAATTTACGCCAACTCAGTTAACCCGTTTAACCCCGCTGGAAACACAAGCTATTTTTCTCATTTTCTTCAAACTATATTTTCTTCCCAGAACTTATAATCATTTTCTTCTTGGCTAGATCCTCCCCGCTCTCAACGCGGATAATAACAAGGTTTCTTCAGAAATAATAATTATATGCCCCCCGTCCCAATATGTTGAAAAGAACATTCGGAGCCCAGCGTCCCGAAAGGGTGGTACCCCTGCCTAGAGCGGGAACCTTATAAAACCGCCCGAGCAGGGCCCGAGGGGGACACGAAAATAAAAATCGAAAAAAGATTGTGGAAAATCACGTGGCAGCCTACAAGATTTATCGAAGGAGATTGCTAAATTCAAAAGAAGAGTTTATATATCCTTTTTGGAAAGCATTGTAAAATAGTCCGTTTCAAAAGACGAGTCGTACCGCTGTGGTATATAAGCGGTCTTAGCGTAATTATCCCTGACTTTCTCGACTGTCTTCGCGGGACTAGTTGGCCTTGAAAACTCTTTCTAAGGCAAAAAGAACCGAAAAAAAGTAATAACTACACTCTCCCTTTTATAGGTAGCGCGTTTTAGTCAAGGGTAAAAAGGAGTTGGAAGAAGCGGCCTCGGAAAAGACGCGATGCGGGCATGGCTCGGTCAATCCGCATTGACCAGTTGATTGAAAGGGAAAGGATTCGCGAAAAGGAGGGGGGTTTACCAGTTTTGTCCCACTGACCTACTGGCGTCCTCCATTTTTAGAGAGTCATCTGCTGGGCTTGACCAAATGCCACCGAAATTTCGAGAAAAGGAAGGTTTCGATTCCAGGAAAAAGTGGGCTGCTCGCGAGCTCTTTGTATTTACCAAAAGGAAGTGGCACAAAGAATCGGAAGTGCTCCAAATGACCGCGAATGAAACTCGGAAGTGTTGCCACGCCTCACTTTTTCCAGGATTTCACGTGGTGTATCCCTTTTTTTTGTACATTGTTGACATTCATTTTACGTGTCATTTTAGTCATTTATTTTGCCCCAAAAGTAAGCGCTAGTTGACTTTTTTTTGTCTTGGCTGCTGGTGTTAAAAAGCTGACAATTTCCCAAGTATCAGTAACTTAATTGTCAGTTGGTTAATTCAAAATATGTAAACAAGGTTTAAACACGTACCTAAAGCGAGGGGCAGTTCACTTCGATGATTAAGTTTGCACCCTTGATCGATTAAATCCGATTAAATCATGATAAAGAGGATTAAATGTATTAAACCACGATTAAATCAGGATAAAATCACGATTAAACCAGGATTAAATCACGAATAAATCAGGATTAAATCACGATTAAACCAGGATTAAATCACGATTAAATCAGGATTAAATTAAATCACGAATAAATCAAGATTTAATCGATTTAGTGATTAAGCCGATTAAATAGATTTATTTATTAACCCGAATAAATCACGATTAAGATTATTAAATCGCGATTAATTAAATTGATTACATAACAATTAGGCTGATTAAATCGCGATTAAAAAATATATGCCAAATATTAGATCGTGATTAAATTGATTAACTTGTGATTAAATCAAGATTAAATCAAAATTATAAAGATAAAATGAAGATTAAATCAAAATTATAAAGATAAAATGAAGATTAAATCAAAATTATAAAGATAAAATGAAGATTAAATCAAAATTATAAAGATAAAATGAAGATTAAATCAAAATTATAAAGATAAAATGAAGATTAAATCAAAATTATAAAGATAAAATGAAGATTAAATCAAAATTATAAAGATAAAATGAAGATTAAATCCAAATTAAAAAGATAAAATCAAAATAAAAAAGATTAAATCAAGATTAAAACATTATATCGGACTAAAATTTAATCGCGACTAATACGATTTAATCGTATTTAATACAGTTAAGTATGCAATCGAAAGAGGAGTGATCTGCCCCTCGACCTAAAGGGAGTACTCAGTACAGAGATTCATATTTATTATGGATCACCTAATTTCACATATCTGCCGCCAGCATTAACATCATCTTGATGTAACTGGCGCTATAGTTACGTTAAATGTCCTTTTCAAAAAGTAAATCATTGGTATATTATGTTAACAACGCTTTCTGTAATAAAACAACATCTGACTATCTATAATTAAATTTTGGGATCTAGCTGTCATGGCGACTAGGGCGTGACTCTGGAAAAAATGGCGCCATCACTAGATTAATTGCCACACTATTAATTTGGAAAAATCTCTGTATTCTAGAGACTGTCGTCAGCTAGCTGGTGCTTCAATGAGGAATTTAGAGTTGGTGGTAGTGTTATTACGTACAAGCCTGTATTTTTAGAGATTGTTTATTGCCGAAGGTAGGTTACGTATTGCCTGTAATAATAATAATAATAATAACCGGCTAGGCTAATACCCAAGGAACCACCTTAGGCACAAGTCATCTAGCGACTTTTAAAGTTATTAATTCAGGTGGCCGGGTTACAATGCGTAGAAGGGTGGTAGCAAGCCCTTCATGCCAAGCCAACAGTTCCCTACACTAATTATTACCAATAACCGATGAACAGATTTATAAGACGCGATTAACGGGAGTTTTGGGTATGTTGAATCCCTAGAAATGTTTTACAGCTTATAGGTAGGATCGGCTTATTAACTATAAATACGGTAGTATTATAATTTCGAAGATTGTAAGCCCCTTAGAAAGATGGTCGTTTAAAACAGACCCACTGGCAGAATATTGAAACAATTCGCGGATCAGTGAAAAACGTCCGAATGCCCGTACGAAATTCCACGAAGTAAACTAAACATTGGCACGGTAGTACACGGGGTTCCGCTTGAGTATCCTATACGTACGGGTCACGGGTCGTCCCGAGCAGTCAATAGCAAAGTTCCAGATGTCAAGTAGCGTATCTTACCCGTTGGTTGGAATTTTTCAACACGTTGTAACCGGAACGAGCGACGGTGTCGGAAGAAAGGAGACGAGAATTTATTATAAAGCGGAGATGCCAGTGGGCCTTTGGCACCCCTTTTTTAGCCGCTCCTCCGATCCATCGCCGGAAACCCGCGATCGTAAAAAAACGGACGCCAAAATGTATCGGAGGGCGCATAATTGACCAGCTGGACACTGCGTCAGCTCCGAGGAATATCGAAGAGGCAAGGAGCGGGTTTCGGGGCTTGAAACCCGCTTTCCGCTAATGGTCGACAACTGGTCGGAGGCAGAAGGACCACTCCCTGGAACGGAAGACAAGAATAGACATTTTACGACATTCAGAGAAAGCTTTCAATATATACGTGCTCGGCCATAATATTAGGAAAGCAACGCGGATTCTAGCTATAAAGGATAAAACTTTAGCGTGTGTGACCTAGAGAAATCTTGGCCATCTTCTTAACAATGCGGAACTTCTACGAAGAGTTATATTAATTCTTAAGACGAAAGGGCCCACTATTTTGTGAAAATGTCATGGGCCCCCTCGCGGTCGCGGGCTCTGCGGGTCCCTAGTTACGCCACTGAGTTCAGTTTACATAGAGTCACATAGCAGTCAACGTGATAAATTTCAGAAGATTTGATATTAAAGAAGCACATTAGCAGACGAAAATTCACCAGTTTATGAACTTCACGCGTTAGCCGCAACGTGGCGCTACGGAAACTGAAAAAAAGGTTTATTCTGTTTGGATAAAATAAAATTCAATTCTTTTACTTTGGATAAAATATAGCACATTTTTCGATCAAAGTCGAATTTGGATTTGCCCAATTTTCGACACTTTTAGAAATAAATTTGATCCTCCATTTTCGTTAAGAATGCAATCTAATAATAAGAAATATTTAATGAAATCATAGATATCCTGGGGTAATAGAACCATAGAGGCTGATGATAAGGCGCGATAACCTGTGATAATAAAATAGAATAAAATAAATGTAATAGAAAAGTAGAAATATGAGCTCAAGAAATAATAAGGTCAAGCCACTTTATAGAAATAGCCGGAAATAGCTATGGAAATAAAAATTATGGATTAAAATAAAGACTAACCCAACAATATTTTCAAAACATTCAAGCCCTACGAACACTCCGAATATGCCAAAATAAAAAAGCATAGCTGCATAGACCATAGGAATTTCTCATTTACATACGCGTAGAGTGTTGCAGGCTAAAGCGTCTAAAAAATAAGATCCCTGGGCTGCCTTCAGTGGTAAAAACACAAAAGCGACACCCCCAGTGCCTCCCCCCAGCCGATGGCAATCCGAACCCTCCGAGAAAACTAAAAAAAAAATATATATCATCCCTTCTATTTCGAAAGAATGACGAGGAGATATCGGAGAACCTCGCAGTCCTCTACCACGATAGAGAGTGTACCGCTTCCCTTCTCCAAGCGGAAGTACTCGGTGAGGGCTCTCCGAGCCAAAGAGGCAGGGTGGTGTTACTTTAAAGGGGCCATAGAAAGGATGGAACACCAGGTCAGGGGTCAGCGTAGGTTTTTTCTGCCAAAAAACAGGGCGGAGGTCGTCCTTTTTGCCCGCTAACCCCATCTACAGTTCGTTCACCCAAGGGTTCACCTCATTTCCAATACACGTCCTTGTGAGGCTCGCGATCGCGTTTTTTATATATTTTTTTGGTGTTCCCCTCGCCTCAAAAAAGACCCTCCTCTCCGTTGGAAGCTAGGACTGGAGGATCAGATTTTTTTCGGACTGTTTCGACAACGCGGGTAAGGTATACGCACGTTGGAAAAAATAAAGGAAAAAATATCGTCCGATGGTAAAACGGTTATTGATGTATTTTGAGGTAACCATACTGGAGGCGATAAAGTTGTTGTTGTTGGTGGTGGTGGTGACTGCAGCGCCGATGATGGATATTGTTACTCCGGAGTTTACGAGTCCTACCTCTAAATAAACGCTTTAATAATAAATATAAGCGCGTAACAGGATCTATAACTTACGGGTTAGTGGCCCTGTTCTAAATAATGTAAGGATTGGCACCTTGTCGGACACAAAGCCGCGAGGTCAATTCAAAGCGATAACGAGGAAGGTCTACTCTCAAATTTGTACAACTTGACGATCAAATTCGTTTCATTAGAATGCCAAATAACAAACTGGTTTGTCCTTAAAGGGTGCTGTTGTTCCTAGTTGGCAGCGTGAAGTCACGCCGTACCTTTGACTATGGCAGCCATCCTGGTACGAGTGGGAGGATGTATTATCTACGTCATACTGCTAAGTCCCTATTAATGATGAATGCCAAAGTATATCTTGCTCTGAACCAAAAGGTGCACAATTTTTACGCTAAATTAATCTTGTTCTGGTGAACAGAATACCTCTACATCGTGAACTATTTGTCAAGGTCAAAGTATTTGGGGCTACACGTTTTATTCCTCCTCAAAATCGGGAGTAAATAGAGTAAAATGATAAATTCGTCTGCTTATCCAGAATTTATCTGCCAAAATGGCCACCTAGGAGCAACAAGCACAGCACCCCACACAAGGAGAACGCAACCCGTTAAAAGTCGTGGATTTTCGTGTGTACATTTTTCATTGGTTAGACGCTTTAGCACCTGCTGCCGTCGGAAATGGTCTTCCCTCCGCCCGAAAAAAGTTTAGCGTAAAGGCTCGTCCAATGAAAATTGTACACAACACTGCTAGCTGCTTGTGTTTGTTGCTCCTAGATTCCACCAGGTAATACTCCTGTATAGTATGATAGGAGGTTACCCCCAAATATTTTGTTTAGCAGAATCTGCTTTGAATGAATCATTCGCTACTATTTTAGGAGGAAAGCTCGCCGACTTTTCCATATGGTGGTAGGAATACAGACTTTTAATCAACAGCTCTTCAAGCGAAAAAAACGTTAAATTCGTTATAGATAGTTCTACTTTATACTACCTTGAAAAATTAAAAATCAAAGAAATATTTATCCACGAATTTATGAAATGTTTCTCTTGGCATCTTCAACTATTGACTAATCGTAGAAGCACCCCAAATTTCTTAACTTAATTTCTCAATCATATTCTTTTTACCCTCGAAAATTAATCTAAATGAAAAGCTTCAAAACGAAATTATGCGAATTTCTAGATTATCTTCTGGGTTGTGTAAGTATAATAACGAGAAACCTACACAGCTTGTCATAGTACCGAAACCTTCCTATCGTCAAAATCAACCTCGACTAACAACCACTTTCTATTGAGCAACAAGCTTTTGATCGTCAACGTGTAACGCGTAAAATAGCCTTGTGATAATATAATCCTCGCCGTTCAGAAACGTGGTTCCTAGAAGTATCCTACAGTATATTACCACCAACCGTCGCAGACCAGAAACCCACCTACGTTGATGCTTGGATAAATAATAGTAGTTCCTACCTGGATATATCACTCTAGCGTTCCGCGTGCATTTGCTAAGTATTTGTTACGGGTTCTGCCTTGTAGAAGGCTACGTCTTACGGGAGTTTCGGAAATTATCCGTTAACTTCGCCGAAGCGGCGCTGCTGTCGCAAAAGCCATTTGCTTGTCAGGTTTTTTTCGAAGTGATATATCCAGGTAGGAACTACTATTATTAATCCAAGGTTGATGTCTTACGCTTATTTATTTACATATCCCGCTGTAAACTGGCAGGAAAACCCTTAATAGCTAAGACCACAAGTTTTTTGGTACGTTCAGAAACAGTCTTCCATTCAATTCACCCTGTAGACCTACGCAACCAACAGGAATCACCGAAAGAATTCGTTAATTTAAAATAACGCCCTAAAGACACGTTCCACCAGCTATAGTCGGACATGAAAAAATAATAAAATAATTGTCGACGGGCTTTCGTTTTTAGCCACTGGTACAAGTTTCGGGACAAGTCCGCAACTGGATAAGATGACGATTGATTAAGTTGGAAGGTTTTTTTGCCGAAGAACAACGCGTCACGAGTTCCCACTGACACTATTACGCAATTTTTACGATTTTATTCCTCGAAAAAATGAGTATTTAATATCTTTCTCCATAAAGAGAGAGAGTGTCTGCGTGTGTAGAAGAAAGTTGAAAATTCCACACTAAACGCGACAATTTAAGATTGAAGCTAGTGGAAAACGACCAGTATAATGATCATTTCCATATTAGTAGTTGCACCTTAATCTGTCGATTCGTCGAGACAGCCAGGTTGACAGTAGACGTTCCGTTTAATCCGTACAGACTTTACCGACATCTTAGGGGAGTGTATATACAGTCAACTAAGTCCGAAACCAATTCTAAAAAAAATGAAAGTCGTAATTCCGGTTCTGTCACACAAGTCGAACGTTTTCCCCGCGAGATTTGACTCCGTGCGTCAGGCCCATTTACCTTCGGGGAATATCATCATCCACTTTATACCATCAAAGCCAGGACGATCCCGTACAAACGTGTGTGCGTACATCCAACGCACGGGGCTAAAATAAATTCGAAAAAGGAGAAATATTCCGAAAACACACCTGCGATATTTTTTTAAGAAAGAACATTTTTTACCGAAAAGACATTATCTTTTTAAAGAAGGAGAAATATCTTAAAAAATATGCACCCTTTTTTTTCTCTCGACTAAGATTATCTTCTTAAAAGTCGGGACTAATTTGGTGGCGTAATTACCCAAAAGAAAGGATTAAAAACTTGGCGACTTTTTACAGCCGCCCTTTATTGTTTAAACGGTCTAGCTGGCCCTGTCTGTTTTCCAGCACTTAATTACGGCGTAATGAATTCCGAATTAAGTAAACAGAATGTCTTGAGGCGTAATTAACGCGCGCCAGAATACCTAGTCGACTTATATACGGTATCCTAATGATAAGGCGTTTGTGGTATGAATTTAACGAACTACGAGTTGTTCTACTTTGTTGGGAAACGGCTCAGAGGTGTAGTGGCTTCCGATGAACGATGGGCCATTGTTTTGGCACGGCTCAGTTGATTTAATTACAGGCTTTTTCTACGTTTATAACGGCTCTCGCCGCTATTAAATTATAAACAGTAATTTTGAAAGGAATTAAAGGGAGCAGTAGCCACGATATGAGTTCAGAGTCAGATGGTTTATTTCAATGAGAGTCCAAACGTTTCAATAATGAAGTTGGTAAATTATCCGTGCATAGATGCTCAAATTTCATAAATTTTCTGATCGTGTAGCTACTCAAATACTTTAAGAAACTTGTCACGCAGCCGCTCAATTACGAGTAATTTAAATAATGTCGTAGTAATTTAAGTAACTTGTCACGCATCCGCTTAAATACGAGTAATTTAAATAATGTCGTATTAATTTAAGTAACTTGTCGCGCAGCCGCTCAATTACGAGTAATTTAAATAATGTCGTAGTAATTTAAGTAACTTGTCACGCATCCGCTCAAATACAAGTAATTTAAATACTGTCGTGTTAATTTAAGTAACTTGTCGCGCAGCCACTCAAATACGAGTAATTTAAGTACTGTCGTGTTAATTTAAGTAACTTGTCACACAGCCGCTCAAATACGAGTAACTTCTTACGAGGTCCAATAGCCGTTGAAATCTATTGATTATTTCCATAAAATCATCATTAATGGTCCACCACTATATGCCCGAGCATGCTGTCAGAAAATATTGACAAAAGCTTTAGCAACTCAAAGTAAAATTGGTGACCAAACTCCATATTTGATTTTGATGGGAATTTGATGGAAGAAACTACTAACTTGTTGGGACAAACACAGGTCAAATTTTGTTGTTAAGTTAAGAGGAACCTACCTATGGACTGCAATACATAACATTGCAGTCCTTAGGTGGTTCCTCTTAACTTACCATTTCGTACATTCTATTCCCCACCACTATCCCCCTTTTTGGCTTTCCGTTTGAAACGTTTTATGTTTAGGCTTAGTTTTTCTTTTCGGTGTAATAGTCGCAAGCCAGATTTCCCGCACGGTGCTGATGAGTCCTAAATAGGACGAAACCGGTCTACCGTTGGAATTTCTGGCTATTTCATTTTATTTAAGTTTTTTCGCTCTAAGATCTATTTGGTCCGCGATTCGCGTCTTTTTGTTGGTAGAACGAGCTATTTGTAAGTTTTTAAATTTCGTTTTTTAGGGTTTAACTTTTTTATCCTTTTTCATTATGGACTATTCTACTTATTCGGGTTTTTTTATTTCAAATTTTATTAACTTGTTGGGTCATATAGTATTATAGCTGCTCAAAGTATATTGAAAAGAGGTTATAGACGCACAAATCCAAATACCTGGAAGGGTTCTAAAGATGCCCAAATCTTCAAAGGTTCTATAGACGCTCAAATCCAAGTAACTTCAAAGGTTCTATAGACGCTCAAATCCAAGTAACTTAATTCAAAGGTTCTATAGACGCTCAAATACAAGTAACTTCAAAGGTTCTAAAGACGCCCAAATCGAAGTAACTTCAAAGGTTCTATAGAAGCCCTAATCCAAGTAACTTCAAAGGTTATATAGACGCTCAAATCCAAGTAACTTCAAAGGTTCTATAGACGCTCAAATACAAGTAACTTCAAAGGTTCTAAAGACGCTCAAATCGAAGTAACTTCAAAGGTTCTATAGAAGCCCTAATCCAAGTAACTTCAAAGGTTATATAGACGCTCAAATCCAAGTAACTTCAAAGGTTCTATAGACGCTCAAATCCAAGTAACTTCAAAGGTTCGATATAGACGCTCAAATAGAAGTAACTTCAAAGATTCTATAGACGCTCAAATCGAAGTAACTTCAAAGGTTCTAAAGACGCTCAAATCGAAGTATTTTCATAGGTTCTATAGACGCTCAAATACAAGTAACTTGAAAGGTTCTTTAGACGCCCTAATCCAAGTAACTTCAAAGGTTCTATAGACGCTCAAATCCAAGTAACTTCAAAGGTTCTATAGACACCCAAATACAAGTAACTTGAAAGGTTCTTTAGACGCCCTAATCCAAGTAACTTCAAAGGCTCTATAGACGCTCAAATCCAAGTAACTTCAAAGGTTCTATAGACGCCCTAATCCAAGTAACTTCAAAGGTTCTATAGACGCTCAAATCCAAGTAACTTCAAAGGTTCTATAGAAGCCCTAATCCAAGTAACTTGAAAGGTTCTCAAATACAAGGAAATTAAAAGCGTTATACACACTTTAATTCCAAAACTCGATTTTATGTTGAAGAAACTTGAGAAACAAATCTGACGACCAACCGGATAATATATAGCTCTCAACAAATTGACTTTAATTGCGTCTGTAATCAAAACGAAAACAAAGAATGGGTACTAAGAACACAATTATCAACGCGCCAGTGTCTCAAGCTCACCGGTTTTCGAGAGAAATGGAAGGTGCCTAAATTGGTTCAAGGAATGCGAGCCGCCTACTCACCAAATAAGCTCGCGTTAATTGACCATTTATTAAAAAACGGAAATGAAGGAACCGGTGGGAAAGACAAGGATGCCGACCCTCGCAAACGAGAGAACATTTTCATCCTGGAAAATGATTTAACGCTGTAACAGAATCAGATGACGCGAAAAAGAGAGTAATCATTTTAAAAGTTGGGGGTTAAACACGTAACGCACGAGGCCGTTCAATGAAAACCTGTTAAGACCGAACAGGAAGTGATAAGCATTTATCCATACCTTGGTTCGATTTTTTATGGTTTATCTGCTAGAGGACTTCGTATTGTCAATGAGAATTTTTTCTTAGTCAATTAAGTTGTTTAAGTTATTACTTTCGCCGGTTTCTCTTTGTATTTGGGGTAATACGTTTCGGGAAAATTAGTTAGGGATTTGAAACGCGATAGCCTTAGGGAAATTACGCTGTTTTTATTATTATTATTATTTCGGTAGTTCCTGTTCGAGGCATAGTCCAAGGTTGGTGCTCGCGTGTACCAGAGAATTTTAAATTTTCGCGGGAACTCAACAGCCTTGGCTTTCTGTTTATGGAACCGGGGTAAAAGGTTTGTTGGGTACACCGAAGGGTCAAACTATTTGTTTCATAAATTACGGTTCGAGGTTCGTTACTTTGAAAGTAATAAAGATAACTCAAATTCCTTAGTTGAGAAAAACAGATTTTTATATTTTTATTCTTGTGTGGAAAATTGAACCAAAGATCTTGGAATCTTCTCTTGTGAGGATATGCGAAGTAAAAATTCTATAAATTGTCGTGAAGATGATAAGCGGATAAAACCTATTGTTGTGAAGATAATGGAAAGCAAGTTAAAACCTATTGTTGTGAAGGTAATATAGGCAAAAGTAAAACCGATTTTTGTGAAGATAATAGGAGCAAAGATAAAACCTATTATTGTGAAGATAAAAGGAGCAAAGATAAAACCTATTTTTGTGAAGATAAAAGGAGCAAAGATAAAACCTATTTTTGTGAAGATAATAGGAGTCAAAATAAAATGTATTTTCTTGTGTAAGATAAGGTTAAGCACAACAATAATAAAGCATTATGTCGTTATGATCAACACAAACAAATTCTAATCAAACTCATAATTCAATCGCCAATCATGATAAAAGGATTCTTCGCTGCCAAATATTCATTATCCTACCTCCACAATTGGCGGCAAAACGAATGTCCGACAGTTTCGGTGTATTTTAAACAAAATAATCTGAATGTGTCAACACTATTATATATTTTTGACCAAGTGAAAACCTTTGCCTGGCAACACTGTTCCCGCAACACCGAAAAATTTAGGACTTTTGCTCGGCCGAAAATGCATCCTAATTAAGCTTGTCATTTACTACAAATATACAGGTGGTTTCAAAATGTTATGCAAAACTGTTAAGGAGTTGTAGGGGTGAGTTGAGAAGCATGCCTGTTTTTTTTGCCATTTTCTTACGATGAGGGAAAAGAGCGCCAGAGAGCTTCAAAGTGTGGCCTATTAGCCCCTGGAAGTAGGCTGCAACAAAACCAAGCAGCAGGGACTTTAAATACTGTTTAAGTTTACTTTTTTACGCTGGTTAGCTCGATTTGTTTACAAAGTCCTTTTTTACCTATCACACGAACCCAAACCTTCATGTTCGCGTTTCCCTGCTGGTTGGTTTTGGGCTTGTTGCAGCCTACTTCCAGGGGCTAATAGGCCACACTTGGAAGTTCTCTGGCGCTCTTTTAACTCGTCGTAGGAAAATGAAAAAAAAACAGGCATACTTTTAAAAACTTACCCCCTACAACTCCTTAACATTTTTGCATAACATTTTGAAACACCCTGTATATACTAATTACAAGAATTTGAAACAGAGGTAATGCTAAATCTGTAGTCAGTTCAGTAATAACTTTAGCACAGTTAAAGTTGATTTTTAAATTTTGAATTCAGTGTTAAAAAGGCCGCCAAAGCGAAACCTCGTAAAAACGGAGAGTTATTTGAACAACTAAACGGTTCGAATTATCGTGAAGAGTGGGAACCTTGGTTAGTAAACAAACGGCGTTTTTGGGGAAAGAGGACCACATCTCGAGTAGCGTCTAAAAGGAAACCTCGGCCAACAGAAACAAAAAGCGACCACAGACCGATAAGAGGTAAAAGTCTTCGCTGGCTTGTTAACTAGCGATCAATATATGGCGGGGCGGAAAAGCCTTGATTAGGTCGAGTTTTGCTATTAAAGGCTGGTTTTCACTAGGGCAAAAACGCCACGACGGTGAACGTCGACGCGAAAATTTCCCGTTAGGCCTAGTGCAATATTTTTGCGTCGACTGTCACCGTTGTGGCGTTTTTGCCCTAGTGTAAACCAGCCTTTAAGGTGAGTGACATTACCCAAGTACGAAATATTTCCCGACGGAAAGTGGGCCAAGGATCCTCACACACTCAAAGCGAATAATATCTTTCTCTCTCTTTTTTGTCTACTTTTTAAAACAAAAATCTTTTTTAATGGTTAAGACTTCATTTTTCTATCGTGACGAAACTGATGGTTTAGTGTTAGTCGTGCTGACCCGGTAATGTCGAAAGTGGACATTTGAAAAAGCTGAAATTTCTTAAATTGAGTTTTAAAATTAATGATCTACTATAGACCAAAGATTTAAATGGAATGTTAATGATCTACTCTATGAGACAAATTTAAATATAGACCAGAGATTTAAATGGAGTGGGTGAAATTTCTAAAGTAGAGTTTTAAAATTAATGATCTACTTTCATCCACACTATGAGACAAATTTAAATATAGATCAAAAATTTAATTGGAATGGGTGGTAGCTTAGCTGGATTAGTGTTTCTAGAAAATTTCTATAAACCTTTTATTTAGTTAATTACACAATGGGGCGTAATTAACACTTAATGGCTTTAAAAGTGATTGATGACTTAGGCCTAAGGTGGTGCCATGGGTATTAGCCTAGCTGATTATTATTATTATTAATTAATTAATTAACTAGAGTATACGTTTTTGCTTTTAAATACTAAGAATAACGTTAATTTTTTAAATAATTAAATTTTATTTCCCATAGGGGATCAATTTTGAAGTACCAAAACCGATTTTCTAGGTTAATCTGTAAAACTCATAATAATTACAGATATTTTTGTAATTAATTTAATTAATTTTCTTTATGATATTCTTTCAGTGGAAACCTGTCACTCATTTAGTTACGCCACTCATACCTAAATACAAAATAAATAAATACCGAATGCAAATTGATTAACTTTAAAAGTGACTCACATCGGTGAAGATTGTATCCCGTCGTGGCTATATTGTTTCTCTATATGCCCGTCGATAATAACAAAGCCCCGAGGCGCAGGAAGCCAAGGAATAATTGCGTTTAAAGAAGGCTTTTTAAGCGTTTTCCTTTTTTTAATTCGATACTTTTCGGTATTATCTTTTCCTAGAATCTCTATATATGGGATTATATATACGGGAGAAATTTTGGCGCTAAAGCTATAGAACTTCAACTAGAGAAAAGACCTTATTTGATTTTTAAATTTATCATTAATACCTTGTAATTATTTTCCGTATAATCTTAAGCGGCAGCAATTAATAGGTAATACGTGGAAGGTTATCGAAGAGTAACTATAGCTCTCTTGTTAAAGAAATTCTCAATAAGAATACTACTTTTTTATATAATGGAATGACCTTGAAAATTACCCTTAATCATTAAAAAAAATTAAATGTAAATTCGAAAGATTTAAAATTTTCGAGGGTGACCAATTATATTATCATTGATTATCGGCTAATGAATCATTTTCAAGGTTTACAAACACGAATTGTACGACCGTAAATTTAGATCAAGATGTTAAAGATAATAACGCAATTAATAAATTTCCTTTTAAACGCAAGGGTGGTAAATTCGTAACTGCCATAAGCGTTTAAATTATGTCAAAATAAAGGCTAACTCACATTTGTTTTTAAATTTAATTTAATTTCATCTAATAATTACGAAAGTATACAACTTAAATTTATGACACAACTTTAACTACATTTTGACCGGTCAGATATCAATCTCGTAACTACTGTAATTTATCATTAATTAAAATACTTCGCTAGTCCCACTTTACCGCAAAAGCCACAATACTTCCTCAAACCACTAATCCGGTATAAAATGTATTACCATCCGTCATCGGTCCAACTTCACCCAAAAACTTCAAAAAACTAGGGAAAACTTTTGGATTATAAAAAATCGGGACATTTCATCTCGATATTTAGGTAAAAACAGAACTACCGAAGATACGGGAAAATGTATATAAAATTGAGGAAAAATATAAAAAATATTAGAAGGCAATTTCATAAAAAGTGGATAAAAAATAAGGTGGGTAATTTCGACCTACCTCTCTCCTCATTGTCAACACGATCAAATTCTTTCCTCCCCCTTAATAAAAACCCCCAAACGGCCTTTCCAGGGGTACAACCTCCACAGGTAAAAAAATATTATGGGCTCTTTAAAAAACGGGAGACTAAAATATGACCCCCTTAGAATAGATCGAAAATAAGTAGTTAGCAATGTTGATAAAAGTGAGGCGCCTGCCTAAAATAACGATCCCCGGTTAGATTGATAAACGGTTGTACGTAAGCCCAAACGTATCAAGGTATCTTAATATAAGAGTCAATGTAAGGATCGTGACGAACCTTTAAGTATCAGGATAAGATGGTAGGTTCATCTTTTATCTTTTTCCGTGTAGGACTGGGCTAACCATATACCGAAGATATAGCCAGGGTATGGTGTAAAGTCCGCGTCTGTCGGTATTGGTTTGGAATAGCAGTTAGGGTGGACTGGCATTAACAGGGGGCCAATTCCTCGAAGATGGACCCCGGCCTCTGATATTTTTTTTTGGTATTTTCCGCAGTAACGCTGCTATCTCGTGCTTGGAATATTAATGGGCTTGATCGGAGCAGGTATGAGTTATAGTAAGAATGTTGAGTGGAGAATATGGTGACGGAACTCGGTTCGTCTCGTGATTCCCGGTCGATAAACCACGCCCCCTCCACCTTGCCAAGCGTAATATTCCCCCTTGGCGTCGATGAAGGGGGGAAGACACTACGGTACGATTGCATCCTCTCTCTCTCTCCGTGTAGGCGGGGCCACATGTCGGGTATCATGAAAACAGAGGCTGCAGTTGGAGCCAAGTATTCTCGGGTCGCTTGAGTACGTTCTTGGTGCTAGATGAGGGGCTAGTCTCCTTTGAAAGGAATATCGTGGGCCTACAAAAGTAACAAAAGCCCTCCCTGGCTGCCCCCCTCCCTGACCGCGTCCCTCTCTGGAAGAAACTTTTACTGCAGTAATTTTACACTCTCCCTCTTATCTTCTTTCTCGGCGGTTTTGTTCGTATTGAGTCATTTTAACTCCATCCCGACCATTTTTATTAACTCTATAAAATAGCAACGTTTCAATTATATAGAATTTTTGTGTTTTATAAATTTTATGTTACGTGCCTTTGGGTATGGGGTCTTTGTATTGAAAATTATCAGACTCGAAAGTTTGGTAAATATATCAGACTAGGAATTTTGGTAAATATATCAGACTAAATATTTTGGTAAATTTATTAGACTAAATATTTTGGTAAATATATCAGACTCGAAATTTTGCTAAGATATCAAATTTAAATTTTTTGCTAAGATATTAGGCTCGAAATTTTGTAACGATAACAGATTGGAAAATTTGTAACGATATCAGACTGGAAATGTTTTATCAATTTATCAAACTCGAAATTTTGGTAAATATATCAAACTTGAAATTATTGTAAATATAACAACAGACTCGAAATTTTGTAACGTTAACAGATTGGAAAATTTGTAACGATATCAGACTGGAAATGTTTTATCAATTTATCAAACTCGAAATTTTGGTAAATATATCAATTTTGAAATTATTTGTAAATATAATAGACTAGAAATTTTGTAAATATAATAAACTATAAATTTTGTAAATATATCAGGTACATTTTTAGATTCTTTTGAGTATTTTAAGGCCCTTCAAAATCTGCACCTAGGCTAAAGCCTACCCCAGCACCAACACCGGTGCTCAGTAAGAAGACGACATTCTGAACGATGAAAATGACACGAGTCAGAATTTCCAATTTAGTAATTGTCAGCTGTTGGCGAGTTGGCAGAAAAACCGGGAATTTGAATATTCTCAGAAACCTTCTGAAAGTACCTTTCACCTTCCGTAAAAAAATTAAATATATAAATGAAAGGACCTACCACTCGTCAACGCTTTTTTATTTTATAAGACATAATTTTAATATGGAACATACACCGATTCAGCCCATATTAAAACTTAATTGTACTCGTTATTCAAGTTTCACCGACAGCGCCACAAGGAATCAAAAAAATCTAGTCGCGAGTTTTATTCGGACATAAAGGTGACATAATAAATTAGCCTGACTGTAAGGTTGAACAAATAAAATAGTTCGATTTAAGCGTTTATATAGAAACAAATAAATTATAATTATTTCATCGTTTAATAAAACAAATAAAATAGTCGATTTAATAAAAACCAATTATTATGATTTAAACGTGTAATAAAACAATCAAATAGTACGATTAATAAATACGAATACGTTTAATAAAACAATCAAATCGTACGATTAATAAATACGAATACGTTTAATAAAACAATCAAATCGTACGATTAATAAATACGAATACGTGTAATAAAACAATCAAATCGTACGATTAATAAATACGAATACGTGTAATAAAACAATCAAATAGTACGATTAATAAATACGAATACGTTTAATAAAACAATTAAAACGTACTATTAATAAAACAAATTAGTACCATTTAATCGTTTAGTTATACAAATAAAAATAGTACGACTAAATCGTATAATAAAACAAATAAAAATAGTAGGACTTTAATCGTTTAATAAGACAAATACATTAATGAGGTTTAATCAGTTAATAAAACTATTACATTAGTGAGATTTAACCGTTTAATAACCAAATTGTTTAGTACGATTTAATAGTTTAATAAACCAAATTATTTAGTATGATTCATAGTTTAATAAACCAAATTATTTAGTATGATTCATAGTTTAATAAACCAAATTATTTAGTATGATTCATAGTTTAATAAACCAAATTATTTAGTATGATTCATAGTTTAATAAACCAAATTATTTAGTATGATTCATAGTTTAATAAACCAAATTATTTAGTATGATTCATAGTTTAATAAACCAAATTATTTGGTACGATTTAATCGATTAACAAAAAATAAGTACAATTTAATCATTGGAAATAAGCAAATAAAATAGTATGATTTCGCGGTAGGAATAACCCTTTGTAATCCGATAGAAAGTGATTTCCTGTATTTTAAGAAACGATAACGGAATCTTATTTTGTGGAAATAATATAAACGTTTATAATTCCACTAAAATGGGCAACATTGAAAACTTCTCGGTTTTAAATCGAGCTATTTCCGAAGAGATTGCAAGAGTTAATTATAAACTATTATCCGTTTCAGTTTCCTGGTCTAAAACAGATAGAGTATTTTTGGACATCCGATTTGGAGACGGAACAAGAATCGCTCCTCGCGGGAAAATGAAACTAAATAAGGAGTTTCTTCGAAGTAAATCCATCTCGGAGTGCGCCGCCAGTTGCGAAATAAAAATAATTATTTACTTTTAGTTTTATTTTACCACCGGTTTTCCCGGGTTAAAAATCAACTTTAAAAGTCGTTTCTCTCTTACCTAGTTTTACCAGAAGTAAATGAACCAAAGTTATCACACTGCTATACTCCCCATGTTGGAGGCGTTTTCCTTATGAGGTTACATCATAGATATAGGAAACGTATATAAAGGTCTAGATAAAATATTTCAAAGGGAGTGAATACGGAGGTGACAGCTAGCAGAAACGCGTAATTTCTGCAGGCTATCCTTATAAGACGCTATCTATCGGTAAGAAAGCTCGTGCTATCGTCGCGAGAGCCATCATCTCCTGCTTAAAAATTATACTAAAAGTCACCAACAGATGGTGTCTAAAGACTAAGGCCTGCGGAAAGGTCAAGCACTTAGTACTAAAATGCTAAGAGAGCTCGCGCTCTTGGTCACGTGCCTTCCTCGGTGTCTGCTAGGTGTCAATTCCGTATTTTATGTTAGGCTTAGACGCCCCGAAATTTATCTAGACCTTTATATACATTTCTTATATCTATGGGTTACATTTTGACCTCGAATTTAAAATTTTGCGCGCTCCTAGGCTAAAAAAAAGGTTTTGGTTTTTATGAAACCTTTTTTTATACACAGAAAAAGCTATACCCACAATTCCCAAGTGCAATTTATCGCGTCAAAAGACGGGGATGGAAATTAGCTTTTATTTGACTCGATTTTCTCATCACTTCCATAAGGAAAACGCCCTCCGATTCTTAGCGCTATTTCAATTACTTCGGTTCATTTTCTTCTGGTTGTACGTTTCAACTTTAATGCCAATTAAGTTTGTCAGGAGTGATGGGGAATTTTTTGGCTAGATTTCAAACTCTAAAAAATAATTTTGTAGTTACTAATAGGGAAGTTATGTCGGCAATATCTTAGTACCTTTAGAGATTAATGGTCGAATACCAATCGATAAGACAGTATTTAAAAAAATGGTGTAATTTCTTAAAGCCACGTACTACAAACTTCCCCCACCATGCTGTATCGATAACGTAGTTTTCGGTAGTTTCCGGTTAACCAGTTTAGATTGTTTCAACCAGGGTGGGCTTAAGTAGATTTTGCCCACATCATTTATCGAAATAATCATAATTTCTAATTTTGATAATTGATGGGCACACTCTGCTCGTTTTAGAGCCAGTCTAAGCGTGTGAGAGGAGAAGAGCAAAGCTGTCTCAGTATTTAGCTATTAATGATTGAGATGATAGATAATCCAAATTTTAGTTAGGTTAAATGGGAAAAATATCTCTTTGGGTCTGGAAGGTATAATTTATTAAAATTATTTATTATTGATTGAGTAAGAAAAACTATTTCATTTTGATTTTTCTCCATGTTCGGTGAGCTGCTTGATGACACGATGAGCATAATATTTTTATAACGAGTTGAGCGTGAGATAGCCGTGATCAGTTCGAATGAAAGAGTGTGAAATTTCTTAAAAAAATTGAGCAAAAATTGAGCTCTTGAGAAGAGAGTAAAAGACTTTCAAGTGAACATGGTCTTTTTGTGAGCTGAGCATGGATTTTAAATAAATGCCCATCACTAATTATTCTCTCAGAACCAACGTGAAGCAAGTAAAAAAACTCTTTAGAAAACGTTATTTTCTATGTCCAGAATAATAACCTAAAAATTAATACAATTAAAAAACGTTTAAAATAATATAAAAATTAAGTAATGATTAAAAAACCCTATTGGATTAGTATTTCGAATTTCTTTCAAAAGTCACGTATCTCGGATATACTTGAATTTTACACCCGGCTAGCAACATTTTAATTACCCGTAAGTTAACTAGAAATAAAACTAAATAAACTACGAAAAATGTAATTTGACAATTAAATATGCCTTGAAAACTGTGGTTCCGTCATATTGAAAAACCAGGGTTGTTCAAAATGCTTTTTTTTTCAAAATGCAAAATACAAAATACTTTCTCCATAACTCAAAATGCAAAATACGAAATGTATTTTGAAATTTGGTTTTTTTAAATGCAAAATGTAAAATGGTTTTTGCAGCTTAAAATGAAAATACAAAATGCTTTAGTGGTAACTAATTACCACAATTAGTTTGTAATAATTAATAATTAATTAGTAATTTATTAATAATTATTACGTAGAGATTTCAAAAACATCCACACAGCCATCGTTTTAAAAAAAGGGCACTGTATGAATGTTGGTCTGCTTCTGAATAAGTGAGTAACCGAGTACCGCCATCTATGATTACTTGGGAGTAAATAGCAGACGAACTTTCTCTACAAGAGCTGCGATGATGGTACCAGAGTAAAAACATTTTAAAAAGGTTTTTCCACATATCAAACCCACAAAATGCAAAATTCAAAATAGTTTCCTAGAAACTCAAAATGTAAAATGCAAAATAGTTTCCTAGAAACTCAAAATGTAAAATACAAAATATTTTCCTAGAAACTCAAAATGTAAAATGCAAAATAGTTTCCTAGAAACTCAAAATGTAAAATACAAAATATTTTCCTAGAAACTCAAAATGTAAAATGCAAAATAGTTTCCTAGAAACTCAAAATGTAAAATACAAAATATTTTCCTAGAAACTCAAAATGTAAAATGCAAAATAGTTTCCTAGAAACTCAAAATGTAAAATTCAAAATAGTTTCCTAGAAACTCAATATGTAAAATGCAAAATAGTTTCCTAGAAACTAAAAATGTAAAATGCAAAATAGTTTCCTAGAAACTCAAAATATAAAATGCAAAATAGTTTCCTAGAAACTAAAAATGTAAAATGCAAAATAGTTTCCTAGAAACTCAAAATATAAAATGCAAAATAGTTTCCTAGAAACTCAAAATGTAAAATGCAAAATAGTTTCCTAGAAACTCAAAATGCAAAATAGTTTCCTAGAAACTCAAAATGTAAAATGCAAAATGCAAAATAGTTTCCTAAAAACTCAAAATGTAAAATGCAAAATAGTTTCCTAGAAACTCAAAATGTAAAATGCAAAATAGTTTCCTAGAAACTCAAAATGTAAAATGCAAAATAGTTTCCTAGAAACTCAAAATGTAAAATGCAAAATAGTTTCCTAGAAACTCAAAATGTAAAATGCAAAATAGTTTCCTAGAAACTCAAAATGTAAAATTCAAAATAGTTTCCTAGAAACTCAATATGTAAAATGCAAAATAGTTTCCTAGAAACTAAAAATGTAAAATGCAAAATAGTTTCCTAGAAACTCAAAATATAAAATGCAAAATAGTTTCCTAGAAACTAAAAATGTAAAATGCAAAATAGTTTCCTAGAAACTCAAAATATAAAATGCAAAATAGTTTCCTAGAAACTCAAAATGTAAAATGCAAAATAGTTTCCTAGAAACTCAAAATGCAAAATAGTTTCCTAGAAACTCAAAATGTAAAATGCAAAATGCAAAATAGTTTCCTAAAAACTCAAAATGTAAAATGCAAAATAGTTTCCTAGAAACTCAAAATGTAAAATGCAAAATAGTTTCCTAGAAACTCAAAATATAAAATGCAAAATAGTTTCCTAGAAACTAAAAATGTAAAATGCAAAATAGTTTCCTAGAAACTCAAAATATAAAATGCAAAATAGTTTCCTAGAAACTCAAAATGTAAAATGCAAAATAGTTTCCTAGAAACTCAAAATGCAAAATAGTTTCCTAGAAACTCAAAATGTAAAATGCAAAATGCAAAATAGTTTCCTAAAAACTCAAAATGTAAAATGCAAAATAGTTTCCTAGAAACTCAAAATGTAAAATGCAAAATAGTTTCCTAGAAACTCAAAATGTAAAATGCAAAATAGTTTCCTAGAAACTCAAAATGTAAAATGCAAAATAGTTTCCTAGAAACTCAAAATGTAAAATGCAAAATAGTTTCCTAGAAACTCAAAATGTAAAATTCAAAATAGTTTCCTAGAAACTCAAAATGTAAAATTCAAAATAGTTTCCTAGAAACTCAATATGTAAAATGCAAAATAGTTTCCTAGAAACTAAAAATGTAAAATGCAAAATAGTTTCCTAGAAACTCAAAATATAAAATGCAAAATAGTTTCCTAGAAACTAAAAATGTAAAATGCAAAATAGTTTCCTAGAAACTCAAAATATAAAATGCAAAATAGTTTCCTAGAAACTCAAAATGTAAAATGCAAAATAGTTTCCTAGAAACTCAAAATGCAAAATGGTTTCCTAGAAACTCAAAATGTAAAATGCAAAATGCAAAATAGTTTCCTAAAAACTCAAAATGTAAAATGCAAAATAGTTTCCTAGAAACTCAAAATGTAAAATGCAAAATAGTTTCCTAGAAACTCAAAATGTAAAATGCAAAATAGTTTCCTAGAAACTCAAAATGTAAAATGCAAAATAGTTTCCTAGAAACTCAAAATGTAAAATGCAAAATAGTTTCCTAGAAACTCAAAATGTAAAATGCAAAATAGTTTCCTAGAAACTCAACATGTAAAATGCGAAATACTTTTTCTAACTCGAAATGCATTTTGAACAACCATGTTGAAAACACAGACTGCTACAAAGTGAAAAAATCTCTCAAATTCGCCGTAACCACACCAAACCGAAAAAAAAGTCTAATTTAGCATTCAGTGTCGTCATTAGTCCAAATTAAGTCTTTAAAAATGTACAAATTACAGTGACCACCACCGCCAGAGACAAAGGAACAAGTGAAACATGAAACACAATGCGGAGCCTGGATTAGACAAGCTTATTAAAATCCCAACCCGACCGACCAAGTGACAAGACGAAAATTAAGAAAATATTTCCAAGCACGTATCAACGTGAAAAAAAAAATGATATTTATTCCAGGATAATAATAACATTGGCCGGCTCGCGTCGTCAGTCTGCGTAGAATAAAGGCGCTTTTTACAGCTCGCAGCCCCGTGGCTAAGACCTTGACCTTGAAAAAGATAATGAACGTACACTCCACCGAGACGTAATCATTATTAAACTCAAATACTAAAAAAAAACTAATCTCCATTTCATTGCTTGGTTTACATTCAACCTCTTTTCTTTTGAACGCTTCAAGACACAGATGTGCCGAGAGAGAGAGAAAAACTGCTACTTATTATTACTCCGTTTAGGATACACCGTTGCTAATTTACCCAGAGCTTCGACCACGTTGCGTAATTTTCATATTCGCTTAAATTATGAAAAGACTTAAGGGCTAATACGTGGGATATTCAGATGACGTCAGACCACCTCTAACTCTTGATAAAAGTATTATAAAAGATGCATTCTTACGCAAAGTATATCATAAACCTATGGTCACAAGAAACAAATAAACAAACGTCTGACAAAATACCGTATACTTCTTAGAAAGTTAACTTTATTATATTGAAATAAACATGGAATTCCAAATAAAACTATACCCTAAAATATTTAAAATGTGAATATCATTAAATAAAATATAAAAATAATAATAATCAGCTAGGCTAATACCCAAGGCACCACCTTAGGCCTAAGTCATCAAGCGACGAATTTCCTCCAAAAATTAATCCCGTCATCGTACCTACTTCACCCACAAACTTCAGCGACTAGGGAAAACTCAAGAGTATAAAAAATACCGAGATTTTATTAAAAACAGAAAAAGGTTTAACACTGCAAATTTGGCAAGACAATTTAAAAGCTTATTTTGAAATTCTGATATTAACCTCACATTTCTCGAAAACCCTTCTAACACTGTTAATCGTAAGTAAAATTTAAAACCCTATTTTAAAATCTGGAAAATCCCGCGATTAGCCTCACATTTCAAAAAACAAATCTTTGTCCCGAACACATCACTTCAGTCAGGCTAATTTGCCGAATCTTAAGACTACGAAAATATTCGACTCTAAATACATTAACATTAAATTAAATTAAATTTACCGCCAAATGACGTTAAATTACCGAGCGAGGCTGTACCGAAGTTGAAACCCGGTACATTTTAGAGGCATACAACGTTTCAGCTGACGTCGGTGGGGTAATTACGACGTTGGGAAAATTTCGTGAACCAAACTTTGGCAACGCGTGACTGAAGGTTCAAACGAGTGAAAAAGAAGTGAACCACGCCGCTAAAAAGCGAGAGGCAAGAGCGGGCATGCGTGAAAAGAAGCAACATTTCCAACGAAGGGCCACTACTTTTCCTGGTATAAGGATTATTATCAGGATCGGTCGCTGAAGAGGAAATGTAAGTCTTTAGGTCAGCGGGGAAAGTAGAGAAAACCCGCGGCTCAGAAAAGATATTTTTCTCCGGGCCCACACATTATGGCTCATCGGGATAAAAAAAATTCTTAATAATAATAATAATGATATTGAAATGTTAAAAAAAGGTGAGTACGTTGAAGGCCAAGTGATTGCCAACTTCCGATGTGAAAAGTGTTAAGAACGATATTACCGTAAGATGAAATTGACCGTGATATTGGAGGGGAATTGCTGCCGGTGTTTTATCTTGTTTTTCATTTTGATAAAATGGGCGGTTCTATTTTAAATCCTTATCATTAAATTCAGAATTAAAGTAATTTGGTTTCCAATAAAATTTTTTATGAAACGTGTTGTTTGTAATTTTAGATAAAAGTAGTTTAATTTAATCAATCAGGGTTGCCACACGTCAGGGAAATCAGGGAAAAGTCAGGGAATTTAAAAATGGGCCTAAAAAGTCAGGGAATTTTAAGAATTGGTAAAAATTCAGGGAAAAGTCAGGGAATTCAATTTTATTTTGGCACTTCTTGAAGGTAATTTAACTCTAGATCTATGACAAATTCCACGATTATCATTTATTTCCTTGAATGTTTGGCTAATTTTTTCAACATTGCAATAACCTTTTTACTGAAATATAAGTCCATCTATATTTATTAACTTCTGATAAAAGTAAAATATAAAAGAAAAATTTTGGCCTTAATAAGTCCGGGAAAATCTCTTAAAATGGTCAGGAAAAACTGGGAATAGTCAGGGAATTTGAATCTGAAAATTTTGTGGCAACCCTGTCAATTAAAGAATTTTAAAAAATGTTTTTCGAAATGAAAGGAGAGTTGTACTTTATTAAAGTTAAACGTGAATATATGTTAATTATTTTTAATCTACCAATTTCGAGAAATAAATTTTAATAAAACATAAATATACGTTAGGTTTATTATTTAATATGAAAGTCGTTTTAATTTAGTTAGTCTTAAAAAATTTGGAATTAAAAAATTGGTTTTAGTTATTATTTTATGATCGTGAATGTATTTTAATTATTCTTAAGCTACCAATTTCGGGAAAAAATTTACGTTTTAATAATAATAATAATAATCAGTACACACAATCCCCCCGATGTTATAACTATATTTTAAATATTAAATTGAAATTTGAACAAACTTCCAACCATCTTGTACATTAACTTAAGAAACCCAAAAGGAGCTTTATCGAAAATGAATTTTTAGAGTTACATGGTTTTGGAAATAAGGTAGTGAAACGCGAACGAGTAACAATTGGTACGAAATTCAAATTTGACAATAGTGCGTACGCGGGTCGTTTGGGTCCCGCGAATTGGCCAGAAATCTCACTTAAAACTAAAATTACTTAATGCAACCGAAAATATAATATTCAATCAAGTCGATCTTAATTTAAAAATATGTAAATTTTAGGGAAAAAATCCCCAAAAACCACTAAAATGGGCAAAATGATTAACTTATCCGATTCCAAAAATGTATAACGGGCTACCGAGGGCATGCCATATGCTTTCGATTGACATATCACCGGCCCTTCTAGACCTAATTGTTGAAGAGTGATGTGCAATACGGCAGCGGTGGCATCGGCTACACTGTACGTGAGCCCAGTACGCACAGAGTCTTTAGGATTGTATGTACAAAAGGAAAAAAGCTTGACCTTGGAAAAAATTACAAAAACGTTGCGAAAAATTCGGCCCAAAAACTAATAGCGTTTTCCATTTGATTGCTCGAGATTAACTCCGAATCTGTCTCTGACGTCATACATCTCGCCCCAATCGACTAGAGTAAAACCGCAAATGGAACATTCCATTAGCATATTCCCGCACTTTGTTGTTTTTCGTCTGCTACTAATTTGAATTTTCGCTTCTTGGTCGGCCATTTGGCGAACAAATCTAAAAGGAACACGCAAAAGTTTACTCCGATCTCGATCTCGAATTCTCGATCCGTTGATCTGTCGAAATCAGCAGATCGTTTTTGGGCGATCTCAGAGCACCCGAGAGCGACTTTATCGGAGCAGATCCGAGCTCGCAAATGGAACACAAAATGT
The DNA here is from genome assembly GCF_980474605.1 of Leiobunum rupestre. Taxonomy (NCBI): domain Eukaryota; kingdom Metazoa; phylum Arthropoda; class Arachnida; order Opiliones; family Sclerosomatidae; genus Leiobunum; species Leiobunum rupestre. The sequence continues at coordinate 44,161,129 of NC_143386.1, read as the reverse complement.
TGATCAGAGCGATCCAGAGCGCTCGAGAGCAGTCAAATGGAAAACGCTATTATTAATTCAATTTATACCAAATACCGATAAGCGATAGCATAAATCTCATGATATACTGGAGAAAATTTCTTTGGGGAAACATTTGAGCGCCATCAAACGGTAGAAACCTTTAAAAATAATCACGTGGTTATAAAATTGTTGTAAAGTTTACCGTTAAACACCGACTTCCAGCTTCAATAAATAAATCTTTAAAAGTTTAACTTTTAAAGAAAGTCATACTTAAAATTGGTTGTATACTATTGGACCGAATCAAGTTTGACCGAATCCCATTGAACCGAAAAGTATTTTCGTTTATAGCCCAACATGGCGGGATTCAGTTGAATGGGAAATTTAAATCTGGTTCGTTTTCACTTCGGGTAGGTTAGTTCAGGTTTTGTTAGGTTAGGTTAGGTTAGTTCAGGTTGGGTTCGGTTGGGTTAAGTTAGATATGGTAGGCAACTATTTCACGTCGGGTCTTATCAAGGTTATTTTCCAAAATTAAACCCGGAAAATATAAAATTTCAAGGGAAAAAGTTCTAAAAATACACGTCGGTACGAAATAATAAATATTTAAGACATAGTTTAGTCCAAATTAGATATACTATCGTCACGTAACCTACGATATATAAATATGTATCACTAACGGTATATTGAATGAAAAGCGCGCAAAACGCGGTTTTCGGTCGATTGGAATTCGGTTGAATGGTACATTCGGACGAAAAAAGATTAGTTTGTTAAACTTAATTTATCGACGACTAGGACATAAGTATTATTATTGTGATTGTGATGTTAAGTCTGACTAGAAATTTGAAAAAAATATTAGATTAAAACACGTTTTTAACCAAGTCTTAGCGAAGCAGCCACAATGTTTTGACTACGGCCAAACCCGATCGCGGAAGCGCGCTGTAGAAGTTGGCAGTGCTATGACGAATTTCCGGGAACATTAGAACAAGTTAGCTGAGACCAAAAAAATTACTATCGCCTATTGGCCGAATGAATTAATGCCCCAAAAACCAAATGAGCCAAGTATCTCATTCAATTTGGTTCATTTAAACTAACTCACGTGTCAGGGGAAAATTAGACCATGATTCCCTAGGATCGCCCCCTGAGAATAAATAAATACATTTTCGGCTAAGCGGTTGTTTATGGTGGGCGGGTGCCATTTCAAACACGTACTCCCACTTTTGGCGCGAAAATATTCGACAACACAAGTGGTTTTTCGTTGGCGCCGTAATTCTTAGTCATTTAAAAACAAGTCAAAAATTTCTTCTTTTTTATTCATAAATTCTCGCGTCACTAAAAAGATTTTAGGTAAATATTTGAAAGCGATAGTTCAAAATGTAAACTAAGCGAAAAGTTGAAACTAGAATATATACAGGTAAACAGAATATGTGAGTGTCGTTCTGTTCGCCTCGGGATTCCCGGGAAAAAAGCCACGCCCCTACGCCTTTCCTAGCGTAATCTTTACCCCCTTTTCAGCTGTTAAGGGGGAAGACAATCCGGTACGATTTCAGACTATCTTTCCCTGTAGGCGGAGAATATAATCCGGGTATCATGGAAAACAGAGGATATAGTTGCGGCTGCATATTCTCAGTTAATCTAAATATATTCTTGGTTGAATATTTAATCATGGTCCGATATAAGCTTACTCAAGACGCTATATATATTATATATTATTTTAGCTAATAATCAGCAAGGCACCACCCTAGGACCAAGTCATCTAGCGACTTTTAATGCTTCGTTCACTATCTCGTCCTATTAAATTTCCGATAAGCGTTTATAATTATCAGACAACCAGCCAACGGTTATTTACGTTGAAATGACAAGTAAATACTGGAAAAGATAACTATTATTTTATTTTTATTTAAATATTAATTAATTTCTGATTGCTAATAAATTTCTTTGGTAGTTGTAGTTTATTGATGAGTTAAAATTCTCGGTTATTCTGTCAATACCAGTTTTTGTGACATTCGTTAGAAAAAGTACTGGAGGACTCAGCAATTCATATTTATCTCCAATTAGTATTCATTTGAAAATATAGATGGCACTAAAAAAACGTAGAAGCGCCATCTAACAAATCGTAGCCGAACCATTATAAAAAAACGCCATTAAAGGGAATATAGCCTCAACGCATTCGTTGAGACCGTTGCTAACGTGACGTATAGGATCTTGTTGAACACTTTGTAAAATATTATCTGTTTCGGGCTTGCGGCGTCTGCAGCTAGCCTTCCGTGCAGTGGCGTAGCTGATGGTCCGCAGGGCCCGCGGTGCGGGGGGGCCTCGAGTTTCAAGGGTGCCCCGCTAACCATAAAAAAAATAAATAGGGGGGGCCTTAGAGAGATTTTTGCGGGGGGGCCTCTGAGTTCTCAGCTACGCCACTGCTTCCGTGCTGAGACATCACGTGACTGTTGAGCAACGGAGAAACCTGCTCTTACAGCCGATAACTTCGTTGCTCAGCGGACGGGCAACGTGACGTCAAAACCGGGAGTCAAAAACCCGTTCAGCTCAGCGCTGAGCTTTTTTAGACTTACTGTCATATACGCCTATATTAAAAGGTGTGTAAAAACGTCGACCCACCCTGCGAAATTTTAATTTATATGAAGACGAATTTCCTGTCTTGCGTAGTTTCGTGTTTTCGGTTTAAAATCGTCGGCGTTTCAGACGACTTGTTCCACACCAAATACCTGCGGTTCTACTCCCTTTAAATCATTCGGAAAGATCAACCATGTTAGTCACTTCAAGTCAAGTCAAGAATCAGGCCCGTAGCCAGGATTTTTCAGTTGAGGGGGCCCAGCAAATTCCTAAGAGGGCACGTTTAGTGCCTTACAGAGAGTTTGGGGCGTCCGGTTCAAAATGTGTATATATCGCCCTAATATATGTCACAACTAAAGTAAATTAGGAACAAATATTCCTAAATATTGAAAAAGAAATGATTTAAACATGATAAATTTAGTGGATTTAGAAGCATTTACATCGGCTTCTCCCAATCTTTTCAGATGTTAATCGGGGCACAACGATATTGTAAGGGGGCACAGAAACATTTTGAGGGGGCACGATGGGGCACTCACGGATATTTTTTGAGGGGGCACAAATTATTTTTGAGGGGGCCAGGCCCCCTCAGGCCCCCTTGCTGGCTACGGGCCTGTCAAGAATTCCGAACTCGACCTATTAACTCACGTTTCTTTTAGCCAGAGCAGTGAGCACCCTAAAATCCTTGTTCATAATTTCAGTGGATGTTAAAAAGTACAACTAAATACAATACTTCACACTACTAAAGTTTTTAGAATAATCCCTAGACACTTATTTCCAAATAAAATACTCACTTCCGGTAACGTTATGACGTAAGCCTACTCCATTGTGATCAGGGTTGAACATAAGGATCTTTTTTTTAAGATAGTAGTCACTGACGAGTGGGGTAAAAATGGCGTTTATTCCTATTCGACCGAAATCCCATTCGACCGAAAGAATTTTAAAATGTAGCCCAATTGGCGGGGTGATTTGGTATTTTATTTATAAGGTATGTACTATCGAAGATCCATGTTTAGGTTAGGTTAGGTTAGGTTAGGTTAGGTTAGAGTTGGTTAAGTTTACTATTTCAGTTTTGATTCAGTTACTTTTCTTGACTAGGTGAAGATAAAAATATAATTCATGCTCATTCCATTTTATTTTCAAATAAATGCATAGTACACATAAAAGCGACTTCAGTAACTAAATTGAAAACATAGCAAAAGTCAATTTATATAGCAGCGTTCGGTCGAATGGGACACATAAAAGCGTTCGGTCGAATGGGACACATAAAAACCGCACGTTTCGGCGGAATTCGGTCGAATGGGACACCTCAAAAACCGCCTTCGGTCGAATGGGATTTCGGTCGAATGGGACTAAAGCAAAAATGGGGGTATAAAAACCAGAAGGACAGGCAACATTTTACTTTACCCGTCAGAATTAAAATAGGAATTTATTATCACTTGAGTTACATGACTTGGGCCGTAACATTTTTTTTTTTAAATAAAACGGGATTGATGAATGATGAATTTATGATACGTCATATTCGCCATTATTTATGAATATATAGGTAATTTTTTCACTAGTCAAATTGACTAGTGAGTCCCCAGATTTCGATGAATTTTAGTAGTCAGAACTAGAGGTCGGCGTTTGACTAAGAAATTATACGATTGTTTATATTTATCCATAACCGAGAATTATTCAGAAATATTCGAAAAACAATGATTAATTTTGCATGTTAAATCGTTGTTTAATCGTATAATTTATTCGTATAAATCAAATAATACTAATTTTAATGATTAATTTAATTTTTGCGTTTAATTTATTTGTTCCTCCGACCTCTAGACTCAGAACATTTATTTTAGTAGTCAAATGCCGTGACTAGTGCCTTATGTCCAACCCTGATTGTGATATCCTGCTACATAAATATTCGGTTTACTCTGTCTTTCACTGGAAGTCGGCTGACTGCAATACACATGTGCCATGCAGTCAGCCTAGTTCCAGTGAAAGACAGAGTAAACCGACTATTTATGAAGTCGGCCTTTAAACGGAAATTTACCACGCAAAAGCTATTTCTTTTAAATATCAGCGCGTGGACGAAAAAACGGTTAAGATAAAGCGATTAATCTCAAATCCGTTATAAGAAATACAACGCCGACTTCCTAAAAGAATATACCCCAGAAAAAAACTGCTAGTATCAAAAGTAAATAGACATAAACATAAAGTATCTAACTTGAACTTGAGCACGGGTCATGTAATCTAGGGCATTGAACAAGGTACGTGCGTAAACTGGCCTCAAAAAGAATAACCAGAGAATATACGCTAAATTCCGCCAGAGTCGCTAGTATCGTCTGACACTACTTTACCTGATTACAGGAACTTTATCAGAATATGTACTGCGCCGCGATAAAAAGAAGTTTGCTTTTTTTCAAGAATTTTATAATGAAATATCTAATCTTGTGAGTGTTTACAAAAGTTACATCCTAAAATTGCTTACGAAGCTATTTCTTTCTATTCATAATAAAATATTATTTTAATTGCCATTTATCAAAGTACGAAAATTGCTTGATTAGAATTATCAAAAAGGCTTCAAATTATTACACAGAAGCCACTTTTGTTTTTTTTTGTTTTTTTTTTAAATTGGCGAATTTTAAGCAATTTAATTGGTTCTTTAAATTGAACGGTCTTAATTGTAAAAGCAAAAATTTCTTTAGGAGAAATTTAAAATTATATCAAAAACCTGACATGTTAACTTTTTCCGTGTACCAGATGTCGCCCACAGTCTGAAACGTAGAAATTTTTAATTATATTAAAACAGCGACATTTTTCCATGTTTCTTCTTACGTTGAAATTTTCCTTTATTGAATTAATAGACAGGTTAAGCTAGCCCTCAAACGGGGAAACTTGTTGACGTAGCTTTATTCTGTACAATTTAATATCCTACTAGTTCCCTCTACACGTTTTCAAGGGGTAGCTTAACCTCTCTATTGTTTATGGTTTTTTCATATATTTTTTGTAATTGATGAGTAAATATTTTTTGTATTAGAAGAGTAAATATTTTTGTAATTGATGAGTAAATATTTTTTGTATTAGAAGAGTAAATATTTTTTGTAATAGACGAGTAAATATTTTTGTAATAGATGAGTAAAAATATTTTTGTAATAGATGAGTAAAAATATTTTTGTAATAGATGAGTAAATATTTTTGTAATACATGAGTAAACATTTTTTGTAATAGATGAGTAAATATTTTTGTATTAGATGAGTAAATATTTTTTGTAATAGAATATTAAATATTTTATATAATAGATGAGTAAATATTTTTTGTAACAGATGAGTAATTTTTTTTAAATAAATGAGTAATATTTTTTAAATAAATGAGTAAATATTTATTCCCAAAATGGTAAACTATAGTAAAAATAAAAGCTTATTCAAATGGGAACTCTAATGGCTTCGCTCTTAATGTTGGTTTCCCTGTAAGCAATTTGCAAATCGGTGCATTATGTAGTAGGAGAGAATAAGACAAACCACAAGTCAGTGTTGGCGCCCAAGGAGCCTCTTGACCCTGTTCCGTATATGAACGTATTTTACGATTTCTTTCCGATAAATCGTTCGATAAGAGACGAGGCGAACGTGAGCAGAGACTCATAAAAGTTGTAATCTCAAAAATATACGATTATCATTTCCCCTTGAATAAACAAAGGAGCGGCAAAGAACTCCGGGAGAACGCTGTGAAATCCTTAAAATAGGCAGATTAACAGAAACGTCTCAGAAAGCCAGATAAGATTGCCCACTTTTTACAGGTCGTAAAAGAGAACAAGTTGGTAGAAACCAAAATATAGTCCGGCGCCTAAGTCACCGTCTAGCGCAGTAATACTATTTAAATGTTAATTTAATAAATTTAACATCAATTAAATTTTTATCTTAATTGGTCTTTAATTATTTTTAATTTTCATTTAACATTAATTAAATTCTTAATCTTAATTGCTCATTAATCATTTTTTAATTTTCATTTAACATAAATTAAATTCGTATTCTTAAATTTAACATTAATTAAATTCGTATTCTTAAATTTACCATTAATTAAATTCTTAATCTTAAATTTACCATTAATTAAATCCTTAATCTTAAATTTATCATTAATTTAATTTTCATATCACATTTTTATTTCCTAATTTTCATTTCACATTTTCATTTCTTAATCTTAATTTAACAGATTTATTTATCAATCTTAATTTAACATATTTATTTCTTAATCTTAATTTAACATGTTTATTTAATGATCTTAATTTAACGTGTTTATTTAATGATCTTAATTTAAATTATTTATTTATTAATCTTTACTTAACAAGTTTATTTATTTCCCTAGAAAAGACAGCGACGAAGCGAAACGAAGCGAATCTAAAAGCCCTCTATACCTTACAAGCCAGTTGACAGATATCCAATTTCAATTTTATGTTGTCAAAAACATTTTCCGTTGCCATGGCAAAACCGTTACCCATTGAATAAATTCTCTTTATTGTGAGGTATAGCAGGCATTTTTACATGCTTTTATACCCTAAAATGGCGGCGTATTTTCAAGCGCAAAATGAATTTTAAGATTCACCAATTATTATGAATTTAGTTTCACTTTGAAAATGGTCATATGCCTTGTTAACTATTGTTCGAGTAGTTCAATTACTTTATTCGATACCGAAGGTAATAGGCGATATAATAAAGTAACGTGGCCTTCTTGTTTTGATGGGAAAGGCCACCTTCCACTATGCTTCCATTAGCTTTCCCACCAAAGAGCCTATGAATTCATCCGTAGGCTTTAACTGTACTATTTCGTTATCCCATTTTAACAAGTTGAGCAAGCATATCTGACTTTATAATATCGCCTATTGTAAAAGGGATCACCACAAAGGCCTAATTTGATAAATTTTGCCAACTTCTCTTCGTAGATATTCCTGTAATCATTTGCTATTTTGTTTAAATAACCCAGGTTTAAAATCTTATCTGGTTTTGTTTAGGGCCCATAACGATATTAATTTAAACATTTCAAAGAATAAATCTAATTTTCGTACGGTTTGTCGCCTCGTTGAGATGACCAACAAAATGGCTACCTATTTTGCAGCTACGCGCGAAATTGTTTGAATTCTTGACCCCCCTCCCGGTTTCCATGGAGACCATAGGCCCCTCCCTTAGATGCAAACTATGTATAGGGATAATATATCAACATTTTGGCACAGTGGCGTTTAAATTATTTCGATAAATTGTTTTAGTGCAATCACTGGTACGAACTTAACTTGAGTATCCAAATTCAGTTTTGGTATATGAAATAGCAGGCTTAAAATTCTTTACTTAAATCAATAATGAATTTACCAAACCACCTCATGTTGTAACAGTAAGCTCCTTCCTCCTAAAATAAGACATCGCGATTGTATATCATACATGCTATTGAAGTGCACGCCGGTGACCAGTGATGGGCACCGCTCCTCTCATTGTGAGCGCTTTTGTTATTTTGAGCGAAATTGAGCGGCAAATTGTTTTTTTTTAAAGAGCGTGAAACGAAAATGAGAGGAGCGCCAATTTCAGCGCTCAGAAAAGAACAAAAAAAGAGGAGCACTGATTTTACCACTCAAAAAAGAGCGAAAAGAGAGGGGCGCGATTTTACCGCTGAAAAAAAAAGCGAAAAGAGAGGAGCGCGATTTTACCGCTCAAAAAAGAGAAAAGAGAGGAGCACCGATTATACCACTCAAAATAGAGCGAAAAGAGAGGAGCGTGATTTTACCGCTCAAAAAAGAGCGAAAAGAGAGGAGCGCGATTTTACCGCTCAAAAAAGAGAGAAAAGAGAGGAGCGCAATTTTACCACTCAAAAAAGAGAAAAGAGAGGAGCACGATTTTACCGCTCAAAAAAGATAGAAAAGAGAGGAGCGCGATTTTACCGCTCAAAAAAGAGAAAAGAGATGAGCGTGATTTTACCGCTCAAAAAAGAGCGAAAAGAGAGGAGCGCGATTTTACCGCTCAAAAAAGAGAAAAGAGATGAGCGTGATTTTACCGCTCAAAAAAGAGCGAAAAGAGAGGAGCGCGATTTTACCGCTCAAAAAAGAGAAAAGCGAGGAGCGTGATTTTACCGCTCAAAAAAGAGCGAAAAGAGAGGAGCACGATTTTACCGCTCAAAAAAGATAGAAAAGAGAGGAGCGCGATTTTACCGCTCAAAAAAGAGAAAAGAGATGAGCGTGATTTTACCGCTCAAAAAAGAGAAAAGATATGAGCGTGATTTTACCGCTCAAAAAAGAGCGAAAAGAGAGGAGCACCGATTATACCACTCAAAATAGAGCGAAAAGAGAGGAGCGTGATTTTACCGCTCAAAAAAGAGCGAAAAGAGAGGAGCGCGATTTTACCGCTCAAAAAAGAGAGAAAAGAGAGGAGCGCAATTTTACCACTCAAAAAAGAGAAAAGAGAGGAGCACGATTTTACCGCTCAAAAAAGATAGAAAAGAGAGGAGCGCGATTTTACCGCTCAAAAAAGAGAAAAGAGATGAGCGTGATTTTACCGCTCAAAAAAGAGCGAAAAGAGAGGAGCGCGATTTTACCGCTCAAAAAAGATAGAAAAGAGAGGAGCGCGATTTTACCGCTCAAAAAAGAGAAAAGAGATGAGCGTGATTTTACCGCTCAAAAAAGAGCGAAAAGAGAGGAGCGCGATTTTACCGCTCAAAAAAGAGAAAAGAGATGAGCGTGATTTTACCGCTCAAAAAAGAGCGAAAAGAGAGGAGCGCGATTTTACCGCTCAAAAAAGAGAAAAGCGAGGAGCGTGATTTTACCGCTCAAAAAAGAGAAAAGAGATGAGCGTGATTTTACCGCTCAAAAAAGAGCGAAAAGAGAGGAGCGCGATTTTACCGCTCAAAAAAGATAGAAAAGAGAGGAGCGCGATTTTACCGCTCAAAAAAGAGAAAAGAGATGAGCGTGATTTTACCGCTCAAAAAAGAGCGAAAAGAGAGGAGCGCGATTTTACCGCTCAAAAAAGAGAAAAGAGATGAGCGCGATTTTACCGCTCAAAAAAGAGAAAAGATATGAGCGTGATTTTACCGCTCAAAAAAGAGCGAAAAGAGAGGAGCGCGATTTTACCGCTCAAAAAAGATAGAAAAGAGAGGAGCGCGATTTTACCGCTCAAAAAAGAGAAAAGAGATGAGCGTGATTTTACCGCTCAAAAAAGAGCGAAAAGAGAGGAGCGCGATTTTACCGCTCAAAAAAGAGAAAAGAGATGAGCGCGATTTTACCGCTCAAAAAAGAGAAAAGAGATGAGCGCGATTTTACCGCTCAAAAAAGAGAAAAGAGATGAGCGTGATTTTACCGTTTAAAAAAGAGCGAAAAGAGAGGAGCGCGATTTTACCGCTCAAAAAAGAGAAAAGAGAGGAGCGTGATTTTACCGCTCAAAAAAAGAGAGAAAAGAGAGGAGCACCGATTTTACCACTCAAAAAAGAGCGAAAAGATACGGGCGCCGATTTTACAGTTCAAAAATACGTGAGCGTGAGCGGATATTAGGCTAACGAGTGCGAGCGGTGAGTGAGCTGAGCGGCTCTTTGACGAAAATGCCCAACACTGCCGGTGACCGGGTTCCGAAGTGATATTTAACACGTGGTAAATAAAGTAGTAAATAACGTAATGTTATAAAATGGGAAAAGTTTTAAATAATGTGATGGTATAAAATGGGAAAAGTTTTAAATAATGTGATGGTATAAAATGGGAAAAGTTTTAAATAATGTGATGGTATAAAATGGGAAAAGTTTTAAATAATGTGATGGTATAAAATGGGAAAAGTTTTAAATAATGTGATGGTATAAAATGGGAAAAGTTTTAAATAATGTGATGGTATAAAATGGGAAAGTGGTAAATAATATATTTTCATGAATTATTTACAAAATTCAAAAATGAAACCTTGGATGAATGAAGATTCGATCGTGATCAATTAATAATTGTTAATTAAACTTAAATAGAAAAATCAATTGTCTTTTAAATAACTATGGTTTTTTGAAACTAGTACAATGCAGACGAAAACGAATTTTTACAGTCATAAAATATAAAATACAACTAGTTAGATTCCACGTTAAAAATTATCAACTTTTAAGCCAAATATTTATATTAACTGCATAAGCCAGCTTGGACTAATTTCATCACGCAATATGATAAAAAATAATCCCATAGATGGCGGCGTGTTTAAGCCTAGCCACCTGGGCCGATCCACTTAACCTCTATCACCCTGCTCGGTTACGGAATATACAAATCGTAAAAACGGTGGAGAAATGTAACACGATTAGGCCCTTCCCCCGCGTTTACCGAAATATCTCACATTCCAAAGTTGCCTTTGACCTTCAATAGCAGGTGACCAGCCGTCATAAGTCCTCTCCTTTGTACCATCTACATAAAAGACCACCACAATGGAGCTCAAAGTCAACATGGTGTCCCGATTTCCAGGAATGGCTCCTTAAATATTCCTCCCTCTGTTGGTGAGCCTAGAGAGGATATTGAAGAGGTTTCAAAACGGAAATGAGACTCCTAATATCGACCCCTCTGGTGTGGAGGTCAAACCCCTGCTCTTTTAAATTGCGAAACAAAGCTAAGTCCTTGGAAGGAAACTGCCTGTATCCGTCCATAAAAATCAAAAGATAGATTTTTATGATTTGTTTATTTTCGCCGAAATTTGATTTTTTTACGTGTCGAAATTCGTAAAAGCTGAAATTTCGCTTTTTATCGTTGTCGTTCGACCATTTTTACGATCTGAATGGCACTCTAGCTTCAAATCTGACAAATACACTCGAGTGCGCGGGTACGACTTCGGGGTCTTCTAGGGCACTAGAGATAACACTGCGGTTGTAAAAAAAAATCTAACTTCGCCGCGAGATGGAGATAAAAAATATTAATTGAAAGACGAGAGTACTTAGCAGCTGCGGTAAGTAGTCCAGATGCCCAAGATGCGCTTTCACGGTGATCCTCTCGAAGGTGATACGATTCCGAGATTTGCCCTGATGACTCATTCCGATGGAAAGTTGAGACATTTCTTTGGAAAAGCCGTAGACCCGTCTGGAAACGCTGTAATTAAAGATATTAATATTTTCATTATTTACAATGAGTTTATCTAAATTTAAATAAGCCATTATGATTGATTGACATCATGGACAAAAGGTTAGGAGTCGTGATTTCAACTGGATTAATATAAGGGCAAATTATTAACTGAAATTTCTAGTGCCGCTTGTAAGAACCTTGGGCGGAGGGTACCCTAAAAAGCATGATTGTGGGCCCCCATCGTGCCGGGCCCCTAAAAACATGTATGTGGGCCTCCATCATACCGGGCCCCTAAAAAATATGATTGTGGGTCCCCTTCGTACCGGGTTCCTAAAAACAAGATTACGGGTCCCAATAGTACCGGGCCCCCTAAAAACCAGATTGTGGGCCCCCATCGTCCCGGGCTCCTAAAAACATGATTGTGAATCCCCAACGTACCGGGCCCCTAAAAACATGTATGTGGGCCCCCATCAAACCGGGTCGCTAAAAACATGTTTGTGGGTCCCCATCGTACCGGGTCCCTAAAAACATGTTTGCGGGCCCCCATCAGACTGGGCCCTTAAAAACAAGATTGTGGGTCCCCATAGTACCGGGCCCATAAAACAACAAGATTGTGGGTCCCCATAGTACCGGGCCCATAAAAAAAACAAGATTGTGGGTCCCCATAGTACCGGGACCCTAAAAACATAATTGTGGGTCCCCATTTCTTTGCCATCAAGGTTCCGAGTGTATATTGTTTTTCAGCACGACTCCTTACATTTTCTCCATGGTGATATCAAATAAAATTTAATGGTAGTTTCCACAAATATCACCAGATGGCATTCGTAAATGGGGCTAAGGCTGCGCTCGAAATCTGTTGGCATTTTTTGAAACTAATAAGACTCACCCAAATACATTTTTAGCATGTATTTGAAAATAAAATGTAACACAGTGGAGAAAGTAGGCGTGACTTAGAAGTTTCCATTATTGCCGACAGTCGGGTTTCTGTAATGCCCCAAAGCTACGAGAAGCAGCCTGGTGGCTATGACGGGAACTACTAAGCCATTCGACATTCCCTACCAATTAAATTTTCCCGGTTAAATATGTAATTTATAATACAGATGTATAAAACGTTACTTGAGCCATATTAAAAAGCAGAGGCTATTATTAAAATCACAATAACAAATACGCTATATATCATTATGTCACAAAGACGCCATTCTATAAAGCGCCAAAGAAACCTAGTGGAGAAGACGGGAACTACTTACCCCCTCCCCATTTCCAAATCAATTAAATTTTATAGATAAATTTAAAATTTTCAATTTACCTTATAAGCAAAACTTTAAGGCTGTTATAAAAATGCCAAAATTAAAAACGTTATATATACATATCATTACGTCACAAAGACGTCATTCTACAATACGCCAAAACTACGAGAAGCAGCCTGGTGGCGATAACGGGAACTACTAAGCCCCTCCCCAATTAATTTTTACCAGATAATTTTTTTATTTTTAATACTGATTTATAAACAACATTTTAAGGTTTTTATAAAAATCCCAATAATAAATATATATCATTACGTCACAAATTACGTAACAAAGACGTCATTCTTCAAAACTCGTCACGTTCGAAGAACCGTGCACTCATAATGTCTGGCTGCACTAAACCCCACCCACACCCAAGTAAAAATAAACAATACCGGTACATTCATGCGCTACAAGCTTCCCACTATTATTATGATTTGTTTGGCTACATAAAAAAGCAAAAAAAAAAAACATTAAGAGTGCATATCTGTCTTTCGTCAAAAATGAAACCGGAAATTTGGCTAACAGTAACCATTACTTAAGACCGACGCTAAGCGGACACCATAGCCACCCTGTTACAATTACAAGCCGTACCCCCCGTCCCAACCCTCGACTACGCTATCAAATAACGAGGGTAACAATTAGGCTTTTTTTCTTACTGCCAACCGAGCCTAACCTTTACCGACCTCACGAAAGCGTTGAATTTCATCTACAGATAAATATACGCGATAGGCGAGGAAATAACAAAAAAAATGAGTTTTAAAAATTAAAATATATTAAAAGGGCTTATCGGCACCCTTGAAAATGAGTGCTTCTGCGTCACTAGTCAATTCGCCCTAAGAAAGCGATTAAAGATAAAAACGCATTTATAACATTCTCTTGACGTCCGTACGAGATTGAGATTTGTAGCCTTTCTCTTCATAAATATTTTAACAAATTAGATTTTTCAAATCGCGAAGGTCTTTTACAAAGAAACCCCTTCCTTCGTGCAGCCATTATGCTTATCCTGCGTCAATTATAGATTAATCAAGTTGATTGAAAAACGTAGCTAAAATTATTTATCTATTACGAGTATTTTGAAAGAAGTGTTTAACAAAATATTCAAATGTTAAGAGTGTAGTGAAAGCGACATCGATCGGCGGTTTTACTAAGTAGGGAAATTAATTTTTAATTTTTTTATTTTTATGAGGCTGATTTTAAAGCATAATATTTTTAACAATCACGTTTAAATCTCATAATAAGGCTCCTAGAAATGTGTAGGAACTATAGGATAAAAATCCCAAATTGTAGGATAATTATAGAAAAATCCCAAATTGTAGGATAATTATACAAAAATCCCAAATTGTAGGATAATTATAGGAAAATCCCAATATAGGATTTTTATAGGAAAAATAAAAATGTACAGGATATTTATAGGAAAAAAACCCAATATAGGATTTTTATAGGAAAAATCCCAAATTTACAGGATATTTATAGGAAAAAATCCCAATGTATAAGATAAATATAGGATTAATATCCAAAATGTAAAGGTTAACTTTTGAATTAAAACCCCAAAATTATAGGATACATATAGTATTAAATTAAAAAAATTTAGGTTAATTATAAGATTAAAATTACCAATTTATAGCATTGAAATATCGAGATTTACGAGTTTTCTGGAGATATGTATTAAATTCAATTTTGAAATTATAGGAAAATATACAACAAAATTAAAACTATAGGATATTATACAATAATTATATTAAATAATTATAGGATATTATACAATAATTATATTAAATAATTGTAGGAAAATAGAACAAAAATTTCATTGTAGGGTTGTAAAGGACCATTTCAGAATTATAGGAAAATATACGATAATAATTCCATTATAATCTTTTATAGGACCATTTCAGAATTATAGGAAAATATTTGAATATTAGGACCGACATAACAAGATAAAAGCGAAATTTCTACCATATAATTTACATCATTTTGCAAACCCAGCAAATTTCCAAAACAAATGTAGGCATAAATATCGTAATAAAAGTAATTTAATACAACCAACATCGCTGTAGGGTGAAGGGGGAAAGTGTGTTTTAATTATTATTTTTTACTGTCGAAAATAATATTGCGCAACAGTCTACACCAAGAAAAGGATTCGTGTTTTGGCCTACGAAAACGCCACAAAAGGCTCCATGATAAAAGTACGCAAACTGTACCCCGTTCCGTAGCTTTACCTTCGCTACCAGTTAACCCGCTAAAAGGTTAGCAAGGATTTCCAGGCGTTTTATCAAAAGGAGTATTTTCGAACACGACATTAAAATGAAAAAAAAAACAAGCTTGTGACGTTCGAGTCGCGTTCGCATTGGGCCGAATCCCGCCGAATTGGCCAAACTTAGCTAAGAAGGTGTTTGATTTCAACGCGAACAGGACGCTTTAGGTCTTGAAAAACATTGAAAATAGAGCCCTCCCTCCAATTCATGGCCAACTTATTTCTGAAAACTAGTAGACAGGATGTAAAAAAGTGCGTAAAGCAGTTTTCAATTCAAGGCCAACACCAGATTGTTTCAAGGCCAGCCGCCCTTTAAAATAAAGGGGGGTTTGCAACTTTGGAGCGTGACGTCAACTCAACTTGCCGGTGTTATTCCTGTTAACGGGCCTTCTACCTTGTCAAACGAGAGACACGTACCCTACCTTCAATCTCCGCTTTCATCTTGACGCGGACCGGGTTATAAACGAAGAGATTCTTTCGATAAGTCAATTCCAAGTTGGAATAAACTCGGTAACAACATTATGGAAAGTCTTTTAACAGACTGCGGTTTCATTTTCGACGCGGAGATTGATGAAGCGGTCGAAAACGTCTACGTGTACGTTTAATAGTCGCACCAGAAGTAAAAGATAAATATAATAATAATAATCATCAGCTAGGCTAATACCCAAGGCACCACCTTAGGATATCAAAAATTAAACTTCTTAAGCTCGAGATATTTGTGAATTTGCCAACTTCATTGATTTAAAATGTAAACAATACACGTCCTGGCGATATTTCTTGATTTATCAGGGATATATCACGATTTATCAGGGATATATCGCGATTTATCAGGGATATACCAAGATTTATCAGGGATATATCTCGATTTATCAGGGATATATCACGATTTATCAGGGGTATATCACGATTTATCAGGGGTATATCACGATTTATCAGGGATATATCACGATTTACCAGGGGTATATCCAGATTTATCAGGGATATATCGCGATTTATCAGGGATATATCGCGATTTATCAGGGATATACCAAGATTTATCAGGGATATATCACGATTTATCAGGGATATATCACGATTTATCAGGGATATATCACGATTTATCAGGGGTATATCACGATTTATCAGGGATATATCACGATTTACCAGGGATATATCCAGATTTATCAGGGTATATCACTATTTAACAGGGATGTATCCAGATTTATCAGGGATGTATCACGATTTATCAGGGATACATCACGATTTATCAGGGGTATATCAAGATTTATCAGGGATATATCAGTATCACGGTTTATTCTGGTTAAATCACGATATATCAGGGTTATTTTCCGATTTATCGGTTCATGGATATTTTCTTATTAATCAGGAATATTTACCAATTTATCAGAAATAATTTTCTGATTTATCAGGGATATTTTCACTGAGAAATAGTTTGCCAAAATCACTCTATTAATTCTAAACGTATATTGAAAAATCAGCGAAAAGCTGCTCAGTTACACGTTTCAGGCGAGTAATATGAACAGTATAGAATGATGAACTCCTCCCCCTAAGAGATATCTTATGCACTTCTGGTCATACGTTGAATTATTGGAAATATTCTCAACAAAAGAATCCAAAAATTTCCAAGTAAAGTCATCCGCATTTCGCATTGGTATTGGTCATGTCGGCCATAGCTAAAAGATAACGTCGAACTCTGTCACCCCCGACCACTTTCGTCCCAGTTGTGGCCCCTAAATTTTCCACTACCAAATAAAACAAGATGTCACGGACATTTAAGTACACACTATCCGAGTTACATGGTTTTAGAAATAAGGTAGCGAAACGCGAAAACGTTCATTTAAATTAATTTTTAGACAAACCGAATTTTCCGAGTTACCTGGTTTTGGAAATATCAAATAAGGTAGCGAAACGCGAAAACGTTCATTTAAATTAATTTTTAGACAAACCGAATTTTCCGAGTTACCTGGTTTTGGAAATATCAAATAAGGTAGCGAAACGCGAAAACGTTCATTTAAATTAATTTTTAGACAAACCGAATTTTCCGAGTTACCTGGTTTTGGAAATATCAAATAAGGTAGCGAAACGCGAAAACGTTCATTTAAATTAATTTTTAGACAAACCGAATTTTCCGAGTTACCTGGTTTTGGAAATATCAAATAAGGTAGCGAAACGCGAAAACGTTCATTTAAATTATTTTTTAGACAAACCGAATTTTCCGAGTTACCTGGTTTTGGAAATATCAAATAAGGTAGCGAAACGCGAAAACGTTCATTTAAATTAATTTTTAGACAAACCGAATTTTCCGAGTTACCTGGTTTTGGAAATATCAAATAAGGTAGCGAAACGCGAAAACGTTCATTTAAATTAATTTTTAGACAAACCGAATTTTCCGAGTTACCTGGTTTTGGAAATATCAAATAAGGTAGCGAAACGCGAAAACGTTCATTTAAATTAATTTTTAGACAAACCGAATTTTCCGAGTTACCTGGTTTTGGAAATATCAAATAAGGTAGCGAAACGCGAAAACGTTCATTTAAATTAATTTTTAGACAAACCGAATTTTCCGAGTTACCTGGTTTTGGAAATATCAAATAAGGTAGCGAAACGCGAAAACGTTCATTTAAATTAATTTTTAGACAAACCGAATTTTCCGAGTTACCTGGTTTTGGAAATATCAAATAAGGTAGCGAAACGCGAAAACGTTCATTTAAATTAATTTTTAGACAAACCGAATTTTCCGAGTTACCTGGTTTTGGAAATATCAAATAAGGTAGCGAAACGCGAAAACGTTCATTTAAATTAATTTTTAGACAAACCGAATTTTCCGAGTTACCTGGTTTTGGAAATATCAAATAAGGTTGCGAAACGCGAAAACGTTCATTTAAATTAATTTTTATACAAACCGGGTTTTCCGAGTTACCTGGTTTTGGAAATAAGGTAGCGAAACGCGAAAAGGTTTATTTAAATTAATTTCTAGACAAACCGAATTTTTCGAGTTACCTGGTTTTGGAAATATCAAATAAGGTTGCGAAACGCGAAAACGTTCATTTAAATTAATTTTTAGACAAACCGAATTTTCCGAGTTACCTGGTTTTGGAAATATCAAATAAGGTTGCGAAACGCGAAAACGTTCATTTAAATTAATTTTTAAACAAACCGAATTTTCCGAGATACCTGGTTTTGGACATATCAAATAAGGTAGCGAAACGCGAAAACGTTCATTTAAATTAATTTTTAGACAAACCGAATTTTCCGAGTTACCTGGTTTTGGAAATAAGGTAGCGAAACGCGAAAAGGTTTATTTAAATTAATTTCTAGACAAACCGAATTTTTCGAGCTTTTAGGAAAAAACGTTTTTGAATAATAAATAATAATAAATAGTAAATATTAAATATTAAAACTTTCGATAATCCACAATTTTGAAACAAATTTATATTTTTGCTATAAATGATGGTTGAAATTATCATTCGTAAAACTAGCATAAAGTCAATTTACCTGGTTTTGGAGCTAAGGTTCAGTTTTGGTAAATATATCTTCAAAGTAAATACTCGTAATTTTTAGTATAAAATGTTTCCTATAGAAATCACAAAAACAACGGTAATTACACTAACAGAAAAAGGGCTTTCTTAATCAAACTGCAGTCAGAAGTAAATAAGATTGCATTATCAAAAAAGGGCTTTCTTAATCAAACTGCAGTCAGAAGTAAATAAGATTGCATTATCAAAAAAAGGGCTTTCTTAATCAAACTGCAGTCAGAAGTAAATAAGATTGCATTATCAGAAAAAGGGCTTTCTTAATCAAACTGCAGTCAGAAGTAAATAATATTAGTATAAAACCGCTTTAAAACAGAACAATTTAAATATAATGAAAAGGTAAATGCCATAAATAATCCTATAATAAATAATTATAATAATAATGCAAATGGAGAGGTAGGAGGGTAAATTTGATTTGTGTGGGGGTTGGTAAATGGTCCAAACTCGTACTTTGGAAAACCAAAATAGAAGAAAATGTTTGAACCTGTACCCATATGAAATCTAACTCCTTAACCCCCACCCAGGGTAGAGGACCCGGGGGTCTTTCACGCTTTGACCCCGTATCGAGGGGCGCGTAAAGAATGCCCTCTATCGGAGAGCCGCGCACCCACTACCAAAGAATTTAAATCTAGCATTTCTTTAGTACATACATAGTTCTTTCGGAGTATTTTTCCCCCTGCCAAGAATACTTCTTGCTCAAGAATGACATTTAAAATAGGGGGGAGTTGATGGGGGTTCGAATTTTTTATTATTATTATTACAGAGTCCTTTTATGGCTTTGCCTAAAGCCCAAAGAAAATCCCATATGGGGAGCCCATTTAGACCGAGGCTTAACTGAACCGAACGGACGCGAAACGGACCCGACGTCTCTAAGCCTCGGTCAACTGTCAGTTGAGACGGGGTTCTTGGTTCGAAGATATAGCGCTACTTTTTTTCAACGTACAGCGGATCATAAAAGGGCGCAAGAAGTTCCAGTTTCTTCCGCATTCAAAGCCAAAGAAGAGCCACAGAAATCGGGAACGCATGGGGAAATTCTCGCGTTTCGCAGCTGGTTGGGTACCAACTTTCCCACGTTCTAACGCCGCCAGGAAAATGGCGGGAAAATAGAGGGCCGATGGAGAAATAAAGCGTCTCTCTCTCCTCCGCCGAAAGTGGGGAGGCGAATAGAAAAAACGGGGGGCGAAAGAGGGGGGAAACCTCTCCTCTCCTGGAATGGATTTTTCAAATCATTGGCACCCAAATTATCCTGCTCGGAAAATGTTAATTTCGTTAATCTTCAATGCGAAAGTCGGCCTACTGAAACGATTTGAAGGTTGTAATAGATAGATTTCGAAATCGGTGGGAGAAAATTTCGTCTCCCCTTATCTCGCGAACACTCACTTCCCTTACGTCATAATGTCTGTTTACAACTGTAAACTGTACCCTCGTACCCACCAAAAAACTACGTGAAATACAAACCTATATTTAAATACAATTTTATTTTACGAATTAAAATGTTCATTAACGTACGTAGATTTTGGTTTGTTTAGCCAGAAAAAGTATAGTATATCTAATTAGGCAAAAAAAGAAGAATAATTCCATAATTTAAGCTAATTTATTCCCCGATATCTGTCAAACGTTTCGTTATTTTTCGCAAAAGTTTATCTTGAATAAAACGGATCGCGGGAATAACAGCCATCGTTCGTACTAAATTTCATTTTTTTTTCCGGCGGGGGGCAAAAAATAAACCAAATAGCAGTTCCAAAGTCTGCCGAAAGAGGTCACTACGAGTCTGAGCGTCGCTGTTTTTCCAGTTGTTGCCGACTGTCGAAAACGGTTCGCGATTGGTTGATTTTGAATCTCCGTACGTCTCGCCTCATTCGCTCGGGCTCGTCTGACGTCACCAGCGTTTTATCAGCGTACTAGAAAACTTGGGAGCTCGGACAAAACGGCCGTCAGTTTTTAAAAGGCGCAGTTCGAACGACGCGTTGATTTCACGTGGTCGTACTAAAACTCGTATGGTAGGGGAACGCGCTCCCACGCTCTCGCTTCGAACAACATTGAATATCCCACCACACTCCCGCGTTGTGTTTATGTGTTTTGTGTCCGACTTCCCATTATAAGTTTTAATCATCGAAAATTAGTGAAAAATACTTTCGTTCTAAATCGCGAGTGTTACCATGTCTACGGCACTGGTCTCAGGATTTTACGATTTCACGGATGTACTATGCAAGGTAGGTTCGAGAGACGAAAAACTTTTTTTTTCCCATTTCACCTTAACCAGTCTTAATTTAGCGTACCCTCAAATCGTCACTCCGTTTCGGCCATACGAATGATCTTGAGGTACTAGTTCGTAGAACACGCGGTTCGTTCGTTAGGCCTAACGGGAGAGATAAACAAGTAAAAAAAGCACCTGTTGCGCGAGGCGCGCGCCGTAAAACGTTACAGGTGGTTGTTTTTTGGCGGGCGTCCGTAGCTTCGTAGTCTAGACAAGCCGCGCGTCGTTAGAGTATCTCTCGTCCATTCGTTTGCCTTGGATTTTCTCATTTTTCTTCTGGGCTAGTCCGTGAAACGCGCCATTTCAATGAGGGTTCTTCACGGACGACTCGGGTGCCCCTGAAAACTTAATTGGAGGCCTCTAAAAACGCCCTTATCTACTTATCGTTACAAATGCGGGAAATCATGGTCGGATACGAATTTTTGCCGAAATTATACCAAGTATTTAAATAAATCCTTAATGATTTTTTCGATAGTTCGTAACGGATAATGAGTAGATGATGGGGTTTTAAGCGCGAACAACGTAGATTTCACCCGTCGGTAGCCTTCGACGATAACGTAAGGTGACCTTAGGCTAAAGGTAAAAGCCAGTTTATTTCTGGGAGGAGGGGGTGTTTTTGAGAAACGTGAAGAGGAGGTTTTTTGGGGAAAATCGAGAGGCGCATCCGACGTTTTATCGAGCGCCAACCAAGTAGGTCATAATCTCCGAAACTCATCCCCGTCGAGTCGGGGGAGGGGGACATTTAAGGAAAGATTCCGCCATCTCGGTAGTTCTCGTTTAATTTTTTCTATTCTGACTCGATCCTCGCGCGCGTATTGAGGCTAGTGGTACAGGATGTAAAAGAGAGACCAAAAGGGAACCTGTTGTCCTACTCAACAAGGCGAAAATTAAAAACTGCGGATTTAGGAGGAAGAAATAGGCCCCGACTTAGTCTAGTTTTAACCGGAGTACCGATGTAAGGGATTCTTCGCTTTGCCTCGTACCATATCGATTCCGGTATTTTTTTATTTCGATTATCGATCGTTGACGTTTTGTTTTTGTTTGCAGCAACAATCTCACGGCGGTTCCCACTTCGTGGTGGACAAGAAGACTTTGGCCAGGAGGACGCTGTCGGCGATCAGCGTGCCCGGTTCCAACGTGGCTCAGAAGCCGTCGCCGCTCTTGCTGCACAAGTTGAACAATCCGTCGATCCTTCAGTCAGCGCGCGTCCAAGCGCCCCAGTCACCCGTCATCTCGTCAGCGTCGACCCTCATGACCCCTCAGATTCAGCAGGGTAGCAGGGAGCACCGCAAGCTGGACAGGAGCGTCAGCGAGCCGGCGCACCAACAAGGCGGATGCCGCAGCCCCACGTCGGCCATCGGCAGTCCGGCCTCGTCCAGCAGCGTGGCCGCGGGGCAGGCAGCCATCAACGCCGCCGCCGCCGCCAACCAAGGGAACTCGAGCCGCTACAAGACCGAGCTGTGTCGGCCCTTCGAGGAAAACGGTACTTGCAAATACGGCGACAAATGTCAATTCGCGCACGGATACCACGAACTGAGAACGCTCGCCAGGCATCCCAAGTACAAGACGGAGCTGTGTCGCACCTTCCACACGACCGGCTTCTGTCCGTACGGGCCCCGCTGCCACTTCATCCACAACAGCGACGAAAACAAGAAGACCATGATCCCGCAGCACTTGCACCCCAGCCGCTCTTCCGGCGCCAGTCAAAACGGCCAGCAGCCCTCCTTGGCCACCCGCAGCAACAGCGTCGGAGGAGACCGCGGCCACAGCGGCGGCGCCGAGGGCCCGCGCCACCCCCTGGCCCGACCCAAGGCCCTGTCCATCGGAAGCTTCAGTTTGGGCTCGACTGGTGATCTCTCTCCTCCGTCCAGTTCGAGCGCCAGCCCCACGTCTCTCAACGGCTTCTTCAGCGAAGACACGTTCTTCGGCATCGCCAGTCGCCACAATCAAAACCAGCGCCACCAGCCTTCGACTCCCAACACGGCCTTCTCCTTCTCGCAGGACTTCGCCGCCCTGGTCGCCCCCAAGACGCCATCGTTCCGGGCCCAGCAGCCGCCCATCTTCGGCGGCTCTCAGCCCTCTCTGGTTCCTCGCTCCAACCCGTCGCTGTACGTCGGCTCGCCACCGTCGGCCGACTTCCTGAGCGACTCGGTCTCCAAGGACCCGCTGTTCAAGTTTCCCGACGCCCCGCCGTCGCCCGCCGACTCTTCGCTCAGTTCCGAATTGGAGAACTTAAGCCTCGGCGGAACCAGCCCGGAGCCCTTCCACCAGCGACTTCAGCATTCACCCTCCAACGATGGCAACAAACCGCGTCTCGCCATCTTCAGCCAATTTACCAACTCCGATTCGGAATAAACTTTTTTCAAAATACCTCCGAGCGATAAATATCCACTCCCGAGGATATTATTGAAAAACATTTATATATTAAAAGACTATTACCGTAAGTGCTTTGAAGAATATATAATAATAATAAAAAATGGGGAAATACACCCAATTTTTTTTAACCCCCCCCCCCAAAAAAAACAAGATATCCCCCAAATTTAAACTATCCCTTAATTATTTTTTAATTATTAATATTATTATTATTATTCCTTAAAATATTATAGAGTCGTACACTTTATATTACTACCCTCTCTCCCAAAACTAAATTATCAGTTTTTAAATGATTTAAAAGTGTATTTTATATTTTTTTTAAAAGAGTGATTTAAAAAAATGGTACAAAAACGCAATGATTAAAAAAAAGTTTTTTTTTCATTCGTTTAATAACATCTAATTTTATATCTTTTGAGAGGATTGAAATTAAATTTTTGCCCAATAAGACAGAAACAAATAAGCAAAAAAGAGTAACCGCTCAAAAATTGTTTTATCACCCTGAATCAGGGACCAATTTTTTAAAAAAAAATAAAATTTGGCGGTAAAATTGTAGTCGAGGGTTTTGAAGTAAAAAAAACGCGAGACTCAAAACTACACGATTTAAAATATTTTGCCATAATAAATGTAGAAAAATACCTTTTTATGTAAACTATTGTATAATGTCGAATATTTTTTCCAATGTGTTTTTCAATGTTATTTAAAAAAAATCAATTCCCTTTTTTAGCATTTTTAAATATGATGAGTGCGAAAGAATTTAGTAGTTTCGATATAAAAATATGATCGTATTTATTTTTTTGTTTGCATTGTAAATTAGACCATCAGAAAAAGTATGAAAAAAAACCGCGGGAAAACAAAACTATAAGATGCCCTTCCAAAACCCTAATTATTCATTTAAAAATTAAGTAGGTTTTTAAAATTCTATTTTTAATTTTTAAGAGTTTTTGTCCAGGGTGTTTTAAAAAATTGCCCCCCCCCCCCCCTCCCCTAAAAAATGTTAAATTTACCAGGAAAGAAAAAAATTGGATTTTAAAATTGTTCCAATTTCTCTATTTAATAAAACCGCAAAAAGAGAGCTTAAAAATAATGAAGTTTTTTTTTTCCAAATGTTAATACTTTTTCCCTTTTGGTGTGCAAAATGAAAACATTTTTCACTTTTTTGTTTCTTTCTCCCCCCTACATTTCCCCTCCCCCAGTGTAATATATTTTTTGACAAATTTCGCCTACTCAAAAAGTATTGAGTATTTTTATAGACTTAAGTTAATTTATAATTATAATACAGCCAATTTGTGTCTGCTCCTTTAAATTTCTTATTTATGAAAAGTTTTCCAATAAAATATTTCCTTTTTTTATGATAACGAGAAAATATTGGTTTTTGAAAATATATTTAATAAAAAAACCGCGCTGGCGAACTTTTTAAAAGGTCGCGTACAAATAAGCAAAAAATATATAAAATGACCCTCTTTCAGTCGCGCTCCACACAAAAACCCAACTTTATTGTTTGTATTTAAATAACTTATTTATTTTAATCTATTACCCAAACTAGGTTTTTGCCCCTTTAATAATTATCAGAAAATGCTCATATTTTGAATGTAAAAAATAAAGCGCGGTGAATTTAAAATATATATTTCCTGACTAAAAAACGTTTAACCTTAGACGGTGTTTATATATCAACTATCGAAAATTTAAAATTTTAAAATAATTTCTATAATTTTATTCCATTATTAAATTTTGGAGTAAATTTATCGAAATTTGGCACAGTTTGGCTGGTGGTTACATTCGCCGATTTGCCGACAAAATTTTGTTTATGAACGAAAAAAAGTTAAAAGCATTCCCAAAAAGTGCCTTGTCAACTTCCATTTACATAATTATTGTATACAAAGGTAAATTTAAGAGAGAAAATTTGTTTGTCAATGGGACCAATTATCGTAGATAAAAACTATTTTTCCAATTCCAATATATAAATTTGTTAAAAAAAGCATTTTTTAGCAGATAAATTTTCGAAATGTTGTGTATATATATATAAAACTATTTTTCAAAAATGTTTTTGGAGAAAAAAACCATCCCAAACAATTTGTATAAGGCATCTATACGTTTTTTTTTGTAATCAGTTATATATTTTCCAACACAGAAAAGTTTAAACTGAAATACAAGGATTTTTAAATTATGAAATATTTTTGTGTCTTTATTTTTTTAAAACAACTCACAGAAAAAAAACATTCCTTCGGTATTTTTACTTTAGCCAAATATAACTTAAGCAAAAATTAGAACTTCCGCGTTGAGAAAGGTTTTAGCATTGACAGAAGGAAGTTAGGTTTTTATCATCTAGAAACACACGCGCTTTAGTTTCCTACAAAAATTAAATTTGCGAATAAGCCTAAGGATGAAGTTATTTAAAAATATAGATGTTTATAACTAATTTAGACACATAAAAACCGCCATTTTTCGAGCGCTAAAAACGAAATTATTTAAAAACCTTAAGTCTCTTTTCTAGTAAAACAATGGGGGTTCTTAAGCGCCACAAAGATTCTTCGAAAAGCAAATACACCATTCAAGCATATCGAAATCGACAAAAGAAATATCTAGGCTAGTGGTGTATCTTCACTTAGACGTTCGTACGGTACTTTTACAATCGAAGTATTTTTTTTCTATATTCCATTTCGAAGGATTGGAGGCACTAAAGCTAAAAAATCTAATTTAAAATTCTTCAAGGTCATAAAATAATAGGCTTATTTTTGTTCGGTCAAAACCGACTCGACGAAAAAAAAACATCGTTAGGCCTAATGAGTTTATTTTTGCGTCCACGCTCGCCGTCACAAGCTAACACTCGTTACGACTTATTTTTAACGTAAATAGCGCCAATTTCGAAATGTGGAAGTCGTTGATACTCTCTTTAATGTGGGCCTGATTATTATTATGAATGTATGAAACTTAGTTTTCAAAGCGTGTATTTCGTAATATTAAAATGTATGGATATAATATTAATTAAAATATAATGTCCACGTAATTATTAATTTTTAATTCATTAATTAGAGAAATTATATATTATCTAGGAAATTACCCGGGCCGTAAAGCACCCTACCTAAGAGGCTAAGATAGAGCCGAACAATACAGTAAATTAAACGGCAATTTAGCCGAAACTCTCAGAAAAATTTGAAAACAATTTCGAATTAAAAATATTTTTCCAAAAACGGTAAAAATTTGGAAAAAAAGTTGACAAACTTTCCTCAAAATGTAAATTAACTTCCTTCAAAAACTACTGGAGATTGCCGTGAGATTTTAATATTTCCCTCCCCCCGCCCCTCGCAAATCATTATAAAGAGTGAGTCATCCGGACAAGTATCAGTACAGGCGCGCCTAATATCGAAACTTCCTCGACAACAGCATTTCGAAAACTACTTTGAAACACATGACTAACAATGTAAGTGTAATTGTGTTTCCCTTTCGCAGATCAAAACAAACGCTTGATATATTCCAGGAAAATTTTATTCGATTTTTCTCTTTCTAATCATTTATTGGCATTACTATTTATGAATGGGAAATTTAATTGCTAATCTTCCTTGACAAACAAATTAAATTCACGACACATGTGGATACTTTATGTGACGTTTCTCTAATATCGTAGATAACGTCCTGATAATTTAATGGAAAAATGTAGAGTACGTCAGTTTTGACGATGTGGTACCTAGTGCTCGGAATTGTTTAGTCATTATCCACAAATTTTCCGATTTATTTAAAAAACGTTGGTAAAAAGAATATCATTTTAACTTATTAAATTATGTTTTTTTTACGCAACCAAGCATTTATTTGAATAAAAGTGGTATTTATTTAAATAATTGTTTGTTTTATTTCAATAATAGGCTTATTCACTTTCGATTATTCAAACATTTTACAATTTTTATTAAACTATTGGTTATTTAAATAAATATTATTTAAATATCGCCGAGCTTATTTTATTCATGGATAAAAATTAATCGAATGCCGAGCACTAGTGGTACCACACATTCCAATTTCCATGAATATTATAATAAAATAATAAATTATAAATTAATAAATGATTTGGAAAACAACATCAGATGACGTGCATTTCTAATTAAAATGTCGTTTATCAAATGAACGAAGCAAGATATAAAAATCACTTACAGTTCAATTTTGATAGTTGATACTTTGGATTTTCGTAGAAATTTTATTTAATCAAACCATAAATTATCAAGAGATAAATTAATCAATTTATAAATTATGAAGGAATAATTTAGCGAATTTATAAAATACTAAAAGATAAATTAATCAATTTATAAATAACAAATAGATAAATCAATCAAATTATAAGGGTGGTGTCAAGCCCTTTATACCGCGTGAGCCAACAGCTCCCTAAACCTACTATTACCGTTAACCTTTACAAGTTTTTATTGAAAGTGGAAACCGAAGAACTAGAGGGAAACCCCGGTTAACTAGTGGGGAGATAATTTGCAAACTCAACGCGGAAGAAGTTGTTCGGAGTTTTTACCTATATCACCTACTAATCCTATTATTAAGCATAATAAACCCTGAAACATAAGGATAATTAATTGCTTGGAAACATTTTCTAGTATCGTAACCACCCTGTAAAGGCTTTGCCTCCGTGGTTGCCTGCAATGGTTTTTCTTTGCGAAATAAAAATTATTATTATTATTATTATTATTATTATTATTATTAGTAATATTAAAATTAATATTAAATGTGCGCTATGTTTAAGTAACACTATAAAAATTAAAAATTATACATTTTTTAATTTAATTTGAAACTTCAAATTTAAAATTCAACAAAATTAGTTCCTCCCCAACTATAAACGAATCCGCGCATTTCTAAAAATAAAATGTAATTTTTCTTTTTGCGCAAACACCCCTTGTTAAATATCAATTCCACCATACAGTCGATAGTTAGGAAAAAATAAAATAAATATATAAAAGTTATTTTTAGGATACGCCAAAAGAACAAGGTCAAAAGTTACGCTATCCACACCTTAAAAAAAAATATAAAATACACCTAAAGAAACTTAGAAGGAAAGGGGAGGGGGGTCAGACCAAATATTGATGCTCGAACTTGGGGGATGCTGCTACTTGAGTCTCTTTTCTAGTTCGCGCCAGTGTTCTCAATTTTGAGGTAGGAGGAAGGTATCACCCCCCTCCCCCCCCCCTCATCTTTTCAACCGAGGCTTAGGAAAAAATAGAATAATAAAAAATAACTTCTCTCTAACACAATAAGCAATAGAAGAAGATGGATATTTGATGTATCTGGAACACGAGGTGAGACGACAAGTCTGCGCCGAAGCCACTTTCAATGTGAAATTTGGAATAGGTCAAAAAATGGGCGAACAGTTTTTTTTGGTCCTCTCTAAGCGGGTAGCTTTTTTGGGGTGGTGGTGTTTTTTATTAGCAATCGAAAATGTAATAAAAATGGTATTATTATCGATTTCTAGGAAATATTTAAAAGAAATTGTGCGGGTTTTTATGAATACACTGGATATCTGTCCTTTTTGTTAAATATTTGTATTTGGATTTTCGAAATTCTGGATTTCTTGATCTTAAATACCAATTAAATTTAATTAAGATTTAATTTAATTTTAGATTATATAACAGATAGAAGCCAATCATTCATCAGTTTGAATTTATTTTTTCAAAAACCAATAAATTAAAAAATAAATAAATAAAAACTTATTTTTAACTTGGTTTTAAGAAATCTATTCTGCTTTCCGATCATCCTGGATTTATGGATTTCTTATAGAATTTTGTGATTTTTTTATTAGATTTTTATATTTGTTTACCGGGTGTCTAGATTTGTTTACTGGATTTTTAGATTTTTTACTGGATGACTAGATTTGTTTATGAATTACAATAGGTCGGGTATATATCTAACTTGAAACTATTGCAAATAACGATTTTTTTATTTAATTCGGATTTTTTTATTTAAATCGCATTTTTTAATTTAAATCGTATTTTTTTAATTTTAATCGATTTTTTTTATTTTTATACAATTACGGGCTCTTCTGTATAATTAACAGATATTTTTTTATCCGTTACCTAATCTTGAATTAATTTTAATTTGCTATATATTTTATTTCTTTAAGAGCCTATTTTTTGACAAATTTTTTATTCCTCTATTGAAATACATTGTGTGATTTAAATCAATGATTTAAAAAACAATTTATTTTGACATTTTGTGAACTGTCAAAAATGTAATTAACATTTATCGTAATTTAATGAACCACCCCTTCGAAGGTCGGTAGCGCAATCGGTATGACTACTCAAATATGTCATTGGGAAGCTCATTGTAAAAATCTGTGATATTTGCATAAGTGCCTTATCAATAATTTTCAGATTCTTAACTGTTTTATATATTTGTTCGAAACGATTTGATAAGAAAAAGACTCTTTTTATCTACCGGCCCACGTTTGCAACTTCAAAGACGGAATACAAAATGTATTAATATATAATAATTGATTCAATTTAATCTTAAGGTGCCTGTAGAAGTGTTTCGCCCGCAACTCAGATTTCTGATGATTAGTTAGGTCATTTTAGTAAAATTTCTATTAGGCCAAAGCCGTCAGAGTGATCTTACCATGCGCAATACGGCAGGATAAGCATTCCTAGTAGAGGTATGGATTCCTGATAACACAAATAACCGTAAGTAACGTCATTGTAACTTTCTTGATTTATAATTTATCAATAATAACTTTTTCCACCAGTGATCAACAAGGTACAATGAGCGAAATATATGGATGTTTAAAAATACGTGGTTATATTTATTTTCTATTGGTTAACTCAAAACTGGTTAATTGGACCCTTAGATTATAATTTCATAATATTTTATTTAATTATTTGAAATTGATTTGAAAATTTATGGTTTATTTTTATTTTAAAATTATATAGTGGTATAGTATAGTAACCACCAGAAATAGGCTTTACCATAGTGTAGTTTTTTTGTCAAAATTAATATTATTATTATTATTAATAATAATAATAATAATAGTAATAATCAGCTAGGCTAATACCCAAGGCACCACCTTAGGCCTAAGTCATCAAGCGATTTTTAAAGCCATTATTTCAGGTCGCCGGGTTACAATGCGTAGGAGGGTGGTGGAAAGCCCTTCATGCCATGCACGCGAGCCAACAGCTCCCTACACTCACTATTACCGTTAACCTCAACAAGTTTTTATGGAAGGGGAAACCGAAGAGCTCGGGAGAAAACCTCTTAAACCAGTGGGGAAAGAACTTGCAAACTCAACGCGGAAGGAGTAGTTCCGAGTTATAAATTAACGTTAATATATTTTAATCCGTAGCCCCTAAACCTACTTATGGTACGTTACTTATCATTAGGTGTTCCCCGAATACAATTATCTCGCGTCCTATCGATGATACTTTAATAATTCAAATCCCAAAAACTGTCAACCCCATTAGCTGAATTTAATAAACCCACATAGGCGTTAAGAAACCACGATCTGCAACCACTTAATGAAAGATAACGCTCAATTAGGGTTTCAAAGCGGCGCTTAAACTATATTATAGTCCAAAGGATATCGGAATCCTCCCTTCTAACATCCTTTATTAGAGTTTCACGCTTGAAATCACAGACGAAATGAAATCGGAACATTTCGCCGAGTCTGCTTTCTTTTGGAACACGACAAAAGAAACGAACTCCCGAGACCCCCCCCCCCCCTCCTTTATTCACCCCCTACAGGGTAAGAACACGCTAAAAAGAAAGATTTATTTTTATATATCTACAAGAGGCTTTGTATTATTGCGCCTTAAATCTGTTCTCATTTTAGTGTTTACAGACAATTTTCTCTTAAACCGAAATGAGACGGTGCTTTTCAAATATATAAAAAGTGTCTGAAGATGGGAAAAATTTGGGGCTCTTCTGGCGTGGAAAATCGGGGTTAGCGAAGAATACGCGCGGAGCCGTCGAGACGAGTACGGTTTGTATAGTTTATAGTACAGAAGGATGCCAGATATGATTCTCCTGGTTTACGAATTTAAAAGTGGGTCAGTGGATAATTCGGGGAAGCCTTTGGAGAAAGGTACAGTTTGTGGCGGTACGTGGTCGCGGGCGATGGTGGGTATGGGGCGGAATGGTTTATGTGGGTCAGTGTCACAGAATGCGCTGGTTTGATCCACAT
This sequence comes from Leiobunum rupestre, assembly GCF_980474605.1. Classification (NCBI taxonomy): domain Eukaryota; kingdom Metazoa; phylum Arthropoda; class Arachnida; order Opiliones; family Sclerosomatidae; genus Leiobunum; species Leiobunum rupestre. The sequence goes on along the minus strand of NC_143386.1, from coordinate 44,129,699 downwards.
AAGAATGGTGGAAACCTCCTTTTTTGCATACACCTTCGGCTCTTTTGACCGTCAAAAATCGACTGAAATTACTGGAGCTTTCCTTAAGAAAAGCACGTATTACGCGCTGAGTCATATTTATTGAAGAAAAGTACACCCCCTCCTACTGCTTTCCCCCCTTTTTTTTAATTCGACCCCTTAAGTGTACTCATTTTCAATTTGATTATCTATAAGCTATATTTACTTTGTTCTATTAAAGTCTTTTATTTATCATGGTACGTGCGTATTATTTAATTTATTTTTAGTCGGGTTTATTTTAAGTAAATTTGCATAAAAATTTAGAATGATTTTATTTACTATATTTTTAATGTTTACTATATTTAATTTTAAATTGTCAGATATTATCAGAAGTAAATGAACCCAAGCTATCAGACTGTTATACTCCCCATGTTGGAGGCGTTTTCCTTATGAAGTTACATTTTGACCTTGAATTTGAAATTTAACGCGCTCCTTGGCCGAAAAAAAGTGGTTGTTTTTATGAAACCATTTTTTATACATAGAACTACCTATACCCACAATTCCCAAGTGCAATTTATCGCGTCAAAAGACGGGGATGGAAATTAGCTTTTATTTGACTCGATTTTCTCATAATTTTCATCGATTTTTATAAGGAAAACGCCCTCCGATTCTTAGCGCTATTTCGATAACTACGGTTCATTTACTTTTGATATATATATATATATATATATGTATATATATATATATATATATATATGTATATATATATATATATGTATATATATATATATATATATAGTTACCTTTATTACATACAGTTAATAATATTTTCAAGAGGGTTATTGTGTATCTCCCCAATTTACCACATGAGCAACATTGCTCCTGCGTGGATGGGGGTTAAATACATATTTTATATATAGTTCACAAAATAATAATACAAATCATACAAAATTAAATCTAGTTATCTCGAAGCGGGTTATAAATTAATCTAAAAGTCCAAAGTCCAAAAGATTATACAGATTTGTTATACCAAAAGTTATTAACCAAGATGTTATTTTTTTTTAAAAGAATTATATATATATTACATTGTCTTATATTTATATCAATTAAGTTATATAATAATGTAATTGAAATAATCAACGAACATGAAAAATATATTCGTAAATTAATTCTTAAAAAATAATCTTACGGCGATGACAATTTGTTAAATAAAGTTATTTGGAAATTATAACGATATACAAGGAGTAATTATATCTTTACTTTAATTAAATTACAATTCCTGAACTATATTCGTATAAAACAATGGAAATGGATATACAGGTATATGGCCATAACAATAAACAGCCTTAAGCCGGGTTTTCATGGATGCTTTTAGCTTGAAAAAGTTTGGCTTGAGCAAGAAATAGTTTAAAGTTCGCGCTCACGCTGCAATCGCTTCTGTTTTCAAGAACGCTTGTGTTTTGCACTTGGAGCGTGCGCGTGTGAAAATAGATTGGAACACGCTTCTAGCGCCGATCAAAACCAACTAGATATTTTTACGCCCAAGCGAAAATTTCGCGCGTGACGTCGGTCCATGTGACTTCAGCCAGCCAATGGTTATGTAGTATGTGCTAGTGTTGGTACCGAGGCTTATCACACTATTGTACGCTGTTCGAAACAAATAACAATGAGTTCAACCACAACCAAATTAACCAAAAAGCAACAAAAATAAATAGAAAAAGAAGAGAAAACAACAAAGGGAAATAGAAGTGAAGAACAATTTTATAAGCCATGTAAAGGATAACCCAATAATTTGGAACCGAAAATTAAAAGAACACCGAGACAGAGAAGCAGTGAATGTTTCATTTATAGAGTTGAGCAAAATTATGTAAATAGGGTGCACCTACCATCGTTTTGTTTTACACCTTCTTTTATTGTTTTTGGCCTTAATAATTACTAAAAGTTTAAGTAATAACATTTTTTTCTTAATCAAAAGACGTCCGCGATTCGGAGCCGCCATATTTATTTAACGCGGCAGCCGCCAGCTCAAACGGCACGCTAGAAATATCTTGCATCGTGAAAACGCGAAGCGCTTTCCTTGCAGCTTGAGCGCGAAATATAAAATAAAGTATACGCTTCCCACAAAATGGAAAAATCTCAATCTTTTCTTTTTCAAGCTACAAGCGTCCATGAAAACCCGGCTTAAGAAATGGCTCTCTTCGACAGAAACGTGTAAAGGGATTTCCAAGGTCTTCTGGCCCATTTGCAAAAATAATGGAAGAATTTCCGGTATTTATTGTTTTGACGGCTGTTCTCCGCTAATAATCATCATAATAAACCAACCGCTCATATATTTCCAAAGCAACGTATTCAATTTCAAAACGTGATGTGGAAAATTTTATATATATACCGAATCGTAACGTCAACTAATATTTCTCTTTCGACTTCGTAGAGGTAAACTTTACCCCGTCGCGGATTACGATTGAAATGTCATTTGAGGAGAAATAAATTCGTTGATTCGTTCCAAGGCTCTCGGGGGTCGACTTCTAATTGAAGTGGATTAATTTGTGACCTGATGTTCGGGATGTCACAACGTCCCAAACACACTAACTAATTTTCATTGAAACGAACCAGTCTTTTTCTCTCTAAAATTTATATATAATATATATTTATATATTATATTTAATAAGATATATGTATATATTACATTTAATAATATATTTATATATTATATTTAATAAGATATATGTATATATTACATTTAATAATATATTTATATATTATATTTAATAATATATATTTATATATTATATTTAATAATATATATTTATATGTTATATTTAATAAGATATATGTATATATTACATTTAATAATATATTTATATATTATATTTAATAATATATATTTATATATTATATTTAATAATATATATTTATATGTTATATTTAATAATATATATTTATATATTATATTTAATAATATATATTTATATGTTATATTTAATAATATATATTTATATATTATATTTAATAATATATATTTATATGTTATATTTAATAATATATATTTATATATTATATTTAATAATATATATTTATATGTTATATTTAATAATATATATTTATATATTATATTTAATAATATATAAATATATATTATATTTAATAATATATATTTATATATTATATTTAATAATATATATTTATATGTTATATTTAATAATATATATTTATATATTATATTTAATAATATATAAATATATATTATATTTAATAATATATATTTATATATTATATTTAATAATATATATTTATATATTATATTTAATAATATATATTTATATATTATATTTAATAATATATATTTATATATTATATTTAATAATATATATTTATATGTTATATTTAATAAGATATATGTATATATTACATTTAATAATATATTTATATATTATATTTAATAATATATATTTATATATTATATTTAATAATATATATTTATATGTTATATTTAATAATATATATTTATATATTATATTTAATAATATATATTTATATGTTATATTTAATAATATATATTTATATATTATATTTAATAATATATATTTATATGTTATATTTAATAATATATATTTATATATTATATTTAATAATATATATTTATATGTTATATTTAATAATATATATTTATATATTATATTTAATAATATATATTTATATGTTATATTTAATATATATTTATATATTATATTTAATAATATATAAATATATATTATATTTAATAATATATATTTATATATTATATTTAATAATATATATTTATATGTTATATTTAATAATATATATTTATATATTATATTTAATAATATATATTTATATGTTATATTTAATAATATATATTTATATATTATATTTAATAATATATATTTATATATTATATTTAATAATATATATTTATATATTATATTTAATAATATATATTTATATATTATATTTAATAATATATATTTATATATTATATTTAATAATATATATTTATATATTATATTTAATAATATATATTTATATATATTTAATAATATATATTTATATATTATATTTAATAATATATATTTATATGTTATATTTAATAATATATATTTATATATTATATTTAATAATATATATTTATATGTTATATTTAATAATATATATTTATATATTATATTTAATAATATATATTTATATGTTATATTTAATAATATATATTTATATATTATATTTAATAATATATAAATATATATTATATTTAATAATATATATTTATATATTATATTTAATAATATATATTTATATGTTATATTTAATAATATATATTTATATGTTATATTTAATAATATATATTTATATATTATATTTAATAATATATATTTATATGTTATATTTAATAATATATATTTATATGTTATATTTAATAATATATATTTATATATTATATTTAATAATATATATTTATATATTATATTTAATAATATATATTTATATATTATATTTAATAATATATATTTATATATTATATTTAATAATATATATTTATATATTATATTTAATAATATATATTTATATATATTTAATAATATATATTTATATATTATATTTAATAATATATATTTATATATTATATTTAATAATATATATTTATATATTATATTTAATAATATATATTTATATATTATATTTAATAATATTTATTTATATATTATATTTAATGGGAAAACTAAAGCCCATTGCAACTTTTCCCTTTCGAAATTTTCATACTACCATAAGGTCTACCTAACCCCCGAGTTTCAACAAAATTGGTGATAACCACCTCGGGTAGTCTCCTTGTTAGTACAAGGTAGCCCAAAGAAAATAAATGAAAAGTACCTAAAATAATAAAGTCGTATTTATTGGCATTGTAAAAATTACATTTTTGGTCATTGTCTTAAAAGTGCTCGTGTGGCATTAGCTGGTCTACCTCTTTTCCGCTTGTGACCAATTAAAATGGCTTTCGCCTCATTTGGTATGATCAACATTTTGTTAATAATCGCTACCCCCAGAATATGCTTACATATATATTGTTTTAGGTACACAGGACAGGTGCAAGTTGCGTGTTCCCAGTCGTTATCTTGAAATGTTACTAACCACAAACGCTTTAGATAGTTAACAAACGACCCAAAGGTCCTCCAGTTCAAGTTTTCCCGTTGATGTAAGTACCTGTTTATGTCAGTTTCTTTTAGAGCTGGACTTCCACAAGAATTAATAAAATTAGTTCCCAAAGTTTTGTATTTAATTTGTGGGCTGGATTTCACATACATATAAGCTTCAGTCAAAAGCTTTAGAGAGTATGTTGGTAGTTCCGCAAATACCGTCTCATTTTTTATTTGGTATAATTCAATTTTTATATTTGGTCTACCTTGTACAAAGTTTGGGCTACTTTATACTTTTTTAAATTCAACCATATTTTTTGGGCAAATTAATTTCTTTTTTGGCTAAATTAAATGTAAGCCATTTTTATAAAACGTAAATCGAAGTTGAATTTCCAATCACCTTAGTCTTTATTTCATTCTGATTTTACCACAAATTTATCCATACCTGGACTTACAATGACTTGATTAATCTCACGCGAGTCGATAGCGAAACTAAAATGGTGTATTGTATTCCTATTTCCCTCACGCGGCGGTTTTCAGAACATGGTGAAGCAGACGCTATTTTAACAGTGTTGCCATGGACTGATTTAACAATTTGTTCATTTATGGAACAATATTATAAATTTTTATACAGTAGACTTATGGAACAATATTACAGACTTAAAAACCAATGGACTAATGGAAACAATTGGTACATTTATGGAACAATATTATAAACTTTTATACAGTTAACTTATGGAACATATTATAGACTTAAAAACCAATGGACTAATGGAATCAATTGGTACATTTTTGATTTTATGGAACAATATTATAAACTTTTATACAGTTTTATGGAACAATATTACAAACTTTTATACAGTTAACTTATGGAACAAAATTATAGACACATAGACCAGTGACTAATAGCACCATATTAAAGACTTGTGGAACAAAATAATAGACTTTTGATATGATCCTGTACAATGATACTATTATTCCAGTTCCTCAACTAGGAAGAAACACTCGATAATTTGAATTTGGAACAAGCGTCAGATCGTCTGTCCCTGACAATGTTCGTCATAGGAGGCGTAATAGTGGAACTGCCTCCGTCAGCAAAGAGCCCTGAGTCCATAATATTCCTTTCAGTTTATTTTAATGAGCGGGATGGTCGCTTTAATCAATTCATTTATCAATGAAAGCGTCTGGAGAAGCCCAAGGATGGAAACTGAGGAAGGTCCCTTCCACCGTCGATTGAAGTAGGGAGCGCCACCCACGGCCGCGCGAGGAACTACGTACGTACGCACTCTGTCTGTCTTCCAAGGAGATAAGTAATTAGGGAGTTGCGTTTTCAAACAATGTATATTTAAACGGGTAGAACTAAAAAAACAAATTCACTTCTCGTTAAAGGGTACCAGTTGAATGCTGGCAGTTAACTTCTAAAGGTTGGGTACAGGGTTGACTGATTTAAATCGAGTGGTTTTAATCATTGATTCAATTCAATATGTTTAAAAAATCATGGGAATTATTTTATAACCGATTTTTTACAGTTTTTTATTTAACTCGTTGAAATATATTATGTTATTTAAATAAATTTTTTAATATTTTATTTAAAATATTGTTTAGTTAAATCGATGATTTAAATTTTTTGTTTAGTTAAATCGATGATTTAAATTTTTTGTTTAAATCGATGATTTAAAATTTTTGTTTAAATCGATGATTTAAAATTTTTGTTTAAATCGATAATTTAAAAAATTGTTTATTTAAATCGATGATTTAAAAAATAATTTATTTGAATCGATGATTTACTAAAAATAATTTATGAAAATCGTTATTTACTAAAAATAATTTATTAAAATCGATATTTACTAAAAATAATTTATTAAAATCCACGATTTTTTAAAGAAATCATTGATTTAAATCAAATTATTTTTAAATCAAATCATTGATTTAAAGTAATTGATTTTTAAAGCAAATCATTGATTTAAAGCAAGCGATTAAAAAATCATGGGAATTCTTTTATAACCGATTTTTTACAGTTTTTTATTTAACTCGTTGAAATATATTATGTTATTTAAATAATTTTTTTAATATTTTATTTAAAATATTATTTAGTTAAATCGATGATTGAAATTTTTTGTTTAGTTAAATCGATGATTTAAATTTTTTGTTTCAATCGATGATTTAAATTTTTGTTTAAATCGATGATTTAAAATTTTTGTTTAAATCGATGATTTAAAATTTGTTTAAATCGATGATTTAAAATTTTTGTTTAAATCGATGATTTAAAAAATTGTTTATTTAAATCGATGATTTAAAAAATAATTTATTTGAATCGATGATTTACTAAAAATTATTTATGAAAATCGATATTTACTAAAAATAATTTATTAAAATCGATATTTACTAAAAATAATTTATTAAAATCGATATTTACTAAAAATAATTTATTAAAATCGATATTTACTAAAAATAATTTATTAAAATCCACGATTTTTTAAAGAAATCATTGATTTAAATCAAATTATTTTTAAATCAAATCATTGATTTAAAGTAATTGATTTTTAAAGCTAATCATTGATTTAAACCAAGCGATTAAAAAATCATGGGAATTCTTTTATAACCGATTTTTTACAGTTTTTTATTTAACTCGTTGAAATATATTATGTTATTTAAATAATTTTTTTAATATTTTATTTAAAATATTGTTTAGTTAAATCGATGATTTAAATTTTTTGTTTAGTTAAATCGATGATTTAAATTTTTTGTTTAAATCGATGATTTAAATTTTTGTTTAAATCGATGATTTAAATTTTTGTTTAAATCGATGATTTAAAATTTTTGTTTAAATCGATGATTTAAAATTTTTGTTTAAATCGATGATTTAAAATTATTGTTTAAATCGATGATTTAAACCGATGATTTACAAAAAATTATTTATTTAAATCGATGTTTTACTAAAAACAATTTATTTAAATCGATGATTTACTAAAAATAATTTATGAAAATCGATATTTACTAAAAATAATTTATTAAAATCCATGATTTTTTAAAGAAATCATTGATTTAAATCAAATCATTGATTTTTAAAGCAAATCATTGATTTAAATCAAATCATTGATTTTTAAAGCAAATCATTGATTTAAAGCAAGCGATTTTTAAAGCAAATCATTGATTTAAAGCAAGCTATTTTTAAAGAAGATCATTGATTTAAAGCTAATGATTTTTAAAACAAAAAATTGATATAAAGCTAGTGATTTAAAAAAAATTATTTAAAGAAAGCGATTTTTTAAAAAACAATTGATTTAAAGAAAGCGATTTTTTAAAAAAACAATTGATTTAAAGCAAGTGATTTTTAAAAAAACAAATGATTTAAAGCAACGATTTTTAATCATTGATTTAAAATAAGTATTTTTAATTACTGATTTAAATTAAGTATTTTTAATTACTGATTTGAATCAAGCGATTTTTAATTACTGATTTAAATTAAGTATTTTTAATTACTGATTTGAATCAAGCGATTTTTAATCACTGATTTGAATCAAGCGATTTTTAATCACTGATTTGAATCAAGCGATTTTTAATCACTGATTTGGATCAAGTATTTTTTAATGACTGATATGAATCAAGTATTTGATTTAAATCACGCGATTTTTAATCACTGATTTGGATCAAGTATTTTGTTCACTGATTTGAATCAAGTATTTTTTTAATCACTGATTTGAATCAAGTATTCTAATCACGGATTTGAATCAAGTATTTTTTAATGACTGATATGAATCAAGTATATTTTAATCACGGATTTGAATCAAGTATTTTTAATCACGGATTTGAATAAAGTATTTTTAATCACGGATTTGAATCAGGTATTTTTAATCACGGATTTGAATCAAGTATTTTTTAATCACATATTTCTATCAAGTATTTTTATTAAATAAAAAATGTAAATAAAAATTTATTGAATTTAATTTTTGTTTTCCGAAAAAAAGTGTAAAATGTTTAATTAAAAAAACGCTAGTCGCGTTCCAATTTTGTGTGATAGTTCTCAGGTATTTGCTTAACCTCTGTAATATATACAACATGTACAAAATAAATCAAGAAGTAAATTAAATATGTCACTGCATAAACTGGGCGTTATTTTAAATTATTTGTCGGAAATCCTGGTCATTTCCGCGCTAATCTATGTATAATTTATTTCATTTAAACGCGCAGTTTCTATAAGGATATGATCCCTCTAAAAAGTACGTCTTCTAAATTGAAAAAATACCGTTACTCTAATTTATAATCTAATTAATTCCGCTGAAATATTAAAATATTAGTTTTGGTAATATATTCTTAGATCGGTGTTATAATATCAAAACTAAATAACGTATTTTACGGGAAAAGTATTCATCTTTCTATACTGCTTTTGTTATTCGCTTGAAATATGTACCTTCGCAGGCTCAGGCTAATTTATCAAAAAACGTCTCGGAAAAAATAGTGGTGGGAGAATTACACCATCTGAGTGATTTGTTAAAACTAAAAAAATATAATTTACAAATAAATTGAATTATATCAATTTTTAACGTTTCAATTAAAAACTAAATTTAATTTAGTTTGTTCTAAATTTACATTTATAGAGGACCTACTTTGGTACATTTTCAAGTAGTAAAATGAGTGATTTAAAACAAAGATTTAAAACACTTGATTTTATTCGTGATTTATATCAATGATTTAATAGAAACATTTGATTTTATTCGTGATTTATATCAATGATTTAATAGAAACATTTGATTTTATTCGTGATTTATATCAATGATTTAATAGAAACATTTGATTTTATTCGTGATTTATATCAATGATTTAATAGAAACATTTGATTTTATTCGTGATTTATATCAATGATTTAATAGAAACATTTGATTTTATTCGTGATTTATATCAATGATTTAATAGAAACATTTGATTTTAATCGTGATTTATATCAATGATTTAATAGAAACATTTGATTTTAATCGTGATTTATATCAATGATTTAATAGAAACATTTGATTTTAATCGTGATTTATATCAATGATTAATAAAAACACTTGATTTTAATCGTGATTTATATCAATGATTAATAAAAACACTTGATTTAAATAATGATTTAATAAAAACACTTGATTTTAACCGTGATTTAAATCAACGATTTCATAAAAACATTTGATTTTAATCGTGATTTAAATCAACGATTTCATAAAAACATTTGATTTTAATCGTGATTTAAATCAACGATTTCATAAAAACACTTGATTTAAATAATGATTTAATAAAAACACTTGATTTAAATAATGATTTAATAAAAACACTTGATTTAAATAATGATTTAAAAACACTTGATTTAAATAATGATTTAAAAAACACTTGATTTAAATAATGATTTAAAAACACTTGATTTAAATAATGATTTAAAAAACACTTGATTTAAATAATGATTTAAAAAACACTTGATTTAAATAATGATTTAAAAATACTTGATTTAAATAATGATTTAAAAAACACTTGATTTAAATAATGATTTAAAAACACTTGATTTAAATAATGATTTAAAAAACACTTGATTTAAATAATGATTTAAAAAACACATGATTTAAATAATGATTTAAAAACACTTGATTTAAATAATGATTTAAAAAACACTTGATTTAAATAATGATTTAAAAAATACTTGATTTAAATAATGATTTAAAAAATATTTGATTTAAATAATGATTTAAAAAACACTTGATTTAAATAATGATTTAATAAATAAGTGATTTATTTTTATATTTTACATGGTTTACAAATCCGTGGTGGATTTAATAAAAAAAGTGATTTATTTTTACATTTTACATGGTTTCGCGTACATTTGGAGCTGTGGTTTGGCGGGAAATTGGTGTTTATTCGTCTGGCAAGGGCTGTGTAACAAACTTCTGGTAATACGAAAGTCAAAGGGGTCGTCGATAGTGTCACGCGTATTATTGGAATTGATCCGGCGCGATGTCCGACCTTGTCCCCTTGCACTCGCCGACATCTGCTGACCTTATTTAGCGGCGAAATAGCTTTGAAAAACGCAGCTACGGGGTTCTGAGCAGCGGCCAAGAGCATGCCGGTGTATATTTTCACCATTGGCCCCTATTTTTTGGGGTTATCTAAATCGAGGCAAATCAATTGTCAAACCTCGCGTTGCATCGAAACGCGTGTAGTACTGCTGTTGACTTAAATAAACTCAGTTTATGGTAAAATAGCATGGCAATTTCAATTAATAGTTCTAAGTATTTAACATATCTCTTACGAGAATAGTATCTATCTAGGATATTAAACATTTTAGGCTCGAAGCAGTTTTAAGTTTTCCAGCCAATCATTGCTCAAAATGTACCACTGCGCCTAGCATATTTTCCGTCAAAAATAATTTTAATAGACGACTATAAAACAAAGAATTATCCCCGTCATAGTAATAATAAGGATTATATCTAAAAATATTATAGAACTTTATAGGACTATTTATTCGAAATTATAGGATTTATAGGACTATTTTTTCAAAAATATAGGATTTTATAGGACTATTTCTTCAAAATTAAAGGATTTTATAGGACTATTTCTTCAAAATTAAAGGATTTTATAGGACTATTTTTTCAAAAATATAGGATTTTTATAGGACTATTTCTTCAAAATTAAAGGATTTTTAGGACTATTTCTTCAAAATTAAAAGATTTTATAGGACTATTTTTAAAAATTAAAGGATTTTATAGGACTATTTCTTCAAAATTAAAGGATTTTATTGGACTATTTTTTTAAATTATAGGATTTTATAGGACTATTTCTTCAAAATTAAAGGATTTTATAGGACTATTTCTTCAAAATTAAATGATTTTATAGGACTATTTCTTCAAAATTAAATGATTTTATAGGACTATTTCTTCAAAATTAAAGGATTTTATAGGACTATTTCTTCAAAATTAAATGATTTTATAGGACTATTTCTTCAAAATTAAATGATTTTATAGGACTATTTCTTCAAAATTATACGACTTAATAAGACTATTTTTTCAAAATTATTTACTTTTGTATATATGCCATTTCATTTACTAACTTTATGCATTTAAAAACAAAATCTATACTTAATGAAATAAATCTTTGATTTTCTATTAAAAAAAATAAACTATTTAACCATATTATCACAAAAATATACTAGTAGCTAACCATTTTAACAATAACAAAAGTATAGACTAGAATGACTTTGTATAGGAATTAATCCTATAGCTAAATCTAGCAATTTAACTGAGTGGCGGAATTTAAAATAGGCGAAATATCAAAATTATAGGATTTTATAGGACTTTTTCGGGATTTTGCTAAAAATATAGGATGTTATAGGACCTTTTTGAAAATATAGGATTTTATAGGACCCCTGGGGGCCTGGATTGCGCAATAGCTCTGAAAATCAGTTCGGTGATATTTTTTCCTAATTTACATACTATTATGTTATTTATGTTCCGCATTAATTTTTCTCTAAACGTATTTGGATTTTTGATAAACCAGTAGAAGAAGAAACGAATAATAGTTTGCTCCGAAGGGAGGGGCCTATGGTCTCCGTGGAAACCGGGAGCGGGGGTCAAAAATTCATACCATTTCGCGCGTAGCCATTTTGTTGGTCATCTCATCGAAGTGACAAAACTTACGAAAATTAGATTTATGCTTTCAAATTTTTTAATTTATACCGTTATTGGCCCTAAGCAAAACCAGATAAATAAATAAAGTAATTGAACTACTCGAACAATAATTAACAAGGGATAACCATTTTTAAAGTGAAACTAAATTCATAATAATTGGTGGATCTTAAAATTAATTTGGTGCTTTAAAATACGCCGCCATGTTAGGGTTATACCTCACAACGTAAAGGTACTGTCACGCGCAAAAACGTAATTTTGAAATTGGTCAATTTTAAAATAATTAAAATCCGCAAACAGACGATTGAAACTGCTAACCCACGCGTTTCACTAAGAAATCTACACCAGCAAAATGGCGGCACTGTACGGTTCATTCTTGGTTCAATAACATATTTATTCGCGGTGCATATATCTATACTTGGAACTTCGTCATTGATGACGTAGAATTCTTAGTAATAGTATTAATCGATAATTCAAAATAACGGTCGAAAAAAAACTTTCGGCGGCACATTTTGGGAATCAAAAAACAGCGTTGCCAGATAAAATCTTAAATGCCAGTCTAAGAAAGATAGCAGTGTTGTCAGATTTCGTTCAATTGTTTGAAACACTCCGAAATTTATTAACTTTTAATTTTCCCCCAAAATCTAGAGCTAAAAATTATAATTTTTGCGGCGTAGCTATCGATTAAGACTATATGGTGTATTGTAATTAACACTAGAGAAATTACAATATTTTTATAATTGATCCTCGTCTGCTCGACGTTACTATCACAGTTTAACTTAAAAATAGATGATTCTGACGTTAATTAAACAATCGTTATTTTAACCAATCTGACAATCGTTATTATAGCCAATCTGACAATCATTATTTTAATCAATCTGACGATCCTTATTTTAACCAATCTGACAATCGTTATTATAACCAATCTGACAATCTTTATTTTAATCAATCTGACATTGCTTATTTTAACCAATCTGACATTGCTTATTTTAACCAAACTGACAATCGTTATTTTAACCAATCTGACAATCGTTATTATAACCAATCTGACAATCTTTATTTTAATAAATCTGACATTGGTTATTTTAACCAATCTGACATTAGTTATTTTAACCAATCTGACATTCGTTATTTTAACCAATCTGACAATCGTTATTTTAATCAATCTGACAATCGTTATTTTAAGCAATCTGACAATCGTTTTTTTAACCAATCTGACAATCGTTATTTTAATCAATCTGACAATCGTTATTTTAAGCAATCTGACAATCGGTATTTTAAGCAATCTGACAATCGTTATTTTAACCAATCTGACAATCGTTATTTTAACCAAACTGACAATCGTTATTTTAACCAATCTGACAATCGTTATTTTAACCAATCTGACAATCGTTATTTTAAGCAATCTGACAATCGTTATTTTGACCAATCTGACAATCGCTATTTTAACCAATCTGACAATCATTATTTTAACCAATCTGACAATCGTTATTTTAACCAATCTGACAATCGTTATTTTAACCAATCTGACGATCGTTATTTTAACCAATCTGACAATCGTTATTTTAACCAATCTGACAATCGTTATTTTAACCAAATTACTATAAAATAAATTAAAAAAAATAATTAAAATTACACCGTGGCCCTGTACACGTGTCGAAATGCGATACGTTTGCGCGGGAAAGCGAGAGCGGTGGGCGGTGGTGGGCCCTCGGTAACCGCTTGGAGGAGCAATTTCAAGGTCGACGTCACGGATGGGGGCCTAACGAGAGGCACTCGACGCAGTGGATCTCATTGCCAATTCCAAAACTCACCCCCCCCCCCCTTTCTTAATTCCCCCAAAATCGCGTTAGAAAAGTTGAAAACATTTCAATTAAAACGCATTACTACGGGACCCTCATAGTTTCAAATCACGAATTAAAACTTTTATTCCAACGTTTTATCCTATCCGCTTTAAATGGAATATGAGCCTAAATCGGCTGCTAACTCCAAGCACACACGCGTTGCGACTTGTTTTTATCGTCACTGTCAATAAATAGGAGGAATAGAAGATTAAATTAAATATTAGAATGAATAAAAACAATTAAGTGGTTTGAAACGTAGAATCGCCTTTTGTGGGTTTTTTTAAATAAAATAATAATAATTTCGAGATTTTCAGAGTGCGATTTTGCCATGTTAAAATATTTATCATTGAAACTTCTATGCCTTTATCATTGTGATATATATGCCTTAATCATTGAGGTTTCGATATTATTATAATTGTTATTTCTATATTATTATAATTGTGATTTCTATATTATTATAATTGTGATTTCTATATTATTATAATTGTGATTTCTAATTATTATAATTGTGATTTCTATATTAATATAATTGTGATTTCTAATTATTTTAATTGTGATTTCTAATGATTATAATTGTGATTTCTATATTATTATAATTGTAATTTATATATTATTATAATTGTGATTTCTATATTATTATAATTGTAATTTATATATTATTATAATTGTGATTTCTATATTATTATTATTGTGATTTCTATATTATTATAATTGTAATTTATATATTATTATAATTGTGATTTATATATTATTAAAATTGTAATTTATATATTATTATAATTGTGATTTCTATATTAATATAATTTTGATTTCTATATTAATATAATTGTGATTTCTATATTAATATAATTGTAATTTATATATTATTGTAATTGTGATTTCTATATTATTATTATTGTGATTTCTATATTATTATAATTGTAATTTATATATTATTATAATTGTGATTTATATATTATTAAAATTGTAATTTATATATTATTATAATTGTGATTTTTAATTATTATAATTGTGATTTCTATATTAATATAATTGTGATTTCTAATTATTTTAATTGTGATTTCTATATTATTATATTTGTGATTTCTATATTATAATTGTAATTTCTATTTTATTAAAATTGTAATTTCTATATTATTAAAATTGTGATTGCTATATTTTTATAAGTGTGATTTCTATACTTTTATAATTTGAAATTTCTATACTTTTATAATTTGAAATTTCTATACTTTTATAATTTGAAATTAATATACTTTTATCATTGCAATTTCTATATTGCTATTTCTATACTTTTATAATTGTACATTCATTATTTTTATAATTCGATATTTTTCGACATATTTTACGTAACATTTCAGGATTTTCAAGATGATTTCACAATTTCTAAAAATCAATTTTCTAGGAAGTGTGCGCAATTTTGAGAAATGGCCGACAGCTGATGACCATCTCAAGGAAAACTCCGCTCCGCAATGGTTTCAAACTGCGGTAATGGCGTAAGGGGGGAATTTTTAGTGGAAAGTTACGTCTGTAAATTATTCCGGAATTCCATGACATCACAGGATGTAAGCTTCTTTTCGCAGCACACTCCTTTCATTAGAAGCCCCGGCTCTATCAGTACAGCTACACACCGCCAGGGGGATACGCGGCGCCCCATTCCCAAAGTGTCACGTGGTGCGCGCGCTTTTTCAAGGTCTACTCTGTTTTTTATATAACGCGGCTCGCGACCATATAGCTCCGACGACGAATAAATTAAAATCTTTTTATTTGATGATATGAAATAAATGGAGAATATTTTTATTATATTTATAGTTGAAGGTCATTTGGAGGGTGTTTGAAAACCTTCAGTTTGGAATCAAGTCGTACTAGAGTAGGCACACTAGAAACGGTTTAGCAATTACATTTTTCGCCGATGCATATATTCGTTTTAATTCGTATAGATATGGTTATGGTAATGTGGGATAAATTGGGTTAAAATTTATTTGCACTATAATTAAGAATTGTTTTAAATTTTAAATTTCGAAAATATTTAAATTGTTGAATTGTGATTTCAAAAATATTAAAAATGTCCAACTGTGATTTTTGAAAATATTAACAACATCGAGGTGTGATTTTTGAAAATATTTAAAATATCAAGGGGTGATTTTCGAAAATATTAAAAATATCGAGTTGTGATTTTTGAAAATATTAAAAATATCGAGGTGTGATTTTCGAAAATATTAAATACATCAAGGCGTGATTTCGAAAATTTTAAAAATATCATATCGAGGAGTGATTTCGAAAATATTAAAACCATCGAATGGTGATTTTCTAAAATATTAAAAATGTCGAACTGTGATTTTCTAAAATATTAAAAATGTCGAACTGTGATTTCAAAAATAGTAAAACCATCGAATTGTGATTTTCGAAAATATGAAAACAATCGAATTGTGATTTTCAAAAATATTAAAAACATCGAGGATGTGATTTCGAAAATTTTAAAAACTTGGCTAAGAATTTTGAAAATATTTAATATTTTCGAGCTGAATCTTTGAAAATATTTTATAAAATATCGAGTTGAAACTACGAAATTATTTAAGAATGTCGAGTTGAAACTATAAAAATATAAAAAAATCGAATTGAAATTTTGGAACAAAAATAAACAATATGGATTTGAAATTTGAAAACAAATCTTGAAAAAACCTCTCAATTATATTGGTTTTTCATACGAGTAATCCAAGCTCCGCTAACTAATTGTTAATTGTTCCATAAACACACGTTTATCTCGTCACTAACAATACGGATAAACGGCAAACTAGAATACACGTGAATTCCAAATATTAATAATGACGGCTGTGTGCGGCAGGCGAGTCTGCAGCGTCGGTAGAAACATCCCTGACCTTAAATGCGCCTTCCAATTTGTTCCAAAGCGTTGTCGTATCATTCAATGACAAGGGCAGCCGAGGCCAACGCAGTTTTCGACGTAGCTGTTGATTGGAAGATAAAAAGCCCATTTCCAAAAGCGAATTCAACAACGCGATCGCGAAATAAATATATTTTTTGCGCCGATTACGTAGACTGAAATTATAAACAAGAGTTAACGTCTATATTGGAACGAAATATTTCCCCCCAAAAAATGCGAAGGGTGGGAACAATTTCGTCCGGGGCTGGAACGTGAACTTCAAGCCGTAACAATGGTCTCAATAACGGCTCGGTATAAAATATATAATATTCAATAGCTATTGTTGTTAGAAAGGGTGTCCCTTTTTTTACACCTGAACCTTCTAATAACCGAGGTCAGAATGAAGGGTGTGGAGTACCCAATGTTCGCGACCGAATAACGTTTAATCTTTCGTAGTAGCGTAGACCCGGGGTGGCGGACAGCTAGGGGTCGGACACTTCCAAATTTTCCGGGGTTTTGAATGTAAAATTCTTTTAGAAATCCAAAAAGTGATTTTGAGATTACAGTATACGATTTTCCATTTGATTCCTGGGTTTTTTAGGCTAATTTCGGGATTATTGGAACTGATTTCGTCCAAATTTCGGGATTTTCAAGTTGATTTCTGGGTTTTTTAGGCTAATTTCGGGATTAGTGGAACTGATTTCGTCCAAATTTCGGATTTTTCCTGTTTATTTCTGGGTTTTTTAGGCTTATTTCGGGATTATTGGAACTGATTTCATCCAAATTTCGGAATTTTCAAGTTGATTTTGGGATTGATAAAATTATTTTTCTTTATAGTGTAGGGGAGTTTTACCAAAAGCGTATAATATTGTTACATACATGGTTTAAACCACTTTTTTTACTAAAAAAATATTGAGAAAATAATTAGAAATATTGAAAATTTTAAATACTATTTATACATTTTGCACGTGAAAATACGCCGCCATGTTAGGGTAAAAAAAAACAGGTAAATACTATACCTCATGATGTAAAGGTACTGTCACGCGCAAAAACGTTATTTTGAAATCGGTCATTTTTACCATTTTCGAAATAATAAGGTTACATACTGGATTTTTTTATTCCCAACCCAGCCGACCAGGCCAATTTCGAGCTATATTTCTGTTGGAAATAAACGGTAGACATTCGCGGCAGTGTAAATCCGGGCAACTTGGATAAAGCTTTAGCTACGAAAACAAAATTTCCCGAAAAATTTAAATATTAAAATTTGCAATAACAGCTATAAAAGTATGCTTAATACACGAAGTCAACAGTTTTGATTTTGAACGTCTATAGCCCCGTTTACACCCTCCCTTCATTTTCACAAAAATATGCTTCATCTACATCAAAGCTCAGTACAAAAATAACAAAGATAGATAAAGGCTTAACGAGAGTGAGCAACGTAACCTTATTCGTACCGAGAAAATATTACATTTTCGTGTAGTGTTAATGGCATAACACTGTTGCTTATTCCCGTTCCGCCGAATAAACGAATCCTTGGGACAAAGTAGATGGAAAACAGGCAAGTCATACTATGCCCTTGCTAGCTCGACTGAGGGATACATTACACAGCGTCGTCGAGAGCGTAGGTGTTGCGGAAAAAATATATATCAACGGATATTATATTAAGTTCGTAACTACAGCCAACGTCGTCGTTACCCGACACTACCGCCGCGGTATAAATAAAAGCAAACCGCACCCAATTCCCCCACTTAATCGCTTAATATCGGCTAACGTCGCGAGTTATACGTTAGCTGTCGAGCCCTATTTTTTGCCTGTAGGCCTCGGCGATTATTAGAGACGCTGGTAGACGAGTAAACATATTTCTCTGGCGTTCCTAGAAATTACCAAAAAGAAACTCAAACGCGTGAGTCAGTTGGAAAAATGAAATATTGCTACCGAGTTTCGCAAGGTCCTTGGACTTCGGAAAATGATAAAAGATATTTTATAAAATTTCCTTCCGTTCAATCCCAGTTGAATTTTTTCTTGCGAAAACGTTTAGTCACGTCTAAGTACTCGCCTTGTAAGCAAACCACCTCGCGAACTTTACATCACTTTCAAATAATTCCAAGGAATAAAGATAAATAATTTAATTTTTTTAATAACCCTTTCCGATTTCAAGTGTTATTACGCGCTTATCGGCGCGTGCATTATCTTCACAAGTCGCGCGGAGGACAAATTGACAATGAATAACAAAAATTAGTATGTTGATATGTTCTAAGTAAAAGTTTGATCCTGTTGGCGCCGGACCAAGGTTGTTCGGGTTTTTTTTTAATATTTAAATCACATCTAATTTAAATATTTTTTATTTTATTGATTTTAAACCTTTCGTGACTCTTTTTCTTTAAATTAATTCCAATTAAATTTAATTACTACTTGTAATATAATTTACTCTGAATTTTCGTAAATATATTGAAGTATATATTAGGCAATTTAAATCAATATTTAAAAAAAAAAATTGATTTTATCAGGCAACCATACAAATGACGAAATAAATAATTTAACGACTACCTGTTTAAAGGCATTATAAGTCGCTAGATGACTTGGGCCTAGGGTGGTGCCTTTGGTATTCGCCTAGCTGATTATTATTATTATTTATAATTTCCAATTAATTTGAAATACCTTTAAAGTATGAACTAAATCGAAAAATCGTCTGCTAACACGAGCTACTGTTATTTTTAACGTAACTAGCTTCTGTTAAACTTTGGGCAGGAATCCATACCTCCACTTGGAATGCTTATCCTGCCGTATCGCGTTTGGTAAGATCACTCTGACGGCTTTGGCCCCGCCTACGAGATAAAAGAAATCACCTTTGCGCGCGCTCCCCTCTCACGTTGATTGATTGTTAAGTTAACATAGTGACATCCAAAAAACCGTCAGCCACATCGAGACGAAAATCTGCCGCGATAAGCATTCCTAGTAGAGGTATGAATTCCTGACCGAGGATATAAACCATAAATATGAAAATCGTTGATCCAGCATATGTAAAGGGATTTTAGTGAAATCTCAATGACTCTAGTGTAGGGAGCTGTTGGCTCGTGTGGCATGAAGGGCTTGCCACCACCCTCCTACGCATTATAACCCTAACACCTGTATTAATGGCTTTTAAAGTCGCTTGATGATTTGGGTCTAAGGTGGTGCCTTGGGTATTAGCCTAGCTGATTATTACTATTATTATTATTATTAATAATATTAATTTTGACACCAAAAACTACACTGTGGTAAAGCCTATTTCTGGTGGTTACTACACTATACCACTACATAATTTTAAAATAAAAATAAACCATAAATTTTCAAATCAATTGGATATTATTATAGTTCTATTATTTTCTTAAGATACGAAATAACTATAAATAAATACACCAACGCCATCTTCCGAAACATTCGACAAAAATAGCCCCTAATAGTATACCGTCCAAGAATTTAAAATAAACAAATACTACACATCCAATACTGAAATATAAAAAAAATATATAAAAATACCATAAGTTATTACACAATACAGCCACTCTTACTGCAAATATATTGGAGCCATAAATTCCAGCACCATTTATTACACTTCGCATTGAGTCGGCCTATTTTTCGGGGAAGAAATAATAAAAAAACACATAAAAGAACGTCCCTTTTGCAGAGGCAGTGGGGCCCCACGAACAAGTGGGCAAATTTTAGAGGGAAAAATTTCCAAGGAACAAACAACAAGTGGCATTCAGTCGACGCCGATAGAGGCTAAAAATAGAAATCCGGGTGCGGGGGACCAACTCCGGGGTCCAGCCCTCGCAGCAACATCCAGCCACCACCCCGACATAGATCCTCAGTGTTCCCCCTACCAGAGTCGGGGGAAATTCGTCACGCCACGAAGTTGCGCGGGGCCTCGGAGCGGAGCTCAACGAAGCCAAAAGTAACGACCCCGAGGTCGAGCTCGTAAAAGTCGAAAAAGGGAAGCTTTTGATCAAACCAGCTGATTTGGATCCAGATAAAAAGCGGGAGCTTCTATATTTATATTTACAAAATTCTGGATTTTTTTAAAGGATTTTCCATATAAAAATCTATGGGAACGAAAATCTTGGACTTCGGATTTTTTACAATATTTTTTACAATATTTTTTACAATATTTTTACAATATTTTTTACGGGATTTTGCGTCTGAAAGGAAAATCTACGTAACTATATACGCAAATATTAAAAAGATACGTACATTTGGATTTCAAGCGAATTGTACAACTACTGGAAAAATTTTAACCCGCCAATTAATTCCTGTACGAGTAAATACTCATTGGTTCTATGGGTTTTCCAGCGAGTTCTTCGGTGTCCCTTTCCATAAAAACTTGTAGAGGTTAACGGTAGTAGTAAGTGTAGGGAGCTGTGGGCTCGCGTGGCATGAAGGGCTTGCCACCACCCTCCTACGCATTGTAACCCGGCCACCTGTTTAAGGCATTAAAAGTCACTTGATGACTTAGGCCTAAGGTGGTGCATTGGTATTAGCTTAACTGTTTACTAGGTGGTTTCATTTCGCTTGTTTCGGGATTTCGGAGTAGGGAAAGAAGAGTAACGCTATGACGTCATTTTACTCCGTTTCTGCGGTGGCGAATAGTTCGAGTCGGTTTTCCAAAATGGCTGCCTGTGGCCTTTTTAGCAGATAAATTCTGGCTAGCAGACGACAAAACCCGAACTCCTTTCCAGCAGGAGTAAAACGAGTAGCCCTAATACTCCGGAACAAGCGAATAGTTTATGAGACGGAGTAATTCTCATCCCCGGAACAGGCGAATAAAACGTTTTAGGGTAAAAAGGGTACATTTTTAGTCCGAGAACAGGCGAATAGAAACCACCTATTAAGAAGTGAAGAGAAGCACATTGTGAAAAAACTAAACTTGTAAAAATCCCGGAAGAAGGAGGAAAAGTTTAAATAAATAAATTGTGAATTTTAAAACCGTTTTAAGTCTCTTTTAATTCACCTATTAAGAAACTGAAATATCTAAAATTTAATTAAAAATATAGCGTTTACTAGGTTAAGCTATAAACAAGTCATTGCGCCTTATAGCAGACGAGTTTCGATCTAGTTCATACTCCCTTTAAGCGGTTCTCTTCCTGCGCATGAATTTATACGCATATTTATAGACTTATTTTTAGCATGACATTCCTCGTAACTTTACACGAAAGCAATGAGCTCTATAAAATGCAGGGTGATCACTTTTGAAGCGTTTAGTGGATCAGGTTCGACAAATAAACGTATTTCAACTGGCGATTATTTCTAAATAGTGTTTTGCCGAGGCCCCGTAACACGACACTCCATATCGCCTTTCGTCTGATGGAATTATTTATGGAATCTGTGAAGAGAAACATCTCGAGGAAAGGGGTGTATCTCGATCATTTCAAGCTATTGTTTTGAGAGTTCAGGAACTCTACATTCCGTATTGGGGATATTTATAGTATTTACTATAGCTATAAACAAAACCTAAATTCGACCGAATTCCATTCAATTATTTGAGGATATTCGCAAATCAAGTACCGCAAAAAAAAAATACTTTTTCGAATTATAATAGAATCATGAACCTTTAAAATTATTAAATTTCTTTGTAAATTAAGTAAGTTTATTTATAGTTTTACCAGTAGAACACTAATCATACTATTATCAGGGTTGGCTGATTTAAATCAATATGATTAAAAAATTATTGATTTAAATTAAGTGATTTAAAAATCATTGATTTAAATTAAGTGAATTAAAAAATCAATGATTTAAATGAAGTGATTTAAAAAAATCATTGATTTAAATCACACTGTATTTCAATGGAGGAATAAAAAATTGCAAACTAAATAAATATTGTGAGTATACTCACAATATTTATTTAGTTTCCAGTGATTACTCATATTATGCGAGTTAAAATGATTACTCATATGTGATTTCCAGTGATTACTCACATTATTTCTGTGATTTACAATGATTACTCACAATATATGTTATTTCCAGTGATTACTAACGATATTTCTGTGATTTTCAGTGATTACTCACAATATTTATTTAGTTTCCAGTGATTACTCATATTATGCGAGTTCCAATGATTACTCATAATATTTAATTTACAGAGATTAATCATAATACGTCTGTGATTTCCAATGATTACTTACAGTATTTCTATGATTTGCTGTGATTACTCACAGTAATTCTATGATTTGCAGTGATTACTCACAATATTTCTATGATTTCCAGTAGTTACTCACAATTTGTGTATAATTTCCACTTTTTTCTTAGCTAGATTCCCAGGATTACCTACGATTTCCGGAAATCACAGAAATATCGTGAGTAATCACTGAAAATCACAGAAATAATGTTAGTAATCATTGGAAATCACAGAAATGATGTTAGTAATCATTGGAAATCACAGAAATAATGTTAGTAATCATTGGAAATCACAGAAATGTGAGTAATCACTGGAAATCACAGAAATGTTATCAGTAATCACTGGAAATCAATTAAATATTATGAGTAATCACTGTAAATAACAGAAATACTATGAGTAATCACTGTAAATCACAGAAATAATATGAGTAATCACTGTATATCACAGAAATATTATGAGTAATCACTGTAAATCACGGAAATATTATGAGTAATCACTGTAAATCACGGAAATATTATGAGTAATCACTGTAAATAACAGAAATACTATGAGTAATCACTGTATATCACAGAAATATTATGAGTAATCACTGTAAATCACGGAAATATTATGAGTAATCACTGTAAATCACAGAAATAATATGAGTAATCACTAGAAATCACAGAAATATTATGAGTAATCACTAGAAATCGCGGAAGGTTTTTCGAAAATCATTAACCAGACGTACAAATTTAATTCAGCAGCCAAAAAAAAATAAATAAATTGCAAACTAAATAAAAAGCAAATGTTAAATCCAGCAATAAAACGAAGAAAAACTCGGCGAAAGTGAAGAAAGGGGCCTCAGAAGAATCGAACGATAAAAGTCGGCGTGGGACGAGGAAAAAAGCTTTCCTTTAGAAGTAAACAAAAAACTCGATAACCAAAGCCCAGAGGAAATCTTTCAGTCTCTAAAATGTACGGATGGAATTACGAAAAATCCCCAAATTCATTGATAAAAATTGAGGAGAAACTGTCAGGAGTCGTTTCGTAAAGTAATTTAAACGCTAACAATAAAAGGAGTCGACAACGCCTGAAAACTATTTGGTGCGCGGGGGGTGGGGGGTAATAAGGGAACGCCCCTTTTAAAAGTTGACATTTCTTCACTGATTAGGATTTACAATAATTATTTACAGACAAAACCACGTAATTCAAGTTACGTTGTTTCGTTTTTCAGGATACAACCGCTCCTTTTATTGATACCTGAATATGCCAGCCAGGAGAATTAGTATCAGTGACGTCATCACGCTAGAATAAGAATCGCTGTCGACCCCCTTACTGACTCCCCCCAAATTATCCCGCGAGTATCACGATGACGCGTTTCACTGTTATATGAAACGACTCCTTACATTTACTCCACGATAACAGCACGGATGGGGGGCGGCAACTGTATATTGCCAACCCCCCAGTTAGAAAACGATGACGCGTTACACAGTTATATGAAACGACTCCTTACATTTTATCCACGATAAAAGCAACGATAGGGGGCGACTTTTAATTGGCAACCCCCCATTAGAAAACGATAACGCGTTACAGTTATATGAAACGACTCCTGACATTTTCTCCACGATAAAAGCAACGATAGGGGGCGACCTTTAGTTGGCAACCCCCCATTAGAAAACGATAACGCGTTACAGTTATATGAACGACTCCTTACATTTTCTCCACGATAAAAGCAACGATAGGGGGCGACTTTTAGTTGGCAACCCCCCATTAGAAAACGATGACGCGTTAAATGAAACGACTCCTTACATTTTCTCCCCCCAATTAGAAACCGAACACCTCAACGTAACACTGACACATCCAACTTGCACCGCCATATCACACGAGGCAGGCTGGAAATAATTCATATCATATCAGCGTTCAGAGACCGCCGACGGTCTAAGTCCAATTACGCGTTTATACCCAAAGATAAAAGCGAGGATAAAAACAGATCTAATTGGTGACATAGGACTCTCTGGCGTCGCGGGTGTGGGGGAGGGCGACGTACGGGTACAAAGGTCAGTCTGATACGGTACCCGCGCTCCGATAGTATATTCGCAAATTCGCTCGACAAATTTCAAGTGTAGTCACTTCGGAGAAAAATTGCTGAGCTATTTGAAGAGCTCGTGTATTTCAACGTGTTTGAGGCTGTTTTAACGGTTTCGACGCGACCTTGTGAAATATATCTCCGATTTAATATACAAATTGGGCTCGTTCAAATTTCAAAAACATTGATTAGGGAATTATGGAGATAACGAGTGCAGTTAGACTATTTGTCGCGGTTCCAAAAACTGCATTTATTTATTAAACCGTCTAAACATTTAACTTACTCCCCTCAACAGAAACAAAATTTTAATTATAAACAGGAATAAATTATAGCTAAAATATAAATAAATAAAATGAGTAAACATATTTACGAAGGTGTCCGTGAAACTAAGGTAACGATATAACGATATCGAAAGTATGTAACATATATCAAAAAAAAATAACTACATTTAAAACTATTACATATATACAGGGTGTTTCAAACGGTTATGCAAAAATTTGAAGGCGTTGTAGGCGTGAGTTAAGAAGTATGCTTGTTTTTTCCCCATTTTCCAACAAGCGCAAAACCAAGCAGCAGGGAAATGCGAACATTAAGGTTTGGGTTCGTGTGATAGGTAGAAAAGAACTTTGTAAACACATCGAGGTAACCAACGTAAAAAAGTAAACTTAAACAGTATTTAAAGTCCCTGCTGCTTGGTTTTGCGCGTGTTGCAGCCTACTTCCAGGGGCTTGTAGGCCACACTTTGAAGCTCTCTGGCGCTCATTTAACTCATTGTAGGAAAAATTGAAAATGGGGGAAAAACTCACCCCCTACAACTCCTTAAATATTTGCACAACCTTTTCAAACACCCTGTACGTCTACGAAGTCAGGCCCGTAAAGAGCGGAAGTCTGTACAAATTACTGGGCCCGTTTAGCCTTGTCGCGCGTCCCCTAGAAACTTGAATCTCCGTTAATGACGTCTTTATTGGGGCCCATAATTACTAATTTACCGTGGTTCGGTAAATTCGCAAGGACTAAGCCCGACAAGGGATGGGGAAACCCGGTAGAAATTACCAGGGCCCGTGCAGCCTCGGGGGCCCGATTTAGGACAAACGAGGGGAATTTTTAAGAATAGCACCTTTTGTTTTTTTTGGTTTTTGTTTATTGTTTTAGGTGTATTATTTGTCAAGGATTACAGAAATGCCAAAAGTTTTAAGCGCAATTTATTATTTAGAAAGGTATGATAAATATAAAATTGTTACTTACCGCCAATATTTATCTCGGAGAATACATAATATTTCGACATTTTTGTACTTATTGGGTGAGGTAGGACTGATGAAGAATTAGATTTAACGGCAAGATACTACTAAATTTAAAAAAAAGTGCTAAGTGAAAGGTTTTTTTACGGCGAATTCATTTTTTTTTATTAAATTTTTTTCTAATTGTTAATTAGTGGTCAAGGAATCTAAAAAAATAAAATTATTTTGCGGGAACATGTTTTTACAAGAAAAAAAAGAAGCAAAAAAATTGGAATCTTGAAAAAATGGGCTTTTTGATGGTACTGCATTATACAAAGCTTTTGGGTAAAGTAGGACTGATGAAGGATAAAATGAGAAATTGTGAAAAATGGGAATTATTCTTTGGGCGCAGTTCCTAACTAAAAGTGAAACTGGACTCGTATTGGCGCCTTACGGCGCCGCGCACTCACTTCGCTCGAGCGCTGGGGGCGCGCGGCGCCACCCCAGCCCCATTCTTGCTAATCAAGCTGTGCCATCTATAACGCAACCTAGAGGACAGTACCTAGTATAGTCTCTTGTGGTGCGAATTAAACAAGGGATAGCGACTGAGAGATGAATAGATCCCACACGAAGGAGTTTTCCCTCCTTCTATTAACTCCACATACGGACATCATATCCAGTGAAAACGTACCTAGTATCTAGCGAATGGAATTCGCCGTAAAAAAACACATTTCACTTAGCAATTTTTTTTAAATTTAGTAGTTATCTTGCCGTTAAATCTAATTCTTCATCAGTCCTACCTTACCCAATACGTACAAAAATGTCGAAATATTATGTATTTTCCGAGATAAATATTGGCGGTAAGTAACAATTTTATATTTATCATATCTTTCTAAATAATAAATTGCGCTTAAAACTTTTGGTATTTCTGTAATCCTTGACAAATAATACACCTAAAAAAATAAACAAAACCCAAAAAAAAACAAAAGGTGCTATTCTTAAAAATAGCCCAAACAGGATATATTTATCCCCTAAAACGTATAGTTACGTATCTCCAATAGTTACGACTCTATTGGGGCTCGAATTTAAAAAAAAATCCGGGGTCCGGGCCCGTTCTAAGCGGCCCGATTTGGAACAAACGAGATATATTTATCCCTTAAAACGATAAGTTGCCACTCTATTGGGGCCCGAAATTAATATTTTTCCGGGGCCTGGGCCTGATTTGGAACAAACGAGATATATTTATCCCCTAAAACGTATAGTTATCGCCAATAGTTACGACTCTATTGGGGCTCGAAATTAATATCCACCTAGATTAATTAATGTATCGTAAGATATACATGCTAATTATACATACTTCTGATTGTATGCAAATAACAAAAGGGGTCGAAAATAGTACCTTCACGTGTAAATTTTAAATAGGGGGGGGGAGGCGGCCCGGCAACCTTTGTCATAAATCACACGTAATCCTAGGAGAGGTGGAGTCGCAACAACCCTTGTACCCCGCCACTTGAAAGTCCTTCTAATTGATATCGTAATTTAACCACAAAGCTCGCTTTAAGCGTTTCGAATTCCGTCGTCTAGAATTCTCTCGCGAGGCGGAAATGACGTCATCACCCTAATTATAAGCCCGCGATGAATACTTTCATTGAAGCTCTGTCGAAAGACTTAAAAGCCAGAATGTTTTTAAAATATTTTAGGGTCGTCATAATAACAATAATCAAGAGAGCAGTTGGCTCAGCGTTTACTCGCCTTTAAAATGCATTGTACACGAACACGTGTCGCGGAGTATAATCTAAACTGTTTCGCTTCTCAACTTTACAATGGTAGCCGGAAGTACTTGGAACGACGAAGACTTATACCAGGTGTTGATGGGGCTCCAAGGACGGTCGAGGCTTGCGAAATATAAAATTCCAGGGTTTTCAAAGAACTCCTAGAATAAACATGAGTGGCTGCTACTTCGATTCGTTACGTAGGCCTTTGTGGCCTGACTTCGCGCTTATGTGAATGCTATATGTAAATTGAGTTGATTTTTTATCCTTACCCGTGGAGAAAAGTACGCCGTTTAACTGGTTAAACGCCGGTCCAACTACTTTCATTATATAATAAAGAAATAAATATAAATACATATCTTTTTCGATAAGCCCGATATGGAGGTAAAAGCAGACGACGACGCAAAAAAGGCGGGAGCAGTGGCGCCAGATTCGTGTACGAAATATTACCATTTTGAACGTTGCCTCGGTTATCATCACGCTTTTAACTTTTATGGTTAGGGAAACCTATTTTTACTAGTTCAATACATAAAAAAGTACAAAAATTTTAATAAAATGTACTATTTTCGTTAGTAATATCTTAAATATTTTAAAAATCTCACAACACTGACTCGCCAGATAGAAAATAACTATTAAAGTATTATATAATTTTAATTAGGCATAATTAATTTATTTAAAATTTTTGTAAATTTGTATAATAACTAAACGTAGATTTGGTTAAAATTGCACAAGTAACAATTATCGAAATCGTTATTTAACTTATTATAATAGGACCAGCTGATTAGTGCTTTGACAATTCTACGACAATCATTTTCTAATTATCCCTGCCATTGTCAAACCACGACGGCAATTACAATACTTTTAACTTATCATTTTATCGAATTCCCAAAACCGTAATTTCCCTCGTAATTTCCTCGTACGACCATTTCGAATAATTCGGAATTGCCCGACGAATTTTAATTAAATTTGCTGACATTTTCAGTCATTCGTATTTTTAATGCTCCCGCCGAAGTTAAAGTCGATTTTGATAAGCGGGAAAAAGTATCGCATATTATACGAAAAATACGAAAACATCTCTGGTGTAGAAGCGATCGTGCAATAATTTCGGGTAACCTTGAAAACACTGCGCGTATCAACAGGCCGTGAAAAAATAATTGTTGAGTCACAAACGCACGTGGAGGAGCGCGCGACTCGACCGCGTACTCCCCCTCACCTGGCATCGCCTGTATAAAGAGAAATCAGCTAACTTTACCCTTCGACTAGCTTTCAGTTGAGGCTAATACCGAAATTTGCCCAGGCTCTTGGCGCTCAGTTTTTCCACCAGAAAAATCTCAAGTACAAATTAAACAAGTTGTGCATGACCAAATTACGTAAATCTTACTTTGTGTATAAATTTAATGGAAGATGATTAACTTATAAGAGGAAAGATTTTGGAATTTTCATAAAACGAAAGACTAGTTATTGATAATTTCGAGAAAGTATGAAGAATAATTGCGTCAAAATAACGTAAATCTTATTCTTTTTTTAGGGGGTATTTTTGTGATTAAACGAGGAAATTTAAAGGGAATAAGGTAGTAAATTACTGTTGGAAAGATTAACGGGAAATTCTGTCAAGATGGTAGCCATTCCGCCACGTAAATTATGAGGTTGAAATAAAATTGGTTGAAATTAATGTTTAAAATTTATTTCCAAATCCACAAGTTACCAAAGCGCTACCTATCGTGAAAAAGCGAAAATAAACGGATACATAACGTATCTAATGCGAAATTTCTTAGATAATAGCAATTTATGTTTTAAAACATTATATTTATAGCTTATTTATAATAAAGATTTCGGTAGAGGATTTTCAAATGCAATGAATATTTGTAATTTCGTCTTCTATAAATTTAAAAAAATATTTTGAAAATAAATTACCTAGTAAAAAGTCGAAATGAATATTCGATCACCCTTAAATTTTGTCTTTTAATCTTCATTTAATCTTTTTAATCTTGATTTAATCTTTTTAATCTTGATTTAATCTTTTTAATCTTGATTTAATCTTTTTAATCTTGATTTACTCTTTTTAATCTTGATTTAATCTTTTTAATCTTGATTTAATCTTTTTAATCTTGATTTAATCACAAGCTAGTCTGATTAATCACGATCTAATCTTTTAATCGACTTTTCATGATCTAATTTTTGAAATATATTTATTTTTTAATCGAGATTTAATAAGCTTAATCGTTATTTAATAATCTTAATCGTGATTTAATCAGCTTAATCACTGATTAGATTTAATCACGATCAAATTTTTGAAATATATTTATTTTTTAATCAGCGTAATCGTTATTCAATCATCTTAATCGTGATATAATCCATTTAATCATCTTAATCGTGATTTAATCCATTTAATCATCTTAATCATGATTTAATCAACTTAATCACTAACTCGATTTAATCGTGATTTAATCCGTTTAATCATCTTAATCGTGATTTAATCCATTTAATCATCTTAATCGTGATTTAATCAACATAATCACTAACTCAATTTAATCGTGATTTAATCCATTTAATCATCTTAATCAAGGATGCAAACTTGATCATCGAAGTGAACTGCCCCTCGGCTTGAGCACCCTACGCCCCCGTGTTTTGACACCCCTGATGGAAGCCAATGACAATTAAGTGGAAGCCAATTACATTAAAAATTAAAAACAAACACATCAGATATACCTTTTGGGACTAAACATTTTAATATTTAAATTTTTACACACAAACCAACACTACATCCTTATTAACATATTTTTTAATTTTATCGATAACAGCGTTGACATAACAGACGCCAAGTTGAATCTCTCTGTTCGTATAAAACTTCCAAATTCATTTCCAACGAACGCAATCATGGGCAAGATGCAGTTCCGCTACTTTTTCAAAACGCATTCGAAAATTTCTGCAAAATAACAACTACCCGGTAACTCGTACAAAAGAAAAACGACAGTTAGATTTGGAAAGTGCTTACGGTTATACGTTGAAATTTCGAAACCATTTTATTCTAAATAAAATGAAATAAAATAATAATAATATCAAAATACAAGTATATAATAATAATAGAAACATAATAGGTAGTTTATAACCAAAATACAAGTATAAATATTCTTTCTCATTTCCTATAAAAAAGTAAAATAAAGGTAAATTGAAGGCCCAGACCGTGAACGAAAATAAAACGCAAAATCGCGAAAAACCGTTCAAAGAGGGCGGCGTAATAACGGATATCCTACCGTCGCGACTCCCGATAAAGATAAAGGGCGGCTGTGACGTCACAGTCGTGAACTTCCGTTAGCACCGCCCCCTTTAGTCTATTTGGCGAAGTCCATCTATTGATTATAAATAAAAAAGGGGGATTCACAAAAGAATATACGTGTAGAAATGTCGCTATTAGCTAAAATTCTATTTATTGTTAGGGCCGACATATTCCGCGCTGAAAGAATTACACAAAAATATTCAACTTTCCTGTTTATTAGTGAACGAAAAAAAATGTATTTTTCAAGGTTAAAAAGCGCGGCCATCAACGTATTTTTTTAATCTTATTTTTATAGGATTCTGGAAAAATATTGAACATCACGAAGGGGTCATGAATTATTCAAAAGTATTTAAATCAGCTAGTTTTTCGTGTTTTGTTTAATCATCAAATGTAAAGCGAATAACGTTTAGATATTATCGCTACGTTTCCAGCATGAATTAGCTAAAATCGATATTATAATATTAATATATATATGATATCAATTTTAATACATTAATATATTAATATATATATGAAATTAAATTTATAATTATATGGTATTAATATTAATATATTCACTCACATATATGGTATTAATATTAATATATTCACTCACACATATATATGGTATTAATATTAATATATTCACTCACACATATATATGGTATTAATATTAATATATTCACACACATAAATGGTATTAATATTAATATATGTATTAATGTATATGGTATTAATTATAATATATGTATTAATGCATATGGTATTAATATTAATATATGTATTAATATATGGTATTAATAATAATGTATGTGGGATTAATATTAATATATGGTATTAATAATAATGTATGTGGTATTAATATTAATATACGTATTAATGTATGTGGTATTAATATTAATATATGTATTAATTTATATGGTATTAATATTTATATATGTATTAATATTAATATATTATTAATACATATTACGCCACTGTAACCAAGTCCTTAACCACGATATAATTTATGTTGTCAATTGCGAAACATACTTTAATTTAAAAAAATGTTTTGATACCAGAACGTGTCATACCTCTATTATATTACTTATGATATGAGAAATGATAACGGAACAGTCTCCAAAAATATTTAGAAGTTTCATACCGAATAAATTGAAACCCATGTATGACATGCATTGGTGTTTAGTAAAATTCAGTGATATAATTAAATTATTTTGTTAGATTATTGATTTAAATCGCCAATTTTATTTATAAAAAAAATAATATTAATCGAGTACACAAACGCTGCACGCAATTTATTAATCAATTTATCAAGAACACGATGCACGAAATGTTTATAAATCAATAAAATATAAAAAAAAATTAATTTAAAGTAAAAAAAACAATTTCAATGAAAAAAACCCAAATAAATGAATTCAAA
Source organism: Leiobunum rupestre (assembly GCF_980474605.1). Classification (NCBI taxonomy): domain Eukaryota; kingdom Metazoa; phylum Arthropoda; class Arachnida; order Opiliones; family Sclerosomatidae; genus Leiobunum; species Leiobunum rupestre. Next base: position 44,096,306 of record NC_143386.1, on the reverse strand, counting down.
GTGGAAAAATTCAATTTAGGTTAAAAATTCATTTTTAAAAATCAACAACCCTGTTTGTGGCAAAATAAAAACTACCCATCTTAAAAAAAAATGATCCGAAATTTGAAAGTCAAATAAATAATTTTCCCCTTACCTCGTAATTAATTACAATTCGGCATTATACTAGATAAAGTCCCCATTCCCACAACTTTAAAAAAAATAAACTAAATGAAAAATCATTCTACATTGCAATCACGTAAACACTATAAAAAGTATAAGTAAAAAAATAAGCCAAAAGATTAAAAAAACCACTGAATAAAAAAAAGTAAAATAATAAAAAAAAAACATAACGTGAAGCTTCAAGCCACAATAATTCCGGTTTTGTCTCCTTAAAAAAATCAGAGGGTATACGTCTATTTAATTTTACAACTCCCCGAGATAGGTTCTAGAGGCACCGTTGTCACGGTTAGACTCTGCAGCGAGACCGAAGTGGAAAAGATACCGCCAGCGCCAAATCGTATCAGTGCCAAGTAACCCGGTACATTTAAAAAATACATAGGCCTACATAAAAGCAAAAATATTTCTAGGGTAGCAGGTTTGAAAAGTGGTCGCCCATAGCCAAAGGCATTTTCCAGCGAAGAGCGTTTTTCCTTTTAGCTAAAATTTGAGCGTTGATTTCTATAGATGGAGAAGAAGAAGGGGGGAGGCGAGAGGGGGGAAGCGCCGACTCTAGCTGACCTTGAAAAAAGGCGGCCATTACTTTTACAAAATGCAACCCCCTCGTGCTATTTCCTTCCCTCCTCGACGTCTTTGCATTCAACCACGAAGATATACTTTCCTTCCCTCCAACTCCGCGCCCCCCTGACGCCAGCCCGTTTGGAAGAAAACGCAAACAACCCGGTTTTCGGCTATACTCAACCCCCTGGGGCACCTGAAAGAGGGGCAGCGATGGAAAAAAACCAGTTATATATATGCACTTCTAGCTAGGAAGGGACGCGAAGATTTTAGGAAGATTTGGTTCTACTCGACGCGCAAGATTGAGGATTGTAGGGCTTTTTTATAGAGAAAATATAAAACCACTGGCTTCTCGGCTCTCCCCGCGACTTTGAAAACCGGGTACTCCCTGCTTGGTTGCGGGGGGAGTAGAAAACCAATTTCGAATCCGCCTCCCTCTAGGCGTATCTATTTTTCGATAGATACGATTTATTTTTAGGATAGTGGAGACATCTATAGTCTATTTTATTGTTACAATGTTTTTCTTTTTGGTAATATTACTATAATTATTATCTTTTTAGGCGTACAAGGTTTAGTATTAGAGAGTAAGCCTCATAAAGAAACGTGTACGCGTAGAACTTTATTTTAAACTTCTAAACATTATTTTTAATGTTAAATATGTTATCTACTCTGAAAAGCTCAATTTTTATAGTTAATCGACAAATTTAAAATTAATGACACCAGGTTTAGTAGAAGCTAGGGGTGATTGGCTCTGGTTAAGTTCTAAACAAGGCATATTAGCAGACGATTTTAGATAGAAATAAAATTAAGACTTAAAATACACTGTACACCTAGAATTCAATTTTAGGCGTACCAACTTAATATTTGAATTTTAGGTGTACGCACTTAATATTTAAATTTTAGGTGTACACACTTAATATTTGAATTTTAGGTGTACGCGCTTAATATTTGAATTTTATTTGTACACATTTATTATTTGAATTTTAGGTGTACGCGCTTAGTATTTGAATTTTAGGTGTACGCACTTAATATTTGAATTTTAGGTGTACGCGCTTAATATTTGAATTTTAGGTGTACACACTTAATATTTGAATTTTAGGTGTACGTGCTTAATATTTGAATTTTATTTGTACACATTTATTATTTGAATTTTAGGTGTACGCGCTTAGTATTTGAATTTAAGGTGTACGCACTTAATATTTGAATTTTAGGTGTACGTGCTTAATATTTGAATTTTAGGTGTACACACTTAATATTTGAATTTTAGGTGTACGCGCTTAATATTTGAATTTTATTTGTAAACATTTATTATTTGAATTTTAGGTGTACGCGCTTAGTATTTGAATTTAAGGTGTACGCACTTAATATTTGAATTTTAGGTGTACGCACTTAATATTTGAATTTTAGGTGTACACACTTAATATTTGAATTTTAGGTGTACGCGCTTAATATTTGAATTTTATTTGTACACATTTATTATTTGAATTTTAGGTGTACGCGCTTAATATTTGAATTTTATTTGTACACATTTATTATTTGAATTTTAGGTGTACGCACTTAATATTTAAATTTTAGGTGTACGCACTTAATATTTGAATTTTAGGTGTACGCACTTAATATTTGAATTTTAGGTGTACGCACTTAATATTTGAATTTAGGTGTACGCACTTAATATTTGAATTTTAGGTGTACACACTTAATATTTGAATTTTAGGTGTACACACTTAAATTCCTTGTTCTTGGTGTACACACTTAAATTCCTTGTTCTTGGTGTACACACTTAATATCCGAATTAAGGTGCACAATATTAATACCTGAATTCTAGGTGTAAAATGTTTTATTTTTAACATAAATGGTGTAGTAGAACCAACGAAGTAATTAATTTTAAAATTTTATTTAAAAATAAGCGCGTGGCAAAATTTTTCTTCGTAGTAAATATTGACGAAACGACTTCGACCTTTTCACGGCTCGTAGTTGAAAATTCGGCAAATGATCCAATCACGATTTTCATTTATCGTAGCTCAATTAACTTTCGCCGTGAGTGGCTCAAGAAATCCATTTTGAAAGTCAAGGCCATTTGTCTTTATCTCATAAATATTTTCTAATCCCTGCCATACGAGTCGATTAATATAAAATCAAGAAAATATATGATTTCCTAACTTATCGAGTTTTTATTTTATCCTCTTAATTTTATTCTCTATCTGATTTAATTTATAATTTATAAGATAATATCCAACAGACGCCTACTGAAACTTCCTAACGTCGGTTACAGACTCCCCTAATAGTGATAAGATTTCTGACAGATTGAAAGACTACGATGTTGCAAAAGGTGCGTTTTCGAAGAGGAGACCAAAAAAATATTTCAATAAAGAGTCCGGTAGTAAAAAGAACCATTATGAAAATCTTTCCATCACCTGTCACAGACAGTGTGTCTCATCCCCGGCCGATAATTACGGGCTTGCCATTTGGTCCCACCCGAAAGGGATCTTCCATAAATTATGAAACTCTCTTGGCCTTTTTTTTTGGTTGACTGGCAATATTCAAATTATGTAATTATATTAAATAACGAATTTAAAGTTATTTTTTTTATAATCTCCACAGTACAGAAACAATTACATAATTGCACAAAGTACCACAATTTAGTTATCACAGTAAAACATTTTTGTACATTTGAGACAAACGCGAATTATTTAGATAAAATATTAAAAAACATTATAATTTGTATTAAAGAAGTAATATAATTTTCGATTAAAATAATGTAAATCTCATTATAAATATTATAATGTTCATTAAAAATATTGTATATTTCATTAAAAAATATTGTATTTCATTAAAAATATTGTATATTTTATTAAAAATATTGTATATTTTATTAAAAATATTGTATATTTTATTAAAAATATTGTATATTTCATTAAAAATACTGTATATTTCATTAAAAATATTGTATATTTCATTAAAAATATTGTATATTTCATTAAAAATATTGTATATTTCATTAAAAATATTATAATTTTTATTAAAAAATAATTTATAGGCAAAATCATTTTTGTCTCTATTTAACAAAATACATAACTTCGTTTCAAATATACTTATTTAATAATAAGCTTCTTCATTGTTTGCCTAAGATGAAAGTGTAGTATATTTTAGAATCAGCAATCAAACATATCAAGCCATCAGGGTTGTACTGAAGGGGAGTCAAATTGAGGAGGGGAAGAAGCTTGTATTTTGCCACACTCTATAATAATTTAACCGAGTCAACTGAAAACAATTTCTTCGAATTTGGTCTTGAAAAATAAAGGTTCTTCAAAATGATTAATAGTGTCTATTATTATTAATGATTATTATTATTACTAAAACTAAACTAGAAAGTAGACTGAATTATTAAATATTCCAAAATAAAAATATTTGAATTTTAATAAATCAAAACTCAAAACAATAGTTGTTCTCGATCACACAAACCAACAATACGACCGCGCACAATCGCAGAAAAGGCCTAGAGGGAGAAAAATAGAAATTGGACAAAAGTCTAAACACTAATATCAGGGGCAGACCGTGAACTACAAAGCATGACCACCAGAGGGCAGCGAATGTAAAACATACAGTCAAACCTATTATAATACAGTCGCGGAAAAAAGTAACATTTCTACATCAACAGGTGAGAATAACAATATAATAAAAAAACTCCAAGGCTTATCTAATATTATTTAAAAAAAAACAGGACCAAAGAGGCCCCACTTCTTCGGGATACCCTAGTCGGAAGTACAGGGTCCGGAATATCGGAAATTGAGGGTGAAAGGGAACTCCAGCGGGGGGGACCGAATATTCCAAAAAAGAAAGGTTTCGACAATGGAAAACAGCGCCACCACGCGGTGCCAAAAGAGGGAGAAAGAAATTGGACAACAGGGAACGCCACCTGATTCAACGACGTCACGAATCCAACCGTGATTCCGTGTCACGTGTGACGAGATACAAATAAGAGCACCGGGCGAAACGTCACGCTTTCCTGAGGGGGGGACGCGCAACGGATTTGGCCCCTCCCTTCGAACGAAATCTCATCAAAAATTCCAAGGTTCTTTTCACAATAAAAGTCCCTGCACACAATGAAGTTATTATTTCTGTTTTTCGATATGTCTGCAAGACCGCAGAGACCGATACGAATTTAATGGTACAATGTTTGAGCCAATTACCTTCATTTGAAATTTAAGACAGCTTTTGAAAATATTGAACGACGATTTAAAATATAATTATTACCTATTTCCATAATTATTACAATTTTTCAAAATTTTACGATTTTTCTAAATGATTACAATTGTTTTAAATTTTTGCGGCTTTTCAAAATTAATACGATTTTTCCAAATTATTAAGACTTTTCAAAATTAATACGATTTTTCCAAATTATTACGATTTTTCAAAATTATTACGACTTTTCAAAATTATTACGACTTTTCAAAATTTATACGATTTTTCAAAATTATTACGACTTTTCAAAATTATTACGATTTTTCAAAATTATTACGACTTTTCAAAATTAATACGATTTTTCAAAATTTTTACGATTTTTCAAAATTTATACGATTTTTCAAAATTATTACGACTTTTCAAAATTTTACGATTTTTCTAAATGATTACAATTGTTTTAAATTTTTGCGACTTTTCAAAATTAATACGATTTTTCAAAATTATTACGACTTTTCAAAATTATTACTATTAAGACTTTTCAAAATTATTACTATTACGACTTTTCAAAATTATTACTATTACGACTTTTCAAAATTATTACTATTACGACTTTTCAAAATTATTACTATTACGACTTTTCAAAATTATTACTATTACGACTTTTCAAAATTATTACTATTACGACTTTTCAAAATTATTACTATTACGACTTTTCAAAATTATTACTATTACGACTTTTCAAAATTATTACTATTACGACTTTTCAAAATTATTACTATTACGACTTTTCAAAATTATTACTATTACGACTTTTCAAAATTATTACTATTACTACTTTTCAAAATTATTACTATTACGACTTTTCAAAATTATTACTATTACGACTTTTCAAAATTATTACTATTACGACTTTTCAAAATTATTACTATTACGACTTTTCAAAATTATTACGAGTTTTCAAAATCATTACGAATTTTCAAAATTATTACGAGGTTTCAAAATTATTACGAGTTTTTAAAATTATTACGATTTTTATAAATTATTTAATGTTACAAAAACTTTAAAATTTTGTTTTTAAAAATTAAGTAAAGTCAGTCGTTGAAAATTACTTTATTTCAAGTTAATTATATTTACACTAGTCAGAGTGATACAATTACAATAATAACCTAATGATTTCTCGAGACACTCATTTCAGACGAGGCTTACAAAACCGGTTTAAAACTACAGTTAGTAAACTACAGTTACTTCATCCTCCGTTCCTCCAATTTACGCCTTGGAAGCCAAACCATGAAACGTTTGTTGTACATTTGATTGCTGATTTTGGAAAACCTTTTTGATTTCCAAGGATTTATCACAGTAGTTCTGTGATTTCCACTGATTTCCCACGGGGTCTCGGTGATTTACAATCATGGTCCTAAGTGATTTCTCACCATATTTCTGGAATTTCCACTGATTTCACAGAGATTCTCAGCGATTTCTAATGATGGTCTTAAAGGATTTCTCACAAAATTTCTGTGATTTCCACTGATTTCACAGAGATTCTCGGTGATTTCCAAATTATTGATGGTGTCAAGTGATTTTTCGTGATTTCCTACGATTTGCACAACTGCTGATTACTTTAGTGACTATCTCTTCGCCAGTGGCGTAGACAAGGGGAGGGTTTCTGTGTCCACCCCCCCCCCCCCCCCTTGGGCGTAGGTTTCGATGTACTAAAATTTCAGCCCCTTATCGACCCCTCTTAGGTACTTTACTTAGTTGAAGGATTTCTGGCTACGCCACTGCTCTTCGCACCATCCTAACCAAATTTCTAGTGAAACCCTGGCACACTTCAAAATGTCTTTCTTCGAAAGGATGGTAATTGATGGAATTAGCGCGTAGAGTTATGTTCCAAAATACTCGATTTGAGGGAAAGGGTGGGGCGGCGAAAAAACCGACTCAGATAAGACAGATTGAGATAAGGAAACCACAAAGGGGAAAATTAAATTAAAATTTGAGCGTCCAAGAAAATGGAAAAGGCGTGTCGCCAGAACCGAATTCATTAAACGGCACGTTTCAGCCTTTTTGAAGGAATGGTTCGTCTTCCTGCTTAAAGGGGCCGTATATTCGAAATAGAAAAATCGTCTGCTAACACGGGGTACGAAATCGAAAAATCATGTCTGCTAACACGGGTTACAAATTCGAAAAATTGACTGTTAACACGAGGTACAAATTCGAAAAATCATGTCTGCTTACACGGGTTACAAATTCGAAAAATCATGTCTGCTAACACGAGGTACAAATTCGAAAAATTGACTGTTAACACGGGTTACAAATTCGAAAAATCATGTCTGCTAACACGAGGTACAAATTCAAAAAATTGACTGTTAACACGAGGTAGAAATTCGAAAAATTGACTGCTAACACGAGGTACAAATTAAAAAATTTGTCTGCTAACACGGGTTACAAATTCGAAAAATCATATCTGCTAACACGATTTACAAATTCGAAAATTTATCTGCTAACACGGGTTACAAATTCGAAAAATCATATCTGCTAACACGAGGTACAAATTCGAAAAATCATGTCTGCTTACACGGGTTACAAATTCGAAAAATTGACTGTTAACACGAGGTACAAATTCGAAAAATCATGTCTGCTTACACGGGTTACAAATTCGAAAAATCATGTCTGCTAACACGAGGTACAAATTCAAAAAATTGACTGTTAACACGAGGTAGAAATTCGAAAATTTGTCTGCTAACATGAGGTACAAATTCGAAAATTTGTCTGCTAAAACGGGTTACAAATTCGAAAAATCATGTCTGCTAACACGAGGTACAAATTCAAAAAATTGACTGTTAACACGAGGTAGAAATTCGAAAATTTGTCTGCTAACATGAGGTACAAATTCGAAAATTTGTCTGCCAACACGGGTTACAAATTCGAAAAATTGACTGCTAACACGAGGTACAAATTCGAAAAATTGACTGTTAACACGAGGTAGAAATTCGAAAATTTGTCTGCTAACATGAGGTACAAATTCGAAAATTTGTCTACTAACACGAGGTACAAATTCGAAAACAATTGTCTGTTAACACGAGGTACGAATTCCAAAAATTGTCGGCTAACACGGGTTACAAATTCGAAAATTTATCCGCTAACACTCGCTCTGATTTTATGATAACATTTGATAAACTTGGTGACAGAAACGCGAAATAGTGAATTCGAGATGATCAAAGTAGATCGTGAGAAAGTAGAGAAACACGTCAAAGCAGCAACTGCGGCGCGTATTATGCAAGAAGAGCGCTTCTACAAATTTGGAAATGAAGCAACAGGGGGTTTGGGGTCCGTTCCCGGAATAGACCCCAAATACGCGCTTCTACTCGCTACGCGTCTTCTAGGAATTGAAAAAAGCGCGCCATTTCTATGCGCATATCATTTCAATTTTGGTGCCTCTGTTATTGCAGAAATTGTCCCATGACGAAGAGTTGCGGTACGCGACGTGTTTGCTGCCTTTTCAGGGTCAATGGTTGCGTAGATTTAATAACATTTATATATACTAATGATATATTTCATTTTCCTCTGTGTTCATTTAGGACTAACTCCTATCCGCATTATAATGGCGTTTTCCATTGGGACTGCTCCGAGCGTGATCCGGATTTGCCTTCTACGTCACGTCTCTACCACGGAGAACTCCGCTAGGTGCTCGGAGGACTAGACTTCCAGCCCTCCCAATGGAATACGAATTTTTCTCGGAGTCACTTTGCTTAAAAATTGCTCTTTTTTGGTTGCCCCGTCCCTCGAGTTGGGGCGAGGGAGCAACAGTGCCAATGGAAGACGTGCCTCCTTTTTGGAGTTGCCCTTTTTGTCCCAATGGAACACGTTTTATATTTAGGAGCGCTCCAGGAGCGCTCAGAGGACTCCAATGGAAAACGCCATAAGTCTTAACAATAATGATATGCTCGAAATCTTTACTTCAGAACTTAATCGTAATTCTGTTGTTTCACAAGTTGTCATCTATGCGCGATGTTTCTTAAATCTTCCGAAATTAATCGTTATTATGTTGTTTCAAAAGTTGTCATATCATCTATGCACTATGTTTCTTAAATCTTCCGAAATTAATCGTTATTCTGTTGTTTCCCAAGTTGTCATATCATCTATGCACTATGTTTCTTAAATCTTCCGAAATTAATCTTTATTATGTTGTTTCCCAAGTTGTCATATCATCTATGCACTATGTTTCTTAAATCTTCCGAAATTAATCGTTATTATGTTGTTTCCCAAGTTGTCATATCATCTATGCGCTATGTTTCTTAAATCTTCCGAAATTAATCGTTATTCTGTTGTTTCCCAAGTTGTCATATCATCTATGCGCTATGTTTCTTAAATCTTCCGAAATTAATCGTTATTCTGTTGTTTCCCAAGTTGTCAAATCATCTATGCACGATATTTCTTAAATCTTCCGAAATTAATAGTTATTATGTTATTTCATAAATGGCATATGTACTATACAGGATATTTCTTAAATTTTCAGATTTTGATATTAGCTCTAGTTTTACAAGTTGATATATTATATATGCATGGTTATTTCCTAAATCTACAGAAATTAATCGAAATTCTGTTGTCTCACAAGTTGTCATATCATCTATGCATGATATTCTTAAATCGTCAGAAATTAATCGTAACTATGCAGTTCCACAAGTGCAAAGATGCTTTGATTGTGAACTAGGTTCAAATATGCCTAAATAAGTCAAATCTGATTAATTTCTTAGAATGGTGTTTTTGTTTGTTTGTTTGTTGACTTGCTTTTAACGATTCAATTTAAGGAAATAATATGAAAGCTACCTATAGTTTGCACTGAAAGTTACAAACTGCAATAGAATGGAATTTGCTATAATCAGTGTCATAGACAAAGAGCTGTTTCCGTGTCTACCCCTTCTGGGACATAGTTTTTACTATACTAACTATTTACCACTTTTATCGATCTTCCTAATATTTTACATAGTCTTAAAAATTACGATAGAGTTGTCATTGTCAAAATCAATTCGACCATCTCGATGTACCGAAACAAATAAAATTTGATAGTCTCCAATTTCAGCAGTATGGTAAACTCATAACTAATATATAAGAACCTTTGAACCACGCTTGAACAACAACAAATAATGGCATTATGTTATAAAAATCTGCTGTTATCGGCACCTAGATATTTTTGAATTGCGTACGAAGGGGAAACCACTGGAAATGCTATAAATAAAAAAGCAAAATAACAAACGAACAGTTCCTCGAAACAGGAAGCACTAACTCAGGATAAAACGGGCAAACTGAAACTAATATAGAAATAATACCGACAGTCTCCAACACCGTCGACCAGCGCAAACTGTACCTCGTACACCCCGGTTCGTAGCGTAATAACACGATAGCGATGGAAACAATGGTTGGGCCAATTCGGAAATAACACCCCCTCGATGTAGCACTCCGTATCAACAGGAAACGCTGCTTTTCTACCACCCCTAAAATCGTACAGGAACTAAATCTAAAAGAACCAGGGGGGAGGGGAAGCGGAAAGTCACTTTCGCAGGAGGAAAATCAATCAAATGAATCCCCCCACCCTCCCCGGAGAGGAATATAAGTCCATCTTTTCAGTGGTGGCTGACTTGGCTCTTAACGAAGAAATTCGAAGGTTGCTCAATAGTTGGTGATCCGCTCTACTGACAAGCGACTGCCTTTTCTGCCGCTTAAATCGACTGAGATTGCCTAACGACGATTTGGCACGCCTAATTAAAATTTGACGGTTAAAACACAAAGTCGCGGAATTTGCAATTTGCGAGGATATATAAAACGAAACGGGAAACTTTGTATTTTAATTGTACGAAATTTAAAATGTTCGGGTTTGTGGAAGGGTTATTTTAAATTGAACGCTTGTCGCTTTTCTTATTTATCCAACTTTATTTATTATAATTTATTGAACCACATTTAAGTTTTCATTGTCTGTTTAACTATTATCAAATTAGAAATTGCCATTTTTAGACTGAAATTTTATTTCCGTAAAGGTTTTTTGCCCCAAATTTCAAGTTTAATTAAATTAAATGATTTTTTTTAATATATTTAAGTGTACGGGAATTTAAATATCATCTTATTTCGGAATTCCAAAAAATAATTTTTAGGAGATTAGCGATTTTGCATTGGGATTTTCATTCGTAAAGGTCGATTATCAAAAGTTTTAACCTGATGACCACATTTTTATACGTATTTCATAATTGTTAAATCAAGATTGCCAAATACATTTGCTAGAAAGTGTATTTCGTTAATTTTTAAGCGCTTAGAATATTATTTTGATCTTTGACGTTAAATAAAGTTTTATTCAGTTTTAATCTTATTTCGAGGTTTTCAACAAATTTTATATCGTATTTCATAATTTTAGAATTAGGATATATTTTCCAACGTTTGAGAGTTTAAAATACGATTTCGCTTAAAATGTTTGACGTTAAACCCAATTTGGTTTAGTTTTAATCCTCATTTCGAGGTTTTGAACAAATTTTTACATTGGATTGCATAATTTGCACGTCAATTTAAAAATTTAAAAACTGTCTTTTTTAAGAAGTATCTGAGATTTTAACGATTAAAAATGTATTTCGATCCTACAGCTTCGTCGTTCAAGTTTTTATCTCTCCAATTTGTAATATTTTTTGGTCAATATAAACAATTGCCATATAAAGTTAAAACTATAACGAAACTTTTTTAATTATTATTTAAAAGGTGGTGTATAAATTCAACTGGCATGAAAGGTTATTGGGGAAAATGGATCGAAGCGTATCGACCATAAATCATAATAATAGTGATAACGAAAGAACAGAAAGAGATTTTTATAAATATATACGGGAATATTCAAGGCAAAATTATATATGGAACGAGAATAAACAATGAGAAATATGAATATAATTTATCCCATATTGTTTTATTCAAAAGACTGGGCAACCAATATCCCATTAAAACGAGATACTTGACGGGAGGGGGCCAGAAAGTGATTAGGCAATGAAACAAGTGGACACCAAATCCGTAGAACTGGGGAGGTATAATGAAGCGAGACTGAATACGAAATTGTCTGATTATGATAGAACCCGACGCAACGGTTAACTTTCCTCCAGCGCGGAAAAAAGGCTTAGAAGGACACCGAAAAAAAGTAAATAGAATAATGAAGGGGGCAGGCGCAGCTAACAAGTTGGCCGTACTGATAGTATACCTGTTTCACTTGGCATCTTCTTTCTATTTGGAAAACTACATACCTCATTCACCTAATCTCTCGATTTGGTAAAGACAGAATTTTAGAAGACTAAAGTTAAAAATAATTAGCTGTAGTTCGTTAATTATTTGGTTGCATCCTTTGGGTGAGCTCGTAATTTACCTTAACGCGTTCGAAAATTACCATATCATTTTGTTAAAATATCACATTAAGAAATGAAAAAATAAATTCAGATCCAACAATTTTAGTAACTTTCTATTTTGAAAAATTTGTTTCTCTTCAAAATGACGGTTTCTTCTTGAACTCTGCGTCTTAGGTATTAGGTGGTATTGTATTATCACAACACACGAGTGAGTTAAAGTTGCAACAGGGAAGTATTAGTATTCTAAGGATTGGACATCTCTTTTAGCAACCAATTATCATTAAGCTAACAATCTAAAATCCAACACTAGACCACAATACTATTTAGAAATTTTGTCTTAACAAACAAACAACAAAGCAAATAGTGGTCGAAATACCATCACCTACGCTATATTCGATACTCTTCGAAAACGTCTCCCAAATCCCAGGTTTGTGATAAATTATAAATTCAATAGCCTACACAACCTGAGAGGCAGATCACTTTTTTACAGGGTGTCCTAATAATCATGATTAAAAATGTAATCATGATTAAATCATTTTTAATCTACAGATTTAATTTTAATCTAATCTTATCATGATTTAATCATATGAAGATGTCCTAGTAATCATTGTAGTGAGCTGCCCCTCCAAACAACCCGATACACAACGACGACAGCTACATCATCATAACCACCCAATTCAATAACCTCCCCCTTACTTCCTTAAAGGCGCTAGGATAAAATATGATGATAAGCGCGTGTGGGAGGGGGGGGGGGGAGGTAATAGAGAATAAAGGAGGTATAGAGGAGAGTGCAGCAGCGTGGCCCTGATGATGCGGGATCATTGACCAATGGTGCCGTTCACCCCTTTCCTTTTTTTGAGGTCAACTCGGCGGGGAGAAATCTGGGTCAGAGCCGGCTCCGGAACCAACGACGCCGACGCTATAAGAGAAAGGAAACACTGTACCCCCCCCCCCCCTGTTTCACTGACAGATTATATAGTTTCGTAAAAAAAAAAGGGGGGCAGATTTATTTTTTGTTGAGAGCCGTAATCTGTTGGAAACGAATAGGATTATTGTATAAACTGCAGCTTGAAAAAATAGCTAAGGGTTACCTAGGTCAACTTAATACGCGTGTACAAAATGTATTTCGCCAGTTTTGATTTATTGAATTCTCTTATTTAATTTCGAAGGCGTATTCGTTACAAGCATATATCCCATATTAATCAAGTTATTGTAGTTTTCATATCATTGTTGGATCGCTTCGAAGTAATTAATATGTTTGTAACCGCATTTTTTAAATTTTCTGTGCCATTTTCACGTTGCTTATTAATTCCAGCTTGTTACAGATGATAAAACGTTGCACTAAATAATTATTTATAATTTAAAAATTAAATTTATATTAAATGGATATCATGCTTTTAAAATAACTATTTCATTATTTCTCATAGCGTATAAAATAAAAATCAATAATGGTTTCCATAGACACGTAATCAACATTTTAAAAGTTTCCAAATAATCAAAATTATTGAGGAAATGGATGTTTCTGTAATCGTTACAGTAGCGTAGCAAGGATTTTGGTTCAGGGGGGGGGGGCACACAATTTGCCAATAAATAATAATAGTATACATACAACCTTACGTTTTGTGGGGTACCCCTTTGGCGACGTCACCGAACCTTTAACAAGATTCGGCAAAGTTTACCAATTTAACTTTTTTTTTTGTAAAGCATATATAGGCCAAATTTACAGAAAAACATGAAATATAAAATCATAAGTAACGTAATATCAAGAAGTATGACACATTAAGGATAATTATTTTATTACATTACATTTCCTCACAGTAACGTAAAAAAATATCGCCACCTTGTAGCGCCTTCGCGAATGTAATCACCACTGGTCAGATGTTTCAAATGAGGTCTTAATTAAATCTAACGCTTATTCAAGGAAAATAATTACGATTAATTAAATCGGAATTAAAAATTATCATTTCGTTTCATTTATTTCACAAAAGTTTGGGGTTATTATAGTAATACAATGCAATTATTATAAAATATAATTATTTCATTAATTTTTCAATGGCGGAAATAGACTGTCTTAACTATGCTTATTAGGTTTCTTATGATACAATCAGGTTTGGAATAAAATGGCTTGTAAGGCGACTTGTGTATATACTCAGAATTGAAAGATTAAAAATTCAACTTTATTTACACAATAGGTTTGGAACTTTTTTATTTTCTAATAAAAATTAAATTTATTTAAATTTTAACAAAGAACTGTATTTAAAAATTATTTGGATTAAATTTTAACAAAGAAATGCATTTAAAAATAATTTTGAATTAATTTAAAGAAAGAAATGTATTTAAAAATAATTTTGATTTAATTTAAAGAAAGAAATGTATTTAAAAATAATTTGGATTTAATTTTAAAAAAAGTATTTAGAAATAATTTTTATTAAATGTATTTAAAAATAATTTTGAATAAATTTTAACAAAGGAATGTATTTAAAAAAGTTTTTATTAAATTTTAACAAAAATGTGTATTTAAAAAAGTTTTTATTAAATTTTAACAAAAATGTGTATTTAAAAAAGTTTTTATTAAATTTTAACAAAAATGTGTATTTAAAAATAATTTTGAATAAATTTTAACAAAGGAATGTATTTAAAAAAGTTTTTATTAAATTTTAACAAAAATGTGTATTTAAAAAAGTTTTTATTAAATTTTAACAAAAATGTGTAATTAAAAATAATTTTGAATAAATTTTAACAAAGGAATGTATTTAAAAAAGTTTTTATTAAATTTTAATAAAAATGTGTATTTAAAAAAGTGTTTATTAAATTTTAACAAAAATGTGTATTTAAAAATAATTTTGATTTAACTTTAACCAAAATATGTATTTAAAAAATAGTTTTTATTATTAAATTTTAACAAAAATATGTATCTAAAAAATAACTTTTAGAAATATTTAACATAAATATGTATCTAAAAATAATTTTTAGAAATATTTAACAAAAATACGTAATTAAAAAATAATTTTTATTAAATTTTAACAAAAATACGTAATTAAAAAATAATTTTTATTAAATTTTAACAAAAATACGTAATTAAAAAATGTTTTTTATTAAATTTTAACAAAAATACGTAATTAAAAAATAATTTTTATTAAATTTTAACAAAAATACGTAATTAAAAAATAATTTTTATTAAATTTTAACAAAAATATATATATTAAGAAAAATCACTTAATTTGAATGAAATCGATTGAAAACCTGCCAAGCCAGGATAAAATATACGTAAAAAGTCCCCCCAAAATGGCGTTACAAAATCCAACCAAAGTATCCCATTCTCAACCCAAACCAAAAAAAACTATAAAAATACTTGGGTCTCCATAACAGGGCTTTTTAGAGTTGCTGTGGCTTTTTTTTTAATAATATCTGTCTCCTCCATTTCTCGTTTCTATTTTTCTATCTTGTTGGCTTCGAGAGAAAGAAGCCCAGGTGAATTAGGAGAAATCTCGGTCAAGGGTGTTCCCTCCAAAAGACAATATTCCCAAGAGAGAGAGAGCGCCACGTAGTGGGGAGAGCGGCAAACCACGCCAGGGGGGTGCCGTACGAGAAGAAAGGAAAACGCGAAAAGAACTCAACCAACGTCACAAACAAAAAAATATATACACTGACTTAATGGCCCGGCCTGCTTTCATAATTTCACGGAGAATGGGAAGAAAAAAATACGTTTTTTTTTTAAACAGGCTTTACAATACGGTCTAACTTGGTAGTGTGGAACGAAGGTAGATACGAGGGTAAAGTCTATTCAACTAGAAAGCGGGATTGGGTACAAAGTGCGCCTAGTGGTTTTAGACTCAATATGATCTTTTCTTGAATGAGAAATATTAAGAAACATCAAATTAGGGAACTGTTTAAAGAGGGTTTTTTCTACAAAACGCATTATTTGGACTTTTTCTTTGTGAATAGCGTTTCCTGCTTGGTTACATGTGTTGAAATGCCGCTTAAAGCGACGAAATCCTCGTAAATACTCCCGTAAAAAATAAACAATGGCTATTTTGACGTTCTATGGACATTTATTTCACGTTCTTCGCTTTTCTTAAGCATTCTACGAATAGTGTTTTAATCGTTTTACGAATACTGCTTTTAAACTTTCTATGAATAGGGTTCTTAAACGTTTTATTAATAAGTTTCTTAAATGTTCTATTAATAAGGATCTTAAATATTCTATTAATAAGATTCTTAGACGTTCTACGAATAAGGTTCTATGAATAGGGTTCTTAAACGCTTTACGAATAAGGTTCTTAAACGTTTTATTAATAAGTTTCTTAAATGTTCTATTAATAAGGATCTTAAATATTCTATTTATAAGATTCTTAGACGTTCTACGAATAAGGTTCTATGAATAGGGTTCTTAAACGCTTTACGAATTAGGTTCTTAAACGTTTTATTAATAAGTTTCTTAAATGTTCTATTAATAAGGATCTTAAATATTCTATTAAGAAGACTCTTAAACGCTCTACGAATAAGGTTCTTAAACATTTTATTAATAAGTTTCTTAAATGTTCTATTAATAAGGTTCTTAAATATTCTATTAATAAGGATTTTAAACGTTCTGCGACTAGGGGTTTTAAACGTTCTTTGAACAGCGTTTTTAAACATACTGCTAATAGCTTTCTTAAACCCTCTATGAATAAGGTTCTTAAACGTTTCACGAACAAGGGTCTTTAACGTTTCACGAACAAGGTCTTAAACGTTCTACTAAAAGAGTTCTTAAACATTCTACTTCAAGAGTTGTTAAACGTTCTACTAAAAGAGTTCTTTTATGCTCTACTAAAAGAGTTCTTATACGCTCTACTAAAGGAGATGTTAAACGATCTACTAAAAGGGTTCTTAAACGTTCTACTAAAAGAGTTCTTAAACGCTCTCCTAAAAGGGTTCTTAAACGTTAACTAAAAGAGTTCTTATACGCTCTACTAAAAGGGTTCTTAAACGTTCTACTAAAAGAGTTCTTAAACGCTCTCCTAAAAGGGTTCTTAAACGTTAACTAAAAGAGTTCTTATACGCTCTACTAAAAGGGTTCTTAAACGTTCTACTAAAAGAGTTCTTAAACGCTCTCCTAAAAGGGTTCTTAAACGTTAACTAAAAGAGTTCTTATACGCTCTCCTAAAAGGGTTCTTAAACGTTAACTAAAAGAGTTCTTATACGCTCTACTAAAAGGGTTCTTAAACGTTCTACTAAAAGAGTTCTTAAACGCTCTCCTAAAAGGGTTCTTAAACGTTAACTAAAAGAGTTCTTATACGCTCTCCTAAAAGGGTTCTTAAACGTTAACTAAAAGAGTTCTTATACGCTCTACTAAAAGGGTTCTTAAACGTTCTACTAAAAGAGTTCTTAAACGCTCTCCTAAAAGGGTTCTTAAACGTTAACTAAAAGAGTTCTTATACGCTCTCCTAAAAGGGTTCTTAAACGTTAACTAAAAGAGTTCTTATACGCTCTACTAAAAGGGTTCTTAAACGTTCTACTAAAAGAGTTCTTAAACGCTCTACTAAAATAGTTCTTAAACGCTCTACTAAAAGAGTTCTTAAACATTCTACTTAAAGAGTTCTTAAACGCTCTACTAAAATAGTTCTTAAACGCTCTACTAAAAGAGTTCTTAAACATTCTACTTAAAGAGTTCTTAAACGCTCTACTAAAAGAGTTCTTAAACGCCCTACTAAAAGAGTTCTGAAATGCTCTACCAAAAAGAGTTCTGAAACGCCCTACTAAAAGAGTTCTGAAATGATCTACCAAAAAGGGTTCTTAAACGTTCTACTAAAAGGGTTCTTAAGACGTTCTAAAAGAGTTCGTAAACGTCCTAAGCATAAGGTTCTCAAACGTTCTAACAATAGCACCCTTAAAAGTGTTATCGTTATAAACAAACTAAATGTTTATATTTGTTACTACCGGTACTAATTGATAATGATTAGTAATGAAATAGCCTTCAACTTTCAAATGAAACGATGAACGTGGCAACCCCAATGACGAAATTCAACCACCGTAAGAGAAAGCGAAATATTTTCGTCGAAAGTAACGCTCCCAAAATGTGTTATTCATTAAAGGCGATTAAAAGCGGCGGGTGTCTAAGAAGAATCAGTCGGCATTCTTTCCCGAGAGGACTCGGTGGCAGTCGAGAACGCGCCACGTGTTTCTATTCTCCAAACTTACCAGTTTCGAAGAATTTTATAGCCTACTGACTGCTCTTATCTTCCAAATCATCCGAGAGGGTCATAACAAAACCAAAAGCCAAACAAGATGACACGGGCCATAATAGTAGCTTCACCAGCTGCAGCCTTGAACCAGAGATCCTGCTAGTCGCTGCGCTTTTAGAGATATGAAACTCTCACGAAAACGCGTCAAGATAAATTCTAGCATCTGCGCCGCCGCTCGGCCGGGAGAAAACCCATTTTTCGCTTATGGCATTGCAATAGCTTTCTCCCAGACCACTTCGGGGGCGCCACCATCGGCAAAAAATTGAGGTTCACTGCGGGTATTGGGAGTTTCATATTTCTATAAGCGCACCACTAAATAGTCCTTTAAATAAAAGATCATTCATAGCCGATTATAGAGTTTGTGCTGCTGCGACTGGACATATAACCGGTTTGTCTATGGCTTCTCATTATACTGCCAAAGTTGAGAATTTTCTACGCATAGATCTGGCAGCATCTTTCAACAGGGGGGCAAGACAGTCAGAGAGGGGTTTATTTAAGCGCATATTTGATAAGTTCTATAGGAAACTAACATTCCGTAGCATTGGCTGTGGCCGCCATGTTGGGTAGAATATTTTTTAATAGGGAAACCTGGGTGACGTCGTGTGACGTAGAGCTGTTAGCTCCCTATTTGCCCTATGAAGTATGAATTGTCATGTAGTCCCAATTTATCCTCAAATGGTTTCGTAGAAATCAAATTCCCATTTTTATAGATCCCGATTGCACAAATTTATATAGCTGTCTAAATAAAATTCTGGAAAAGTTAGATAGTAGGAGCTGTAACCATTCTAAATTTTATCAAGTGCTAGGGACAAAATAGGTGGGACTCAATCAGAACTAGCGACGAAATGTTTTCACCATCGTTAACAGCATTGACAATTACAGTCGCTTTCCCCTCTCTATTTAGTGGGCATAAGAATAAAAACAAGTTCGTCAAGGGAAGAAATAGGTAATTCCACCGCTCGATACTGAATTCAAAACGCATTTGGTTCGCATTAAGCCCATGAAAACTGAATTTTTGAAATGTTAAAGCAAAACAAATTGTTTACATTGAAGCTTTTGTTCTATTAAGATTACCAAATCTTTGTGATCGTAAACTGACAATCTACCTTCAATAACCCGACCGAAGGCAATTGATTCTTGATTTTTCTACATAAATTAACGTGAAGATTTTTCATCACGAGCTTAACGTATATTGTGATCAATGAGATCGTGGTTAAAATGGAAAATGCAACGGTCTGCTTAGGTCACGCATACAAACGGAAGTTGAGCTCTGAAAATGGATTCTAAGTTAAAGGCCGACTACATAAATCTTCGGTTTACTCTGTCTTTCACTGGAAGTAGGCTGACTGCATGGCACAAGTGTATTGCAGTAAGCCTACTTCCAGTGAAAGACAGAGTAAACCGAAGATTTATGTAGTCGGCCTTTAAAAGGAACTGAACATTTCGTACATATTATTCTCCACCACTCTCCGCCTATTCGGCTATCCATTGCTACGCAACGTGTTTTGAAATGTTTAATGTTTAGGCTTAGTTTATCTTTTCGGTGTAACAGTCACAAGCCGGATTTCCCACACGGTGCTGATGAGTCGCAAATAGGACGAAACTGGTCTATCGCTGGAATTTCTGGCTATTTTATTTTATTTTATTTCATTTAGTTTTTCACTCGAAGATCTATTTGGTCCGAGATTCGCGTCTTTATGTTTGCTCTAACCTCCTCGAAGAACAATTGGTACTAGCTATTTGTAAGTTTTTAAATTTCGTTTAAAATAGATTTTTTATCCTTTTTCATTATGAACTTTTCTACATATTCGCGTAAATGGATTCTAAGCCTTGTTAGAATATTAACCAGTCTAACGAGAGCATAGGCGTAGCCGGCGGTAGTCGAATCGAACGGTTGTATGTAAATGTTTTCTCAGTTGTGTCCCCTCAACCAAAATCCTGGATTATTAAGTAAAATACCATTTCATTTAGGAACCGAAGAAAACAGACACGACTACAGCTACGATCTTGTTCATTTTGATACCTCCCCCAAAAAGCGACCGCGCAACGCTAATCTAACAATGTCCAAAAAAGAGGAAAACTTGAAATGAGAGAGAGACGAGCGGTGGCATTATTGAGAAGTTGGCCTTCGATATATGCAAATAAATGAGACAGCACGTTGGATGAAAACGAGTTTGGAAACTGCGGGTTGTCGGAATTCACTCACCACACCAAATATCATTCATTTTCTACTTTCGGAGAAAAATACTTTCTCCGTCATATCAGAAGTATATAACGTGTATTTTTCTAGAGATGTATCCATCGAAGCCATTACGAAGAAACATGTACCTCCGCTAATTTTCAATGAGAGGTAATTCCTCACCGAATCCGGGAGGCAACACATCACACCCCCATGAATATGAAGCGCCATCTATTAGTTTTGTATTGTATAATTCGGTTTCAAATTACATTTCCGATTTGCAGTGAGAGTGATGGGAAATTTGGTGTTTATTCGACAGTGCAATTTTTTATATTTACCTATATATAAATAATACAAAATAATAGATTTATAAAGTTATTATATTATAATAATATTAATTAAAAACAAACGATTGATACTCCATGGTTTAATCATACTTATTCTTTGAATTTAAATTTTAAATTCAAATAATAAATATGTTTAAACCACGAAGTTTTAAATTCAAATAATAAATATGTTTAAATCACGAAGTTTTAAATTCAAATAATAAATATGTTTAAACCACGAAGTTTTAAATTCCAAAAATGAATACGTTTAAACCACGAAGTTTTAAATTCATATAATATATATGTTTGAACCACGAAGTTTTAAATTCAAATAATAAATATGTTTAAACCACGAAGTTTTAAATTCAAATAATAAATACGTTTAAACCACGAAGTTTTAAATTCAAATAATAAATACGTTTAAACCACGAAGTTTTAAATTCAAATAATCAATATGTTTGAACCACGAAATTTTAAATTCAAATAATAAATATGTTTAAACCACGAAGTTTTAACTTCAAATAATAAATACGTTTAAACCACGAAGTTTTAAATTCAAATAATAAATATATTTGAACCACGAAGTTTTAAATTCAAATAATAAATACGTTTAAACCACGAAGTTTTAAATTCAAATAATAAATACGTTTAAACCACGAAGTTTTAAATTCAAATAATAAATACGTTTAAACCACGAAGTTTTAAATTCAAATAATCAATATGTTTGAACCACGAAATTTTAAATTCAAATAATAAATATGTTTAAACCACGAAGTTTTAACTTCAAATAATAAATACGTTTAAACCACGAAGTTTTAAATTCAAATAATAAATACGTTTAAATCACGAAGTTTTAAATTCAAATAATCAATATGTTTAAACCACGAAGTTTTAAATTCAAATAATAAATACGTTTAAACCACGAAGTTTTAAATTCAAATAATCAATATGTTTGAACCACGAAGTTTTAAATTCAAATAATAAATATGTTTAAACCACGAAGTTTTAAATTCAAATAATAAATACGTTTAAACCACGAAGTTTTAAATTCAAATAATCAATATGTTTGAACCTCGAAGTTTTAAATTCAAATAATAATTCAATATTTTGAATAGACATAATATTAACTCACTTAACAAAACTATATTTATATTCAAAGGATCCAAACTATATGTTTAAGCCACGAAGTTTTAAATTCAAATAATCAATATGTTTGAACCACGAAGTTTTAAATTCAAATAATAAATACGTTTAAACCACGAAGTTTTAAATTCATATAATAAATATATTTGAACCACGAAGTTTTAAATTCAAATAATAAATACGTTTAAACCACGAAGTTTTAAATTCAAATAATCAATATATTTGAACCACGAAGTTTTAAATTCAAATAATAAATACGTTTAAACCACGAAGTTTTAAATTCAAATAATAAATACGTTTAAACCACGAAGTTTTAAATTCAAATAATAAATACGTTTAAACCACGAAGTTTTAAATTCAAATAATCAATATATTTGAACCACGAAATTTTAAATTCAAATAATAAATATGTTTAAACCACGAAGTTTTAAATTCAAATAATAAATATGTTTAAATCACGAAGTTTTAAATTCAAATAATCAATATGTTTAAACCACGAAGTTTTAAATTCAAATAATAAATACGTTTAAACCACGAAGTTTTAAATTCAAATAATCAATATGTTTGAACCACGAAGTTTTAAATTCAAATAATAAATATGATTAAACCACGAAGTTTTAAATTCAAATAATCAATATGTTTAAACCACGAAGTTTCAATTTCAAATAATAAATATGTTTAAGCCACGAAGTTTTAAATTCAAATAATAAATACGTTTAAACCACGAAGTTTTAAATTCAAATAATAAATATGTGTACACCATCAGTCGTTTGTTTAATTAATATTATTATATTTAATTTAACTATGGTTAATAATTTTAACTTCTACGATTATTATATTAAATATTTATTTCTGCAGTATTTCTTCTCCAAAATGTATTTAAAAAAATAAAAAATAGTGGGAGCCTGTGAAGTAGCATATTTAAAGCAAATATAATCATCTATTTAAGAAGACGGATACTTATCTCGTAAGACATAGGTTATATACTTCTGGTCGTATGTATTGTACTGAAAGCGAGAACCATTGAAACCTAAATTCCGGGAAAAGGTTCAGTCTTTGGAATCGAGTGAAAAAAATAAAATTAAGATCAATACGAAAATTATTAAAATGAATTGATACGAAAAATATTTCGCAACGCAATTTTTCTCCGAAATATTACCCGACAAATGATAATTCATTTATTTTAATTATCACGCTTTGTTTTGGTCATTACGCAAAATGAATTTAATCATTTCTTAATATTTTTTATATCATTTCTTTTCTAAGAATGAGAGTAATTATTTTTGAAAGTGGTAAATTTTAAAATTTTAATGGTATTTATCGCCGATAGGGCTGCTCACCGATCATAAACGGTAAACACGATCACACGAACAATATCATTCGGAGAGAAAATTTACCAGAAATCCTTCATTTTAATTTTTTTTCAGTGGAACTTTAACAAACGTAGGCATAGGATTTTAGTCAGATATTAATTAATATTAATTTATTAAATTACTTACAATTCATCCTAATTGGTGGCACTTTTGTCAGTTTCAAATTGGACGTAGACAATTAGGCTCCAGGCTGAGAAATAAGGAATTTTTTTAAACTGGACCTGTGGCCAGTAGAGCCTAGGTAGTTTTATTAAAAAACTGGACACTGGAAACTTACCATTTCTAACCTTCAAAATCAGGCTTTCACACAATTGACACAAGACCAAGCACAGAGCATAGAAGCAAAGACCAAACAATTTTAGGGATTGATATAGTATTTTTTTAATGAACTAAAATCTTGAAGGAAAAAACTTTTGAATTAATTAAGTGGTCACTAGGGCCACTAACGCCCCAAGCATTTAATTTTTAAACTGGCCCAGCTAATTTTTAAACTGGAGATTGGTCTGTGATAGTGCCTTATTTCTCACACTGTTAGGCTCTATGCAAACTGAAAAGTCAAATTTTGAAGTAAAAGCTGAAAAATAAATTTACACTAAATTTTACTGAAATACCCTATTGGCAAGCGTAAATAATAATATAACAAACACAAACTAAATAAATTCTGTTTTCAACGAAGTCGAAATTCATAATTTAAAAAATAACAAAATAAAGTATATTTACAAATTGTAGGAGTGGGAGTGAAAAATTACTCTTTTTAGTAATAATAATAATCAGCTAGGCTAATACCCAAGGCATCACCTTAGGCGTAAGTCTTCAAGCGACATTTAAAGCCATTAATTTAGGTGGCCGGGTTACAACGCGTAGGAGGGTGGTGGCAAGCCCTTCAAGCCACGCGAGCCAACAGCTCCCCACACTGACTATTACCGTTAACCTAAACAAGTTTTTATGGAAGGGAAACCGAAGAGCTCGGGGGAAAACCCCTTAAACCAGTAGGGAGAGAACTTGCAAACTTTACGCCGAAGGATTGGTTCCGAGTTTTCACCCAGTGCCACATGCTGGGATTGAACCCGGCTCCTCTTGCTGCGAGGCGAAAGTGCTAACCACTCCGCCACCCTCTCCAAAAAATTAGCGCCCCCTAGTTTTGGCGGCTGGTTACGGGCCTGAAAAAGCCAATCTGATAAAATTTACGCAATGGCGCCATCTAGTGTCGTAAAAACCAACCAAACGTCCCCAATATAGCTACAACCCAAAATAAAATCTCCATAAAAATAATCCTGGTTACAGTAAAGTGTGTAAATAGACCTATATGACGCAAAACCGAACAGTAAATAAAATGACGCATGCGCTGGCTTTTTAGATAAGATAAAAAATTGAGGTAATCTTTATGGGATGCTTCTAAACAAAAGTCGGACGAGAAAGCGATCGTATACACTTGAAAACTAACGAGGGCTAATGGGCAGGGACCTCACACCGTCCCATTGAATTATGGAGGTCAGATCCGCTGCCGCAGATTAGCCAATGTTGAAAGAAACTCGGTGGAGGCGGTGGCTCTGACGGGGAAATTTCTAAAAATAGAAAAATCGAATTGACTTTATCTACAATTTCCAGAACGGATAGGGCCATTCTGATTAGATTGTGCCAAGAATGCACTTGCGTTAACAAAGAATACGAAACCACCAACTGTAGCCTTTGTTCTCATGATCTCCGCTATATATTCACCGCCCACACGATCGTATTGGAGTGTCTTCCCCCCTTACCGGAAAAAATGGGGGAAATAATACGCCTGGTAAGGCGGAGAGGGCGTGGTTTATCGACCGGGAATCACGAGGCGAACTCGGATCTCTGTTCCCCTAAATACCTTCTTGGTTGGGGGTAATGATTTGGGGGCGTCCAAAAGATATCCGTACTTATCTATCGCATTAGAATGGTTGTTTCGGTATGACTCCATTTCCGGTAGCCAAGAGAGAAACCAATTAAAATGTGTAATAATAATAATAATGATAGATAACAGAATTCAATACGGATTTTCCGAAGTCTGCCCGAGGGCGAAGCGGACGTCCTTAATGATGTAAAATATGGGATACGCGTAATCGGCGAAAGACTAGAATTCTTTTTATCTTTTTCGACTTTCTTTGTTTCGAACGTTTCATTAAAAGGGGAAATACATCGGTAATTTGACGTCTCCCGTTCTCCGCCATTCGCGTTAATGGGAAATATTTTTAGCGGTAACTGACTGTCTTACGGTAATTCGCTAAATATTGTAATTTTGAGACCGGCTACGATTATGATGTATAGATAATTAATGGTTGGCATCATGGAGAAAACATCAGGAGTGGTATTGTGAAATCATTATAACGCGTTATAGATAGTTTGCGGCGCTTTCGACTGGGGGCTACAATTTTTTATTATTTTCCCCGTTACGACAGCCCCCCAAGTCACCTTCAGTATGGGTAACCCCCCAACATCACCTTTAGTAGGATATTTCAGTAGGATGAAAAAAGGATATTTCTTTCCAGGGGAATCGCAGCTGATTACATTGTAGCAGGGACATAGAGACCACGTGAGCGATTGAAGATTCTAAGCCTTGCCCCATTTTAGCCCGTGTACTTTTCCTAATTTTGATCCTTTAGAGCTTTTAACTCATAAAACATAAAAACTAATTAAGCTTACTTTTAATATTTGTGTTCTCTTAAATACTAACGAAATGAATGGTAAATCACAAAGCCCTAAAAGTGATCTCCCACGCTACAACTATTTTTTTAAACTAATAGAATTAACAGTAGGATAGTAGATACTGTATGGAAAACAGCTTTTCATCAACGATCCTCAATTTCAGACACCGCAAAAGTAATGCAGTGACTTTGGTTATCAAGGGGGGGGGGGTGCGCAATTTAATAAATAAATAAAAAATGTACATATAACCTTACGTTTCCCCTGGCTACGACTCTACCCTCGTTAGACCAGCGAAGATTTAACAATGGCTAGAATCCATTTGCCTAGGTCAACGTCCGTATGTATACGCCATGCGATTGTTGCAGTTGCTATTTAACCACCATCTCATTTATCCCAATTTATGTTTTTCTCACTAAAAACCAAAATGCAATTGTACATACGCGCCCCCTGTGCCCCTCCCCCCTCCGAGCAAAACTTCTGTTCTTTTTTGGACGTGAGGACGCCATCTTGGGAATTAGTGGCTTTCACGTAATTACGCATTAAATGAAGGCCCAGTGTCAACCTCTTATTTGTCATCTAATTGACCCAACGGTGAAGTGATAAAATTGCTTTACTACGCGACTCCGTACGTTTTCTCCATGTAAGCCTGGTTAGGCAATTGCTTTTCGGATTGGGTTTTTTAACCTTGATTATACTGTATTTCAAAGGTCAAAGAAGTGAAAATGTCGGTACCGTAAAACCTATACCAGAAAGGTAGTTTTGGGAAATTGCAATCAAGGAAAAATTCTTATTTAATGTTTTTATTTAAATTCCCTTTCTTAACATTGCTCAAGTTTTGGGCAATGAGCGAAAAATTACAAAAATTTTAATTTATAAATTCCTTAACAATAGAAATATCTTATTAATGTTTGCTAGTAACTTAACCGTAATTTTAAAATCCTAATATTTGAGGTCACGAGAGACAACTAGTGTTATTTGAAATTGAATTTAAAACTATGCCCTTAAAGGATTTTACTCATTGGGAAAGCTACAATCAGGGTTACCTGATTTAAATCCAATGTTTTTGATTAATTGATTTAATTCCCTTAATTACTACACTTCATTGTCTTTATGAAAATGTACATAAGTATTATTTAATATAATTATAACTATTATATAAATTAAAGCAATAATAATAATTATATAACTTTCTAACAAGAGCCTAAATCAATTAGTTCTATTTTTCCTGTGTATATCTTAATGACACTAGGGTAATGTGATTTTTGAATCTAATCATGTAACATTATCAAAAGTATGTTGCATTGCACAATAAAAATTTACTCTACTCTAAATTAGTTTCTGTAGCAATTCCAAATCAAAGCCAACTAAATTTCAAATGGTAATTAAATTTAATTAAGATTTAACATATATTTTAGTTTACATTATTACTAATTAATTATTAATAACTAATAAATGATAAGTAATTAATTATTAATAACTAATAATTGATAAGTAATTAATTATTAATAATAAATAAAACATAATAGATAATTATTAATAACAAATAATACATAATACATAATAAATAATTAATCGCTAATAATTTATATTAAATTAATATTATAAATTATTTAAATAATTATTAATAAAATATAGTTAATCGCTAATAATTTATAATAAATTAATATTATAAATTATTTAAATAATTATTAATAAAATATAGTTAATCGCCAATAATTTATAATAAATTAATATTATAAATTATTTAATTAATTATTAATAAAATATAGTTAATAGCTAATAATTAATCATTAATCATTAATAATAATTTTATATTAAAAATTATTAATATTTGTAAATTTTATTTTTATAATTAATTAAAATTACTATTAATTAAATAATTAAAATAATAATATCTAATCAATTATTAATAAATTAAAAAATATATAGAAAGATTGCTTAAAAATCCATGAAATAAAAAATACAGTAATATAAAAAAATCCGATATAAATCGATAATTTCGATTTTTATTAAAGAAAAACCACAACAATAAAAATAAAACCGTTAAAATCTTTGATAAACAAGTCGAATACCGGTATGACTTTAAATAGTATTTAAGGGAAAGTTTAAGCAATATTTAGCTTAATAGAAAAAGCTCTATTTGCCCCGTGGAGCTGGTAATTATACCTTTTTATCAGTACACGGGGAAATCATTTTTTAAAACTGAAACGCGCGATATACGTTGAAGGAATTGAAGTGGCGAAGATATTATTTGGGTGTCTTTCTCCCCCGCGTTAGAGGTACAATAATAGACCCAGTTCACGGGTTAAATATAACCCTCCAGTTTTCCTATTAACATTTAGTTCATTATAGCGAGTATTCGAAAGCAAAAATAAAACCGCCAGGGCCCCTTTCGATTTGCATTCGCGAAACAAACAGATTCTTCGCCGCGGTAAAAATAACTTTTTCGACCTATTGAAAATATTCTTGTAATTACATGTTTACTCTAGGAAGAATTGAATACAGTCGAAAAAGGAGGCGGGCAACATCGCGTCTTCATTCCTAAATTAGGGGCTTTTAAGCGAAACTGTTTAGAAATATACAGGCTGTGTGTTTTTTAACTCTCGCTATTTTTTATAGAAAATAAGTTGGAAAAGATCAATCTTTCAAAATATACTCGGTTGAAATCTTAGTTAGAAAATAGAATAGAATATGGTTGCAATCTTAGAGAATAGAATAGAATACGGTCGCAATTTTAGAAAAAAGAATAGAATAGAATAGAATATGATCGCAATTTTAGAAAATAGAAAAGAGTAGGATACGGTTGCAATCTTAGAAAATAGAATAGAATACGTTCACAATTTTAGAAAACAGATAAGAGTAGGGTACGGTCGCAATCTTAGAAAATAGAAAATAATAGAATATGGTTCCAATCTTAGAAAATAGAAAATAATAGAATATGGTTCCAATCTTAGAAAATAGAATAGAATAGATTATGGTTCCAATCTTAGGAAGTATAATAAAATAGAATATGGTTGTAATCTTAGAGAATTAAATAGAATATGGTTGCAATCTTAGAAAATAGAATAGAATAGAAAGAATTCGGCTGCAATCTTAGAAAATAAAATAGAATAGAAAGAATTCGGCTGCAATCTTAGAAAATAGAATAGAATACTGTTGCAATCTAATAGAAAATAGATAAGAATAGAATACGTTTGCGATCTTACAAAATAGAACAGAATACGGTCGTAATCTTTGAAAATATAATAGAATACGGTCGTCATCTTAGAAAATAGTATATAATACGGTTCCAATCTTAGAAAATGGAATAGAATACGGTTGCAATCTTAGAAAATAGAATAAAATACGGTTGCAATCTTAGAAAATAGTATAGAATACGGTTGCAATCTTAGAAAATAGTATAGAATACGGTTGCAATCTTAGAAAATAGAATAGAATACGCTTCCAACCTTAGAAAATAGAATAGAATACGGATAGAATACGGTTGAAATCTTAGAAAATAGAATAGAATACGCTTCCAACCTTAGAAAATAGAATAGAATACGGATAGAATACGGTTGCAATCTTAGAAAATAGAGTAGATGAGAACAGAGATTTGTTTTGTTAAAAAAAACAGTTTACAGAAAACCAACAAATTTTGACATATGATGTCTTATATAATTTAAAATAATCCGTTACAAAAACAAGAATTATATTTAAATTATGTTACGTGTTTTGTAACATCTTTAAGAAGTAAACATTAAATGGTCAAGTTCAAAATTAACTATAATTAATAGTGGACGTTAAAACCAAAGTAAATGCACAAGTTGGATAGCAATAAGTAAACATTATGTAGAGTTTCATATTTATACATAATTCTGGTTTAATTTTATAGAATGAAAAAGATTAAGGCCATATCAAAAGGTTACATTCTAATAGAGAAATGGTTTTAAATAATGCCAGAAGTATATAAAATATTTCTTACGGAAATAAGTATCCATCTTGGCCATTAAATGTAATGCAGGCTCGAACACCGTGTACTCAAAATGTACATGTGTCAGTCTGTCAGAATTTATAGCCCG
The DNA here is from genome assembly GCF_980474605.1 of Leiobunum rupestre. Classification (NCBI taxonomy): domain Eukaryota; kingdom Metazoa; phylum Arthropoda; class Arachnida; order Opiliones; family Sclerosomatidae; genus Leiobunum; species Leiobunum rupestre. The sequence continues at coordinate 44,066,070 of NC_143386.1, read as the reverse complement.
GTGTACCGGTAAGATTTAAACCACACCACCGGAGGTCTATCACTCAAAATGTACCGTGCGTATTACTTAACAGTGTAAAATGTAGAAATTACAGTGCGTAGCGATATTTACTTATTATATGGCGTATTTCCCCTCACACATTTTTTCATTGCGAAACGTATTTTGAAAAGTCAATGGTAGCTTGCGCCTAACATGAGCAGTGTGAATACTTCATTCACTCGATAGAGATGTATCATATACTTCTGATAACACGCAGTAGACTTTATTTACAGAAATTTAATTTGAAATTCCGGAAATACATTTTGAAATATTTTCCAAAATGGCAGTAGAATTGTTATCTAAGTTCTAAGTTTGCAACCGAGTACAAAAACACTGTATATAAATTCTACAAAAATGTAATTGGAAACCTATAATTTTTCTATTGGAAAAAAACCCTAGAAATATCGATGAATTTTCTATAGAAATAGTGAAGTAATCTATGGAACAGAGAAAAGCTTGAACTTTCTATAAAATATAAAATTATATTGAGAATCTATACTGTTTTTAAGAGCCCGACGACATTAAACTTCAACAGTGCTCTGCCGATATTTCTGGATAAATTTTCCAGTGTTATCATAAGTAACATAATAACATACTTCTCATTGTTCATTTTCTTAAGACCTTTTTTAAAACTGACACTCATGCAGCTCCGACTTTGACTCGAAACCTAACTGGGTAGTATATTATCATATATGGCCATATTTTAGACACTAGGTGGCTCTGTGTTGAACTAAACATTGATTGCGCAAAACCTCTAATAAACAGTTCCGTGATAATCTTTTTCTATTTGTCATACTTATTTTTCTTACTCGTGATACTATCAAAACGTTCTAACGTTCCGGTGAAAAACATAAATTTTCTTCAGACAGCCACAGACATCAACCACATAAACCCCCCTTTAACATCCTTCACGTATTTAAATGAGAGGCCCAGTCATTTAGGCATATTTTCTACTTTTGACGTAGCACGCTCGGCTGCGTCCGAATCGAGCCGTTATAAACGTTATTTCTGCGAATCCTACAGACCCAGTAAAGACACAGTGACGTCATAGTGACGTAAATAAAAATCAACCAAGCGCTTCAAATAAATATCATCGTCACAGTCAAAAATACTGTAGGACAGTTGACTCATCGACTGCGGATAAACAAACTGTACCCATCGCCCGTACCTTTAAACGCGGAATCAGGTAAGGTATTGTTCAATACGCCGATAGAGAAATTTTGAAAGCGAGATTGTAAATTTTTGGTGCCGGTGAAAAAACTTTTAAAATAAACGCCCTTGACTTCAATTTCTCTTGCCGAATAACAAAAATAACAATGAATCTATTTTTAAACGTTATTCCCATTCAATATATTGTACAAATTGTATTTTTTATCTTTATATATTTCATAATCGGGAAACCGTTGAGAGTTGACTGCACTCAAGACCTCAAAAAAAGGAAATAAAGACGCGGTAGGGGGGACCAATTTCACTCCCCCCCCCTCTCTCTCTCTCTCTCTCTCTCTCTCTCTCTCTCTCTCTCTCTCTCTTGGATATAATTGACACAAACAAAATATAGGTCCTGATAAGCTTGGGCTTAAAAGAAATTACAAATACAGGGTGTTTCAAAAGAAAGGTTATGCAAAAATTTTAAGGAGTTGTAGGGGGTGAGTAGAGAAGTATGCCTGTTTCCCCCCATTTTCCAATGATGAGTGAAAAGAGCGCCAGAGAGCTTCAAAGTGTGGCCTACTAGCCCCTGGAAGTAGGCTGCAACGAGCGCAAAACCAAGCAGCAAGGACTTTAAATACTGATTAAGTTTACTTTTTTACGCTGGTTACCTCGATTTGTTTACAAAGTCATTTTTTACTTATCACATGAACCCAAATCTTAATGTTCGCATTTCCCTGCTGCTTGCTTTTGCGCTTATTGCAGCCTACTTCCAGGGGCTAGTAGGCGACGCTTTGAAGCTCTCTGGCGCTCTTTTAACTGATCGTAGGAAAATGGGGAAAAACTGGCATACCTCTCAACTCACCCCTTACAACTCCTTAAATTTTTTGTAAAACCTTTGAAACACCCTGTATATCTTTAGAATGTATTTATTTATAAACAAATTTGTCAAGACGATTTTTGGCGTTGCTCAAGGTCCGCCTCGTGCTCTAACAGTAAGCTCCTCCTCTTAAAATTCGATCAAATCAGCACGGTATCTAATTGGGTGATTTTCCCATGCTATTTTACGTATAGAGAAAGTTTGAACTTCGAGTTGTGAAAACATTTTTGGTTGCCATGGCAAAACAAATGGCCATTGAAACTTATCCCTTTAGGAGCTTTCAAGGTACATGAAGGTCTAATTAACCCCCGAAATTGAAATAAAATCGGAGAGAAACACCTCGGGATGTCTCCTTGTTAGAAATATGGTGGTGCCTTGGGTATTAGCTTAGCTGATTATTATTATTATTATTATTATTATTATTATTATTATTATTATCATAGTCATTATCCATAAGTAAAAATATACACGTCCTTGGTCAAATATGTGTTGGGTTCGTGAATCCCCGAAGAAAAACCACGCCCATTTCCAATCTTTCCTCTGTAAGGGGCAAAACACTCCGGCACGATCGAAGGATGTATCTCCATGTAGGCGGGGCCTATCTTCAAGACATCATCAAAACAGAGGATATAGTCGAGGTTACTTATTCTACGTTATCTCGAATGCATTCCTGTTTTAGCTTATCTGATAGTTATGGCTACAGAGTACAGAGGAGAGACCTAAAAATAAAATTATATATTGTGGGCGAATTCCGTTTACGTTATACTTTCGTAAACAAGGATTAAGAGAAAAAAATGGGGGTTTACTGAATCGGTACTGTAAACAGGCTAAAGGATCGATGACCATCTGCTTACAACGCCAAAGTTGCTTGCCAAAGAAAGCGCATGAAACTGTATGAAAAAAAAATTCTGGTGTAAGTGGAAAATATATTCAACTGTGAAAGTTTGTAAATTTTTTGCTTTTTATCCGCTTTCAAATTCGGCCACGTGGCCAAATGGAAATTTGTTGGCAAAACAAAAATTCCTTTGGCAAAATGAATGGTAATTTTGTTGGCAAAAACGAAAAATATGTTTGGCAAAATAAGTGGTAATGTCGTTGGCAAAAACCCAAAATTCATTTGGCAAAATGAATGGTAATTTTGTTGGCAATACTAAATTTTGTTTGGCTAAATGAATGAAAATTTTGTTAGAAATAATGAAAATTTGTATTGAAAAATTAATGCGAATTTTGATGGCAATGATTTAAAATTGGTTTGGTAAAATGAATGAAAGTTTCTTGGCAAATGAAAATCTGTTGCAAATTGAAATATTGTTGAAAATTTTATTGGAAATAATGAATATTTGTTGGCAATAATAAAAATATATTGGAAATAATGAAAATTTGTTGGCAATAATAAAAATATATTGGAAATAATGAAAATTTGTTGGCAATAATAAAAATATATTGGAAATAATGAAAATTTGTTGGCAATAATAAAAATATATTGGAAATAATGAAAATTTGTTGGCAATAATAAAAATATATTGGAAATAATGAAAATTTGTTGGCAATAATAAAAATATATTGGAAATAATGACAATTTGTTGGCAATAATAAAGATATATTGGAAATAATGAAAATTTGTTGGCAATAATAAAAATATATTGGAAATAATGAAAATTTGTTGGCAATAATGATAATTTGTTGACGAATGATTTTAGGGTTAGATCCGGTACGTGTCTCCGAAAAAAGTTTTTTTCAAAACTAAAAAAATCCAGGTTTGATTTTTTGACTTTTTCAATATTTTTAGATGTATTTAAGATGCCAATTTTACATTATAATTTGTCCCCAAAGAGCAATATTTACGGTAAATGTTAACTTTATTATCTTCAACTCGACAATTTGAAGTGCGGAACTAGTTAAACAATCAAAGACTTTCTTCCAGTCTAACTGAGGGATAATTGGCTTATATCGATTACATTCTAATCTAAAATTAAATTAAATTAAATTAATATTTAATATTTTAGTTTTGTGCATACAGATTATGTGATTTAAATCAACGTTCCAGACTTAATACAATCTCTCAAATTTCACGTACCCTCTATAAAAACGAGGTCAAAGATAACATTTTCTAAAAATAACATTTCATCTCCTTTAACGAGATTTCAAATGACTAGTAAAGATTTCAGTGACAAAATAGGTATTTTCTCCTGTATATACCAACATATTTTAAAGCTTAAACGAAAAAAAATTGATTACTCAAAATGTATATATATACAGGGTGTTTCATAAGGTTATGCAAAAATGTGAAGGAGTTGTAGGGGTTGAGTACAGAAGTATGCCTGTTTTTCCCCCATTTTCCTACGATGAGTTAAAAGAGCGCCAGAGAGCTTCCAAGTGTGGCCTACTAGCCCCTGGAAGTAGGCTGCAACAAGCGCGAAACCAAGCAGCGCGGAAATGCGAACATTCAGGTTTGGGTTCGTGTGATAGGTAGAAAAGAACTTTGTAAACACATCGAGGTAACCAACGTAAAAAAGTAAACTTAAACAGTATTTAAAGTCCCTGCTGCTTGGTTTTGCGCTCGTTGCAGCCTACTTCCAGGGGCTAGTATGACACACTTTGAAGCCCTCTGGCGCTCTTTTAACTCATCGTAGGAAAATGAAAAAAAGGCATACTTCTCTACTCACCCCCTACAACTCCTTAACATTTTCGAATAACCTTTTGAAACATACTGTATATATATCCAAGTTTCTTTTTTTGTAATTTATATTGTGATATTGTACCTTATTTGAATTTATAAATATTATCAAATTTGCTGCGTATATCGTTGTTAGTGGGCGACTTAAACATGTTATTTTTTTCTATGTATTATTCAATTTAATGTATTTCTTATTTATTTAATTATTCAATTTAATTTATTTCTTATTTATTTAATTATTCAATTTAATGTATTTCTTATTTATTTAATTATTCAATTTAATTTATTTCTTATTTATTTAATTATTCAATTGAATTTATTTCTTATTTATTTAATTATTCAATATAATTTATTTCTTATTTATTTAATTATTCAATTTAATTTATTTCTTATTTATTTAATTATTCAATTTAATTTATTTCTTATTTATTTAATTGTTCAATTTAATTTATTTATTATTTATTTAATTATTCAATTTAATTTATTTCTTATTTATTTAATTATTCAATTTAATTTATTTCTTATTTATTTAATTTAAATTATTTCCTATTTATTTAAATATTCAATTTAAATTATTTTTGAAACACCCTGTATATATATATCCAAGTTTCTTTTTTTGTAATTTATATTGTGATATTGCACCTTATATGAATTTATAAATATTATCAAATTTGCTACGTATATCTTTGAAGGTTTGTACTGTTAATGCGCGTTTTAAACATGTTATTCTATTCTATCGTGCTCCGTGGATAATGATCATAGGCAAGAGCGAATTTAAATTCGATTGCTATATTGCAAGGTGGGATAGTTCAGTGAACCAAATATATCTGACGGATTTGGTCTCCCCGACGTGCTTATTCCGAAGTATGACAATACGTTTACAAGAAGCCGAAGCGGGGGAGGGAGGGGGGTCGACTCTAGCGTGGCATCCCAATAAAAAATTCAGGCGTGATGGAGACGCATTGTTCCCCGAAACAATGACAATAGAGAGGAATAAGCGATTTTTTTTCAATACGGATCCGAGGATCTATTGGACGGTGACTTCCTACAAAACAGCTGACACGACATCGCCGCCGACTGCCAGAGACAGTTCCACGAGACACCTGTATCCACACTCGACGATAAACACGCAAACAAGTTGGCGAAAGGCTGAATTTAGTCCGGCACATTTGGGAAACCGGACATTTGTAGAAACAAACACAGTTATACTTTGATATTAATTTAATTTAATTTACTTCTTATTTATTTAATTATTCAATTTAATTTATTTCTTATTTATTTAATTATTCAATTTAAATTATTTCTTATTTATTTAATTATTCAATTTAAATTATTTCTTATTTATTTAATTATTCAATTTAATTTATTATTAGTTGATTTCTTCAATTTAATTTATTATTAGTTGAAATTTTTAATTTACTTTATTATTAGTTGAATTCTTAAATTTAATTTATTATTAGTTGAAATTTTTAATTTACTTTAAAATTAGTTTAATGTATTAATAATTTAATTATAAAATTATGCTTAAATAATTCTTAATTTTAATTTAATTATAAAATTATGCTTAAATAATTCTTCATTTTAATTTAATTCTAAAGTTATGCTTAAATAATTCTTAATTTAATTATAAAATTATGCTTAAATAATTCTTCATTTTAATTTAATTCTAAAGTTATGCTTAAATAATTCTTAATTTAATTATAGAATTAGACTTAAATAATTCTTAATTTTTATTTAATTATAAATTATACTTAAATAATTCTTAATTTTAATTTAATTCTAAAATTATGGTTAAATAGTTCTTCATTTTAATTTAATTCTAAAATTATACTTAAAGAATTCTTCATTTTAATTTAATCCTAAAATTATACTTAAAGAATTCTTCATTTTAATTTAATTCTAAAGTAACGTTAAATTTTAGATTCTAGCTCCAGTTCATAATCTTAGAACAGACAGCGACGAAGATCCTTTATATACTCTCCCTCTATGCCAGGGAAGCTAGTTTGCAGATATATAAGGTGCTACTCTAACTGTGTCAAAAGTGGAAACTAAAACGAAATTGGTCCTTTTATCAAATTATAATTGCTGGCGTCCTCTATGAGGCGCCGGAGTAAATAAGAAACACGCTATTCCCCAGATCAATCGTGTATTGCTGGGGAAGGGGGGGAAGGGGGTACTACAAGCTCGCAAACTAATTTAAATATTTCCCGAAACTGAAAGTGGCTGAATCAATATTCGATGATTATTAAAAGACAAATAATTTCCCGGGCATTCTTTGTTTGAAATATCCGGGAAATATCCCCAACCACCCCTCCACCCGGTTAAAAAATTAAAATACTTAACTTTTTGATGGAAGATTTCAACCTTGTTACCGTCAGTCATCAGAGTAATACACAGAGCTTATTTCATAACACGCCTAAACGATTATACCATATTAAGTTAATCAAAATTTAGTGGATATATTCCTGAATTCTTCAAATATTAAACTTTCTAAAAATTTTATTGGTTTTGAGAATTTATTTTTCGCCTATTACTATTTTACCAGGCTACGAAATGTTATTTGAATTAATCCTTTGGGATAATATTTAACTCAGTGTCGTAACCAGGGGGGCAGTGTGGCCAGTAACCCCCACCCCCTAAAGTATATGGATAAATGTAATAGCCTTCCTGAGCTAAAATCCTAACTACGCAAATTACTTCACTTTAATTTGGAACCGAAAACCCGGTTCTGATCATCCAGGTTACTGTTTTTCCGTAACATCTTCAACTCTTTTCACGGGTAGCATTGGCTACGTGCAGATTTTACTCAAGATTTGAATAAAATTTTGCAACATTGCTTAAAGGTCAAAGTCGGAGCACCACTTTTAAAAGTACACATTTCAAAAAACAGTTCCACTTTTTTAAATTATTATATATCTTGGTGGTTTCACTTGTTTTCTACAATCCACTACTACAAATACTAAACAGTGGCGTAGCGAGGATATTTGATCCCCGGGGCAAAACACGCAAATTGGCCTCTGAAAAAGCACATTATTTTATTTCAGTTTTTAAAAAAAGTTTAAGTTTCACATTAAAAAAAAATAGTTTAATATATAGTCCAACAAATCCATTTTACGTGTAATACTTTGGGCACCTTTCATGTTTTCTTACGTTAGACTTAGTAAGATTTGTTCCGTTGGAATAAAACGCACCCGTATAGTTTGATTTATTTAATAACGACTATCCTTATAATCCTTTTACAATTTTAAACCGTGCTCCCGTGAAAATCTACGTTCTTTTTTAGCGAGCGCGCCAATTTTCAAATGTCTGACATAATGCTGTTATATACATGTATATTGGTTATTATTATAGAGGATATTACATCACCCCTTTGGCGCCCCCTAGCCATCGGCGCCCTGGACCTATGCCCCCCACGCTACACCTCTGAATAGCAGCAGTTGGTATAATCCAAGGCGGGTTAGTTGTTTCAAAAAAATGTTGCAGTGGGCTCACAATAACCCATAAAATATTTGGTATTTCAAATATTAAGAAATATTTAGTAATTTCGGTCAATTATCGCATGACTTTCAAGGACGTATTTTGAAGAGGGGGTTTTTGAGAGCTTAAACGCCCAAAAGCAAAACATACAATAAAATCCTGAATACGCTCTTGGCAGTTATAATTGATATATTTACCTTAGGTAGAAACTCGTTAAGGTGATCAAAATTCATGATCATCAAATTATTTTTACTTACACACAAACTTATACAGGGTGTCCACTAAAAACCCGGCCACCTGAATTAATGGCTTCAAAAGTCGCTAGATGACTTAGGCCTAAGGCAAAAATTCCAATAGAAAGTTGTTCTTCGTCACCTTTTAAGTATTATTAATAACTTGAAATAAGTTTTGAAATTATAATTTCTTATTTGAATTTTTGCTCTAAACCTAATGGTTCTCGAGATAATTTTAGTATGACCTTGAAGACATGGTTCAAGGTCATACAATTTTACGAATATTAAAATTAATTAATTAATTCAGCACGACTTGTTTTGGAGTTATTAGCGCTGTCTTGCAATTTTCCCTTTTACGACCTTTGCGATATTGGTAAAATTTTTCTCGACTTACTATTGGTCGAATCCGATCATTTACGGGCTATGTAGGCATAAAACGTGACGGGGAACACTTTTCTAATTGGAACCAACTTTCTAACACCTACGGTTCTCGAGATAGTTTTTGGGTAACCTTGAAGACATGGTTCAAGGTCATCGAGGTTATCATCCTTCTTTGGACCCCTGCACGAGCTATGTAACATAAAAAAAAATTAAATTCCTAGAGAAAACGGTTTCTGAGATATTTGCCCTGGATCGTTTTTTAGTGGACACCCTGTATAGTTAAAACTGTATTTTGTATTGAACCGGTTTCAAGGTCCTGCAGTGTGGTCAGAGTAAAGGAAAACCGGGATTGAAATTTAGTTACGGTACTGTATACCCACTAACTCACTTTTCGAATTTCAGATTCTAGAGAATCCAAGAATGTGTTTATTTGTATAAATCACTGTGTTCCCCCTCGTAATTTTTTTAATATTACAATTCGACAACATTTTTTTAAATATTACAATTCAACAACATTTTTCAAATATTACAATTCAACAACATTTTTCAAATATTACAATTCGACAACATTTTTCAAATATTACAATTCAATTACATTTTTTTTAAATATTACAATTCAACAACATTTTTTAAATATTACAATTCAACATCATTTTTTAAATATTACAATTCAACATCATTTTTTAAATATTACAATTAACAACATTTTTTAAATATTACTATTCAAAGCCGTAAAATTCTAATTACAAAACTCTGCCAACTGAAAACCCACATCATTTACCCCAACAACCACGATCTAGAGACAACCTAACTTAAAAGGGAAAATAACAATAAAACACCAAGAATGTGTTTATTTGAAAAAAATAAAAAAATGTTTTAATTCCATGATTAATCTAATAATGTTTGCAAATTTAAATAAAGCGGCATTTTCGCCTCATTTTTTCGAATCTAAAAGTAAAACTAACCCTTTAGACTACCTTTAAACTGATTAACAATGTAACACTATTAATGTTTTGTAGTATATTTACTGTTATTAGACATTTTATATCGATAAAAAGTTAAAAACATTAAAAACCCTTAAAAAGGAATTTATGTTTCAATTTTGTTTTTCGATTTGCGGAAAATTTTTCCGCATTTTATTTTTCCGGAAAATTAACAAGATGGAATAGACGAAACTATAAAATAAATTTTGTCTTAAAAATCTTGTTAAAATGGGAAAACAAAATCACGTGACTATCATATCACAGCCAACTTCGATTCGATAAATCGTGTTCATAGTTGGCCGTGCTACGGTAAAGAAAAAAATATTCCTTCCACATACTGCAGAAAGCTAATTAACTTTTACCTTTTTAGTACAAGATGTTTTAAATAATAATAATTAGATAATTTAGATGAATCGAACAAAATTTAAACCGCCATTAGCAAAAGAAAATGAATAATAATTCGTATTTCCAATGATAGATGGCGTTGAAGTTCTCCACAAAGTCACGTGACTACCATCTTTTCAGCCCCCATGGACTTTATAGTTTCGGTAACAGGGTTGCCAATTCAACCGGTAACCAACCAACCAAGCCAACTTCAATCCGACTTGTAAAATAGATTTTGCGTTTCACTTTCACCATGCTTCACAAAAGAGACAAGCCCTTGCACGTGTTCGTCCTGGTCGAAGTAAATGATAAATTTTATATGATATAAAGGTAAACTTTTCTTTTTTAAATCTTATATAACTTTTACCGCCTAAAATATGGTCTTATTTTCGGCACCGCTTCAAAACCAAGAGACAAGGACTAAATAAAACGTAGCTTTCCATTCTACGCTCTCAGTGCTATTACTCCTTGGGGACTCACTGATCTGCTTTTATTGCGAACAGCCCTAAAAATCGTCTGAACATTCATTCTCCCCAAAAATAAATACATTCTTGAAAGCATACATGTGTAAAGACATATTACATCCGTTTCGTGAGGTGGATATATGGAACAAGAAAGGCACTTGGTCCGCTGAGAGCGAGCTATCAAGAAGGAAGGCATAGCTCAATAAGAGGGAATGGTAATTTCAGAGACATATCATTCATCCTCCGCTCCCAACACAACAGCGAGCGAGCAGATCAGAGACAGAGAGAACATATCGGATGACTGCACAAACAATACTTGTTGTTTTAGGGCTTGAAACGTGTGGGACGGAACAGAGAAGGAATTGCAGAGTGCCTTTATACTGACGTAGGCCCCCCCTAACAAGGCGCGACGATTTTGCTAATTATGTTTTAACTATTTACCATAAGCTATATCCGCTTTGAGAATTATTCCGATTGGCATTATTAGGTCTATCAACGAACGCATCGATTTTTAAATAAAGCCATTTAAAGGGAGTATTCAGTTTTATATAGTCTATAGTCGATAATAGAGTAATTGCACTGTGACGTTGCACGATGTCGCCCATACAGTTTCTAATATAAAAATATACGCGAACAAAATGGTGGCCATGAGTACCCAAAATTGAGGGTAGATATAAATTCGGCTTTGATCGAAATTTAGATTTAAAAATGTGTTATATTTGATGGAATTACAATGCACAAAATAAACTTTAGGGTAATTGAATTGATCCACACTGAATTGGATGTGTTTTGATTCCAGTTGCATCCTTATTTGGATTTTGGATCAAGTCATTTACGTATTTCTTCAATCATTTTAAAAATGTGTAATGTAATGTAATGTAAAGTAATTTAAAGTAATGTAAAGTAAAGTAATGTAAAGTAATGTAAATTAATGCAATGTGAAGCAATATAATGCAATTTAATGCAATGTAAAGCAATGTAATGTAATGTAATGTAATGTAATTTACTCTAATGTAATGTAATGCAGTGTAATGTAGTGTAATGTAATGTAGTGTACTGTAGTGTAATGTAATGCAATGTAATGTAATGTAATGTAGTGTAATGCAGTGTAATGTAATGTAGTGTAATGTAATGAAATGTAATGAAATGTAATGAAATGTAATGAAATGTAATGAAATGTAATATATTATATAATATACTTATTATATTATTGATTATATAATACATAAAATATACAAAAAATTAAGTCGTTTGCTCCGCAGAAACAAAATCCATTTCCTATCGATAAACGCCACTGTTTAAAAACGCAAATGTTTTGGGAAAGAGTCAATACGTCATTACGTAACTGACGACAAACAATAGAAATCTAGGTTTTAAGAATAATCCTATACAAATGAACAAATACCAGAACACGAAAGGACATTTAAAAGAAAAAGTCAAATAAAAGCTATATTATAATAAAAAGCGCGTAACCTCGAGGGCTGCTCCCGCCGACAGAACGGTGTTAAATCAACCGCGAGGTCATTCACTCTCACATCTTTTCTCATTTTGACACAGTAATTAAAACGCGTTAACGTACTACAAAATAGAAAACGGCAGTTAGCCGAACCAGCCACTTCCCCCTTTTTCACATTGACACCGTTTCGGAGAACAGCGCGCGCGAAAACAAGCTGGCCAAAGATTATAATCTAGTTTGGCGATGACGTTTCCCATTCGCCAATCAACATTTACCGAGAAAAGCACGGTAATCATATTTCAATATTAAGTTAATTTATTTAATATAAATTTAATGCTAAATTTTAATTCCATATAAATATAATCCCTAATTTTTATTCCATATAAATTTAATCCCTAATTTTTATTCCATATAAATTTAATCCTTAATTTTAATTACAAATTAATTTAATCCTTAATTATAATTCCATTTTAAGTTAATCCTTAATTTTAATTAAATGTTAGTTTAATCCTTAATTGTAATTCAATATCGATTTAATCCTTAATTGTAATTCAATATCGATTTAATCCTTAATTGTAATTCAATATCGATTTAATCCTTAATTGTAATTCAATATCGATTTAATCCTTAATTGTAATTCAATATCGATTTAATCCTTAATTTTAACTCAATTCGTTATTTAATTTCAATTCAATTCGTTATTATTTTTAATTCAATTCGGCATTTAATTTTAATTTAATTCGGCATTTAATTTTAATTCAATTCGTTATTTAATTTTAATTCAATTCGTTATTTAGTTTTAATTCAATTCGTTATTTAGTTTTAATTCAATTCGTTATTTAATTTTAATTCAATTCGGTATTTAATTTTAATTCAATTCGTTATTTAACTTTAATTCAATTCGGTATTTAATTTTAATTCAATTCGTTATTTAACTTTAATTCAATTCGGTATTTAATTTTAATTCAAATTTGTAATTGTATTTTAATTTAAAAATAATTATATATTAAAATTACGCTTTTAAGTGTAACTTCTAGCCGTACTTTATAGAGTGCTTCATGTTCTTAGAACAGACAGCGACGAAGCAAAAAAAACCCAGTTTGAAGGCCCGCTCTCCATTTTGACTGTCTCATGGCAAATCTTCGAAAACGCCAATTTTCCAAATAATCGAAACCTACTGGAATAATTTCAACCAGCAAAAACAAATCCTGTTCAAGTAATACCAGTAACGACCACTTACGTTACCATAGGAAATAATGCTAATCAAAAGAAACAGAAATATTTCGAATTAAAAAAAATGTCGTTTACTTGGTTTTGCCATTTGACAGCCGTTTTGTCAATAGTGTCAATTAAAATGAAATTTATTAATTTTGTTCTTTGATCAGAGTATAGATCCGGTGCCATCTACGACGCGCCTTACTAAAATAATAACAAAAATGCACACAGCGAGAAGGAAATCGCTTCCTTCCATTGCTATAAAAGACAGTGGCAAAAGCGGTTAAGCGGGACTAGCGACGACGGAAATCGAGAAAAAAAGTTTAAAAAAATAAAACGTTTTAAAACAAATTTATCCCAAAAAAACCGAAAGTGAACAAAAGGTGTCGAAAGAAAATTCTTTACTTTAAAAATAAAGAATGATTGTAACACAAGTAGCTTGCTCAACTGACGGGATTAAAAGGAGCTGATTTGTTAGGCTTGGCTACTCTAGCTACCGGAATTAGAAAATGCTATTAAAAATAAAACATGGCTAATATAAACACGACCTAAACTAGTATATTTATTTATAGAGCGATCAGGAAGTTTTCAGGATATACGCTTTTCGCTTCTGTACAAAAGACGATTTCTGACCAGAAGCGCTGTATATTTTATTTACTACTTGTTGAAGAAAAGTAATTTTATTTTTAAATTTTATTTCTTTCAAAATTACACACATAGAGTTTGTAAATTTTCAAGTAATTACGACCAAAGTTGAGAATGTAAAAATATATAAATTTAAAATGTAATTGAAATGAATCTTTTAAATGAAATTGTACGTATAAGACAACCTCTTTTCAAAGAGATTGACAAATGCGAAATGTTTAAAAAAAACCACTTATTCACCTGTCTACAGGTGTTTCACATAAAACATTTTTTAACCCTGTCTACGATAATAAGAAATGTCTCGCTCTCTTATGTACAGGGCCGTAGCAAGGGCTGGCCGTCCGCACGATAGGGTATAGGGGCGCCAAAATTGGTCCATATTATTATATTAGGGGGCGCCAAAATTACAGCTCGCCACTGGCGCCATTTTCTCTAGCTACGGCCCTGCTTTTGTATAGTCGTACCAATTGAGATTTAATTAATTATTTAATTTCAATTTAAACCACTACGTGCGCTTTTTAACACGGATGACATTAAATTACAAACTATATAACAGAATTATCTTTCAATTTTTTTAAGGTTATGCAAAATTTTTAAGGAGATGTAGGGGGTGAGTTGAGAAGTTTTCCTACAATGAGTTAAAAGAGCGCCAGAGAGCTTCAAAGTGTGGCCTACTAACCCCTGGAAGTAGGCTGCAACGAGCGCAAAACCAAGCAGCAGGGACTTTAAATACTGTTTAAGTTTACTTTTTTACGCTGGTGACCTCGAATGGGTTACAAAGTCCTTTTTCACCTATCACACGAACCCAAACCTGAATGTTCGCATTGACCTGCTGCTTGGTTTCGCGTTGTTGCAGCCTACTTCCAGGGGCTAGTAGGCCACACTTTGAAGCTCTCTGGCGCTCTTTTAACTCATCGTAGGAAAATGGGGGAAAAACAGGCATACTTTTCTACTCACCCCCTACAACTCCTTAACATTTTTGCATAACCTTTTGAAACACCCTGTATATGCGAATTTAACGAAGAATTTTATTTCAAAAACTTTAAACACGCATATAGAATTGCTAACTAACTAATATTTAATATTTTATTATAATTTAAACCAAACGGACCAACAGCGACACCTATTAGTCAAGTAAGTAACTATAAACACACTATAAAAAAACACCCAAAATAAATAGACCCGTTCCAAAAGAAGCAGATTTATTATTTGTAAGTCGTACGATATATACTTTGTTGAATTTAAATAAGGAGATCAGGGAGGAGGCATGGAAAAGATAAAGGAAATGAAACACTGTCTTCCTGGCCACGAAAGAAAACAAAAAAAGCGAAACAAGGAAAGCACATGGCGAATCGAAGGTGCTGAAAAAGCTGCCGTTTTAGAGCGGAAATTTTGGAGAGACGAATAATGGACAACGAATTTACAGTTTTAACACGATGACTCTCGAAGATGACTTTGAAGCGGAACAAGAATAGATGAAAAGAAGGCCTTCTCTGCAGTTCGGATTCGCCCCGAAAATTGAATTGGTACACTGAAGACAGTTGATAGTTATCAAAGTGTCACGTCACAAATGATTCCGAAATACTCATTGGCCCACAATCAAAAAATGATAATAGAGAAATGCTAATATCTTAGAACGGGGAATCCAGTTGGAGGAAAAATTAAACAAGATTGTCAAGTCGTAATGAAAAGGTTTTACATCGGTAGAGTCATTTTCAAACTTTTAAAGGAAATATGGCCCATTCACATTTTTTATACAACAAACCACTAAGCAGTGCCGAAAATGTCCAAACTAAAGGAGGGAGCGGACAATATAGTTATCATTTCAGGGTGATAGAAATAATAGAGGTTATATTACCTTTAATTTAAGGAATTTTACGTTTTGAATTTTGAGTTTCTACGAAACTATTTTGCATTTTACATTTGCATTTTGAGTTTCTAATTAATAATTAGTTACCACAGTAGTGGTAAAAGTAAACAGAGTGCATTTGTAAAAACATTTTGTATTTTTATTTTGAGCTGGAAAAACCATTTTACATTTTACATTTTGCATTGAGAAAAACCAATTTTCAAAATGCATTTTGAGTTATGCAGAAAGTATTTTTCATTTTGTATTTTGCATTATGTGTTATGGAGAAAGTATTTTGCATTTGGCATTTTGAAAAAAAAGCATTTTGAACAACCCCATTTAAAATATATTTATAATTAAAATCTAATTAAGCCACCTTCACTTTTTTTCTCAATTTAAGAAAACACTTCAGCAGAAGTCTGTAGTAAATTCAGGGCCGTAGTAAGGCATGTGACAAGTGTGCCATGGCACAGGGGCATCCAAGGTTAGGTGGCCCCGTCTTCGAAATAAATGTTTTTTCATTTTTGAATATTATTAATTCAAGTCAATTTTCAAGTCAAAAAGTAAGGTCTGGATTTTTTAGAAGCCCCAAATTCTACTTGGCACAGGGCACCCAATAGTGTTAATCTGGCCCTGAGTAGATTCGATAAATTTTACATAAGTGTGACACTTCCTATTCTTCACATGCAAAGGTTTTACCGAGAGCCAGGATTTGCTTTCGGGGAGAGCACGCAATGGAAAAAAGTAAAACAAAAAATAAAAAAATTGTACACACGACCATACGTCTCGGGGGGGGGGGCACGTGCCCCTGTGCCCCCCCCCCCCGGCTACGTCACTGCTGAGAGCTATTCACAAGACAGACTGCATTACGGGTTTCGTCAACGTTTTGCGTCCTCTTGCTAACGCGTCACACTAAGCCTTTGACAACGCCTCGCTAGGGGGAGATTTTCTTATTGTGAAGACGTCACTCCGTTACTAGCTCTCAGAAAATATTCCTCAAAGTGACAAACTAATAGAATAATATTATAGACTTATGCTATTAGGTGATGAAGAATGGCGTTTATTGTGATAGGAAATCGAGGGGTCCAACGTTTGCAAAATTTGTGTACGGGATTTTTGATCTCAAATCAGAACCTGATTTTGAAATTTTGGAGCGCAATTTTTATATTGATTTCTAGTTGTATTCGGCTGATTTCCGGCCAGATTTCGGGATTTCAAGTTGATTTCAAAATTTGTACGAATATCGAACCCATCGTGGTAAATGGTCACGTTTTGACGAGGGGCTAACCACTTGCTTAAATTCTCTACACCGATTACAGCGAGTACAGCCTTTGGAAGTTCTAAATCTGTAATCGATAACATAATCACTTTAGTACAGTCAAGTTAAAGGTTCCTTTTAACTTAACATTGCGTATATACTAATCTCCACCACTCTCCCCCTATTCGGCTTTCCATTGTTGCTATGCAACTCGTTTTGAAATTGTTAATATTTAGGCTTAGTTTCCCTTTTCGAAGACCTATCGGTACGAGCTATTAGTAAGTTTTTAAATTTCTTCAAATTTGCTTAGGGTTTAGCTTTATTATCCCTTTTCATAATGGACTAATCTACCTATTCGCTAATTTTATCATCCTTTAGTACAGTCAAAGCTACGGGCTTGTACACCGGTAACGGATAGTGGTCAGCCCCTGGCATTTGGACGCGAAAAACTCTATACAGAGCAACAGCTGCATAAATTAAAGTAACGACCATATCTACAACATTCACAATTTCGTCACTTTCAGCGAGACCAGCTTATAAAAGCAGTTTCAAAAAAGATTAGTGAACTAATGCGGCGCATTACTGGAGCGTCAGACGCGTTGGGCGGTTAATGGTCACAAAGAGAAAGTCAGTCATGAATTCCGAATGAAAACACTCGACATTCCTGCTTCCATTCTCAGAGTCTTAGAGCGCATTAAACAATCATTTTTCGGCTCCTCCCCGACAAACGACGCCTTATACCCTCCAAGTATTCATTAGCCTTAACAGAGAATACGCAAACAGCACCCGGTTCGTCTCGTGATTCCCGAAGGAAAAGCCACGCCCCCTCCGCCTTTCGTCGCGTAATCTTCCCCCCAGGTTCTTACTAAGGGGGGAAGACACTCCGGTACAATTGCAGCCTCTCTCTCCGTGTAGGCGGAGAATATACCTCGGGTATCATGAAAACAGAGGATATAGTTGTGGCTGCATATTCTCTGTTCATCCCAATGCATTCTTGATTCATATTCGAGGCGTAAGTGGAGCTAAAAACCCCCGATAGATGGAGGGCTTCGCAATGACAGACTTTATTCTCGCCCTTAATTTTTCATCCATCTCACTCGTTTCGGTGGCAGAGAATCAGGGATCGTGCGCTTTAAGAACGGTGCCCCCGAATTAACGGGACATTTAGATTAGACAGTATTCTAATCATCGCAAACCTTATCAGAGCTATTCATCCCGTAAAGTTCAATCAATGAACCCGTTTCGCACTGAGCCTGTGAATTAAACGACCAAAAAAACGGCGGGAAGCTGTAAACAAGTGGAAATTTGTTAACCTTTGGCAGAAGTATCGCGCTAGACTTTGGAACGAAGCTTAGTTGACACCAGCGTCAAAGGCAGCGCTGCTTCGTCTAGCTTCTAGCGAGACTGTTAGGTTATTACAATGACTAGCGCGATAATAACGAATTAGGATATAATTATATTTTCTTATCCTAATTAAACAAAGGAAAGCGTTAACCCTAAAAAATTTATTCATAAGATTGTTTTGAAATAAATCAACGTCGATTATTTCACGAATCGATTCAATTTTAAAAAATGTAATCGAGTAATATTAAAATGTATCTTCGTTTAACCCTTTAAATTTTGAATGAAACGCGGGTGGTCAGAAATTGAATTCGATTAATTCATGAAATTTTAATCGATTAAATTATATACGCACATAAAATAATACATTTATTCATTTAATAAAAAACCTTCAAAAATAAATTAACGTCGATTAATTCAGGCATCGTACTCGATTAAAGAAATTAATATTATTAAAATAAAATTTATATTTTCATCCTTCTTTTATCCATTATATTTTGATTAGACAAACATTAGTTTATGAAACGTTAATCGATTAAATTACTGTACTTAAATTACTCCATTGAATAAAACCTTCGAAAAAACCGTAAACGTCGGATAATAATGTAATAAAATAAGAATCAAAGTGAAATCGTGATATACCCGTTCACATTTTGAAACGTGAACGAGCAAAGCTTGAAAAAGATTAATTCGCCTATATTAATCCATTAAACAAAATCTTGAAAATACAGTAAACCTACGCGATAGAAGAGTGAAGTACCTCTGACGTCAAGGTGACGTCACCAGGCTTACACCTACCGTTGTTAAACCCCAAATTGGTCGTTAATCGAAAGACGGGTTCAATAAAGGGTAACAAATTTGTAATCGACGGGAAACCCAATTTCGAAGGTGGTCGCGGTGGTTAGATTACAACTTAATTTTCCATTATCTTTGGCGATAGGGACAATTTCGGCCCGATATCAGTCCAGCGCTCCGTTCCAATTCCTAATCACCAGAAATATAGTATTATAATGGCGGCCAGAAGGGGGAGGCGAAAGGGGGGTATGTAATCCTCGTTGAAATATACGATGAGAGCAAAAATGATAAGGAAAACAGTTACATACGAACCGAAATGCAATTCGTTTTCTTATCGGTCGTTCCAGAAAAAAGTTAACAGTGGAATTAATTTCAAACCGCTTAGAACTACACTGATAACAGAATTTTTTTATCGTTACAAATTTACAAGAGGGAATATTTGTTCATTTGTAGTGGGTGGGGAGCTTTGCAAACGAATATCCTGTTACGAATCACCCAAGGTCTCCATGAAATAGTTTATTGACATTAAAACGATTTCATGAAATTTAATAAGCCCCGTTTTTTTATTAATTTAAAACTGATGAGGCAATGAAACAGATGGTCAATTTATTTATTTATAAGAATAAATAAACCTCTTAACTGTGCCAAAATTAATAAAGGACCCATATCAGACCCCTAAAAGAAATAAAGGATCCCTATTAGGAATCCATAGAAATAAAGGGTCTATATTAAACATCCAATAGAAATAAAGGGTCTATATTAAACATCCAATAGAAATAAAGGGTCTATATTAAACATCCAATAGAAATAAAGGGTCTATATTAAACATCCAATAGAAATAAAGGGTCTATATTAAACATCCAATAGAAATAAAGGGTCTATATTAAACATCCAATAGAAATAAAGGGTCTATTTTCAGCATCCACTTGAAATATATTACTCATATTAAGCATGCAATAGAAATTAAAAATAAAAAATTAATCATCGAATAGAAATAAGGAATAAATATTATAAAATTTAGACATCCAAAAAAAATTAAGAATAAATATTAGGCATCCAATAGAAATAAGGAATAAATATTAAGCATCCAATAGGAACAAGGAATACATATTAGGCATCCAATAGAAATAAGGAATATTAAATATTAGGCATCCAATAGAAATAAGGAATATTAAATATTATTAATCCAATAGAAATATGGAACAAATAATAGTCATCCATAATAAGGAATAAATATTAGGCATCCATAATAAGGAATAAATATTAGGCATCCATAATAAGGAATAAATATTAGGCATCCATAATAAGGAATAAATATTAGGCATCCATAATAAGGAATAAATATTAGGCATCCATAATAAGGAATAAATATTAGGCATCCATAATAAGGAATAAATATTAGGCATCCATAATAAGGAATAAATATTAGGCATCCATAATAAGGAATAAATATTAGGCATCCATAATAAGGAATAAATATTAGGCATCCATAATAAGGAATAAATATTAGGCATAAAATAGAAATAAAGAATAAATACATAAAAAATAAACATCCAATAATAGTAAAGCTGACGTATTAAACATTCAATAGACAATGGATCTTCACTAACAATTGTAAGCAACTAATAAAAATAAACACCGTTTTGTAGTTCTCTAAATCACGGGAGCGTCCATAAATTACGTGAGGCGTTTAGGGGAGGGAGGGGGTCAAGCTGAATCTCACCCAATCTCACGTGGAGGAGAGGGGGGGTTTCGGTAAATATCAATTATTTTCCAGCAAGAAACAGTGTAAAATTGCGATAAAACTAGGTTAAATTTTAGTAGTTCCTTAATACTTAAAATTTAAGTATTTTATTGTTCGATTTTCTCACTGTGATTCTAGACTACTAGTCTTAAATATAAATAATTAAGCAAATTATGTTTTTAATTAATTAAATCCAACGCAATCAAACACAGATTAACGTATTTACACTAAAAATACGCATTTTGAAAAATCTCACGTGATATTAGAGGGGAGGGAGGGGGTCGAGCCAAATCTCACGACATCTCACCAGGGGGGGGGGGGTAGTCGAAAAAACTCCAAAATCGCCTCACGTAATTAATGGACGCTCCCTAATGTTTAAGTGCCTATATTTCCTATCGTTTACCTAGTTAGTTTTTCTTCTCTTTCATTCTACGTAAATTTGTTTAGTTCAATTTACATATTTCGTCTAATACAGCGTTAATACCTTCCAACCACAATCCTTGAACCAAATTATAAATTAAACTACGCCTACAGGGTTTTGAAATAAACTTAATTCCACAAGTCAAACTTTCCCCAATAAAAGCTGTCAATCTAGTGTCTTGGTCGAAGGAATAAATGAATCGTCGAAGAATTTATTAAATCCGGTGTTGTAGAGATGAAGTGTCACCAAGTAGACCAAGGACATGATTCTCCCCAGAGAAATCGTTAACCATACCAAGCCATCATCGTAATATTTTGTTACGACGTCTTTGTCTCCGGGGGATTATATTGTTGTTATTTTTATAATCAGAAGTATATTTAATATATCTTCAGAAGTTAAGTATCCATCTTCCAATACTGCTAATGTTATAATCATGAAAAATTTACCTTTGCAGGTTCCCGTTGATTTTTCATACAATTTTTTTAAACCAAATATAGTGTTGGGTCAAATACATCGCGCATAGACGTTTCCTAAATAACATCAATATATTTTTTCAATTATTCCTGATTAGTAATACGAGGGTTAAATTTTGAGCCGTGGTGCGGTGTGCACATCTAAGATTGGCTGTAAATCGAACACAGCGGCGGCCTTTCAAGGTACACGTTTAATAATCCTGTCCAATACATCGTCCAGGAAAACAAATGGCCGCCATTATCAGTGAATTTTGAAGCAAAATTATCTGAATGTGGCCACAAAAATTTCTGAAATTGGCCACAAAATAATCTGAATGTGGCCACAAAAATTTCTGAAATTGGCCACAAAATAATCTGAAATTGGCCACAAAATAATCTGAATCTGTGAACAAAATAATCTGAATCTGTGAACCAAATAATCTGAATCTAGCCAGAAAATAATCTGAATCTGTGAAAATATAATATGAATCTGTGAACAAAATAATATGAATCTATTAACAAAATAATCTGAATCTGGCCACAAAAAAATTTCTGAAATTGGCCACAAAATAATCTGAATCTGGCCACAAAAAAATATGAATCTATTTACAAAATAATCTGAATCTGGCCACAAAATAATATGAATCTATTCACAAAATAATATGAATCTGGCCAGAAAATAATCCGAATCTAGCAACCAAATAATCTGAATCTGGCAAAACTGCTATCTTTTTTTGCCCAACTATAAGATATTCCTACTTGTCAGCTAATGTCGAATGTTTCCGGAATTTCTTCCTTAGCAGGTCGGTGGCTCAACCTACCATTAATTTGAATTATATACTAAGAATATATATCCTAAAGAGGATAGTTCTCTCGTAACAGACATATAGTTCTGTTATTAGCGCATTTCTATGATTATTGCCAATTGTTACTTAAGGTTAAGGATGCTAGCTTCTACGACTACGTTTTTATGTAGTTCGCTTCCACGTGACATTCCTTCCAGAGAAAGCGCACGATTATGCATACTCTTTAAAGAGCGAGTGGCCGCCTAAACATCATCAACACAAAAATAAAAGCGAGCCAGAGAGGCGCTTTGCGCGTGATGCGGCGTAAAATGAGCTTCATTAAGACGAAACAAGAAAAAACGCCAATCAAGGCGGCCGTCAAAACAACATAATGCTCGCGAAATACGACTGCATTCGACGAAAATAACTTTCCCTGTGAATGGAGTTGACTTTTACGCTATATCATTCCATCTCCTTACACAACACTGTAAAAGAAGACCAAATAAATACGGGCTATCAATAAAAATATGGTTTAAATTGTGGCCTTTACCCAGAATTTATTTATGTTAAATTGTAGATATAACCGTAGAGTTATTATTATCAGCTAGGCTAATACCGAGGGGCTAACCACTCTCTGATAATCTGTACACCGATTACGTAAATATGAAAATGAGTACAGCCTTTGGTAGTGCTAAATCTGTACTCACTTACGTAATCATTTTAGTGCAGTCAAAGCTACAGGCTTGTACACCGATTACGGGGAGTGATCAGCCCCTCGGCTAATACCTATGGCACCACCTTAGGCCTAAGTCATCAAGCTACTTTTGAAGCCATTATTTCAGGTGGCCGGGTTACAATGCGTAGGAGGGTGGTGGCAAGCCCTGCATGCCACGCGATCGAGCCAACAGCTCCCTACACTAACTCTTACCGTTAATCTCTGCCACCGTAAATTAACTTATACCTGAACTTTAATGTCACCCGGACACTCCAACGGGAAGTAGCTCAGACCAAAATTGTTCCCACAGGACATGAAGATCATCAAAGCCTCCCAATGATAAACTTCACCTTAGTTAATGTTCCTTGGGCCAAAAAGAGATGGTTTCTAAATTCTGTCCTTGGGCCAATAGCTCAGTTTAAACCGACATCCGTTGTCCAAGGAAACAGTTGTTCCCATAACAGACGGTTTGAACGAAGGGGCTGACCACTCGCTATTATAGCTTCGTAACGAAGGATTGGACATTTACACTTATTGTCTACGAGATTTAGAATCTGAAGATGATTTCGGAAATATGAAACACAATTCTTTGAATTCAATTTGTTATTATTTGCTGATTTTGTAATTACCAAAATTACTTGATTCAATGTCAATTGGATCTAACTAGAATCAGGACACATCCAATTAGAGTCCAATTCTGTTTGAATTAAATCGGAATAAAGTTGAATTTCATACTTAGTAAATGGATCAAATATGGATTAATTTGGATAAAAATTTTGATCAAAATCAAATTAGGATTTGCCAAATTTTATAATAAAATTTGATCCAGCATTTTCGTATGGGAGGTTGGCCCCAATTTCAGGTTTTTCGAATTCATTTCAAAATATCTGTTTTAACGTTTTAATAAAGTGTATGAGATTTTGATGAATGTCCGACCCCTCAAATTATAATCACCGTAATCGCCGCGCGTAATCATTTTGAAATCTCTGTAATAGATCCATAATCATTGCAATATACGGAGAAATATGAAGTACTTAGAACCTCGGTATGAAGGTAACAAAATAAAATTAAACTTTAGCTCTTAAATGGGAGACCATAAAACACCCTTTAGCATCCCAATTCAAATTAAACCAACCAAAAATAAAATACCAAAATCGTTCTAAGCTAGGCAGTACATTGAACGTAAGCAGACAAGTAGACATAACACGACCTAATTTTTACCACCGAAAATTAAAAAAAAATTACATGATATTTTGACTAGAAAATAAAACGTATTATAAAAAGTCGGCTCTTGTAATTTAATTTATGCGGCGCGCGTGACGCTTATCCCGGAGAAATCCGAGATACCTCTTGAAAAAAGGACCCCGAAAACCGGCGCCACACACAATAAGTCATTAATAATGCCAAGTGGGCTTTCAAATAAGCCCGACCCCCCCCCACCACTCCCCTGTTATTTAACGTTTAGGAGCGGACAATGAAGGTGGATGTTAAGGGCGCTGCAGGAACATGAAATTCATGAATCGCTTTCTTTTGTTCACGTCCAGCCACATGGGAATATGGCACGGGGACTACGAAAAACGTGTCGGCTTCGTTTTAAGGTGGGCCAGGGAAACTTATAGGAAGCTCACCCCCCAAATACCGTATTATTCGCTCAATCAACCACGCTAATTTTCGCTGAAAATTGATGCGCAAAATATGGAAATTCGTAATTAGTTCTTGTAAAGTTTCTTTTGGTTATTTGATAATAGCTGAAAGGTTTGTTTCGTGATTGCTTTGAATTAAAGTTATTCTCGACCCCAATAGTGTACGGTCCGGTAATTGTAGTTTATTAGCTTCAACAACAACTTTATTTTAATTTATTTGCGCGTTATTTAATTATATTTCAAAGAATATTTGTTGTTGTTGTTGGTTGTGATAATGGAAAATTACTTTTCTTTAATGCATTTATTTTATTTTAATAGATATTATTTTAATTTATTTCAATTGATTTCTTGAAAAATTAATTAATTATTTTGGTGCAGCGGTAATGTTAACTAAATTTTACATTAATTTTCATTAAATTTAATTGCTATGCGTAATTTAGTTAGATCCGTATTGGCATTGCTAAAGAAAGTACTGGTAGAAGAATGAAAAATACCTAGCTTGTCTAAGCCCGGGTAGCCCATAGGCGTAGGAACCGGTAGGGGCAGGGGGGCAATGCCCCTCCCTATAATTTTGCTGGGAGGGGCAACTAATGTTATTGCCCCCTCCAACTTTTTGGTCAGTTGAAATCTTCAAAAGGCTTAAATTCTCATTTTGAAAGCATATGAAGCTTGTAGAACCTCAACTGTGTTTAAATTTCAGTATTTTCCCGTCAATTTACACAGTTGTAAAAAGTACACATGCATTCGAAGAAGGTACACTCCATTAAAAATTCAAAACCATTCTCCAGACAACTTTTCGTTTCTCTTTGCCCCCTCCAACTTCTAGAACGTTCCTACGCCCCTGGGGTATCCCAGAGTGGAACCGGACCCTTGTAGAACACTTATGTAAGTGTCATTATTACTGGAGATTAACTATACAGTTTCTGAAAGTACCCCGGGATAAGAATTCCTCGATTGTTCAAACAAGGGCCTTCAGTCTGAAAGGGGCCCTATAATTTGTACAGCCTTTCTTCACATCGGACCTGGGAGTGTTTTAACAGCGATATCTCAATGAAACTCGTACGGTTAATATCAAGTTGAATGCTTTTAATTGAAAGTCGGTAATTGAACTCTTAACCGAAGGATATCTGAAACGTTTGATCTTGAAACGGCAGACACGAGGCCAGACGTTTCATTCTGACGAAAGAGATTGGCTATGACGTCGAGAGTGACGTCACAAAGGGGAAAGATAAATACGACAGAAGAGCCACAGACAGCCTTCGCAAAAAAAGAGCACTAGATAACGAACTGCAACGAGTGGCGCGTTAACGACGCCCGTAAGTGGTCAAAAACGGACGGTGGGAATTATAGCCTATAAACTTTCTCTGGGGTCAGCTCAGCCCTCGATCAAAGTCACCCCAAATTGACAGCGAAGGCTGCGACTGTACAAGCCCGCCGTGTGGTAACCGCGGCGAAATATTCTGTTATTTTTACTGACAACTACGACTGTCTATCAAATTTACTAGGAAAATAAACTCGAACAACTATAACAATGAAGAGAATCCGACAACTTTTTCGTCCTGGTCGACGTTCAATTTGTCGACTTAAGTTCAATTCGAGAAATATCTCCTATTAAATTCGATACAACGCGATGCCAACTACATTTCTGAGCATATGCTATCCAAAGCGACAAGCATCTCCCCATAAAAATACATTATCAAGACGGGGGGTTCCAAAATAACTCCCCCCTCGGTTCGCTCCATTTGGAAAAACACCTCAAAATGGGGGTCGTCTCTTGCATGGCCCCTTCGACTGAGGATAAATTGAGGGAGTGACTTTAAACCCACCCCTAATCCGCTATTTTGGCCCAGTCAGTGATTTGGAAAACTAGTGTAGACTTTACCGAATCGCGAGTTCTACCGCTAAGTGCTAGATGACGGCTTAAATCCACTATCTACTTCAATCTACCACTTGTCGAAGAGCTTCATCAAATTTGACTCCCCCGCACTGAAGGATCAGGGTTGCCAGGTAAAAACTCAAATTTTCCGCCTGATGCATTTTAAAAAACGCACATTAACTCAACCTAACCACCAAAAAAGCTACAAGATTTTAAATTATTATTATTCACAATTTTAGATTAATATTAATTAATTTCCATAATTTTATATTAGATAAAAATTAAATTGAATTCAATTTAAAGAAATGTATTTTAACACTATAATCTTTATAAACAAAGCTTCAAGAGAGATTATGATTAAATTTATTTTCTATCTGTTTTAGATTATTTAAAATAAACTAAAATTTCAT
Source organism: Leiobunum rupestre (assembly GCF_980474605.1). NCBI lineage: Eukaryota > Metazoa > Arthropoda > Arachnida > Opiliones > Sclerosomatidae > Leiobunum > Leiobunum rupestre. Next base: position 44,038,801 of record NC_143386.1, on the reverse strand, counting down.
TTAAAATCCGTTCTAGATTTTTAAATTAAATTAAATTTAGTTTAAATCCATTCTAGATTTTTTAAATTAAATAAAATTTAGTTTAAATCTATTCTAGATTTTTTAAATTAAATAAAATTTAATTTAAATCTATTCTAGATTTTTTTATATTAAATAAAACTTTAAAACCGTTTTAGATTATTGGAATACCATAATTTAAAATGAACTAAAATTTATTTTAAATCCATTTTAGATTATTTAAAATTAACTACAATTTACTTAGAATTTTTTTAAATCAAATAAAATTTAGTTAAAATCCGTTTTAGATTATTCAAATTTCCACAATTTCAAATTAAATAAATTTATTTATAATCCATTTTAGGTTATTTAAATTTCCACAATTCCCGGGTTGAATAATTTAAACGTTAAACAATCTCCACCAAACCGCCCAATTTGGCCGTAGCTCCACGTAACCGGCAACCCTGTAAGCATCTCTCTACCGAGTCTCCCAAAACCCTCCAGTCAACGAACTAGACTTCGAAAATGTAGTAGTCGGGAGCCGGGGAGTATTGTTCATCCGATTATGATTGAGTTAATCTCAATTGAAAAATTATTGCAAAGTCACAGTGTAGAACGCTGAGGCGGGAGAGCACAATAGAAAGCCTATTTCGAGCCTCCTTTTTCAAATTGTCCTGTCAGGAGAAAAAGTTCCCGTAGCGAGGGAAAATCTCATACATTTCGCAAGGTTAATCGGATTATTTTTAACGGTAAAGGAGCTTAAGCCTACAATGGTTGAACGCGTTGGAGTGACTTGTAGCGACAGCAGTCTGTGCACCTTAAAGTATAGGCTGTTTCTTCATATTTTGAGATGCCATTTCTATTTTATTTAAATTGAGTATAAACTAAAAATTGTCTGCTAAAACGCGCCAAGATTTTTTTAACGTAACGCCATGGTGGAAGAAATGGACAATTCGTTAATCCACCATAAAATTAGGGAATATCATACTCCCTTTAAGAAACAGAAAAATACTATTGCATTTATTTAATTTTAATATTTTTAATTAAAAATTGCGTTCATTAAATATTGAACAAAGTAAGCTAAAATCGTTTACAAATGCCCGTTACAATATTTAAGGTAACTAACGTCAATCACCCCTTGGTTGGTATAAACTTTAAATTATTATAATTATATAATATATAATTAAATAATGTCTTTAAGAGACGGGAAAATAACAAATATTTTTATATTTTAATATTTTTAATTAAAAAATATAATAATTAAAGTGAATAAAATTAAAATCGAATAATACTTAACTAGTACCACCAATCACCGCTAGCCTCTGCCACCGGAATTAAAGGCAATAAAAGTCGTTAGATGACTTGGGCCTAGGGTGGTGCCTAGCTGATTAGTATTATTTAAAGTGTGAGTTCCACCATAAATATATTCATACAAGAAATGGAAAAATACAAGTAGGCCTACATCTTTTTTTAATTTTCATATTTTAAATAATAAAAATATGTCAATTAAAATAAAATGTTTTTTAATTTTCATATTTTTAATAATAAAAATATGTCCATTAAAATAAAATGTTTTTTTTTTAATTTTCATATTTTAATTAATAAAAATATGTCCATTAAAATAAAATGTTATTTTAATTTTCATATTTTAAATAATAAAAATATGTCCATTAAAATAAAATGTTTTTTAATTTTCATATTTTTAATAATAAAAATATGTCCATTAAAATAAAATGTTTTTTTTTTAATTTTCATATTTTAATTAATAAAAATATGTCCATTAAAATAAAATGTTATTTTAATTTTCATATTTTAAATAATAAAAATATGTCCATTAAAATAAAATGTTTTTTTTTTAAATTTCATATTTTAAATAATAAACATATGTCCATTAAAATACGAAAATAACTTATAACTGAAGTCGACAATCCTACACGTTGGAGTTTTCTCGCACGGGCTCAATCTGTCTCTTTTATTTGAAAGACAAGACTCTTTATTCCGCATATTTTCCGGAGAGAGGTTTTAAATACCACTCCCTTTCTTTGTTAGGATTGTACTTGATTTGATAATTAATGCTTTTCTTAAAAAGCCGGCAGTTTATTGTCAGCTAGGATATGAAAGTGTTGGGATTTATAGTTACTTTGTATTCGTGATGGGGTTTTAAAAGGATGTTGCATCATTTATTTTTGTTAGTCTCTTCAAATATTGATAGTAAAATATTAAACAGGAATTTTACAAATCAGCTCTTGATAAGACAGTTTGTGGACCAAAACGTCTTTAGTGGGACGTACAGCTTCTGTTCATCACCATGGTTCGCTGATGCTGTAAGTATACTTTTTTCCCAATAGCATGGGAGACGTATTATCTACGTCATGCTGCCATGTCCCTATAAACTGTAATATTAGACCTTAGCCCCCCCCCCTTGTATGCCCATAATGAATTAGATCAGAGCTTTTCTCGTATAAGCACGAGCTTCTCTTTGTCCCTCTATAAATTTCTTAGTCTGTACAATTTGTTACTTAACGCTACAAAAATAATCTTTAATTTGATTTCTTACTATCAGCTTTAGAGGATAGCGTATTATTTAGAATAAAAAAATAAATGTTATGACAGCCTTTGAATAGGATCATAAAGTTCCAAATTTCTGATGAACCACCAAATGTCACAGAAACAGGATAATTTTAATTAAACCGCAATTCAAATTAATTTGAAAACAATTCTCTGATTTAAATTACCTACTATTCTTTTATGTATTTACAAATATGTACAAAAATTGGATACTATGCAATGAAAATTTAGAGCGAACTAATTATATTTAATTCTGATTAATTTAAATTTTGGTTTTCATTACCTGCATATTTTCAATAAATTTGCCAAGAAGAAATGTCATAAAATGATTAAAAATCAATTCAAATAAATAATTAATTAAAATCGATTTCAAGCAAATAAATCGTTTTTCCCAATTTTTAAAATTTAAAATTAATTAAAATTGATTTAAAGTAAATAATCCACATTTCAATTTTTTTAAATAAAAAATCAGATAAAATCGATTTAAAGAAAATAAATCGCCTTTAAATGTTTAAAATAAAAAATCAGATCAAGTTTATTTAAAGCAAATAAATAATCTTTTTCGATTTAAAACAAATCCGAAACTCTGATCAGAAGTTAAGGGCTGGTAACTGGCGTTAGTTACGTAGTGCTCGGAATTGTTTATTCATTATCCACAAATTTTCCGATTTATTTAAAAAACCTTGGTAAAAAGAATATCATTTTAACTTATTTAATTATGTTTTTTACGCAACCAAGCATTTATTTGAATAAAAGTGGTATTTATTTAAATAATTGCTTGTTTTATTTAAAGGGAATATAACCTGCAACATTCCAATTTCCATGAATATTATAATAAAATAATAAATTATAAATTTAAAAAATGATTTGGAAAACAACATCAGATGACGTGCATTTCTAATTAAAATGTCGTTTATCAAATGAACGAAGCAAGATATAAAAATCACTTACAGTTCAATTTTGATAGTTGATACTTTGGATTTTCGTAGAAATTTTATTTAATCAAACCATAAATTATCAAGAGATAAATTAATCAATTTATAATGAATTAATTAATTCATTATTAATTTATAAATTAGTTACGTAAAAACAAATCGTGTTAGCAGGCGATTTTCACTTTAGAGTACACTCCCTTTAAGGGAACTTCATTATCTGAAAGTGGATATTTTCTAAGCTATTTTCTCATCTGAGGACACGTCATTGCCAACCGGAAGGTCAAAAGTAACACGCTAAAATGATTTTTAGAGCAATTTTTTCCAAGAAACGAAAACGAATTAAGGGTTGAACGTCTAATTAGCATAATCTTTAAAAACTTTCGCCTTTCAATTACGCATGGGATCAGCGACTACTTTCCCGAGCCACGCTGTGGGAGGGGCCATGAATCGTTTCAAAATAACCAAAGCCCATCCTAGAGACGAATAACATGGTGTCGTGATAATGGTCTATATGTAAGTCCCACTCGGAATACGAAAACGCAATTTCCTGGCTCGAAAATTAAAGAGAGAGCTAGACAAACTTATTTAAAACAAATCGCTTCGAAACCGCAAAGGGCGTTTCGCTTCTAAATCACTTTCAGTTTGGAAGAAAAATAATTACAAAGGCAAATAGCGAAAGTTTCAGTTAATAAATAGCCAGTAAACATGGAGGTTAAGCACTTGAAGTTATGTACGGTAACCTCTAGGATTCCATAATGCTTTGAAGACGTTTCTAGCTAACCTGGCATTGCTATCGGAACTTAGTTAACTTCTAAAAGACAACATTGGGTTTTATACTCCAGACTTTTTCGTTAATGTTTTCCTGATATTTCCCAGTTACTAACGAATTGTATCCTGTTATTTCCCGGTTAATAAATAATTTTATCCGGTTATTTCCATGTTTTTAATTAACTTTCCATGATATTCCCAGGGTTTATGTGAATTTTCCATAATATCTCCAGGTTTTACTAATTAACTTAAATAATGTTTCCACGTTTTACTAATTATTTTCAATGATATTTCAAGGTTTTTCTAATAAATGGTTCCCTGATATTTCCAGGTTTTATTTCAATATTTCCCTGATATTCCCTGGTTTTTCTAATAAATGGTTCCCTGATATTTCCAGGTTTTATTTCAATATTTCCCTGATATTTCCTGGTTTTTCTAATAAATGGTTCCCTGATATTTCCAGGTTTTATTTCAATATTTCCCTGATATTTCCTGGTTTTTCTAATAAATTTTCCCCTGATATTTTCAGGTTTTTCTAAGAAATTTCACCCTGATATTTCCAGGTTTTTGTAATAGAGTTTCCACTGATATTTTCCGGTTAATCATAAATTTTAACCTGTTATTTCCCACTTAACCATTAATTTCACCGTGTTATTTCCCAGTTAATCATTAATTTTACCCTAATATTTCCATGTTTTTCATTAACTTTCCCTGATATATCCAGGATTTTCTAATAAATTTTCAACTAATGTTTCAAGGTTTTTCTAATACATTTTTCCCGATATTTCCCGGTTAATCATTAAATTTACCCTGTTATTTCCATAATTCTCATTAACTTTCTATGATATTTCCAAGGTTTTTGTTAATTTTCCATATTATCTCCATGTTTTACCAATTAATTTTAATGATGTTTCCACGTTTTACTAATTATTTTCAATGATATTTCCAGGTTTTTCTAATATATTTTTCCACGTTTTTCTAATATATTTTCCCCTGATATTTCCACGTTTTTCTAATATATTTTCCCCTGATATTTCCACGTTTTTCTAATATAATTTTCCCTGATATTTCCAGGTTTTTCTAATATATTTTCCCCTGATATTTTTCTAATATATTTGACCCTGATATTTCCAGGTTCAAAATAACATAAGTTTATTTTGAAATTTAAGAGATAATTTATTAAACCTCTTCAAATTTCTCTGATTTCAATTACTTGCACTAATTATTTAGTTATTTCCCTGCCCTTTTTTGAACAAACTAATTTTCAGGTTTTTCTGCTATGAAGTTTCTCGGAATTATAGCTTACATGCCCAGCTACAATTCGCAGTCAAAACTAACTTATTGGAGATAATTTATACGTTTAAGGATTCTTGGTTATAGTAAGTAGCTGGGTTGTTTGAATCAATCTAATTTAAATATAAGAAACTTGATTTAAAAATGATATGATATAATTTAAAATTTTTAACGAAAATGTACTTAATAATTTTTTTTGCAATACCAATTCAAAGCAAGCAAATTACAAATTTAAATTTAATTAAGATTAATTCTAATTTACAAGAAAAAACTCGAATTAAAAGAAGCTTTAAATATTTCAAAACCAATTAAAAACAATAAAAATTATCTGAAAGAAGAGCTTTCAATTTTAACCGAAAGGTGGCTCCATTTTTAACCGAAAGGTGGCTCCATTTTTAATATAAAATATGTATTACAACCATAGAAAATATAGAAGTGGAATATCCACTATATCTTTGTCCAAGGCTTCAAGATATTTCTAGAGGCTTTAAAGCCATGGGCTTGCGTTTTGTACTTCCGGTTAATATATACATCAATAGACGAGGCTTAAGACGTGACATTACCGGAAGTTGATAGGTCTTAAGGTGATAAATCGGCCGAATTGCTATGCATCTTTGTTACATCCAACGGATTAGAAAATAATTTATACAAACCTCATAAAAGCAATCAATTACAATTATCCCAAAATTCCTCGGGCAATAGAAAATAACGTTAAAAATGAGGAAATTTCAGATGCCGTTATACAGGGTGTTTCAAAAGGTGATGCAAAAATTTTAAGGAGTTGTAGGGATGAGTTGAGAACTATGCCAGTTTTTCCCCATTTTCCTACGATGAGTGAAAAGAGCGCCAGAGAGCTTCAAAGTGTGGCCTACTAGTCCCTGGAAGTAGGCTGCAACGAGCGCAAAACCAAACAGCAGGGAAATGCGAACATTCAGGTTTGGGTTCGTGTGATAGGTAAAAAAGGACTTTGTAAACCAATCGAGGTAACCAACGTAAAAAACTAAACTTAAACAGTATTTAAAGTCCCTGCTGCTTAGTTTTGCGCTTATTGCAGCCTACTTCCAGGAGCTAGTGGGCCCCACTTTGCGGGGAAAGAATTTTTGGGCGTATTCGAGAATAGACGAAATTCGACGTTGCAAGGTTCATTTTCTTCCCGAAGAAACTTAACGTTTTCTTTAAAAAGAGGACCCACCCCTGTGGGAAATTGGCGCGAAAAAACACCGAAAAAAGCCACGCGTTCCCGAAACTAATTCATTAGAAGAGAAAAGGCGCGCGTTCTACAGAAGTCATTTCTACAATCATAACCCGCGTAATTAACGCCGCGAGCAAATACTCTTCTCGATCTAATCCGCGTTCACTTCGATGGGCGCATACCGGACCCCACTCCGATACTTTCTACGTAGCGTCAGTTGAACGGTACTCTTTTCGAAATAAGAATTCACTTTCAAAAGACAAAAACGTCCTGGTTCTCTAGTTCCAAATGCGCGCCCTCCGGCTGTAAATTTTTCTTTAATTAAAAAATTTAAAACAACAGAATAATATTTAATAACACGGTATAATAACCTAACGTCAATTTCGTACTAATTTAAATCAACGGGTTTGAATAGGAAATTATAATGGGAATAAATTAATCTCATTTAATTGTAGTCGAACCTGGATTTGGTATTATTAAGATCTATAGACCGGTATTTAATTTTCAATTTTGGTGTCACGATTCTGTTTCTTGTTACAGTTTCGTTTTACTAGGTTTCTATTTAAGGTTTTAATTTTTCAAACGGTTCATTAAAGGAAGTATTTCTATAAGTATAGTTTATATTAATGAATTAATTAATGTCATAAGATTTAATAAGAAACACGTTTGTGTAAGTTCTTAAAGGGAATATAAACTAAATAAAAAGTCGTGTGCTAGCTTATATTAACGAATTAATTAATGGAATAAGAAACACGTTTGTGTAAGTTCTTAAAGGGAATATAAACTAAATAAAAAGTCGTGTGCTAGCTTATATTAATGAATTAATTAATGGAATAAGAAACACGTTTGTGTAAGTTCTTAAAGGGAATATAAACTAAATAAAAAGTCGTGTGCTAGCCTATATTAATGAATTAATTAATGGAAAAAGAAACACGTTTGTGTAAGTTCTTAAAGGGAATATGAACTAAATAAAAAATCGTGTGCTAATTTATATTAACGAATTAATTAATGGAATAAGAAACACGTTTGTGTAAGTTCTTAAAGGGAATATAAACTAAATAAAAAGTCGTGTGCTAGCTTATATTAAGGAATTAATTAATGGCATAAGAAACACGTTTGTGTAAGTTCTTAAAGGGAATATAAACTAAATAAAAAGTCGTGTGCTATCTTATATTAATGAATTAATTAATGGAAAAAGAAACACGTTTGTGTAAGTTCTTAAAGGGAATATGAACTAAATAAAAAATCGTGTGCTAATTTATATTAACGAATTAATTAATGGAATAAGAAACACGTTTGTGTAAGTTCTTAAAGGGAATATAAACTAAATAAAAAGTCGTGTGCTAGCTTATATTAATGAATTAATTAATGGAATAAGAAACACGTTTGTGTAAGTTCTTAAAGGGAATATGAACTAAATAAAAAATCGTGTGCTAATTTATATTAACGAATTAATTAATGGAATAAGAAACACGTTTGTGTAAGTTCTTAAAGGGAATATAAACTAAATAAAAAGTCGTGTGCTAGCTTATATTAATCAATTAATTAATGGAATAAGAAACACGTTTGTGTAAGGTCTTAAAGGGAATATAAACTAAATAAAAAGTCGTGTGCTAGCTTATATTAACGAATTAATTAATGGAATAAGAAACACGTTTGTGTAAGTTCTTAAAGGGAATATAAATTAAATAAAAAGTCGTCTGCTAGCTTATATTAACGAATTAATTAATGGAATAAGAAACACGTTTGTGTAAGTTCTTAAAGGGAATATAAACTAAATAAAAAGTCGTGTGCTAGCTTATATTAATGAATTAATTAATGGAATAAGAAACACGTTTGTGTAAGTTCTTAAAGGGAATATAAACTAAATAAAAAGTCGTGTGCTAGCTTATATTAACGAATTAATTAATGGAATAAGAAACACGTTTGTGTAAGTTCTTAAAGGGAATATAAACTAAATAAAACGTCGTGTGCTAGCTTATATTAATCAATTAATTAATGGAATAAGAAACACGTTTGTGTAAGTTCTTAAAGGGAATATAAACTAAATAAAAAGTCGTGTGCTAGCTTATATTAATCAATTAATTAATGGAATAAGAAACACGTTTGTGTAAGTTCTTAAAGGGAATATAAACTAAATAAAAAGTCGTGTGCTAGCTTATATTAATCAATTAATTAATGGAATAAGAAACACGTTTGTGTAAGTTCTTAAAGGGAATATAAACTAAATAAAAAGTCGTGTGCTAGCTTTTATTAATCAATTAATTAATGGAATAAGAAACACGTTTGTGTAAGTTCTTAAAGGGAATATAAACTAAATCAAAAGTCGTTTGCTAGCTTATATTAACGAATTAATTAATGGCAAAAGAAACACGTTTGTGTAAGTTCTTAAAGGGAATATAAACAAATGGTTTTTACCGTCAATCAACCCTAGCTTATATTAAACCTTTAAAGGAAGTATGAACTTATGGTGAATCAATTAATTTCAAATTTCTGCCACTAGGGTTGATTGGCTCTAAAACACTTCGTAGCCCGTATTAGCAGACGATTTTTTTGGACCCGAAGAATAGGTCAAAGGTTAAAATTGTTTTACAATTACGTAAAATAAGTGTTATTCAGTTGCAGGTTATGAAAGGCAAAATATCTAGTACATTTGTCGGAAAAATACTAGAACAAATTTCCGGTAAATCGGTGGCTGGAATTTATAATTTGGACTGTTTACGATTGAATTTCTAAGTATTCTTGCGCGCGTTATATTATTTAGAAAAATACCGTCTATTGCGCTATGTTTCAAATTGATAATTAATTCAAATAGAAAAGATTAACTAATTAAACTAATTAAGAGTAAAATACAAGGAAGATTGAATATTTTAAATTATATTTCGTTTGGAGAGTCCAGGGTAAGTATAGAACGAAAAATGCCGAGATTACCACGTTGACGTACATAAAAGTGCGATTTGAGGATTGTTTAGGAGTATAATACTAAAAATAAGCTACAATGAAGCTTAAAAATAATAATCTACGTTAAATATTTATTGAGCACTTTTAAATTTTGCAATAGACATTTCTAAAATGGATTAATATACGACGCGTAAGAACTTTTAGGAATTCAACAGAAAATGGGCGAAATTCTAAATTCCCGCCGCTGATTTACAGGGAATTCATGCCAAATGTACTAGATATTTTGTTTTTCTTAACCTGCAACTGACAATGTGAGTATAATCATGAAATTTAAAATGAAATTTTACTGAATCAATATGGCGGTCATGGCACAAAGGCAGGACGTAATGGGAAAAGGGTGAACGACATTAGCCTTCCACTATCTAAACGGTGACGTCAGTAGCGTAGCCCGGGGGGCAAAATATTCCCGCCCCCATCCCCAAGAGCTGTAGGATTGTATGAAGAAACTATTTTACAATTTGTTTTAAATCAATTGTTTGCCCCGCCCCCTTGTTACGCCACAGGATAACGTCACACAAAGATATTAGGTTTAAATAGCTTCCTTCTTTCGAGACAACTTTACCTAATTGATACAACGAAAGAACACATCTAGGAAGTAAATGTAATTACTTAAATTCTACGGAAAAATTTTTAACAACAACAGTACAAAACAAATTATGCCCAAACCCACCATTACCTATTTAAAGCCTTTTGAAAAAGAAAAGTTAAAGAAAAACTGTTCCTAGAGAGCTTACAGTGAAGCGTATGCGTATTAACATAAGTATATGATACACCTCTTACGAGAAAAGTGTACATCTCTTTATTCAGCTAATGTTATTACCTGATTTTTACAAAAAAATTCGGAAGAAAAAATAGTGCAGGACAAAATACATTAAATTCTTCCTTTTTATACTAATTACACTGGAAAAATATGCTTTATTAATCAGTAAATATCCCTACGCAGTGTAATTTTACTATTTGTCTGTAAAAATTGAGCTGTTTCTTTGTAACGGCGTAGATCATACGTCATATCATAAGTGTATAATATTGTTACATAAGTGTGAAACTTCCTATTCTTCACATACAAAAGTTTTACAAGACAGACTGCATTACGGGCTTCATCGCCGTTTTGCCTCGCTAGGGGGAGATTTTATTCTTGGGACGACGTCACTCCGTTAATAGCTCTCAGTAAAATATTCCCCAAAGTGACAAACTTATGGAACAATATTATAGACTTATGGTCAAAGTTAAGCCCCGCCATGACCTTATCCTACGTCACAGAGAGTGCTGTTTTAAGACCTTCGTAGGAGCTGGGCACTAAGACCTTTGTAGGCCCTATTTCTAAGAAATAATTTATTAAATTGAATTTTTTCATTCTCATAGACTTTCGTAGGCCCCTTCAAACTTCCGTAAGCCCTTGACACAGTGCCCATTGTGCCCATTGGATAAAACGGCCCTGATCACAGACCACCCTTCTCCGCTTGGCAAATAACAACGTAATCACCATGAACGTCGTCATGTAATGGCCGAAATAAATTCGTTACCATGGCGACGAAAATAAACCACAATTAACCTACGACGAATTGGCGAAGATGAATACTTATATAACTTATATACTTCTTCGACGATGAATGTTTCTAAGCCTCGTCCCGAGCGTGCACGAAGAAGGCCAATTCTTTGGAAAGCGATTTATATTTTTTGTCGAATGTAGGGCTCGCCAAACACGATATCCCAGCAGTCAACCCCTCTCACTCTCTTTTATCTCGTTTAGAAAAAGGTTTATTACGCAACCGAGAGCTAGAGAGAGAGAAAACGTTTTCTGGGCACCCTGAAAGGAGGTTAGCGAACTTTTGCCAAAGACATGAAAGGGAAAAAAATCAGCCAGCTATATAAATCTAACGGATTGAAAGAGAAAATTTCCTAGCGGCTACATACGAAACTAACTGGCTTTTTACACATTGATAATGAAGAAAGTAAAAAAAAAACGCCTTTTATTGTGGAACGTTTCTTAAAAATCCGTTCGTAAGTAGCTCGGACTGAGTACCTATTTAGAATATTCACTGGAATTTTCTCTATATTTGTCGTGAAAGAAATTACATTTTATCTTAATTTTTTTTAAAGAGGGTTTCTTGGGAAATCTCGAGAGGCTAACCACTCTTAGAAAGTCAGTACACCGGATTACGCTTAGATTAGCACTGCCAAAGGCAGGGACTTCAAAGATTACGCGTAATCCCAATAGTACAGTTAAAGGTACGGCTCTGTACACCGATTACGCGGAGTGATCAGCCCCTCGGGAAATCTTTTCAACTCGCGTAAGTGGGTAGTTGCTGACGAGTATTTATTTCAATAGGAATAATTTAAATTAATGGTACAAATGGATAAAATTAAAGATATATCTTAACATAGTGAAACACTTATTAGTGTTTCTAAGTAATGGAAACCCATACGACACATTTACGTAGTGGAAAACCTAGTATAGTGCCTCTAGGTAGTGGAAAACCTAGTATAGTGCCTCTAGGTAGCGGAAAACCTAGTATAGTGCCTCTACGTAGTGGAAAACCTAGTATAGTGCCTCTAGGTAGTGGAAAACCTAGTATAGCGCCTCTACGTAGTGGAAAACCTAGTATAGCGCCTCTTCGTAGTGGAAAACCTACTAGTATAGTGCCTCTTGGTAGTGGAAAACCTAGTATAGTGCCTCTACGTAGTGGAAAACCTAGTATAGTGCCTCTGGGTAGTGATAAACCTAGTATAGCGCCTCTACGTAGTGGAAAACCTTGTATAGCGCCTCTTCTTTTTTTAAAACCTAGTATAGTGCCTCTAGGTAGTGGAAAACCTAGTATAGTGCCTCTAGGTAGTGGAAATCCTAGTATAGCGCCTCTACGTAGTGGAAAACCTAGTATAGCACCTCTACGTAGTGGAAAACCTAGTATAGCGCCTCTACGTAGTGGAAAACCTAGTATAGCGCCTCTGGGTAGTGGAAAACCTAGTATAGCACCTCTAGGTAGTGGAAAACCTAGTATAGCGCCTCTACATAGTGTAAAACCTAGTATAGCGCCTCTACGTAGTGGAAAACCTAGTATAGCGCCTCTGGGTAGTGGAAAACCTAGTATAGCGCCTCTACATAGTGGAAAACCTACTATAGTGCCTTTACGTAGTGGAAAACCTAGTATAGCGCCTCTACGTAGTGGAAAACCTAGTATAGCGCCTCTTCGTAGTGGAAAACCCAGTATAGTGCCTCTAGGTAGTGTAAACCCTAGTATAGTGCCTCTACGTAGTGGAAAACCTAGTAAAGTGCCTCTAGGTTGTGGAAAACCTAGTATAGTGACTTTAGGTAGTGGAAAACCTAGTATAGCGCCTCTACGTAGTGGAAAACCTAGTATAGAGAAACTCATACGACACCTCTACACCGTTAATAACCCATATACGGCACCTGTATTAAGGGAAAAACTCATACGACACCTCTACACAGTTAATACCCCATATACGGCACCTGTATTAAGGGAAAAACTCATACGACATCTCTACACTGTTAATAACCCATATGCCTTTACAAAGGGAGAAACTCATACGACACCTCTACACAGTTAATAACCCATATGCCTTTACAAAGGGAGAAACTCATACGACACCTCTACACTGTTAATAACCCATATGCCTTTACAAAGGGAGAAACTCATACGACACCTCTACACTGTTAATAACCCATATGCCTTTACAAAGGGAGAAACTCATACGACACCTCTACACTGTTAATAACCCATAGGCCTTTACAAAGGGAGAAACTCATACGACACCTCTACACTGTTAATAACCCATATGCCTTTACAAAGGGAGAAACTCATACGACACCTCTACACTGTTAATAACCCATATGCCTTTACAAAGGGAGAAACTCATACGACACCTCTACACTGTTAATAACCCATAGGCCTTTACAAAGGGAGAAACTCATACGACACCTCTACACTGTTAATAACCCATATGCCTTTACAAAGGGAGAAACTCATACGACACCTCTACACTGTTAATAACCCATATGCCTTTACAAAGGGAGAAACTCATACGACACCTCTACACTGTTAATAACCCATATGCCTTTACAAAGGGAGAAACTCATACGACACCTCTACACTGTTAATAACCCATAGGCCTTTACAAAGGGAGAAACTCATACGACACCTCTACACTGTTAATAACCCATATGCCTTTACAAAGGGAGAAACTCATACGACACCTCTACACTGTTAATAACCCATATGCCTTTACAAAGGGAGAAACTCATACGACACCTCTACACTGTTAATAACCCATATGCCTTTACAAAGGGAGAAACTCATACGACACCTCTACACTGTTAATAACCCATATGCCTTTACAAAGGGAGAAACTCATACGACACCTCTACACTGTTAATAACCCATAGGCCTTTACAAAGGGAGAAACTCATACGACACCTCTACACTGTTAATAACCCATATGCCTTTACAAAGGGAGAAACTCATACGACACCTCTACACTGTTAATAACCCATATGCCTTTACAAAGGGAGAAACTCATACGACACCTCTACACTGTTAATAACCCATAGGCCTTTACAAAGGGAGAAACTCATACGACACCTCTACACTGTTAATAACCCATATGCCTTTACAAAGGGAGAAACTCATACGACACCTCTACACTGTTAATAACCCATATGCCTTTACAAAGGGAGAAACTCATACGACACCTCTACACTGTTAATAACCCATAGGCCTTTACAAAGGGAGAAACTCATACGACACCTCTACACTGTTAATAACCCATATGCCTTTACAAAGGGAGAAACTCATACGACACCTCTACACTGTTAATAGCCCATATGCCTTTACAAAGGGAGAAACTCATACGACACCTCTACACTGTTAATAACCCATATGCCTTTACAAAGGGAGAAACTCATACGAAACCTCTACACTGTTAATAGCCCATATGCCTTTACAAAGGGAGAAACTCATACGACACCTCTACACAGTTAATACTCCATATACGGCACCTGTATTAAGGGAAAAACTCATATTACATCTCTACACAGTTAATACTCCATATACGGCACCTGTATTAAGGGAAAAACTCATACGACATCTCTACACTGTTAATAACCCATATGCCTTTACAAAGGGAGAAACTCATACGACATCTCTACACTGTTAATAACCCATATGCCTTTACAAAGGGAGAAACTCATACGACACCTCTACACTGTTAATAACCCATATGCCTTTACAAAGGGAGAAACTCATACGACACCTCTACACTGTTAATAACCCATATGCCTTTACAAAGGGAGAAACTCATACGACACCTCTACACTGTTAATAACCCATATGCCTTTACAAAGGGAGAAACTCATACGACACCTCTACACTGTTAATAACCCATAGGCCTTTACAAAGGGAGAAACTCATACGACACCTCTACACTGTTAATAACCTATATGCCTTTACAAAGGGAGAAACTCATACGACACCTCTACACTGTTAATAGCCCATATGCCTTTACAAAGGGAGAAACTCATACGACACCTCTACACTGTTAATAACCCATATGCCTTTACAAAGGGAGAAACTCATACGACACCTCTACACTGTTAATAGCCCATATGCCTTTACAAAGGGAGAAACTCATACGACACCTCTACACAGTTAATACTCCATATACGGCACCTGTATTAAGGGAAAAACTCATATTACATCTCTACACAGTTAATACTCCATATACGGCACCTGTATTAAGGGAAAAACTCATACGACATCTCTACACTGTTAATAACCCATATGCCTTTACAAAGGGAGAAACTCATACGACATCTCTACACTGTTAATAACCCATATGCCTTTACAAAGGGAGAAACTCATACGACACCTCTACACTGTTAATAACCCATATGCCTTTACAAAGGGAGAAACTCATACGACACCTCTACACTGTTAATAACCCATATGCCTTTACAAAGGGAGAAACTCATACGACACCTCTACACTGTTAATAACCCATATGCCTTTACAAAGGGAGAAACTCATACGACACCTCTACACTGTTAATAACCCATAGGCCTTTACAAAGGGAGAAACTCATACGACACCTCTACACTGTTAATAACCTATATGCCTTTACAAAGGGAGAAACTCATACGACACCTCTACACTGTTAATAGCCCATATGCCTTTACAAAGGGAGAAACTCATACGACACCTCTACACTGTTAATAACCCATATGCCTTTACAAAGGGAGAAACTCATACGACACCTCTACACTGTTAATAGCCCATATGCCTTTACAAAGGGAGAAACTCATACGACACCTCTACACAGTTAATACTCCATATACGGCACCTGTATTAAGGGAAAAACTCATATTACATCTCTACACAGTTAATACTCCATATACGGCACCTGTATTAAGGGAAAAACTCATACGACATCTCTACACTGTTAATAACCCATATGCCTTTACAAAGGGAGAAACTCATACGACATCTCTACACTGTTAATAACCCATATGCCTTTACAAAGGGAGAAACTCATACGACACCTCTACACTGTTAATAACCCATATGCCTTTACAAAGGGAGAAACTCATACGACACCTCTACACTGTTAATAACCCATATGCCTTTACAAAGGGAGAAACTCATACGACACCTCTACACTGTTAATAACCCATATGCCTTTACAAAGGGAGAAACTCATACGACACCTCTACACTGTTAATAACCCATAGGCCTTTACAAAGGGAGAAACTCATACGACACCTCTACACTGTTAATAACCCATATGCCTTTACAAAGGGAGAAACTCATACGACACCTCTACACTGTTAATAACCCATATGCCTTTACAAAGGGAGAAACTCATACGACACCTCTACACTGTTAATAACCCATATGCCTTTACAAAGGGAGAAACTCATACGACACCTCTACACTGTTAATAACCCATATGCCTTTACAAAGGGAGAAACTCATACGACACCTCTACACTGTTAATAACCCATAGGCCTTTACAAAGGGAGAAACTCATACGACACCTCTACACTGTTAATAACCCATATGCCTTTACAAAGGGAGAAACTCATACGACACCTCTACACTGTTAATAACCCATATGCCTTTACAAAGGGAGAAACTCATACGACACCTCTACACTGTTAATAACCCATAGGCCTTTACAAAGGGAGAAACTCATACGACACCTCTACACTGTTAATAACCCATATGCCTTTACAAAGGGAGAAACTCATACGACACCTCTACACTGTTAATAACCCATATGCCTTTACAAAGGGAGAAACTCATACGACACCTCTACACTGTTAATAACCCATAGGCCTTTACAAAGGGAGAAACTCATACGACACCTCTACACTGTTAATAACCCATATGCCTTTACAAAGGGAGAAACTCATACGACACCTCTACACTGTTAATAGCCCATATGCCTTTACAAAGGGAGAAACTCATACGACACCTCTACACTGTTAATAACCCATATGCCTTTACAAAGGGAGAAACTCATACGACACCTCTACACTGTTAATAGCCCATATGCCTTTACAAAGGGAGAAACTCATACGACACCTCTACACAGTTAATACTCCATATACGGCACCTGTATTAAGGGAAAAACTCATATTACATCTCTACACAGTTAATACTCCATATACGGCACCTGTATTAAGGGAAAAACTCATACGACATCTCTACACTGTTAATAACCCATATGCCTTTACAAAGGGAGAAACTCATACGACATCTCTACACTGTTAATAACCCATATGCCTTTACAAAGGGAGAAACTCATACGACACCTCTACACTGTTAATAACCCATATGCCTTTACAAAGGGAGAAACTCATACGACACCTCTACACTGTTAATAACCCATATGCCTTTACAAAGGGAGAAACTCATACGACACCTCTACACTGTTAATAACCCATATGCCTTTACAAAGGGAGAAACTCATACGACACCTCTACACTGTTAATAACCCATAGGCCTTTACAAAGGGAGAAACTCATACGACACCTCTACACTGTTAATAACCTATATGCCTTTACAAAAGGAGAAACTCATACGACACCTCTACACTGTTAATAGCCCATATGCCTTTACAAAGGGAGAAACTCATACGACACCTCTACACTGTTAATAACCCATATGCCTTTACAAAGGGAGAAACTCATACGACACCTCTACACTGTTAATAGCCCATATGCCTTTACAAAGGGAGAAACTCATACGACACCTCTACACAGTTAATACTCCATATACGGCACCTGTATTAAGGGAAAAACTCATATTACATCTCTACACAGTTAATACTCCATATACGGCACCTGTATTAAGGGAAAAACTCATACGACATCTCTACACTGTTAATAACCCATATGCCTTTACAAAGGGAGAAACTCATACGACATCTCTACACTGTTAATAACCCATATGCCTTTACAAAGGGAGAAACTCATACGACACCTCTACACTGTTAATAACCCATATGCCTTTACAAAGGGAGAAACTCATACGACACCTCTACACTGTTAATAACCCATATGCCTTTACAAAGGGAGAAACTCATACGACACCTCTACACTGTTAATAACCCATATGCCTTTACAAAGGGAGAAACTCATACGACACCTCTACACTGTTAATAACCCATAGGCCTTTACAAAGGGAGAAACTCATACGACACCTCTACACTGTTAATAACCTATATGCCTTTACAAAGGGAGAAACTCATACGACACCTCTACACTGTTAATAGCCCATATGCCTTTACAAAGGGAGAAACTCATACGACACCTCTACACTGTTAATAACCCATATGCCTTTACAAAGGGAGAAACTCATACGACACCTCTACACTGTTAATAGCCCATATGCCTTTACAAAGGGAGAAACTCATACGACACCTCTACACAGTTAATACTCCATATACGGCACCTGTATTAAGGGAAAAACTCATATTACATCTCTACACAGTTAATACTCCATATACGGCACCTGTATTAAGGGAAAAACTCATACGACATCTCTACACTGTTAATAACCCATATGCCTTTACAAAGGGAGAAACTCATACGACATCTCTACACTGTTAATAACCCATATGCCTTTACAAAGGGAGAAACTCATACGACACCTCTACACTGTTAATAACCCATATGCCTTTACAAAGGGAGAAACTCATACGACACCTCTACACTGTTAATAACCCATATGCCTTTACAAAGGGAGAAACTCATACGACACCTCTACACTGTTAATAACCCATATGCCTTTACAAAGGGAGAAACTCATACGACACCTCTACACTGTTAATAACCCATAGGCCTTTACAAAGGGAGAAACTCATACGACACCTCTACACTGTTAATAACCTATATGCCTTTACAAAGGGAGAAACTCATACGACACCTCTACACTGTTAATAGCCCATATGCCTTTACAAAGGGAGAAACTCATACGACACCTCTACACTGTTAATAACCCATATGCCTTTACAAAGGGAGAAACTCATACGACACCTCTACACTGTTAATAGCCCATATGCCTTTACAAAGGGAGAAACTCATACGACACCTCTACACTGTTAATAACCCATATGCCTTTACAAAGGGAGAAACTCATACGACACCTCTACACTGTTAATAACCCATATGCCTTTACAAAGGGAGAAACTCATACGACACCTCTACACTGTTAATAACCCATATGCCTTTACAAAGGGAGAAACTCATACGACACCTCTACACTGTTAATAACCCATAGGCCTTTACAAAGGGAGAAACTCATACGACACCTCTACACTGTTAATAACCTATATGCCTTTACAAAGGGAGAAATTCATACGACACCTCTACACTGTTAATAGCCCATATGCCTTTACAAAGGGAGAAACTCATACGACACCTCTACACTGTTAATAACCCATATGCCTTTACAAAGGGAGAAACTCATACGACATCTCTACACTGTTAATAACCCATATGCCTTTACAAAGGGAGAAACTCATACGACACCTCTACACAGTTAATACTCCATATACGGCACCTGTATTAAGGGAAAAACTCATACGACACCTCTACACTGTTAATAACCCATATGCCTTTACAAAGGGAGAAACTCATACGACACCTCTACACAGTTAATAACCCATATACGGCACCTTTACACGGGGAAAAACCCATACGCCACCTCTACACTGTTAATAACCTATATGCCTTTACAAAGGGAGAAACTCGTACGACACCTCTACACTGTTAATAGCCCATATGCCTTTACAAAGGGAGAAACTCATACGACACCTCTACACTGTTAATAACCCATATGCCTTTACAAAGGGAGAAACTCATACGACACCTCTACACTGTTAATAACCTATATGCCTTTACAAAGGGAGAAACTCATACGACACCTCTACACTGTTAATAGCCCATATGCCTTTACAAAGGGAGAAACTCATACGACACCTCTACACTGTTAATAACCCATATGCCTTTACAAAGGGAGAAACTCATACGACACCTCTACACTGTTAATAACCCATATGCCTTTACAAAGGGAGAAACTCATACGACACCTCTACACTGTTAATAACCCATATGCCTTTACAAAGGGAGAAACTCATACGACACCTCTACACAGTTAATACTCCATATACGGCACCTGTATTAAGGGAAAAACTCATACGACACCTCTACACTGTTAATAACCCATATGCCTTTACAAAGGGAGAAACTCATACGACACCTCTACACAGTTAATAACCCATATACGGCACCTTTACACGGGGAAAAACCCATACGCCACCTCTACACTGTTAATAACCTATATGCCTTTACAAAGGGAGAAACTCATACGACACCTCTACACTGTTAATAGCCCATATGCCTTTACAAAGGGAGAAACTCATACGACACCTCTACACTGTTAATAACCCATATGCCTTTACAAAGGGAGAAACTCATACGACACCTCTACACTGTTAATAACCTATATGCCTTTACAAAGGGAGAAACTCATACGACACCTCTACACTGTTAATAGCCCATATGCCTTTACAAAGGGAGAAACTCATACGACACCTCTACACTGTTAATAGCCCATATGCCTTTACAAAGGGAGAAACTCATACGACACCTCTACACTGTTAATAACCCATATGCCTTTACAAAGGGAGAAACTCATACGACACCTCTACACTGTTAATAACCCATATGCCTTTACAAAGGGAGAAACTCATACGACACCTCTACACTGTTAATAACCCATAGGCCTTTACAAAGGGAGAAACTCATACGACACCTCTACACTGTTAATAACCTATATGCCTTTACAAAGGGAGAAACTCATACGACACCTCTACACTGTTAATAGCCCATATGCCTTTACAAAGGGAGAAACTCATACGACACCTCTACACTGTTAATAACCCATATGCCTTTACAAAGGGAGAAACTCATACGACACCTCTACACTGTTAATAGCCCATATGCCTTTACAAAGGGAGAAACTCATACGACACCTCTACACTGTTAATAACCCATATGCCTTTACAAAGGGAGAAACTCATACGACACCTCTACACTGTTAATAACCCATATGCCTTTACAAAGGGAGAAACTCATACGACACCTCTACACTGTTAATAACCCATATGCCTTTACAAAGGGAGAAACTCATACGACACCTCTACACTGTTAATAACCCATAGGCCTTTACAAAGGGAGAAACTCATACGACACCTCTACACTGTTAATAACCTATATGCCTTTACAAAGGGAGAAACTCATACGACACCTCTACACTGTTAATAGCCTATATGCCTTTACAAAGGGAGAAACTCATACGACACCTCTACACTGTTAATAACCCATATGCCTTTACAAAGGGAGAAACTCATACGACATCTCTACACTGTTAATAACCCATATGCCTTTACAAAGGGAGAAACTCATACGACATCTCTACACTGTTAATAACCCATATGCCTTTACAAAGGGAGAAACTCATACGACACCTCTACACTGTTAATAACCCATATGCCTTTACAAAGGGAGAAACTCATACGACACCTCTACACTGTTAATAACCCATATGCCTTTACAAAGGGAGAAACTCATACGACACCTCTACACAGTTAATAACCCATATACGGCACCTTTACACGGGGAAAAACCCATACGCCACCTCTATACTGTATACTTAGAAAGCCAGCCCCGGCAACACAATCATTATCCCACCAACCCATACTGAATACTGCACCAAACCCTGCTCCAGCACTAAAAATCAACTGCATCATATCATTAATGTAATTTCGAATAAAATCTCCACGAGCGAACAAGAGCACGATCCACTCATTAATCAACGTCGACGGCAACGGGGGAGAGGGGGAGAGACGGGGGAAGGGATAGCCGCTAATTAAAACAATCAAAACGAAGAAGCCGTGCCGAGATATTATATAATTTAATTAAAAAATCGGAAAGCCAGTTCTAATCGAGATTACAGGAACACAATCTGACACCGTGTTCTTTCACATTTCACGATGATGTTAGAAGTCGGTCGTAGGGGAAAGGGGGAAGCGAAGGACCATCATTAAATTTTTTCTTTAATAATTTCGCGTCACGAATGAGCGGGACTGTGCGTGTGACCTTTCAACTCTTCGCGAGGGGCGAAACACCGAATTCTCCAAAAATCTTACAAGCAGACCTTATTTCGTGGGCTTTCTTTTGAAAAATTGTTCCGCCAGTTTTGAAGAACACGAAAACGACCAGCCAATTAACCCCTCTTTCGCTGCAGTGTGATACTCACGATAAATTAATACGAGAACAAAATGCTCAATAAATTTGATATAATTCTCTTTTATTATATAGCGTGTAAGTCTTCGTGAAATTGGATATATTCGAGGCCGTCTCAACTATTCCTAACTTAAAGGTTACTTAGGGTTGACTGAAAACCATTTGTGACGAGTACGATTATTTGGGGTCAACTTAGAGGTCGTCATTTCATCAAAAATTGAAGCACTGTAAATGGGTTGATAAAAAAAAGGTTAAATTGTTAAATAACTAGGCCTAGTAGACTCGAAGTAATTTTGGTGTTGTCTTGACGCGATAACAACCCCCAAAGTGTAAAATCATTTCACTACGATCAAAGTGTAAAACCATTTCACTTAGAGCAAAGTGTAAAACCATTTCGCTTAGATCAAAGTGTAAAACCATTTCACTTAGATCAAAGTGTAAAACCATTTCGCTTAGATCAAAGTGTAAATGCATTCGCTACGATCAAAGTGTAAAACAATTTCACTACGATCAAAGTGTAAAACCATTTCGCTACGATCAAAGTGTAAAACCATTTCACTACGATCAAAGTGTAAAACCATTTCACTACGATCAAAGTGTAAAATCATTTCGCTACGATCAAAGTGTAAAACCATTTCACTTAGATCAAAGTGTAAAACCATTTCGCTTAGATCAAAGTGTAAAACCATTTCGCTACGATCAAAGTGTAAAACCATTTCACTTAGATCAAAGTGTAAAACCATTTCGCTTAGATCAAAGTGTAAAACCATTTCGCTACGATCAAAGTGTAAAACCATTTCACTACGATCAAAGTGTAAAACCATTTCGCTTAGATCAAAGTGTAAAACCATTTCACTTAGATCAAAGTGTAAAACCATTTCGCTTAGATCAAAGTGTAAATGCATTCGCTACGATCAAAGTGTAAAACCATTTCACTTAGATCAAAGTGTAAAACCATTTCACTTAGATCAAAGTGTAAAACCATTTCGCTACGATCAAAGTGTAAAACCATTTCACTTAGATCAAAGTGTAAAACCATTTCGCTACGATCAAAGTGTAAAATCATTTCGCTTAGATCAAAGTGTAAAACCATTTCGCTACGATCAAAGTGTAAAACCATTTCACTACGATCAAAGTGTAAAACCATTTCGCTACGATCAAAGTGTAAAACCATTTCACTACGATCAAAGTGTAAAACCATTTCGCTACGATCAAAGTGTAAAACCATTTCGCTACGATCAAAGTGTAAAACCATTTCACTACGATCAAAGTGTAAAACCATTTCGCTACGATCAAAGTGTAAAACCATTTCACTTAGATCAAAGTGTAAAACCATTTCGCTTAGATCAAATTGTAAAACCATTTCGCTACGATCAAAGTGTAAAACCATTTCACTACGATCAAAGTGTAAAATCATTTCGCTACGATCAAAGTGTAAAACCATTTCACTACGATCAAAGTGTAAAACCATTTCGCTACGATCAAAGTGTAAAACCATTTCACTACGATCAAAGTGTAAAACCATTTCGCTACGATCAAAGTGTAAAACCATTTCGCTACGATCAAAGTGTAAAACCATTTCACTACGATCAAAGTGTAAAACCATTTCACTACGATCAAAGTGTAAAATCATTTCGCTACGATCAAAGTGTAAAACCATTTCACTACGATCAAAGTGTAAAACCATTTCGCTACGATCAAAGTGTAAAACCATTTCACTACGATCAAAGTGTAAAACCATTTCGCTACGATCAAAGTGTAAAACCATTTCGCTACGATCAAAGTGTAAAACCATTTCACTTAGATCAAAGTGTAAAACCATTTCACTTAGATCAAAGTGTAAAACCATTTCGCTACGATCAAAGTGTAAAACCATTTCACTACGATCAAAGTGTAAAACCATTTCGCTACGATCAAAGTGTAAAACCATTTCACTTAGATCAAAGTGTAAAACCATTTCGCTTAGATCAAAGTGTAAAACCATTTCGCTACGATCAAAGTGTAAAACCATTTCGCTACGATCAAAGTGTAAAACCATTTCACTTAGATCAAAGTGTAAAACCATTTCGCTACGATCAAAGTGTAAAACCATTTCACTTAGATCAAAGTGTAAAACCATTTCGCTACGATCAAAGTGTAAAATCATTTCGCTTTGATCAAAGTGTAAAACCATTTCGCTACGATCAAAGTGTAAAACCATTTCACTACGATCAAAGTGTAAAACCATTTCGCTACGATCAAAGTGTAAAACCATTTCACTACGATCAAAGTGTAAAACCATTTCGCTACGATCAAAGTGTAAAACCATTTCACTACGATCAAAGTGTAAAACCATTTCGCTACGATCAAAGTGTAAAACCATTTCACTTAGAGCAAAGTGTAAAACCATTTCGCTTAGATCAAAGTGTAAAACCATTTCACTTAGATCAAAGTGTAAAACCATTTCGCTTAGATCAAAGTGTAAAACCATTTCGCTACGATCAAAGTGTAAAACCATTTCACTTAGATCAAAGTGTAAAACCATTTCACTTAGATCAAAGTGTAAAACCATTTCGCTTAGATCAAAGTGTAAAACCATTTCACTTAGATCAAAGTGTAAAACCATTTCGCTTAGATCAAAGTGTAAAACCATTTCGCTACGATCAAAGTGTAAAACCGTTTCACAAAAATCAAAGTGGAGTACCATTTTTCTAAGATAGAAATTTCACACTGTAGCAACATTTCGCTAAGATCAAAGTGCAGTACCATTTTACTAGGATCAAAGTGTAGTACCATTTCGCATCAGCTTTGTATCTCACCATTAAAACTGTAGCTATACAATCGAACATTCAGTTGAATCATATTCAGTGCATTTCGTAACCGAGTGGTAGTCACTCGTAAATATTTTGTACACCTTATTACTGATTTTCGTAAAACAATCGGTGATTACCAGTGATTGCCGGTGATTACCTTAATGAGAAAAACTAACTTGTCTATACCGATTAAACCGAAAATTTCTACACGTTTTTTATCCGCGTACTTTTTACGTTCAAAAACAAAGACTAAAATGTGAAATTTTCGCGTAAGGGTAGAATCCGATGTAGAATTTTCTCTTCGGGGGGCCCCGGCTGGCCCCTTTTAAAATCGGGAACAAAGCTCCGAAAAGTAGCGTAACCACACGTCAAAAATATTGAAAACAAAGGGCTTATTATCGAAAATCCCCTGCGGCTATCGCTACAGCGCTCCAAACATCAAACCCGCGCGCAAAGAGAGCTTTCGCCAAAGAGGAAAACATATATCAAAAGGTTAAACGCCGAGAAAAACTAAATTTGGAAAACGACAGAGTTGCCGTGAGAAAGGAACTATACTTTCATACGACTATAACACACTGTAAGTGGCCGAACTATTTCTTATCAATTACTCTAAAGCTAGAGCAGAATGCCATGTTTCTTCTAGCAATAGAAGTAATTTTGGTTAAAATCTCAATCGATAGAATCGATTAGGATGTAAACTCAATCGATAGAATCGATTAGGATGTAAACTCAATCGATAGAATTGGTTAGGATGCAACCTCAATCGATAGAATCGATTCGGATACAATATCAACCGACAGAAGCGACCCGGATACGATCTCAATCGATAGAATGTTTCGAATACGATTTAAATCCATTCAATCGATCTGCATAAGAGCTCAATCCAGTGTAGAATCACCAATTCACAGAAACGATCCCGATACAATCACCAGTCGGCAAAATCGATCCTTATACGATTTCAATCGATAGAATCGATCTGGATACGATTCCTAATCGATAGAAAAGATCCGTATATAATCATCAATTGATAGAAACGATCCGTATACGACCACCAATAGATAGCTTCGATCCGTATACGACCACCAATAGATAGCTTCGATCCGTACACTATTTTAATCGATAGAATCGATCTGGATATGATTCCTAACCGATAGAAACGATCCATATACGATCATCAATTGATAGAAACGATCTTTATACGATCATCAATTGATAGAAATGATCTTTATACGATCATCAATTGATAGAAACAATCCGTAAACGATCATCAATTGATATAAACGATCCGTATACGATCATCAATTGACATAAACGATCATAATACGATCATCAATTAATAGAAACGATCCGTATACGACCACCACTAGATAGCATCGATCAGAACACTATTTCAATCGATAGAATCAATCTGGATAACATTCCTAATAGATATAAACGATCCATATACGATCCTAAATTGATAGGAACGATCCGTATACGATCTAAATCGATAGAATCGAGCCATATACGATCCTAAATTGATAGGAACGATCCGTATACGATCTAAATCGATAGAATCGAGCCATATACGATCTAAATCGATAGAATCGAGCCATATACGATCTAAATCGATAGAAACGATCCGTACACCATTTAAATCGAAAGAATCGAACCGTACACCCTTTAAATCGAAAGAATCGATCCGTACACGATTTTAATCGAAAGAATCGATCTGGATACGATTCATAATCGAAAGAATCGATCTGAATACGATTCATAATCGAAAGAATCGATCTGGATACGATTCATAATCGATTAAAAACGACCCGTATACATGATCTAAATCGATGGAACTGTCAAAAAAATAGAAAATGAAGAGTTGCAGTCACGTAAATACACGGTGACGCGAATAAATTTATAAACAGGATCAATGGAAACGTAAATATTTTCTTTTGGAACGGACAAAAGAGCGTAAACAAGAAGATCGTTTTCTCAGAAGCGAATCGGCGGCCACGAGCCCAGTTGGAGCCTTTCAAATCCATTCACCCAATTACAAATGGCGGATCCATTGTGAATAACAAAGAGCAGAACGGGGAATTTATGCAAATGAAGATAATATTAAGAAAGAGGAATGCATCGGCGGATTCTTGCACGCTCATTCTTAAACGAGACCTTTTTCACCCTTGGGTGCACTCCAAATGACTCAACGCCAGATCATATTTGACGCGGTTTCTTGGCCTTTAAAATAAAGGTGACCCCCCCCTCAAGCATGCATTTTTTGTAAATAATTAACGAACGAATTGCTCATGTGAAATTGATATTTTGTGAACGTCGACCGACGGGAATGTAATATTTACTCTGACACACAGTTCTTATTTGATGATTCATTTTGACCCGAACAGAAACAAGAGGTGACTCATTTAAATCAATTTGATTTAAATCAAAATGTTATTTAAATCAATTTTATTTAAATCAAAATGTTATTTAAATCAATTTGATTTAAATCCAAATGTTATTTAAATCAATTTAAATTAAAATGTTATTGAAATCAATTTAAATAAAAATGTTATTTAAATCAAAATTATATCTAAATCGATTTAAATCAAAATGTTATTTAAATCAATTTGATTTAAATCAAAATGTTATTTAAATCAATTTGATTTAAATCAAAATGTTATTTAAATCAATTTGATTTAAATCAAAATGTTATTTAAATCAATTTAAATCAAAATGTTATTTAAATCAATTTAAATTAAAATGTTATTGAAATCAATTTAAATAAAAATGTTATTTAAATCAAAATTATATCTTAATCGATTTAAATCAAAATTATATTTAAATCAATTGAAATTAAAATATTATTAAAACCAATTTGATTGAAATTAAAATATTATTTAAACCAATTTGATTGAAATTAAAATATTATTCAAAGCAATTTGATTGGAATTAAAATATTATTAAAACGAATTTGACAGAAATTAAAATATTATTAAAACGAATTTGATTGAAATTAAAATATTATTAAAACGAATTTGATTGAAATTAAAATACTATTTAAACCAATTTGATTGGAATTAAACTAATATTTAAACCAATTTGATTGGAATTAAAATATTATTTAAACCAATTTGATTGGAATTAAACTATTAATTAAACCAATTTGATTTAAATCAAATGGTTTTGAAATCAAATGAGCCATTATCTGTTCAAAAATCAATAACTTCGGTAAAACAAAAATATAACTTAAATAAAAAATCAATTATCTTGATTCTTAATGAGAAAAATCGTGTATGTTGATTTTTAAAAATAAATCGATTATCTTGATTCTTAATAAATAAAAATTGGTTAATTTTCAATTTAATAAAAAAAATTCGAGTGATTTGATTTTTAATAATAATAAATAAAAATCGATTAATTTTATTTTTCATTAATAAAAAAGGTAGAAGCACCCTTTATAGTTACGATCAACAACACCGATAAAAATCTACAAAATTCCCGCCAAAAAGGTGTAATCTCGACATAACTAAATACCCCCACGTAACAAGATGTAAACCAACCCCAAACATTGCAAGACGGTATAACCAGTCACCACCCAAAAAACAAAAATATTACGCATCCCCAATAATAACAAAAAACGGCTAATTCGATGCAAAAACCACCGATATAACACGCGCGGGTGTGAACGTCATACCAGAAGTTTATAAGATAGTTCTTAAGATATAAGTATCCGTTAATATGTAAAATGTAACTTCGAAGAGTCGACGGGGATTTAGTTGCGTGCGAATTTGCCGACAAATTACGGAGGCGTACGCCTTGTCATGACTCAAAAATTAGCTATTAATTCAATTGAAGATGTAAAATGTGAAAGTTACAATGCGTAGGGATATTTGCTTATTGATAAAACATATTTTTCCGATGAAATAGACAAATAGTATCAGAAAATCAATATATGACAGTCTTCACACTATATTTTCTTCCCAAACGTTTATATGAAAAATCAAATAAACAAATTTGTTTCAACAAAGTTGACGGATTTAAAACAGTGATATAAACACCTGTTATACTTAAATGTATTTATGAAAAAATACGAACGTATAGGTTCAATGTCAATTCAGATCAAATTAATTAAATTATTGAATTAAATTTATATTACGGCTGCACTCAAATCCCTAATGAATTTGTGAAGAAAAACAGGCATAAAAAATTAAGAAAATCAAAAAATAACAAAACCGTGTGTTTCAAGCGAATAACTTTAAAGATAGTTAGATACACTTCGGATCATACTAAATAGACAGTTGGGTTCGAAACCCTCTAGCCAGGTACAGTCTGCGTTCAAAACAATCTGAATAAAGCCACGGTCACACTAGAGCTTAAAACCCAGTTTATGTCGGTTTGAATGCCAGTTTTGACCCCCGACGATAATTCTTGGTTCACCCCGGTTCGCTTATAGCCAAGCCTTAACGTCATTTCAAATTATGACCAGAATTTTGAAAATTTATCCAAAAACAATTAGTTAATCATGTTTTCTATACAGTACAACAATATTATTGGACATTATTTAGAATTGTATTCCCATATTTTGGAAAATACGAGCAATTTGACTTCTCCGCCTTGTCGTTTTGAAAGCGATTCTAAGCGAACCGACTTGGACGAGTTGCTTCCCGAACCAACACGAAGCGATTTATCACGCTGGTTTTGAAAAGTAGTTATCTAATACGAAGCGATAATAATAATAATAATCAGCCAGGCTAATACCCAAGGCACCACCTTAGGCCCCAGTCATCTAGCGACATTTAATGCCTTTAAACAGGTGGCCGGGTTACAATGCGTAGGAGTGTGGTGGCAAGCCCTTCACGCCACGCGAGCCAACAGTTCCCTACACTAACTATTACCGTTAACCTCGACAAGTTTTTATGGAAGGGGAAACCGAAGAACTCGGGGGTAAACCCCTTTAACCAATGGGGAAAGAACTCGCAAACTCGACGTGGAAGGAGTAGTTCCGAGTTTTCACCCAGTGCCACAAGCGAGGGGTAAGACACTCTGCGAACTCGGTGTACACTGCCGTACCTTTGGCAGTGCTAAATGGAACTCGCGAACTCTTGAAAATATGTACCTTTAACAGTGCTAAATGCACGAACTCGGTGTACAGATTATCTCAGCCACAAGTTGGGATCTATTTTAGCGGGAAGTGTGAACCTCGCTTTAGTAAGCCCATAAAAACCGTTAACTGCAAACCTAACCCCGTACCATTCGCCAAAGCTCAACTTCCTTGGTATTGTAGCAACGCGATAAAATTTCCCCACAGTACGTCACGATGACGAGCGGCGGCCTTTACGTAAGTGGAACATTAAACACGTTTATTTTTTTGTATCGAGACTCATTGGTAATTTGTAGAGTAACGTCAGTTACTGTCGGACGAGGGGGGAGAGGGGGCAGACAACGGGGACATTAACCCCGACGGCGCGAGTGAGAGTGGCCCGCTGCCCTGCTAACCAGCGCTTTCCCCGATTCGAGAGTGTTGCGAGAAGCCGGTAGTCCTTGTTTGATATTAATGATCCACGGTTCCAAAAAAGGGGGAAGCTGCCACGGAGTTCGCCGATTTCCGATAAATGGGGATTCCCTTGACGTCAATTATTTCAATAATGATTTCTCAATGGCTCACCCCTTGAGCACCAACAGTTCTTCAGAAGTTTATCATTTATTTCTTACGTTAGAAGTATTCCGCAACCATTTCGTCGAGATTTTTATTAAAAAATATATTTTTATTATTGGCGGATTTAATTCACTCGGTTTTCATTAAGAAAAAATCGATTTAATATTGGAAAGCCTAATTCACCCGATAGTTTCATTGAAAAAACATCGATTTAATATTGGAAAGTTTAATTTACCCGATATTTTCATTGAAAAAACATCGATTTAATATTGAGAAGTTTCATTCACTCGATATTTTCATTGAAGAAACATCGATTTCCTATTGGCAAGTTTAATTCACTCGATATTTTCATTGAAAAAACACCGATTTAATGTTGGAAAGTTTAATTCTCTTTAGTTTTTATTAAAAACATCGATTTAAAATTGAAAAGTTTAGTTCACCCGATAGTTTCATGGAAAAAACATCGATTTAATATTGAAAAGTTTAATCGTATATGTTTAATTTTTTTACCATGGTTTAATAACTAATTTAATAATATAATTTTTTCCAACGACGGATACTTGTCAATACAACATAATGTGTATAAATGTTTTTAAAAATAAAAATAGCACCATGAAGTATCTGTCGTTGGAAAAAATTATATTATTAAATTGAAAAGTTTAATTCACTCAATCATTTCATTGCAAAAACATCGATTTAATATTTTAAATTTTAATTTACTCGATATTTTCATTGAAAAAACATTTCTTTGTACAGCTGGTTAGTGATTTTCGAAAAACATTAGGTGATTTTCCACTGATTTATCACAATGTATCGGTAATTTCCACTGATTTCTTTCAACGATTTCCCGTAACTTCCTTCGATTGTACACCTGATTCTTAAAGTGACTAACCCTTCGTGGAAAGTTGAAACCCGAAAGCTCTAAATTTCATGTATTTCCAGTGATACAGAAAAGATGAATTGAGACTTTTTTGGGCAATACAATGCAAACATCATTCAAATTCTATTCAAATCTCGTATTCAATGGGAGGTTAAAAATAATTCTGAACTGGAAATTAAAGTTACACCCTATTGTACATATTCCAGCTTACGATTTTATGATTGATTAAGAAATCTCAATACAGCCGATACCCAAAATATCATAACGCTATTCCAAATAAAAGATACGAAAACATTAAACCGGAAAAATAGAAAGACTAGGAAACAACGCAACATCAGAACGACCACCTCATTGCAACATTCATGTAACTCGCGAAAGAGATCTTTTTTGGAGAACATTAGACTTGGAAGGTTTCTTCTTGTTTTGGAAAATCATGTGGGCGGCGAGGTAGGCAGTTCTAATCCTACAGCTTAGTATTTTAATTAATATTTAAATATTAAATTAATTATTTAGGCAATAATGATCACTTTATTAGCTTAAATTTAGGTAATAATGACCACTTTATTAGCTTAAATTTAGGCAATAATGACCACTTTATTAGCTTAAATTTAGGCAATAATGACCATTTTATTAGCTTAAATTTAGGCAATAATGACCATTTTATTAGATTAAATTTAGGCAATAATGACCATTTTATTAGCTTAAATTTAGACAATAACCCTTGAATTAAATTAAATTAATTATGTCATATTAATAATGACACAGTCATTAGTTTAATTTCTGACAACCCTTGAATTAAATTAAATTAATTATGTCATATTAATAATGACACAGTCATTAGTTTAATTTCTGCAAACTGCCGAATTAATTTTATTTAACTATCTAACATAATTTCTTCTCACGGAATCAATTAATATTAATAATGACACAGTCATTAGTTTAATTTCTGCAAACTGCCGAATTAATTTTATTTAACTATCTAACATAATTTCTTCTCACGGAATCAATTAATATCAAAAGAAATTTCGTTCTAAAGCGAGTTATTATATTTTTGCGCTCAAGTAGGGGTATAAGGCGTGCGTGAAAAGAGATCATTTCCTAGTTAGACAACAGACGCGCTGTATGCCCCCCTTTTCCATCCCCCCTATTATCAAATGGTATCACGATTAAAACTCTCCCCCAACTCACGCGTGAATCTCAACATTCACTTTCGCCCCTAACCCCATCAACTTTAAACTAACAGTTTAACGTAACGAAGTCGTACGCAGACTGCCCCCTGTCGATTTAGTTCTGGGGGTATTGTCAGGTGACATTATAACTGTGTTTCAAGCTACGGTATTAAAATCAGTGGAGCGTTCTAAGCAACACACTTTTTCGGTCTCATCCAGGAAATGCCCGTTTTTATAGATAGCAAAAACAAACCGGTATGCAACGGGGTTCGGACTCACGAAAATCCAATTTATATATATATATATAATGTTCGGTTTATATAAAAAAAATGTTGACGCTTATTTGATTAAATATTGTCCAAAATAAATAAATTTGGGTCCTCTACTATAGTCACCTACTACAGTCTCCTAGTACAATATCCAAGTACAGTCTCCTACTATTCTCTTACTACAGTGTCCTAGTACAGTCTCCTACTAAAGTCTCTTAATACAGTCTCCTACTACAGTCTCCTATTACAGTCAGATACTAGTATCTTAGTACAGTCTCTTACTAAAGTCTCTTAGTACAATCTCCTACTACAGTCTCCTATTACAGTCAGATACTAGTCTCCTAGTACAGTCTCCTACTAAAGTCTCCTATTACAGTCTCCTAGTACAATATCCTAGTACAGTCTCCTACTATTCTCTTAATACAGTCTCCTATTACAGTCAGATACTAGTCTCCTAGTACAGTCTTCTAGTACTGTCTCCTACTAAAGCCTCCTACTAAAGTCTCCTAGTACAGTCTCCTACTACAGTCTCATATTACAGTCAGATACTAGGCTCCTATAACAGTCAGATACTAGTCTCCTAGTAAAGTCTTCTAGTACAGTCTCCTACTACAGTCTCCTACAACAGTCTCCTAGTACAATCTCCTTCTATTATCTTACTACAGTCTCCCACTACAGTCTCCTACTACAGCCGACCAACTACAGTCTCCCACTACATTCAAATTAGTAAGCAGTAATGGGGTCTATGTTTTGGCGCGAAACGTAGCTTACACAAAATTTAAACCTATCTGAATTCATCCCGTGGGGCTAACCACTTCCTTCAATTCTGTACACCGATTACAGCGAGTACAGCCTTTGGTAGTGCTAAATCTGTAATCGATTACGTAATCACTTTAGTACAGTCAAAGCTACGGGATTGTACATCGATTACGGATAATGGTCAGCCCCTCGATTCATCTATACATTTTAAATTTAACAAATAAAAATAGAAATCCGATTAAACATTATATCTTTACATCACGATTTAAATGAATCATCCAAAACAACGCGAGAAAAAAAGTTGTCAACAAACCTAAATTTACGACAAATTTTTCGCAATATTTTCCGATTTGGAATTACGAAAACAAACGTGAAGAAACTTGATACCGACTGAAAGGCGTAACAATAAGAAGCAGTTTATACGTAATTCGAAGAAAACAAAAAGAAAATACGTTCTATTTCTAAAATGGAACGAATCAAATAAAGTTCGATTTCGCAAAAAAAAACGAGATAAACATTCACTTCAAGAAAATGAAAAGGAGACATTCGTCTTTGAGGAAACTCAAAGGACGGATACATATTGCGAAAAAAAGGGTTGAAATTTTAAGTGACTAGTACTCGGCAAACCTTTTCTGGGGGGGGGTCCACAATCGGAGACAAAACGTCCCGAGTTCAAACGTCAAGACTTTAGTGGGTCGATTTCATATTCAGCCCCCTCCTCGATTCTCCTCTTCTAAAGAATATAGAAAAAATGCAATGGTTATATAGAGGAATAAGCGCGTCATGGGATGGTATAAGCGGTGCTTCTCAATATTGGATTCACTTTCCATATAAAATACGTGACTGCATGCCACCTAGGAGCGATAAACACAGCACCTTACGCAAGGAGAACGCAGCTAGCCTTTAAAGCAACTGTCGGCTCTATCATTGCCACCTATATTATGAAAAAATAAAAATAATCAGCTAGGCTAATACCCAAGGCACCACCTTAGGCCTAAGTCATCAAGCAAAGAAAATCAAATTCAAAATAGCCAAATGATAACGTCGTCAGAGAACCTTTGTAGGGGATTATATTTCGACAACTTATACTTCATTTAGCGGGCTTTAACCTAAACTATATATCCCATGTAAAAATATTGTTTAAAATTACTGTAAATTCGCAACTTAAAAACAGCAGGCTTTTAATTCGGATTTTGATATTTCTAGTTTCGCAAATCATTTTAGGGGGCTGTTCGGGGCCCCTTCATCTAGATTTGAGGCCCCTACAGGCGAAATAAAAGTAGGCTGTAGCCTGCGTAGCCTACCCCTGGCGCCGCCACTGGATATTCGATGTAGTTTTGTCTAAGTACCGTCACGTACCCTACATCATTTTTGTTGAACAATGAAAAATGCTAGGAACCAGAACCGGAACCGACCTAGCGCAAATTTAAGAACCGGAACCGAGATAGTCCGAAAACATAGAACCGTTGCATCACTAATATCTATCTATCTATATATATATATATATATAGAAAGGGGCGCAAAATCTTATGCGGCGTGGGGGCGCTACTAACCCAAGCTCCGCCACTGCTGATTTTTCCCTCTTAAACCATAAGTTTATTATTCATAAATGGTTCAGTGAAACCAGGAGTATCTTGGAAAGAAAACTGCTAATTTTTTAAATAACTTTCTAAAACTATAAACATTTTATTGGTCAAAACTGGCATTAAAATCGAAATACATTTCTGATATTACTTCCTTCTGTTACTACTCGTTACGTACAAAAATTGTAGATTTCATAAATTCATTAAATTTTCGATTTTAATAATAATAATAATAATAATAATCAGCTATGCTAATACCCTTGGCACCACCTTAGGCCCAAGTCCTCTAGCGACTTATAATGCCTTAAACATGTGGCCGGGTAGTGCCACGCGAGCCAACAGCTCCCTACAATAACAACTAAAATCAACACTTGTTCAATTTAAATTGGGCAATCACGAGGGGTAAGACACTGTGCGAACTCGGTGTACACTGCCGTACCTTTGACAGTGCTAAATGGAACTCGCGAACTCTTGAAAATATGTACCTTTAACAGTGCTAAATGCACAAACTCGGTGTACAGATTATCGGAGACTGTCTTACCCCTCGTGCAATCCGTGTCATATCAATACCAAAATGTTAAGATTTGTCTTCCCCAACACCAAAAACGACCGTAACGATTCGAAGCATTTCGTCAACAACGCGAATCTGTAAGCGCGGACGAAAAATAAACGTCGACTTAGCTCCTTTATAAGTTCCGTCTTCCAACGACGCGATATGACGAAACGCGTTCGATCGTTTCGAAATATACAAGTACCACTTTTTACAAGTAGGCCTGAGATTATCTGACATTCATCCCGAACAAACTTCACCCCCCGCGCCGTCCTAGCTCTCTATGCCATATGAAACTACGAATCGACTCTCTTAAAGAAAAAACCTCTGATATTTGAAGAGATTTATAATTCCCGATGGACCCGGGGAGAATTTCGAAATTCAGATGGGTGCGTTCAGGAGAGCGATAAGGCGGACATTTTGATGGTGAAGAACTTCGCGATCCCCTGTGCGCGTTTAAGGACAGCCAGACAGGGTTTAATAAAGCCGGTTTGAACGATATCATCGACAACGTCTATTGCGCCATCGTACGCAATTTCTATTTAATGATATTAGAAAAAGAGTAGAATGAGATGTTAAGTCATCCGCCGTGAAGTTTCCCCGCCGTGATTTTGCCCAAGTTAAAAAATACACAAATCTACGTATTTTAGAATTGTATTAACTTTATAATTTCGGCCATGATTGTAATTTTTATAATTCAATTCCAGTTGGGAGCCCTGATTTAAAAAAATAGCTACGCCACTTTCCAACAATTAGTTTTATTGGTATTTTTTGTATATTTCTGTCACCTTTTTAATACATCAGATGTTTGTCAAATCTTTAGTAAATCCGATATTTTTAATATATCAGATATTTGGCCAACTTTATAATGCATCAGATATTTGACCAACTTTTTAATACACCAGGTATTTTTCATACTTTTTAATATATTAGATATTTTTCCAACTTTTTAATATATTAGCTATTTTTCCAACTTTTTAATATATTATATATTTTGCCAACTTTTTAATATATCAGATGTTTTTCCAACTATTTAATATATCAAATATTTTTCCAACTTTTAATATATCAGATATTTTTCCAACTTTTTAATATATCATTTTTCCAACTTTTTAATATATCAGATATTTCTCCAACGTTTGACTTTTCTGAAAGTTTTCGCAAACTTTTTACTTTACCGAAACTTTCGCCAACTATAACTTCTCCGAAAACCTTTCCCAAATTTTTAATTCAAAGAAAACTTTCGCCAACTTTTAATTTACTGAATTTGTTATTCCAATTTTTGGAATTTAGCCTACATCTTACCAGTAAAATAATAGTTCAAACCTACTTTAATAAAATACAGAATTTTTATAAAATCATTCGGAAAAGTTAATTATAAAATCTTTTATTTTTTTATATCGAAATCAATATGGTTTTTTATTTTAATTATTTTTAAACCTATAATTAATTTTTCAAATGAAAATTTATTGATAATTTTCTTGCATTGTTAATGTAAAACCAAAATCAAATTAATATGAATGAAATTTTTAGTTAATAATATAAAATAAATAAAAAAATAATTAATTTTTAGTATTTTCGTTCCAACAGCAAACATTTTGGAAATTTTTGAGAAATCCATAAAAGTATAATAAATGATTTAAATCATAAGATTTCATTTAAAAATCATTGGAATTCCATCGCGATTCAAATCAGACAATCCTGTCCATTTTTAGAGACACTTTTTGGTTGCAAACAATTTCACGAGAAATAAATTACTAAATAATTCCAAAATTAAAACAATTACATTTTCCTTTAACCGAAACCGAAGTGATTATCCTCTCTACAATCCCAGTTTTGGAAAAAGGAAATATTTAAGTGTTGAGTAATATCGAGAAATCGTCCCGAAAGAAAAACAAAAAATGGCAACCAAAACTGGAAAAAGCTCAATCACGCACACGTGCTAGTTGCGGCGGTATATGGCGACCGCGCATGCGCCGGCAAAAAAAGCAAAAGAAAATTAATCTGCGTTTTCCAGTGTCGAGGAGTCGATGACCGACTTACTGACCTAGAAAAAGAAATCGGGAAAACTCTTTCCATTTGACGACAGTGTACAGTCTGATTCCAAAACTAACCACCCTCTCTTTACCTTCTGTTACGCTAGAAAGATTTTCAAGTACAGTCTGTTTCAAAAGATTTATTTCACAGATCGAAAGCTGTTTGGAAGATACCAAGGGTACGTTCAACAGCGCTCATCGGACTCACCGATTACTAATCGGTGACATCGGTTTCCTACTGTACGCTTTTTCGCGTTTCCGGTTTTGACGTCACGATAGTCATCGGTTACTCACTGAAGTCATCGGCTGACGTAAAACTACTATAAAAGCTACGCCATTTTAAAAAACGCCGATGACTGAATAAAAGCGTTCAGCAACTTACGACGTCATTATGACGAAAAAGCTCATCGCTGGAAAATATCAAATCCATCGGGTTTTTTTTCCGTTGACTGCTACTGAACGTACCACTAAAGAACGGTTGTAGATATTCGGCTTTAGTCACCGTTGCCATACGTATGATAATTATAGTCTTACGATAATTTCAACAGTTTATTATGTACTATGTAGTAAGCTATTTTCAATGAATCAGCCTAAGCTATAGGGTCCACGTTGCCAAACGTACGATCATTATCGTGCACGTTGATAATTTTAAGCCGTACGATAATTTCAACGGTTTGCTATTTAGTAAGTTATTTTTGGATAATTCAGCGTAATCGTACGATAATGTACGATAATTTTCGATATAGGGTAAATCCGGTAAACATTTAAGCTATTAATAATTATTTTATTTTTTATGGTAATAAAGTTTTTTTTAATAGACTCAAATTGACTGACCAAATTTAACAGCAATATTCCGACCAAATTCCAATTTAACAGCAATATTCCGACAAAATTCCAATTTAACAGCAATAATAATAATGATAATAAAAATAATAATCAGCTAGGCTAATACCCAAGGCACCACCTTAGGCCAAATTCCAATTTAACAGCAATATTCCGACCAAATTCCAATTTAACAGCAATATTCCGACCAAATTCCAATTTAACACCAATATTCCGACCAAATTCCAATTTAACAGTAATATTCCGACCAAATTCCAATTTAACACCAATATTTCGACCAAATTCCAATTTAACACCAATATTTCGACCAAATTCCAATTTACAGCCAATTTTCAACCCTTATGATAACTATTTTTACTGAAATCGCTAATTTTTTATGACTTGCTTCAAACTGGATGTAGGCGTTATAAATTATGATTAGGCTTAAGCGAGGGTTAAGTCACTCTCGGATGACCTGTACACCGAGTTCGCATATTTAGTACTGTTAAAAGTACGGATTTTTAAGAGTTCACGAACTCTTATTAGCATAGTCAGAGGTACGACAGTGTACACCGAGTTCACGGAGTGACCACCCCTTGGGCTTAAAATCTTAAACCTAAAATATAATACCCTCAGAAAGTATATAAGTAATCTTTAGGTTAAAATGTCGATATATTTTATGTATAGAATAGTGGAAAAACCCTACAAATCATTCGCTATTATTATAATAGAAAAACATTTAAATGGCATCCCTTAGAGGTTCGATTTTTATGCTTTTATTTATACTAGATGGCGTCAGTTTAAGCCTTTTGGTTTATAGTTAGTGAAGGGGGACTGTTGGCTCAAGGTTCCTAGAAAAAAGCTATGCTTGCTGTTGGCTCGCGTGGCATGAAGGGCTTTCCACCACCCTCCTACGCATTGTAACCCCGCCACCTGAACTAACGGCTTTAAAAGTCGCTCCATGACTTAGGCCTAAGGTGGCGCCTTCGGTATTAGGCTATTAGTTAAGTTAGAAGAAACCTATGGACTGTGAGAAGGATGATAAAATACGCGAAAAAGATGATAAAATACGCGAGTTATTAGTAAGTTTTTTAATTTCTTCAAATTTGTTTAGGATTTAGCTATATTATCCCTTTTAATTATGGACTAATCTACTTTTTCGCGTATTTTATCACCCTATTAGGCTATTAGCCTAGCTGATTATTATTATTATTATTATTATTATTATTATTATTATTATTATTATTAGTAAAGGAATAACTACTCACTGAATTATAATCAAAATCACATTTAACACTATTCAAACTGTAAGAAAAGTAAATAAAACTAATTAAAAATTCCTCACAAAAGAAACATGGAAAATTAATAACTTTTTAGATAAGTTTAAATTTCTACATTTCACACTCTTGGCGCCATCTG
Organism: Leiobunum rupestre; assembly: GCF_980474605.1. Taxonomy (NCBI): domain Eukaryota; kingdom Metazoa; phylum Arthropoda; class Arachnida; order Opiliones; family Sclerosomatidae; genus Leiobunum; species Leiobunum rupestre. The sequence continues at coordinate 43,998,350 of NC_143386.1, read as the reverse complement.
GTAAGTCTTGCGGTATTTAAAAAATATCCCTTTAAGGATTTACTGTTTGGAAAAACCTAAATCTGCTCCCCAAAATATTCCAAAGTGGTTATAGCGCATCTGTTAAAAAAATCTTTAAATATTAAAAAAATTTATCGGGGAAATACTGAAAACCCGCAAATCAAAATTTCCCGTCACTATTAAAAGCCTATATATCTACGCTATTAAGAGAAGATAAATACTTCTAAAATTAAAACACCAAATCAAATTACACAAATCAACAAACAACTAACCAAAATAGAGTGCACTAAATAATAAATAACATGCAAAAACAAATACAAAGTAACATACAAAAACCAATAAAAAATAACATACAAAAATAAAAACAAATTGCATACAAAAATAAAAAATTACATTAAAAAATAAATAAATAATATCATTTAATTAATAGATTAAAAGTCAAAAAGACACTTAAATTTACATGTTTTATTTAAAGTCAATTAAAAAACTAGGCAGAATGACTAATTAACAGAAATGACAAGAAATAAATAACAAAAATAACATTTAATAAATAACAAAAATAACATTAAATAACAATAATGACAAAAATAACATTAAATAACAATAATGACAAAAATAACATTAAATAACAATAATGACAAAAATAACATTAAATAACAATAATGACAAAAATAACATTAAATAACAATAATGACAAAAATAACATTAAATAACAATAATGACAAAAATAACATTAAATAACAATAATGACAAAAATAACATTAAATAACAATAATGACAAAAATAACATTAAATAACAATAATGACAAAAATAACATTAAATAACAATAATGACAAAAATAACATTAAATAACAATAATGACAAAAATAACATTAAATAACAATAATGACAAAAATAACATTAAATAACAATAATGACAAAAATAACATGATATTAAATAACATGAAGCAAAAATAACGTGATATTAAATAACATGAAGCAAAAATAACGTGATATTAAATAACATGAAGCAAAAATAACGTGATATTAAATAATATGAAGCAAAAATAACATGATATTAAATAATATGAAGCAAAAATAACATGATATTAAATAATATGAAGCAAAAATAACATGATATTAAATAATATGAAGCAAAAATAACATGATATTAAATAATATGAAGCAAAAATAACATGATATTAAATAATATGAAGCAAAAATAACATGATATTAAATAATATGAAGCAAAAATAACATGATATTAAATAATATGAAGCAAAAATAACATATTAAATAATATGAAGCAAAAATAACATATTAAATAATATGAAGCAAAAATAACATGATATTAAAAAATATGAAATAAATAACAAAAATAACAAGAAATAAAACCACAAATTACAAGAAATGAAAACCAAAAATTATAGTAAATAAAACAAAAATGACAAGAAATTAAAACCAAAATATAACATTAAATAAATAACCAAAATAACATGTAAAAAACCTAAAATAACATGAAATAACAAAAGATGCGAGTCTCTCCAAGCGTATCTCTACACTTCCTACCATAAATATACATAGACACATCTGCTAATATTGCGTAGAAATAGGAAATTTGTAAAACTTTGAATACCTCTTCCCTCCCTGTCTTCCTCATTTGGGGGTTATAAACAGATGCCCCCCTGCCTCATTCTTTCGCGTTTTTATCAATCTCGACTGGTAAAGCAGCCGTTGCAAGCTTCCGGAACCAAAACCTTAACACGCGCCGCAGAAAGTAACTACCGGTCTCTCCGTCGTGTCATTTCCGTATGCAACCGACACACTCGGAGGAAGTTGGAAATTAATCTAGACACTAGACCCGGGGAAGTGCTTCAACCGCCCGGGAAAATGATCATTTGCCAAAGTAATTATATTTCGCCACGGGGTGAAAACAATGGAAAATTATCGATAAATAAGGTGCGATTTCAGTGTTGCCACAAGATTTTCCAATTTAAAATCCCTTGTCAATTTTTCACGACCTTTTTAAGGGCAAAATTAGACAATTTTTAACTTTGATTTCAATTTTATAAGAACCAAATGAATTTCTTCAGCCTATATTTTAGAATAATCATACCAATTAAGTATGACAATAAACAAAAATTGTCTTTGAACTGAATAGACCTTTCCATAAAATGTTCCTTACGGTAAGAGGGAGAAGGAAAACGTTTCTGCAAGGATGATTTAGATCAACGTTATATATATTCATGGACGAATCAACTAGTTGATTCGTCCATGATATATTACTTCTTGACTCTTGAGCTCGGTATGTCGTCTGCTACCGAGTGTAAGTATTTACAAAACACTTCGGATTAAAATTAATCCAAGTTATATTAATAAATTTGTTATATCAAATGTTTAAAGTATAAAAGTATTTCGTTTACTCAACTATAGTCATAAAAGGAGAGGATTTAAATATTTAAAATAACGAAAAATTTAGCACGGTTTCAACATTGAGTTGGGAATATTAATCTAGAGATCCAATCAAATTTGCTCCCCGCGAAACAAATTTTTAAAAATTACGAATGTGCCGTCTCCTCTAAAATGACGAGAAAAGGTTATCATATAACCCGTGACGCCATCCATTATTTTTGAAAAACAAATCTTTTTGCCGGAAAACGCGTCTTATTTGAACGAACCATTGAGAGATAGACGGCGCCACTGGTAGATTGATAAAGTTTTCTCGTCATTTGGGAGCAGACGGCAGTATTCTTATTTTTTAAAAACTTGTTTCGCGAAATACTGAAATCCGACGTTTTGATTGGACCTCTAGATTAATATTCCCAACTCAATGGGTTTCGATGATGTTTAAAATTGTTTATAGAGTGTTGTCGTCTGAAACCTGCGACGTCACCATTGTAATTTACCTATTGATAAAAAACGGTTACTGTCATGGCGGCCACTATTAACACTACAGCTGTGACGTTACAAGTTTTCAAAATCGTATCAGACGACAAAACTATAGCCTTTTGAACTAAGGCTTAACATTTCACTGCCAGCCACAGTACTAGTAGTGTATCAGGTAAAGATTGTTGTTTATCATAAAATACTAGCTAATAAATATCTAAGTATTAACAATACTTTTACAGAGTTGATATGAGTATTGCAATAATAATTCATTTAATTAGTATCGAAAATAATTTAAAATCAGTTTGAACTCCGAAGTCACTAAGCCTAACCCGAGTTCTGTGTAAAATGTTTGGGGAAATCTTACCGGAAAATGCAAAAAGTACAGCCAGCTTTTTATTTAGTTTTAGCGAATTTGGTGGTTGGTGACGTAGAAAAAAAAACAGTGTAAGCACGTAGAAATATTTTATGGAAAATAAATTATTAGTTAAGCACAGAGTCCCCTAGTGTCTAAATATGTACATGGCGTATTATGCCACTAACAACGTTCGCTAGGAAAATTTAAACAAATTATGGAGTATTATACATTTTTTTGCTAGGCTAATACCAAAGACACCACTTTAGGTCCAAGTCATCCAACAACTTTTATTGCCTTTAATTCCGGTGGCCGGGTTAAATTGCGTAAGAGGGTGGTGGAAAGCCCTTCATTCCAAGCGAGCCAACACTTACTATTAACGTTAACCTCAACAAGTTTTTATAGAAAGGGGAAACCGAAGAACTCGAGGGAAAACCCCATTAACTAGTGGGGAGAGAACTTGTAAACCCTACGCAGAAAGAGTTGTATATTATAAGTTTGATTCTTCAAGTTATGAATTTACTATAAAGTGTCTATTTCGACCTGTTTTTTGTCCAAATAAGCCTGATCCAAGTTTGACCTGTTTTTCGGATGAAAATAGTTAACTTTTAAGAGGGATGCTATTTCCACACGAAACACAGACGGAAATAGCAACGATCCTTGATTTCCCCCGACTTTTTAGCCTGAAAAAAAGTTTAAAGTTAATCTCACTGCCCAGTTTGGAGAAATATACCTACGATAAAAGTATCAGCCTAATTATTAATTTTGAAGTCGATAGATGGCAGTGCGATTAATGAAAACTTTCTTAGAAAGAAAGGGTAGAAAATGAAGAATATTTGAACGCGGAAGGATACAGTAATCTCTGATAGGTAAATTAAATAGATCTAATCAAAGCCGGGCACGTGGTTGACGTCCCGCTGTTAGTCATAGACAAAAGGAGCCAAAATTGTCGCTTTAAATCTTATAGATATATTTATATATCCGTGAGTGGTCACGAAAGGGTTGGCAAACCTACACCGTGGATTAGATACATTATTGCATATAAAGTATAATAAAGCAGTGTTTCCAGCGTAGCGTGCAGGCGAAAAATGAACGGAAATAGCCGATTTTGGCGCCACCTGGTTTATAGAAATATTATTTAAAACCTGGAGAGAAAAACTACAATATTTCTGTATAAACTCAGCCGTTCATGTTTTTGTTTCATTCGCGGAAGTCGATCGCAGCGCCGCGTGCTGGTCAAAGCCTTAAACAGACAACTTCCGAAGTTCTGACAACTACACGCATCGGCCAGGTGTTGAAAGGGTAGCTCGTTTCTTCAACAGATAAAGTAAATTTAAAAAAAAAATAATTTTGGTGAACTTAACTTTAAATATTTATTTTTCTTGGAAGTTATAAACGCGAGCTTCCTAAAGAAGATTAAATTTTAGGTTAAAAAGGATAATACATATTTCTGGAGAAGATCCTTTCACATTGGTAACGCCATTAGAGTTTGATTTTTAAATACACGAAGTCTTAGCAGATGGCGCCTGCAATCTCAAATGTAGAATTTAATTTTTTTTTAAATCCCAATTATTCATGTTTTTTTTTATGCTGGATTTTTACCGAGTTCAACTTTTGTTTATATTTTAGGTCAAATAGACACATTTCGCAAGGGAGAAGCTCCTTTCACGGGAGCATGATGACTGGAGTAACACCGAGCGGGGTCCGTCACTTCAAGGAATCATGTACAGGCCCTGATCGCAGGAATCTAGGCGGGAATCATCAATTTTTCAGAATCAAAAAATCGTGTTCGAATCATGGAATCATAAGGGAATCAACTTCGAATCCTGGAATCACCTCTAGAATCAGCTAGAATCATCCCCGAATTGTGGAATCATACCTGGAATCTGGAATCATACCCAAATCATGGAATCATACCGAATCATGCTGGAATCATACCTGAAATCTTACCAGGAATCTGGAATCATACCCAAATCATGGAATCATACCGAATAATGCTGAAATCATACCTGGAATCTGGAATCATACCGAATAATGCTGAAATCATACCTGGAATCTCGAATCATACCGAATCATGCTGGAATCATACCTGGAATCTGTAATCATACCCAAATCATGGAATCATACCGAATCATACTGGAATCATACCTGAAATCTTACCTGGAGTCTGGAATCATACCCAAATCATGGAATCATACCGAATCATGCTGGAATCATACCTGGAATCTGGAATCATACCCAAATCATGGAATCATACCGAATCATGGAATCATACAGGAATCATACCTGGAATCTGGAATCATACCCAAATCATGGAAACATACCGAATCATACTGGAATCATACCTGGAATCTGGAATCATACCCAAATCATGGAATCATACCGAATCATGCTGGAATCATACCTGGAATCTGGAATCATACCCAAATCATGGAATCATACCGAATCATGCTGGAATCATACCTGGAATCTGGAATCATACCCAAATCATGGAATCATACCGAATCATACTGGAATCATACCTGGAATCTGGAATCATACCCAAATCATGGAAACATACCGAATCATACTGGAATCATACCGAATCATACTGGAATCATACCCAAATCATGGAATCATACCGAATCATGCTGGAAACATACCGAATCATACTGGAATCATACCCAAATCATGGAATCATACCGAATCATGCTGGAATCATACCTGGAATCTGGAATCATACCCGAATCATGGAATCATACTGAATCATACTGGAATCATACCTGGAATCTGGAATCATACCCAAATCATGGAATCATACCGAATCATGCTGGAAACATACCGAATCATACTGGAATCATACCTGGAATCTGGAATCATACCCAAATCATGGAATCATACCGAATCATGCTGGAAACATACCGAATCATACTGGAATCATACCTGGAATCTGGAATCATACCCAAATCATGGAATCATACCGAATCATGCTGGAATCATACCTGGAATCTGGAATCATACCCAAATCATGGAATCATACCGAATCATGGAATCATACTGAATCATACTGGAATCATACCTGGAATCTGGAATCATACCCAAATCATGGAATCATACCGAATCATGCTGGAATCATACCTGGAATCTGGAATCATACCCAAATCATGGAATCATACCGAATCATGGAATCCTACTGAATCATACCTGGAATCTGGAATCATACCCAAATCATGGAATCATACCGAATCATGGAATCATACTGAATCATACTGGAATCATACCTGGAATCTGGAATCATACCTGGAATCTGGAATCATATCGAATCATGGAATCATACCGAATCATGCTGGAATCATACCTGGAATCTGGAATCATACCCAAATCATGGAATCATATCGAATCATGGAATCATACCGAATCATACTGGAATCATACCGAATCATGGAATCATACCGAATCATACCGAATCATACTGGAATCATACCTGGAATCTGGAATCATATCCAAATCATGGAAACATACCGAATCATACTGGAATCATACCTGGAATCTGGAATCATACCCAAATCATGGAATCATACCGAATCATGCTGGAATCATACCTGGAATCTGGAATCATACCCAAATCATGGAATCATACCGAATCATGGAATCATACCTGGAATCTGGAATCATACCGAATCATGCTGGAATCATACCCAAATCATGGAATCATACCGAATCATTCTGGAATCATACCTGGAATCTGGAATCATACCGAATAAGCGCGTGGAATCACGGAATCACTTAATCAGTGCGAAATCATAGAATCAACGTGGAATCACGGAATCCAGATGGAATCACGAATATTTGGAATCAACAAGAATCAACTCTAAGATTCCTTGATTCCGTATCTTGTACACATTTTCCTTAAGTGACGGACCCCTCGAGTAACACCGTAAGAGCTGGTTTTTTAAATACACGGAATCTTACCAGATTAAATTATCCAAAAACCGCTTAAAAAATATTTTTATGCAAAATATTTCCGGAGTTTAATTTTTGTTTATAATTTTTACATTGCTTAAAATAATGTAACAAATATGTATTCCATTTTCACCAAAAAGTTTAATATGGCAACATATAGTATAAATAACAACATTAAAATAAAACCTATAATGGCTGTAATTATCGTATTTCGAAGGTTTTGAAGGAGTGTAAAATTACACCATCTCAACCACTATTTTTTTAGTCATTAAAATCTTGCCAATTGACCAAAATTATTGGAGGGTAGCTACCCCCTCTCAAATCCCCCCCCCAAAAAAACCCCTGACAAATGAAGTTAAATATTTAAAAACAATTACCAGGGTAAAATAGGTTTCAAACAATAGAAATTCTTAAAACGGTAATTCGAACAAGAGCAAAAAAACAATTATATTTTAAAATATTTTTACAAACAAGTGAAAATAATCTAGAATTTTTGTTTGCATTTTCATGCATAAATATTTGCCATTTTGGCGCGAAAAACCAACCGAATTGGCGTAGCCCAAGGCTGTGACCCTATTTACGAGAGAAATTAGTAAGCCCGTTCATCCGTAGAAGAAAGAAAAGAAAAAAAACTCCGGCTTTCTCACACGTTAGCTAAATAAAATAAAAAACCAGCCCAATATTTCGCGCCAAATTTTACCGCGCTTCGAAGAAAAAAAATTAAAGAAAAATTGCAAAAAAAAACATAATCGGATATTTAAAGCGTTTATCAAACAATTTGAAAGAAGTTTCCCTGTATAATTTATTTAATTTTATTTATCCTCTATGACTGCCCTATTAAGAGTTACAATTTTTTGCCTACAGCGTCGTATAAAAAAATTAATTACGCTATTTCTAATTTAATTCAATTTTATAATTTGTCATAGGAGATAATTTTACTTTACATTTTTTTAACAGGAACAAAAATCTGCCGTACTAGTATACCTCAAATTATAAAGTAAAAGTACTTTACGGAAAACCACGCAATTAGCGATTTTGGCGCCATCTACAGGACACTAAATGCTTCTGAATATTCAAAGGATAAATTCCATTTACGGTTTTGGATCTCAAATTTATGTTGCGTATTTTTGTTTCCAGTTACTTATCTATTAATGTAACACGTCAACTTTACGTCACACCACACTTAAGGTATTTAATTATACACTTATGATAATACATATACCACATACAGTTGTTAATTATTGGTGTTATTAAAATATTTAAAATGATATGCAACCTCGGTGAACATGCTCTGGTGGGAAGCACGTGATTTTGTTAGTAGTAAACTTTCTAAGTGGGATGAAAGGTGTTATTGGCACTTTCAAATAAAATCATCGTGTAATTACGTGGTACTACTTTATCTAGACCCTAAACCAGTTCTATAGGTAATACCAGAAATTTATAATACATATTTTAGGAGAGAAGTACCCAGATTCCATTGGGCGAGAATTTCCCACCAAATCGCGGGTGTACGATACATCGGTGGCTCCGGCCTCCAGTCTCCGGTGCCGGAGACCCGTGATATCTATGGAGACTGGAGGCCTCTAATCATGATGGAGACCTGGAGACTGGAGGCTCAACCTTCCTGTGGAAACTAGAGGACCGGAGACTGGGGTTCAAACATGTTGCCAACGATACATCGGCGGCTACGGCCTCCAGTTTCAGTCTCCGAGACCGGAGACCCGCGATTTTTATGGAGACTCTAGGCCTTTAGTCACGATGGAGACTGGAGACAAGAGGCCTCTAGCTGTGATGGAGACTGGAGACAAGAGGCCTCTAGCCGTGATGGAGACTGGAGACCTGAGGCCTCTAGCCGTGATGGAGACTGGAGACCAAAAGTGTTGCCAATCTATGAATTGTGTATACGGTATACCACATCAATGCGCAAAATTTACCGCGTTTATTACTTCACGGAAAGACTAATATGTCAAAATTACACTGCGCAGGGATATTTACCTATTAATAAACCATATTTACTCGATGAAATGGTATTAGAAAATCAATGTATGGCAGTCCTCTTCGCGTACTTTTTTTTTACGCTAAATTGTTTTCGCAAAATCAATGGGAGCCTGTGAAGGTACATGTTTCAAGTTTTCAAGCGAATAAGATTAGCAGGATTGGTAGATGAATACTTCTCTCATAAGAAATGTGTTATTTACTTCTGTTACTAATAAGTATTTTCGGCTCACTTAATGGGAACTGCGAGAGACTCAATTAATTGATTAATTCGTGTTTTAAAATGACAAATGGCCCGCTTAGAAGTTGAAAATCCTGCAGTTACGTGAGCTTCTCACATTTAACACTAGGTGGCTCTATGTTAACTGAAAAGTCTACTTCTTACAGACTTGGAAATAGCGGGAGTCCTGGGGCCAATGGCTCTTAAAAAAATCAGGGGGCCCTTAAAATAAATCATTCGAAAGGGGGTTGCGGGCCACCGGGGCCCCCAAAGTTTATTAAAAATAGTTATAAAAAACCTCAGGGAAACTCTGGAAAATATTTTACGCCATCTCAGAAACACTGTTTTCCTACCATAGTCGAGAGCGAAATCTAGAGTTAAAGTTAACGTTTTAAAGTTTGCTTTAAGTAACGTAACAAATTTCTATTCTCGTATTTTCCCTCCCTATTTTTAAAATGTTTCCCCCATTTCACCCCTCCCCCTAGACCAGTGGCCCTCAATAAAAATAAACTTAGAGGGGCCGGGAGACCATAGGGCCCCCGTTAAAAATATCACTATTTCCAAGTCTGACTTCTTACATTGCCTACGAGATGGCTCTTAGTTATCAGAAAAGCTTACTTCTCACATTGCCCACTAGGGGTCCCTACGTTAACTGAAAAGTAAATTTATCACATTGCCCACTAGATGGCTCCACGTTCACTGAAAAGTCTACTTTTCACATTGCCCAGTAGATGGCTCTAAATTCTCTGAAAAATCTACTTTTCACATTGCCCAGTAGATGGCTCTAAGTTCTCTGAAAAGTCTACTTCTGCCATTACCCAGTAGATGGCTCTAAGTTCTCTGAAAAGTCTACTTCTCACATTGTCCAGTAGATAGCTCTACGTTACCTGAAAAGTATAATTATAAAATGAGCCTGCGCAATTTTAGTTTCTTTTTAAAAGTAAACCTTGCAACCTTTCAACGAGGAACTATTTCTTCAATTTTAAGGATGCCGCAATAAAAACTAAATAAACGACACTTTTCAAAAGTGATCGGTAAAGGAAAAAAGGGTAATTATTAAGTGCGGTGGCGCCGGCTTTAGTCTATTGCCTGGAGGTGCAATAAAATGGATATATTAAACATTATAATGGGGATAAGAATTATACTGCGTGATTTAAATATGAATAACGTCACAAAAAGGGGGGGGGCGCTTCTCGAAGAAGTAAGTAACTAACAAATAATTCGTAAAACAAAAATAAAACCTCAAATAGGTCAGCTGACATTGACCGCGAAAAATACCCGAAGAACCTTGGGGTGGAGTCAATGAATCATTTTTATTCAAATTAGGACAGGTTTACTTCTCCTTTTTTTTTAATTACAAAAACCTTTTTCCTTTCTTTTCATTTTGAAAATACGTGTCAGAAAATGTCTCATCAAATTAAAATTTGTTTCGTTACAAGATTAGTTTAGAAAATAAATGTGTATGGCTTAGAGCGCCCCGCAATTACCCTAGCGGTTGAAATTGAGACCACGCCCCAGCTCTATTTTATTTTGATCAGAGATTGTAATGCCTACGCTTCAAGTTCAACGTACTAAATAATCTGTAGATACAACCGAAAAAAGAACCCACCCAATCGTATTTATTTTGCGCGCACCTGAAATTCGATCCCCGTGCCGTTTTGAAAGAGGCCTTATTTAGGAATTCGCCGCCAAATAGCTCAAGTTTTCAATTTCTAAAAATTATCTTGAAAACATTTCTGTTAGTGCAAGCTCAATTTTTTAGGGATCGAATCAGATATTAAATATTTGTTTTCTAATCACGTCGAATACAAAATCTAATATTTAAAACGTCGAATACCTAATCGAATATTTAAAACTTCTATCTAATCGAATATTTAAGACTTCTACCTAATCGAATATTTAAAACGTCAAATACCTAATCGACTATTTAAAACTTCGAATACCTAATCAAATATATATAACGTCAAATACCTAATCAAATATATATAACGTCAAATACCTAATCGAATATTCAAAACGTCAAATACCTAATCGAATATTTAAAACGTCAAATACCTAATCGAATATTTAAAACGTCAAATACCTAATCGAATATTTAAAACGTCGAATACCTAATCGAATATTTAAAACGTAGAATACCTAATCGAATATTTAAAACGTCAAATACCTAATCGAATATTTAAAACGTCGAATACCTAATCGAATATTTTAAACGTCAAATACATAATCTAATATTTAAAACGTAGAATATCTAATCGGATATTTAAAACGTCGAATAGTTTGGTCGGGTATCTTTGAATGAAAAAACTGGGCTAGTTAACAGATCGAATATCAAATAGTATTTCGAAAATCAAACAATTTGGCGTATTTATTTATACAGTTTTTGTTTTATTTTTAGTCTGGTGTTCTTGGAAATTTCAAGAGACCTAAGAGCTAAAGGAGCGCCACCACACGTACCATTCGGCTTTGAAACTCAACAATCAAGAAAAACCAACCGTTTATTCGACATGGTTTGCAAACCATCGGAAATATCAAATATTTTTACTGCCTTTTTCGAATATTCGACTATTTATCCGGGAAAATACGAATATTTGGTATTCGATCAAATTAATTTCTGTATCCAAATATCTTGGCAAACTCGATTAATTAAAGTAATTTAAAGGATAATTTAACATTACAACCCCGAATTTTCCAAGGGTGACAAGCACTTATTAGGGAAAAACTATCTACAGCTAAAAAATATCTTAAATTTCTCATGCCTCTAAAGAAGATTAGGCCCCCAGTGCACGTTTTTAACACATTTCTCCATGACCTTGAAATAAGAGTTACGCAAAAACCAGCAATGGGTAACGAAGCCACCAGCTTTCAAGGCCGCTGGCTGGATTTGGATGCTGATGAAAATTGTCTCGAGATAAATGTACGAAAAATAACTTTTCCTGTATGTCAATTTTTATTAACATTGTAATTACACTCGTATTATGAAGGAAAGTAGAAAAACATAAAAGTGGCGTTTTTGCCCCCCTCCAGCCCCTAATACTGGTTGTTACCTAAAAATAAACCATATCTTTGTGATAAGATTTAAATTACTTTTTTCAATTGTTTTTCTACTCTGATAAGAAGAATCAACACGTTCCTATCCACACTTATATCACAATGATGAAAACGCCGCCAATTTTCAAGCCAAGGCCCAATTGATCGATTTCCATCCACTTTTGGTTTAGCTTATTTCGCTGCTTTTTACCCTAACATGGCAAAATGAATAGCTTATTTTTAAAATGGGGAATTCTGTTATTTTAGCGTTTTTCTCGCTTTTGAGAAAAATATCTCAAAAGGCGACGTTTAAGGCTAAGATTTAAGTCTTGGGACTTGATTTAAACACAGCTTCAATAGTCCAATTTCATGGCAAATCGAAACAAATTCTAAAATTACGCCAAAATTTTTATGACGTATGCCATTTCTTTTAAGTACTTAAGTTCTCTCTCCCAATAGGGAAATATCACTCCGTAGCTTTGAGCATGGCCGCCATTGTGGGGGGAAATTTTTTATCAATAGGAAAAAGGACGGGTGACGTAGTGGCACGTCATACTGTAAACTCCCTATATGTAAACGCGTTTTTTCACGATTCGATGAAACGGCAAAATCACAAACGTCATATTTAAAACTTTTATTTTGAAAATGTAAATTACTTTTTCAATTTAGATAGATCCACGTAGCGGCTTACGCCTATATTAAAAGGTGGGTAAAAATGTCCACACACCCTGCGAAATTTGAATTTATATGAAAACGAATTTATTGTCTTGCGTAGTTTCGTGTTTTCAGTTTAAAATCGCCTGTATTTCAGACGACGTGTAACGAAATAACAGTTTCTTATTGGACTTTCATATAAATTCAAATTTTGCTGGGTGGGTCGTTATTTTTACCTACCTTTTAATAATAATATTAGTTCCATGGGAGTAAGGTAATATTAGTTCCATGTGAGTAAGGTAAATAAAAGCCTATGACGTCATTTTACCCCGATTCTGTGATTTAATAGTTCAGTCACTGTCCCCCACCTATAACATACCCCAGGGCACTTTTCAGGTCAAGGGTTAGTAAATGGAATAAACAAAATCCAGTGATTTTATCGCTTTTAAAAAAAAAAGCTTTACGCTTAGAATTTCCTGAATATTACAATATAAGTAGATAATAAAATGTGAATTGGGTGGGGAGACAAAACTAGCTTAAAATTTCCATGTTATTTTATGGAACCAGTTTCAGACAAGGACTACTAGTTCTAAAAAAATTAATATGAATATTTTATGAATAATAATTTATATAAAACAATATAACATTGCATTAACAATGTACACATTTTAATTAAAATAAAGTGTTTACAAAGTATCAACAACTTGCATTACATGTACATTAATTTCTAAAATATAAAAGCAGTGTTAAAACTGACTAGTACGTTCTTATTAAACACTGCCACTTAACAATATGTCTTTCATTTAATAGCAAGATATTCCTCGAATTAAAAGCAGTGTTAAAACTGACTAGTACGTTTTTATAAAACACTGCAACTTAATGTGTCGTTCATTTAATTGCAAGATATTTCACAAATTTAAGGCCTTTATTACGGATAAGGCAATATAATCCATCACAGACCAGTGATTCAGGGTAGGGTTGCCGACTAGGCAATAAACTTTGCCTATGTTCCCAAAAAGTGCTAAAGCAGCCCTACCAATATTATATAAAACTCTCAAAAGAAACGTTTTTGTACACGTGATATATAATTATTTATATATATAACAAGTTGTCTAGCATTGTGATATTTTATGTCCTGAGATTTAAAGTAATTAAAAGAATACAAATAGCAGCGCATTTACCACTAAATACAAAGAACAAAGTGGAAAACACCACTTTTCTCTGAGAATAATAAAAAAGAATACTGAAAAAGTAATGATTGATTACAAATTAGTTGCCACAGAGGGAAAAAATTGTAAGTTTGATTCCTCCTAGATAATTTAGCTTTAATTATAATTTTACGAATGAAATATACGAAAAATAGAGGCAATTTGCTTGCGGCAAATTGGGCACGCGTCTTGCCTTTTTAACAGCAGTCTGCCGCAAGCTGTGCATGTGCAAAGGTGGTGGCAAGGATGCAACACGCAATTTCTCTCTTCATCCATACAAACTACGCAATCTTTATCACCAACGCCAGCATTTCCTCCAAATGCTGAGTCTAAATTAATAAATTTTGTAAATTAAATTTTACTTAAAAAATATTAAATATATAAAAATTTACATCACAAATTTAAAATACTCGATCTCTCGACCAATTTTGAGCGCTCGCACATCACTACTTTTTACGACTTTTTAATGTGTTATTAACTTGAATATAGAAATAATAAGTTTACCGTATGTGGTGTTTAATGCTGAAGAAATCGCAACTTTATTTGCCAGATCAGGCACTCCAAAATTAGGTCGTCCTCTAATTAATTTACTTTGACGTACTTGCTGCATATGAGCTAAAATAAAAAATTTAAATTATCAATATCAACTTGGTTATCTATAATTAAAGTTATAAACCATACCTAGTCGCCTAGCTTCTCTTTGTTCTTCCGAAAGAACCAAGGGCTCGGAACCAGAACGGAAAAAGGCAGTTTTACCCATTCTTTCTAACAAATCTAACACTATTAAGTAGGAAAATATTGTATTAACCACAGATAAATTTTAACCTAGTTATCATAAAGTACCTTTCTTAAGAGTTTGTACTGAGGTAGATTCGCACGGTACAACTTCAACTTCGGGAATACAATAAACAGGATATAAGAAACGAATACCCAAACATCTCTAGAATAGATAAAGATAATTAATTTTCGGAAAACATACACTTATAAATTATAAGTAAACAATACCTCTTTATGGGCAGCTCTATCGATAATATCATCAACCCCCAAAACCATCGCACATGTACCAATCACAGTGTCTTTTTTACAACAATGAGAGATTCCTTAAAAAACATACATTTTAGTATTTTAC
This sequence comes from Leiobunum rupestre, assembly GCF_980474605.1. Lineage (NCBI taxonomy): Eukaryota > Metazoa > Arthropoda > Arachnida > Opiliones > Sclerosomatidae > Leiobunum > Leiobunum rupestre. Next base: position 43,982,951 of record NC_143386.1, on the reverse strand, counting down.
AATTAGCTTAACAGAATGGTATTGAAAACTGACTTTCAAAAATATCTTGTTTAGCTGCCAAATCTTCAGCAATAACTTCAAAAATGAACTCGGCACCTTTAACTGCATCTTCAAGACGACTTAAACTAAATACTTCTCCCTAATAGTGGTAAAAAACCTACTTTTATTAAAAATGAAACTAAAAATACACATTTCACACTGATTTTACCACAAATTCAGACTGGACCAATAAACCATCCTCTCTCAGCATTTTTCTGTCTTCTTTTAGTCGTGGTCGCAGTCTATCAAGAGCATCCATACTTTGGTCAAATACACGTACTTCGTGTCCATAATAGGCTAGTTCACCTGTAAAATGTGTGGTTTTCTTTTTAATTCACATTATTTTCATTATATAATTAAATGTTACCTGCTACTTTAGAGCCTAAAGTTCCACATCCAATAACTGCAACTTTCACCATTTTACCGTAATTTGGTTACTTGATCAACAGACTTACGACCATAATCATACAAATTTTCAAGAGAAGAAAAAAATTAAATTACAGGATTTAATTTATACCAATAATTACTCATAATTGAGTCAGAATAACGAGTTGTCTTAATCAGCGTCAAACCGTGTCGCTAAACAAAGATGACTCATATTTTACTCACTACCCCTGATGAAAGGTCAAAGGGTTTTGATCATAGAGATAGAAAAGAAATAGAGGCACTATTGTATCTGGCGAAGTTGACCGCGAGTGCCGACCCCCTTTTCGACAATGTAGGAAGCCATGAGATGGACAGATTACGTGGCGCCATCGCTGCGCGGTGAAATGAAATACATTATGCCTTTTGGAAAATCAACTGTCATTTGATGTAAACAAAGGAAGGATAGATGGCGTTGCAAATTCTGCCCATCTCCGCTTTCATACATGCGTGGGGGGGGGATGAATTTTCCCGGTCAAAAACAAGGGTGCCTTAACGCGGTAATCTTCCCTCTATTTCTTTTCTATCTCTATGGTTTTGATTAAAAGTTGAAAACTTGGCGACATCTAGCAGCCAAAATTTATATTAAAAGTGGTGACATCTAGCAGAAAAGTATTAATTATGTAATACCAGGGGCAGCATTGCCAGTTCCTGAAACTCAAATTATCGTACCACAGCTAAAAAATTATCGATCTCAGAAAAAATTATCGTATGCCTGAAAACTGGCGGTAGATTTAAATTGGGTAAAATAGTGACGTTAAACTTGTGAAATCAAAATTTTTAATAACACCGAGCGATTGAAATCTTATGTTTAAAAATCGCAGTTTCAACTGGTTTTCAGCCAATTAAAAAAGTATCGTACATTATCGTACGCGTGAGCTTAATTATCGAAAAATGCGTACTATATAGAGTAGTAGCACTCCGTAGCTTTGGCCATGGCCGCCATTTTGGTCGCAAATTATTTATCTATAGGAGAGAGCATGGGTGACGTACTAGGACGTCACAGTGCCATTACTCTATAGTACCAGCATATGTAACATAATAATGAGTAATTATGTTACAAATGGTACCAGAGAGTGTATAGTATATTATACACTCTCTGATTGTAACCAGAGAGAGTATAGTACAAGGTTGGTAAAAATACTGCGTATAATAGAGTATAGTATATTATACACTCTCTGATAGTACGCCATTTAAAATATCGTACGTCCCAAAAATTATCTCGAAATTATCTACATGTACGATAATTATCGTACGTCTGGCAACGCTGATCCAGGGGTAACATTGACGATTTTGTTTTCTTTTGTGTACAAAACTGCAAATCCATTCCGAAAACAATTATGGCACAGTAAAAACCAAATCACTAACCGGTAAATTTAAATAAACAAATAAAATGCTGAAAGTTTTTTCCAGTCGTGTGTTACATTGTAGTAGGAACCGTTTCTATAATGCTAATGTAATTGTATCAGAATTTAAAAACAAGCATATTGTTGCATACAGTAGCGACAGTAATGATAAGTACAAGAATATTGGGTCGCCCGAAGCTCAAGTTGATAGATTTCGATCACAAGACGGGGTATTCAATCCAGCAAGGGGTCGTGAAGTTTTCCAAAATCCAGTGGAGAATGCTTCATCTAAAGACCAGAATTCAGAATATCGCTACGCTGATCAACCAGAAGCAAACGAAGATGACAAAGAGCACATTTCTGCATATATGAGTCAAAACATCAGCTTAAGCGCTGTTATGCAAACCAACGTTCCAGAACCATTCACAACTACAGGTGAAGCTCCTGTGCATTTGAATATGCCAGGTGGATCTCAATCCCAGGGTCAAAAGTATCTTTCCGAATGGAGACAGCTAACTCACCAAGGATCGTATACCTATAATAATCCGAACTCATCAGATACTAAGAAATCTTGTACGTACTTGCATATTCAATGTACCACAATATCTTTGTCTTAACCCTACAAAAAGTTTTTGATTTATTAATAAACAAATTGTAGGTGATCAAAAAAGGTTTTGTCACAGCCAATCAGCTCCATCCAAGGAAGAAGATAAAGCAAATGTAGCGCAGCTCACAATGAGACAAAAATTAAAACAAGCAGTTCGTGATTATGGCTCAACCGTTATAGTATTTCACGTTGCAATATCCTTAACTTCCTTGGGTGTCTGCTATTTGGCTATTTCAAGGTGATCCATAAAATTTGAGAAGGAAATATAAAAATTTAAATTAATATATCTTTTTGCTATAATTTCAGCGGATTAGATTTGCCTGCTTTATTATCCAATATCGGCATATCTGAATCTCTTACAAAGAACCAAGTTGCGGTTGGTGGGAGTACCTTTGTTATTGCTTATGCGGTTCATAAAGTTTTTGCACCTGTTAGAATATTTATAACACTTTCAACTACACCATTTATTGTACGGTATTTACGAGGAAAAGGAATTTTAAAGCCACCCAAAATTAAATCGCAATAATATTTCTATTTTTCTATACTTCATATTATACAAATAATAAAAATGTAGTTGTTTAGGACCTTTAAATGTATAGAAATTTATAATTAAAGATTTTTTTAGGGGAAAATTTTCATATTTAATGAAAAATCTAAATTTTACACATACATTTTAAATAGCAAAAAAAAATCAATTTACTACAAAATATAGTTTGTTAAAATATAAAATGAACTAATTATAAACAATTTGAAGCTTTTTTTTACTTAATTCTCACTGATGTATTTAATTGCCATGCTGTAAAGGTTTTATTAAACATTTAAATATTACGCAGTGCGAGAATATAACGGTTTTGTATTTCATATTTTTTTTTGGATTCTCAAAAATCTTAATTTTGTTTAAAAAAGTCCTATATATATAGATTTTCATACATCCGCTGCAATATTATAGTTTTATTTTTCTTTTCAAAGTGTCTCTTACGCTTTTAACAAATGCCCTATAGATGCATTCTTAAATTGCGGACTCTTTTTAAATATTACGGGAAAAAGAAAAACTGGCATTACAAGTCCACGAGTTGTAAATAATCGCCGTTATGCTGGCCCGTCAACTTGACTCACTTTCATAGTGAAATAATAAAGAGCTCGGATAAAAAATACGAGGACAGCGATAAACAAACCTAAATTAAAATTATTCAATTAACTCTTTATTTAATAATTTGTAAAGGTTTTTTATATTTACCGATATAGACGACGTACATTCCTTTGTTAGTTATGGATAGTGTTCCAACCTATGCCAAAATATAACTTAAATTAATTTGAAATTGTAATTTAATTCTTGTATACTTGCCGTTACTCCTATGGCAATTATAAGGAACACGACAGATATCACAAAAAATATCAAGCCACGGCTACGAGCAAAGTCAGATCCAACTGTGGATCTAATTAAATTTAAATTTTTTTTAAATATTTTACGTTATTTTGATAAGTACAGTTGATATTTACATTTTCCTACAATGAGGGCACCTTGCCAAAGCATTGGTCAATGTATTAAACTGAAATTAAAAGTTTGCATAAATAAATTTATTATCAGAAGAGAGGGGGGGAAAACTTGAACCAACCAAGAAAGTTGATCGACAATGCCCGCAAGTGACATGACACATTCCAGGAATGTTAGCACCAACTGGAGGTGTAACGGGGCTTGGAGCCAAGTTAATTACTCTTTTACTGGAATTACGTAGAAACTATTATTGAGGGAGAAATGCAATGTAATTAAATGACTTTTTACCAGTTAGGTCGAGGGCAAGCGATCCTTTGAGAAGTTGCTTTGCAAATTAATAAGCAATGACAAGGACATCGAACGTACTTTTTGCCCGGAGGAGCACTTTTGATAGGCTAAAAATAAACTTTAATTTCAAATATGTTGTCTTTAATACATCAAAATAAAAAGATTTTAAATCTTACAGTGGCTTCACCACAAGAATTGCATTTAACCACATGTTGGTCTCTTTTGTTACTTATATCAATCATGGTATTACATACTCGACAGTTGACCATGGGCATGCCTAGTTATCAAGAGATTTCACCAAAATTTACATTTTTGGAATATAAATCAGAACTGAGGTTGAATTTAATAACATTTACCATCACTGGGTGAAGGACTATAAGGAGGGGGAAGTTCATCTGGTCCAATTGGTGGTACTGTGACATAAGTACTATTTGCATCTGTACTAGCAATTGGTGGAGCTTAAACATGATAAACAAAATCATTGTTATTTATATTTGTGGGTAACATGTGTTTAGGATAACTGCCCAGGGAGCGTGAATTTGTTGGTGACTTCGGTTAATAGTGTTATATGTTTATAAATACGTTGAAAACAAAGCTCAAACCAATTGTTGAGTTGGAAGAAATTTTATATAATCTGGTTTACCATAGTTCACAAATTTAAAAACCAAATTGAAATTTTAAGAAATAAAATTAAGTTAAGGCTTATTAATGACAATTAAGTATTTGGTTTTTACCTGTGTCACTCTAATTTAGTGAAGGTCAAACTAGAGGCTTAATGGTTTTAGAAATAAAAAACCAACTTTGGTACACAAAATAACCCCCTCCCACAAAAAAAGCCAAGTCCCAAATTGTCAGAATGTGGATTTGCTAAAAATATAATACCAGAAGGAGATATTTGTCCATAAGAAGTCCCACTTGATCCTTGAAGCAAAGGAGCGCGTTCCTCGTCTTTACTAGGCATGGTCACAAACGAACTTAAAAGTTAAAATATAAAAAGAAATACAACTTTTCCTTAGCTTCCAACATGGGGTCACAAAATCATATGACGCATAGCCTTTTAACATAGCACAGAAGAACAATCAATGTAAATACGTAGCGCCATCAGTTGTTGACCGCAAATAAGTTATCAAGGTTTTTCCCCTTTTTTTATCGTTTATCTGTCTACTAGCACCCACGAAAGCCGTTGCTTATTCACAGAAGTAATCGTAAAAGACAAATATTTAGAAGGTGATTCTACAAAATCGACTGGTACAAAATAAACTAAGGCTAGTAACAACCTCCTATGTGCAAAGGTCAAGTGGTTCCCTTTAAACTTTAAAAGGTCAGCGTGTTGTAGAAGCGGCTTATGAATGTTCTAAGTTTGACTGTCCATCTACGCGTAAAACATGAGTTTACTAAGAAACTTAATTTCAAAATATTATAATTTGCGTAATTTTTCGGAAGTAAATAACCTGATCTACCAAAAATTGTTTAGGAAGTCTTATTTAATGGATAATTCTTTAAAATACATTACAATAAATAAGAGTATAGCAACTTCTAGTGTAAATGACGTAAAAATCTACACCAAAACTGGTGATAAAGGGACATCAGCCACTTTTGCGGGTGACAGAAGACCCAAAACTGATATTATATTTGAAGCTTTAGGCGCTACAGATGAATTAACCAGCGCTATTGGTGTTGCTCGTCAATACTTAGGTGATGAAAAATTACAATTACTAAATGATCAGCTATTTAAAATTCAATGTATCCTGCAAGATTTGTCATCAAATGTAGCAACTCCAAAAAAATTTGCCCGCCCTGCTCACTTACGCCAAACCTATTTCGATGAAAACCATGTCATACAGATAGAAAAGTGGATCGACGAACATACAGATAAACTACCAGAACTTAAAAATTTTATAATACCATCAGGAGGAAAAGCCAGCGCGCATTTGCATCTAGCAAGAGCTATATGCCGCAGAGCAGAAAGAAGAGTTGTGCCATTAGTAATAGCCATAGAAGTCGACGATAAAGCCCTTCGTTTCCTCAACAGACTCAGTGATTATTTGTTTACAATTGCGAGGGTTGCGTCCATGCAAGAAAGTATAAATGAGGATATATATATTAAACCTGAATGATACTGTTTATAACAATCTTTATTAACAACAGTCAATAAACTATACAATGATCCAACGTTTTTGTTTCTTCCGTAAATTGAAATGTACGAAAATAAGCCTATAGTAACACTAGGCTTAGTTAGGTCAAGGAATGACATCCCTGCCTTTATAGTTATAGAAATAATTTAAACTGGTTCTAGGCACTGCATTATTGCCCGTAATGTAAATTAAAACTTAAGTAAACTTTCATAAATAATAATTAATTATTCCAAATCATATTTGTGGCTATAATCTACCACCTCATTATTTTCACTTTAAAAATTTACTCATGATTTTTGATTTTAAGCAGTAAAAGTGCATTAGTTTCGGTATAGGGGGCAGTGTGAAAATATAGCCATGTGGTAGAAAATAGCCAAGCAGCACCCCAAAGTAACTTGTATATTACTCTTTTCTTTTTGGTATATTTACCAATATTTTACCATAAAATGGCTCACAAAGCTACAAATTTAAAATTTCTTGTACGCATATTTTAAGATTAAAAATTTTGTTCCTTCATCAAGACGGTGGTATTTTTTTTGGTCACACATTGGAGAAGACACGAACTTGACTCATTATTACAACATGTAACGGCAAATCTTTCCAATACATAAATCACACTTACGGAATCAATCAACAACTGCTACCCTTATAATTGGGGTATCCGCTTTTAACATTTAACTATAGTCTTTTACAAACTTCTCATGGAATTCTTTGAATCGATTAAGCATGGATTTCAGTTTGTCAGGTTGCGGTAAAATCGTTGTCCTAAATATTATAGGGAAGATTTTAATTAAGTCTATAATTAATTATTTTCTATAAACGTGTCAGTTAGTAGAAATAATTACCGACATACATCTATTATATTATTCCATAAGTTTGTCACTTTAGGGAATATTTTACTGAGAGCTAGTAACGAAATAACGTCATCACCAGAAGAAAATCTCCTCCTAGCGAGGCGCTGTCAAAGGCTAAGTGTGATGTGTTAGCAAGTGGACGCAAATAGGCAACGAAGCCCGTAATGCAGTCTGTTTTGTGAATAGCTCTCAGTAAAACTTTTCCATGTGAAAAATAGGAAATATAACACTTATGTTACCAATTGTAATTTATTATAAAATAATAATAATAATAATAATCAGCTAGGCTAATACTCAAGGCATCAACTTAGGCCTAAGTTAACAAGCGACTTTTAAAACCATTAATTCAGGTGGCCGGGTTACCTTGGAGGAGAGAAGGGGTTACAATGCATAGGAGGGTGGTGGCATCCATTTAGGCCATAAAAATTAAACATGCACCTTTGCGGGCTCTAGGTACCATCCAATGGCCGCTAATTTCCCACCTCATCAAGGTCAATCATTTAAGGATAACCCATTTAAAATGTAAAAATTACAAAAGTTAGGAATTTTTAGTATTTTTTAAACCATATTTTCCTGATGAAATAATTTAAGAAATTATCTATAACAATGAATTTCCAAAGCAAATTTTTTTTTCAAAATGTATTATTAAAAATTAACAGGAGTTTGAGATGGTACGTGTTTCAAGTATATAGCATTATTACTATAGCTATTTGGAAACTTCTATCATTATATGTATAATAACTATTAATAAGGCTTCTGCCAATAGTTATAGATTGATGCAGAATTGATTGTAACCAATAAGAAAATACACTAATTATAATGCACCAGTCCTAAATCCCATTTACGTGCTCATTTTTAACAATAAGGTAAAGAGTAGTGGTGTGCGAGTACTCGAAAATTGCGAGTACTCGTTATCGAGTCCGAGTCCGAGTACTCGGACTCGGACTCGGAATACGTAATTTTATTACTCGCACGGGTACCCGATTCCCACGAAAAGGGTACATAATTACTCGAAGCGGACTCGAGTAAATAGATAATTTGAAAATTACCCGGCGAGTCTAATATTACTCGGCGAGTCCATTATTACTCGGCGAGTCCATTATTATTGGGCAAGTCCATTATTTCTCGGCGATTACTTAAACAGCGACAAATAAATTTCAGACGAATTAGCCACGATAACTTGGACTCGAATTGAACTCGATAAAAATTAGGACTCGAATTGGACTCGTTAAAAACATTCCGGACTCGTATTGGACTCGAAAGCTTTAAGCCTAATTCTTTAGGACTCGAGGACTCGATCAAGTCCTTAATATTTGGACTCGAGGACTCGCGAGTCCAAGTTTCTAAGACTCGAGACTCGACTCGAATTTCAAAAAACAGGACTCGCACACCCTTAGTAAAGAGTATGTATTACACCCAAAATATTATATTATTTTAGAAACGTTTCTCATTAAGAATTTAACATGTAAATACAGACCTGACACACTTATAGTAAAAGTTTTATTACCTGAAATGATACGTTCCTGGAATTTGGCCAAACCCACTACCAGGTACCACGCAAATACCAGTACTTTCTAACAATTGCATTGCGTAGAAAAAGTCTGGCGCTTGCCCGAGGGTCTAAATAAAAGTAATAAGTTTAAGATACAGTATATTACCCTCAATAACAAAACTAATTTACTTTAGCTTTGGCGATTGCTTTTTCTGGAAGCGAAATTTTTGGAAAGGCGTACATAGCACCCGCAACTTTGTTGCACTTAAAACCAGGCATACTGTTAAACGTTTCTGCAATCATCCCCGCTCTAAGTTTTAAGGAATCCAGTACAGCTTTCTTTTCCTTCAAAATTTAAAGAAGTTAAACAATGAGCTTTCAATGAAACGAACACTCAAGATTTCTTACTTTTGCGAATAGCTCATAGGAAGGTTCGCCAGGTTGAGGAGGGTTCACAACACAGTCCATCACAACCTTCAATCACAAATAGCTTTTATTAAGTAAAAAATACTATCGAAGTCAGTATTTAAATCCAAATATACCTGTCCTAAGACACTGGAGCATAATTTAGCAGATATGGATTTGAGTATCATTTGAAGCACAGCACTGTCAACGTTTATAAGCTCGCAATAGCCTCCACGTAGCCCACATCTTTAAAGAAATTTAGGAAAATGCATAATTAACTAAAGAACCAACCTCAAAAATTTGAGATCGTACACAAGATTTGATTTCTAATGAGAAATTATGCTATAACCTCAATTTTCTTTTGAGAAAAAACTTATGGTGTCGGCCAAGGGCCTTAGACACCAATGTAAACTCAATTTAACATTTCTAATCCTTTCTTAGAATATTAATGCTTCATTGGAACAAATGTTAACAAAGGAAAAAATGTTTTATAAATCTTTGTAAAACCCATCTCAAAAATTGGCCACCCTGATTCCGTCAAAAGGGATACAAAACTGGGAATTCCCTGTACGATCTTTAAAAAAAAAAAAAAACATACTCTCCCATGTATCCTTTGGAAGAGGACATAAAGGAAGCCAACTCCATTTGCGAATAAGGGGGTCCCATTTCAGTCATGACCTTTTTAAACGAATGGAATGAGCACCCTTCAGCATAAACATTGTCTTGATAGACTTCATCAGCCAAAATAAATAATTTCTCCTCATGCGCAAATTTTATAATTTCGGTAATATTTTCTTTAGTTAACACGGAACCTTTTCAAAGATACGTGTTAAATTAGCAGTGCGAGGTTTAAAATTTCACAGATCAGTTTCAATAATGGCATTACCAGTTGGATTTCCTGGATTAATAATAACTATAGCTCTAGGCATCATCGTTTGACGAGCTTCAACAATGGAACGCTTCAATTCTTTAATATCAAGGGCCCATTCTTTGTCTTCGTCCAAGTAGTAGTTTATCTAAAATTGATTATTGTACAGTTAAATTCCTTCCAGTGAACAAGATTTAATCCTCAGAAAAGTTATTAACCTGTTTGATTCCATATTCAGCGAGAGTAGCCGAATATAACGGATATTGTGGAATGGGAATCATAACACCAGGAGGTTTACCATTCGCAGTGTAATTGAATACATTTAGGATTGACTTAATAGAGTAGAAAATCATGAATTTTTGAACTGTCAAAGATGGCTATGGTATTAATGTACTTTAATTCCTTCAGTCGCTCCGGTGGAAAGAAGAACATTTTTATAGTCAGCGGCAACACCATCACGTTTTTCAATGTATTGCGCTGCATGCTTGCGAATAATTTCAATACCAGCACTGTCAGTGTATGAACCTACGAGTTAAAACAGTAAAAGTATTATTAAAAATTTCCCATTTAATTTGCATAAAAGGGGTAACTTGCCAACGCTATGTCCTCCACATCCATCCAAAATGGCTTTAGCCCTCTCTTTAGCATCACTTGGAAATTTATTATCATTTAGAAGTTCTGGGTAAGCACACAGTGTCAGAACCTTCCATTTAAAAAAGCAGGTTTTTTACGAAATCATAATTTGAATTGCTAATAAGTAAACCTGTACCTGTCTTATAAAGGTTAGTGGTTTTTGTCCCATAGCCTGACAATCTCCAATATTGGCTTTTAGAACCTCTGTGAATGGCTTTTTTACTCCCTTTATTAAAATAAATATTTTAAATCTTTGTGTTCTTTAAGTAAATGGACATCAAAATATAAACATTGCTATATTTTGGCCTAAAAAAAATTAAAATTTTTTCCCTTAACCCTCATAATGCGCCTTTTAGAAAGCAATTTTTGTACTTTCTAAAAATAATTATAGCTGTTAAGTAAAATGTTAAAAAAGCCTACTGTCGATCACAGTAGACACATGACAATCAATGCAAATGTAACATTCTAAAAATAAATGTAATATTACAGCAGGAAATAATTTTTTTTTTATAAATTTCCGGTGAAAGCTATTATTTTCTTATTTAAATTTTCAACCAAAGTTTTAGAAATTATAATATATCAGTGGGGGAAAAATAAGGACTATCCTATACATTATGTCAACACTTCATACACCTACTAAAAAAAAGATTATTTTTTTATGAGAGTATCAAGTCATATCAATATCCGCAATATAATTATTTTATATTTGTACAGCAATTTTCTTCTGCGCTAATAAATTGTAATCAGAGCAAAAGCTAGATGCCCAATGAAACTTTGATAAGATGGAATTTTGCCTGCCCACATCATTAAGAAATATAGGTTAAGGAGTTGCAGCCTAAAAAACTATTGATTGTAGGCTCCAGACAGGTCTACATTAAAATAACACTCCTGATATAAGCAAATGATATTACTAGGCACACACCCGTGACACCCATGCATACATTACTTTATTTCTAAGAATTTATATATCTCACACAATTGTGCAATCATAATGAATATCACTGGCATGATGTAAATTAAACTTTTTTTGCATAAGACACAACTCAACTCATACACCATAACATAACTAAGAATTAATATATTATAAGAAGAAATATATTACCCTTTGAAGTTCTTTCTCCAGTTCAACAGCCCTGATTACCAATGGACCCCTTACAGCATATTCCATCTGTTTAATATTGGGATTCATATTCTCCAGTGTAACAGTTTTGCCTGCCATTGTGGTTGCAGGTGCGTTTCTCCTCAAAGTGGTGGAGTGAAAACTTTTGATTACAGTTAAATTGGTGCCTTTTACCGGCTGAATTAATTGCACCGCGGAGCTGATATTTTTGTATCTCCTACTCTTACAACTCACTCCCTCACCGAGAGATTTAAACAGAGACCTCGCAAGGATACGATTATGAGCCGACGAGGATAAGCAATTTACCGACGACGGAAGCATGGTGAATACTTGGACTTTACCACTGATAAGAATGGGGGTGTATTGACGCGATAATTCACGAGTACTTAAGTTGTTAAGGCTTAGCTACAATACTTTCTTGATCTTGGAAGAATTTTGGAAAAATCCCTTAGAGGGCAAAGATGAAGTGATAACTTAAGCAATAAAGTTTATTGCGGACGGAAATTTACGACGCGAAATAGAAAAAACACGAGTTTTTGAGCAAAAAGACTTAACTGCATAGGATATTTCTTTCAACTATTTAAAGATAAAGCTTGGACCTAGGAAGACGACTTAAATTTGCAAAACTTTTAAAATGAGAAACACTTTAATTGCGCGACGCTAAGGGGCTTGAGTTGTGGGACAAGGTGTCCTACAAGCGGGACAACGACTGCACTGCTCCTGCGACAAACCTCAACTAGCATACTACTGCAGCGAAATTTTTAATTTCGTGTTAGATACTTTGGCGCCAGACCCGCCAGCGTGGGGTCCCAGTGTCAATAGGCCAAGGTCATAAGCTCGACAAGAATAGTTACAGTTTAGAAAAAGCCAAGGCCTAACAAATGTCAACTTTTCTATCGAACTTTAACCATTTTCATTAAATATTGAAGCAAATAATGTTAAAATCTTCGGTGCAAGCTGCTAAAGTTTCCAAAGTTGTCGTTTGTGGCTATCAAGGATGTGGGAAAACTGCTATTTTGGAACAATTCATCTATGGAAGCCATGCAGTGGGAACTGTAAGATATAATAATATTTTAATTAATGATAAATTTAATCATAATTTAATTTTTACCAGGATATGCATTCTACTATTGAAGATATTTATTTAGCACATGTAGATACGGACAGAGGTAGCAAGGAGAAAGTTATATTTTACGATACCTCTGGATTGGTAAATTATTACTAAATTAGGAATTGTATTTGATGATTAAATTTGTATGAATTCAAAAAATATTTCATAGGATTTGAAGAATTTTGAAGTCTCAAGAGCGCACATAGCTCACGCAGATGTAATTAGTTAAAAGAGATATTAAATAACAGAAAAAGTGAAATATTTACAATTTTTATTTTTATAGGGTGCTGTTTTAGTTTTTAGCGTAAATAATATAGACTCTTTTAGACTGATGGATCTTATGAAAAAGGATTTAGAAAAACATAAAGAAAAGAAAGAGGTGATGCAGCATTTTATAGTTTAAATTGTTTAATCATTATTAACGGGGCTTTATTGTTATAAAAAGATTGCTATAGTTGCTCTTGCTAACAAAGCAGATTTAGTCCAAGAGCGTCAAGTAGATACTGTCTCAGCACAATCATGGGCACATCGAGAGAAAAGTAAATTACTTTATAAACTATGACTATCGAGCAAACTGTAAATATCATAATTTAAACATTTTCAGTTAAACTCTACGAAGTTAGTGTAGCAGACCCAAGATCTTTGATTGAACCTTTTATATATTTAACCTCGAAAATGAATCCTCCGCCCAGTAATGCTACTATCATATGCTTTCATAATATTTAAGAAATAAATTAAGAAGTATTATAAATTAAAATGATGGTTTTATTTTATAGGCAAATCAACATTTGCGCCATTGGTGAGAAAGGGCAAAGGAATTCCTTTGGAACTTTAGAAAGGAATTTTTTTTACAGTTTTTATATTTACCAAATGTTCGGGAAATTTTTAAATTATGTATTTATAAAAGGTTTATTTTTAAATCGAGAAATTAAAATTCTTTGAAGAAATGTTTCTTTCTTTATCACCTAGATGGCGACAGCTGCCTATGTAGCTTCATCCAAAGAGATTCTGCTTTAAGGCCTTAAGCCGTCAAAATAAAATAGCCTCATGTTCGCGATTATTAGTAATCAAATTAAACATTTAATATTTGTTAGTAAATTATGAATACAAGATTCATAAAAAACATATTCTTAGTCATTAAACCAGTTATGCAACAAAGTCAGAGAAAATTTACAGTTGCTGTAGAAGGGAATATTGGTTCAGGAAAAACGACCCTCTTAAATTACTTTTCAAAATTTCCAAATACTGTGGTGTGTAAATTTTAAAATTTTAAATATTCACATAAATAAAATTCTATAATCTTAGACAATTGAGGAACCAGTGCAAAAATGGAGAAATTTAAAAGACCATAATTTATTGGTAAATTAGTTTGAATACTTATAAGTGTTTTATATATTGAGAAATCATCTTTAAATTGTTGTAATTAGGGTCTGATGTATCAAGATCCTTCTAGATGGGGTTTGACATTTCAAACATATGTGCAACTGACAATGTTACAACAACACACTTCCAAAGACAAAGGCCATGTTAAATTGATGGAAAGATCAATTTACAGTGCCAAATATTGTTTTGTAGAAAATTTATACCAAAGGTATAGACAAAATATAAAATAATTACCTATTGATTAATATATAATACTCAATATTAGTGGAAAATTGCCGGAGGTTGAATACGTAGTCCTGGGGGAATGGTTTGACTGGATAGTTCAAAATGAAAAAGTCAATTTAGATTTAATAGGTATTAAATATTTAAAATTTTGAGGTAAAAATTATTTAAATTATTTTATTATTTATTATTATTATTTATAAGTTTATCTAAGAACAGATCCTAAAGTAGTTTATAAACGAATTTTGGAGAGAAAGAGACCAGAAGAAATGAGTATACCTATGGTGAAATTGCATAAGAATTATAATTAAGTATAATTACTAAAATGTTTCAATAAAATAGGACTACATCGAGAAACTACACGAATTGCATGAAAACTGGCTAATTCACAAGAAATGTTTTGCTGTTCCAGGTCCAATTTTGGTAATTTTAAACCTTCCTACCGTCCCGTTATAGTAATACGCATGAGCAGAGTACTTTTGGTTTTCGTACAAATGGCGGCAAATTCAAAATGGATTTATATTTCCCCAGGTTTTAAACGCGAATTCAAATCTTGACCACATGAACAAGGCTTACCAAGAAAACTGTGAGAAAATTCTGTGTATGAATAACTAAAAAATATGTTAAAGTAAACTATTTTTATACTGGAAATAAAATATAATTTTTTTATATTCCTATTATTGTTTTTCATAAAACAATTAACGTTTAAAAAACGGTAAATTAAGTCAAAGATAATATAAACCTCGTGGCCTAGATTGAAAAAACTGCCTGGGGCTCGTCAAAATTCTAAGAATTCTTCCTTTGATAGTGAGAATTTTCACTTCTCAAATTTTTGACGGTCCTTCTCACAGGAGGTGACGTAATCTCTTCTCACGAGTTCTCTTAGCATTCTCACTTGGTCAAAAAGGGGTTGATATTATAATATAAATAAAAAATTAACTATGGCAGCTAATATTCTAATCAGTTTACTTGATGCTGAAGAAAATAAACATTAGGATATTTTTGTGGACGAAAATGAATTTCAGAGAAAATAGAATGATTAGTTAATTTCCGATGAAACATTTCCTTTTAAATTATAAATAAAATATTTTCTTCCTTCATATATTGTCGTGAAATCGTGTAAAACAGTAAAAATAATATTTATTGTCAAAGGCTTAGTTTACAACGTTCTTGGCATTATCGTAAGCCGCCATCTTTAGAAGAATCTTTTTACATTGCCGCATTTTAGCGAGTTCTCACGGGGAGCAAAACTCTCACGAAGAACTCTTCTCAAGAGAAGAATTTCTTCTCAGAATTTTGACGCGCCCCTGGCTCGTAGTCAACTAGGAGCTGGAGCAACAAACACAAGGAGAACGCATCTAGCCTTTAAACACGCTAACGCAGTGTTGTGTACAAATTTCATTGGACGAACCTTTATGCTGAACGTTTTACGGAAAGGGGGAAGACAATTTCCGAATTTTCCCCTTCCGACGGCAGCAGACACTAAAGCGTCTAACCAATGAAAACTGTACACAAGAAAATGCACGACCTTTGACGGGTTGCGTTCTCCTTGTGTGTTTGTTGCTCCATGGAGGAATAGTAGAGGAGGGGAAAGGAAAGAAGACGCTAAATCCGACAGCGTAGTGCCAGTTCGAGGCGGGGGTAAAAGGGGGGGAAAGTCGAGGTAGACTTTTTAAAGAATTCAAACCCTAACCGGTAGATCGCGCCATGATCGCGCTGCCTGTGTTGGAATGTATGAAAACATGGAGGAATAGATAAAAGTCTACTTCGACATACCCCCCGTTTCTACATCCCCCTTTACGCGATTTCTGAAGAGGAACGTCAGTGCTTAGCCCAATCAGAACTATCAATACCACTCCAGGGCTATTCCTCTATGGTTGCTCCTAGGTAGTCAATAGCGTTTACCCACTATCTGCCGGAACTCGGAAAAATTACCTCCGTAGTTACCATGGTAACCAACTATAGGATGCGTTCAGTAATTTGTAAAAGTCTAAATTTTCTCTTGTGCCGACATTTTTCTTCATTAGACGTTTTGATAATCAAGCTCAGCGTTTTACTGCTAGAGCCTAACGTCACCGATAAATTTTGATTCCGCCGCAGATTTTGTTTTTGAGATTTTCTACGTAACTTTTTTTGGTATTTCTTCAAAAACATTTTGGAAATTTTTTTTCCAAATTTTCAAAAGGGAGGAGAAACCATAGAAATCTCATAGGTAACTAGAATGCTGCCGCCTACGGCCGAGCTTGACGCCAGTTCGCCTTGAACCTTCAGCCAATGAGAGGCCGTAGAGTGGTTCCGCCAAGGAGGATAATAATCCTCCTTGGATCCGCTACTATAGCGGGAGATAGGTGACGTCATTCTCTCTGGTGAGATTAAATTCTTGGCAGAACCACTCTTTGAGCTCTGATTGGCTGAGATCTGGCTATCGTCTGCTACGGCGTTTGGCCCATTTGCCAGTTACACGGCAGCATTCTAGTTACCTATGAGATTTCTATGGGAGAAACTTTTCACGCCACCGAAAAAAATCAACATCGACGAGAATTTTTGAAAAATTGGCGCGTCATCAAATTGGCCGTGATAGAACAATACAGCGACCGAATGGAGGTCCCGTGCCGGAAACGGGTAAACGCTTCGTTACAAAACCGTCAATCAGAAAGAATCTAGGGTATGGAGTTCTATATTATCTTTGATTAAATGAATGCAATGCTGCGAATAGGTAGCTACCGAAAGTCAGTGGATGGAAATTCCCTTCCCATATCTCTCCCACTCTCCTTAAAGGCCCAAACACACATACGGTTCACAAGCCATTTCGCCTGGGAATTTTCGCGCACGTTCCCATGCGCCATGACTTCCATTCTAAGTCACGCGATTTGCCAGCGAAATTTCGCGCGCGAAGACTATGTGTGCATCCGCCTGTAGCGTAGCCAGGATTTTGTTTCGGGGGGGGGGCACGCCATTGTAAAAAAATAAAAATATTTGTACGTACGACCATACCTTTGGGGGGGGGGCATTTGCCCCCTGTGTCCCCCCCCCCTGGCATCCGCCCTTATTTAAAGGGGGTCTATGATCATCGAAAAATGATCGAATTTAACATTAGTTCATATTCCCTTTAAGGGAAGACCACGGAAACTACGCGTCATCACGTAGGGGAAGTGAATCTTCACCAGGTAGAGGGAACGAAATTTTAATCCACGAACTTTCCTATTACATCTATTGTAAATGTTTTTTTAAATTTAAAACGCTTTTGTTTAACGTAAACGAAAGTACAAAATTATCCTTGTGTGAGAGTGGTACTGAATTTGGAAAGTGGATCAATAACTTTCCGTTTTTTTTCAAAAATAAACCCAGTGTCCTTCGCAGCCGAAATTGGTCTTCCTGGATTCAACGACTCATAATGAATTCCGTTAACCCCGTTATAGGCCTTTAAGCTTTCACCGACTCGTAATTCCCCGAAATCGAGAGCGTTAGCACCAACAGATGGGTCATTGCGCCGAATTCCCAACCAAAAACCCCCTCCCCGAATTGTCCTCGTTGACGCTCTCATATAGTTTAAAACTTACGAGTAGCGTTACAATACTCGCTAATCGAACCGACCCGTTTGGAGGTGTTTCAACTCTGATTTCGTCGAGCTATATTTTATTACAACAGAGGTTAGCGCCGTTTTTTGCAACAAAAAACAAGGATTAATTCTAAACGGGAGCGGGGACAAGAGCTGGTCGGGTTTATTCCACCTTCGAGTCAAGGGATGAGAAAATCATATCGTACCCCTGGAGATGATTAGTGAACCGCTCTCGTCGCTTATTTTATACGGAATATTCCATTCGCGAGGGGTGGTAAGTAGATAATCGTTTAGCGTTCCGTCCCATTTCGGGTCCGGGTGGAATGATACGAGCGATGGTGTGGGGTCGGGATGAATGCTCTCGCCACCCCGGCCGAAACGGGAACGCGCCGCGTTACGTAACACTTGGCGCGCTTTTCCAAAATAGTTTGTTCAGACGCCGGGCTGCGGCGTTTTGAGGGGGTGCAACGCGCTCTCGTCCTTCGGAGGCGCCTGTTACGTTTCCTGGTTCCGCCTCCTCCGCTAGAGGGATCAGTCACCAGTGAAAGTGGTCCATCGGCCCTTTCCCCTTTCCCGCCGCTACTCCCCCAACCTCCCCAATTTTGCTGGAAACGGAAGCCGACAATCGCTTCCGCGTGCAGGGATCTCCCCTCTCGTTTCCTAGACTGTTTAGACTCTTTGAACTCCACTACGTATAATGCAAGGGAAGGGAAAGCGGACAATACCAAAAAGAAACGCGCTCAAGGAGGGTAGGGGCTGATGAACCCCAACTAGGCTGCCGCTTAGCAGATGTTATTTCCGAAAATATTCCATGGAACCGCCTTTTGATTGATTACGTCTCCCTCTTTGTGCGCGCTGTTTGCTGCTAGTACCCCTTTTCTGACAAGAATGGTCTTTACTGTCGTCATCAAAGTGATAGCTTCGGAGCTAACCATTTATTTTAAAAGGGAGTCAGGGTTCATTTTGGGAGGGACCATGTCGGATTGGGGGGTGTTAATGGGATTTATAAATTGTCATGTTCATGATGGATCACCTAATTTCTCGTAGGGTAATTAGCGCTAGTTGCGTTAAAAACCAGGTGCAAAACGTTTTAACAGATGATTATTCGCCTTCTAATATACTCTCAACCAGTGGCGTAGCCAGAAATCCTTCAAGGGTGGGATTCAAAGTTTTCAAATTATGAAAGATACGTGAGAAGGGGGTGATATTTTAGTACAGCTAAAATTACACGAAACCCTCCCCTTGTCTACGTCACTGCTCTCAATTATACCTTCACTCATGAAACAAAATTATTTTCATTGTTTTTTACACCTTTCCTAACAAAAATCGTTAAGAAAATTAGCAATAGGTATTATGTAAGTTATGGTGTATTTGTGGGTTTTTGTATGTAATTATGGGTTTATTATATTATAGTTATAACACCCAATTAAAAAATATCGTAAAAAAACGGATAGCACCTGAGCTTAATAACGAATAATGGGACAGTCCGACCAGTTCTAAAGCACGATTGCGAGGGAGGGCCCGTTAGCGACTGTTGTACATCTCCGCAGCAACACGTGTCGTAAAGCGCGTATTCTAGACGCGAAACAACGAGGGAGGTGTGGATGGTGGACCGGCGTGAACACGTGAGGGGGGAAACCCAGTAGCCTTTTCCACCGCTGCCGGAATAGTCCATTTTCATAATCGCGTAAAACAACAATGAACCGAACCAGGGGTGAGGTGACTTTGGAAGCGGAGGGATGCCAGATGAAAATGACCTCGCGAAGGAGGGGGGGGGGATCGGAAGAGGTCGAGATTTGGCCTCCGACGATGGGCCATCACCGGCTAAGTTGAATGACCCGGTTACCCGAGGTCGCTCACCTCTTTAACGGAGACACCTCGAGAGTGGGTCCCCGCGATCGCGCGCAGGCATCGCATCCTCCCCCGTCAATTGGTTTTGGGGCTTTCGGCTAAAATTGCGCTCAGCTGCTAGCTAGGCCGAAGGCGCGTACGTGGGTAAGGTTTACGCGTCGAAAAACCAGTAGATCCCTCTTAAGACATTCGCGCGATTCAATCTAATATTTACGAAAAGGCGGAGATTGGGGTAAAGTTTCCGCGCCAGTGAGTAAGTCGTCTCGTCTAGCTATGTTAGGACGAGACCCATTTTGAAAATTTGAAGTCGCGAGGGGGGATGACTTTGTTGTAAAGATTGCGGAATACGGGCGAAGGTTGTTAGAATCGGAGGAATCCATTCGACGAACTCCCCCCTTTTAGCGCTTTACTTCTGTATTCATATCCTTGACACAGAGACAGATTTTGTAGAGCAAAGGGTTAACGTATAATGTTGACTAATCATTTTACTCTACGCGACGAAAGAGTTAACGGGTAAAGTGAAAGAGTTAACGGGTAAAGCAAAAGAGTTAACGGTTAAATCGAAAGAGTTAAGGGTTTAACCGGGCATTTGGAAGCGTTCAAGAACAAACGGTCCCCGGTTAGAGAAAAATTAGGTCAAATCCGACGTTCTAAGGCCTTCTCTGTTATTTTCACACTCCATTTTCCAAAAATAAAACCGTGACCTAGGACATATCTTTGTTTGCTCATTGTTTTTGGTTCCGCGTTTTATCATCAAGGCTAGGGGGCCCTTCGAAGGAATTATGGATTTTTGACGTTTTTATTATTTATTAAGTAATGTCATTGGGGGGAGGGATAACATATTTTATCTAGACTTCCGACTGACTGGCATATAAAACTTAAAACAATGTGAATTTAATGGTAGGTGCTGAATTGAATTAGGGAAACGTACGCCTAAATGTTAGCTTCTCCATGAACACGGGTGTATTACTCACAAGTATGACGTTAGGCGTTAGTCCATTTTTACATTAATTTTAATTTTATATCAATTTTAATTAATTTTAATTTACATTAAAACAAATAAATATATTAATCAACTGTTGAAATACTCCCAAAAAATTTTAATTATGGGATTATTAAATTTTAATTAACTTTCGAAGAAACCTTAATTAGATAAATTTCAACTAAAATCAATGGTAGAATAAAATTGTTAAAACTCAATCAAGAATAAATTTAATCGTGGAATTAAAGTAATATTAATTTCATTTTAACTTAATGCAATGGTATAATAAAGTTATTTAAACTCCTCCCAAAATAATTTAAATCCCGAAATTAATACATTTCTAGTTTCTTTTCTAGGAAACTTTAATTATATAAATAAATTGCAACTTAAATTTTCGGTAGCAAATATGAAATTTCAAAAATAAACTACCAAATTAAACTTCCGATAGTATTTACGAAATCGGCCGCGAGATGTCGGGTAATAACGAAGGAAAATCGTAGAGGGAGAAATCGTTGTCCTTGAATAGAAAAGTAACGGTTTTTATCTGGGGGAAGAACTTTCGTTTCGACTTTTTATCTGGATTTTTCCCCGTTCGAAGGAGAGAGCGGGGGAAGCTCCGCGCGAGTGGACTCGAATTCAAGATCATAAGAAGGGAAAACTGGCGAATGGGTGAAAGCGGGAAAAGACGCCTTCAAGTACAATGGCGGCCCAGAAATAGGTCAAATTGACTCGGCGAAGGGCAGACGTCCGCGCGTAGACTTTCGCTATCTCCGCTCCGAGCTCGAATCTGGAGCAACGCGAGGAACTGAGCAGGAAGCGACGCGTTCGACGAAGGGGGAAAATAAACCAAGGATCCGCGATTCGCTCTCCGCAAGAGGAACACGCGAAAGCCACTACAAGGAACAAGCATTTTTAGCCTCTTTCCCTAGAGACATGCGCTAGTCCATTCTCGATTGCTTTACGGGCGTTTAATCCGCCTCTTTATTTTACAAAGAGCCACGTAGCGGCCAACGTGATAAGTTCATAAATTACAAGATTTTCCTTTGCTAAGCAGACGATTTGATGTTATAAACACAAAGCGTTAAACTACGAATTATTATTTTTATAATTAATTTATTAATTCCGGGTCTCATGAGAGTTATTATTACTATAGACATAAGTAACATAATTATGAGGAATAAAAACGACTTCGTTATATTTGCATATTTAATAAAACAATTGATGATATTTATATATTTCACCTTGGGCATATTTAACCACTAAACTAAACGTTGATTGTGCAAATTGTTCTGGCTAATTGTCCCCAAAATTTGTACAAACTCTCATTCTCTCTCGTAAGACACGAATGCACAACATGAGCTTAATCAAATTAGAAAACAATAAAAAACAGTGGTGTACCATTGATTAATAAATTTTATAAACTCACTACAGTAGGCGCTTAAATAAATCTTACTAAAAAGAAATCGCCAAGAAGTAATATTTCCGAGAGCCAGGACCCGCAAGTTATAGTTTATATAGTGCTTGTTGAAATAATGGAAACGTTTCAACTGTAAACAGAACGTCGTGTTTTTGCCAAGGCTTAATATGTCAAAAAAAGGCTACCTGGTTAAAAGGGAACGCTTGTTGCTGCCGTAAAATTTAAAAATTTCCATTATTTTAACAAGCACTATATAAACAGTGACTTGCAGGCGAGGGGCTGATCACTCCGCGTAATTGGTGTACAGAGCCGTACCTTTGACTGTACTAATGGGATTACGCGTAATCTTTGAAGTCCCTGCCTTTGGCAGTGGTAATCTTAGCGTAATCCGGTGTACAGACTTTCTAAGAGTGGTTAGCCCCTCGCTTGCAGGTACTGGCTCTCGGAAATATTACTTCTGGGCGATTTCCTTGGAGGATGATTTATTAACTAAATGTTTAAACTTCTCCGTTAGCAAATACATTTCAAACATGCACAATAATATAAAAATAACTCCGAATTATAAAACGAGGAGTATAATCAATTAATAAATAGCAAAAACTTTAATATATGCTTAAAAACGAAAAGAAGTGTGAATTATGGCGACTGGACTATTCCATTTTCCCCACCAAAAACGGGGGTGAAATGGTATAGCATCCCGAACACAGCCGTCCTCAAAGCGAATGGGGAGCTCCGTAACCAGGGGTAACCCCCAACCGCCTTTCACCTGGCCGTAGTCTCGCTCTTGGCGGTGGCGGAGGGGGTAGAGACGGCGTAGGGGAGGAAAACATCGGGATCCTTGAGTTCAAATCTCTCCCCTTCACCTTAGCCGGATACGACGATTTACCCTAGAGGTAGCCTTGCGATAGACTCGATCTTCCTACTCTACCTGGCCAAAGACCTTCGAGCCACAATTGAGGAGCGAAAGGGTTGAAATACACCTTCCGTACGTTGAGAGCGGCGAAGGGGCCCCTGTAATTCACCTCTACCTTCATACAGACGCCTCGCGCTACCTTGAAAAACGTGAAAAGGGCCGCTCAGCCGCGCCACGGACGCCAGTATATCTAGTTTAAAGGTTACCTTACAAGTGTAGTGAGGCTAAAGAGATTTTACCCCAGCCCTGCCTTTGATACAACTGCCAAATTGAATGAACCTTGAAACGAATCGGAGAGAGGTAGCGCTTCGAATTAAAGTGGGTTTTGGCCGCACTATTTTCTCGGTATTCATCTCGTAGGAACTTTGATAGTGGTAGCTAGTCTTTACTCAGTCAGCGCCTTCTATAGAACTGTCATGTTCAATAAACCTCGCAGGGGCGTAGGAGCCAGGGTGAGGCAAGGGGGGCAATGCCCCTCCATAGAAATTTGCTGGGAGGGGCAACTAATGTTATTGCCCCCTCCAACTTTTTGGTCAGTTGAAATCTTCAAAAGGCTCAAATTCTCATTTTAAAAACATAAAAAACTTATAGAACCTCAACTGTGTTTAAATTTCAGTCTTTTCCCGCCAATTTACATAGTAGTAAAATGTACACGTGCATTCGGAAAAGCTACACTCCATTAAAAATTCAAAACCATTCTCCAGACCAATTTTGGTTTCTCTTTGCCCCCTCCAACTTCTAGAACGTTCCTACGCCCCTGAAACCTCGAATAGTGTGCTTCCACTTTCACGCGATGGCTTTGGACTAGTTCAGCCATTAATACACAGATGGCACTGCGACATTAATTTTAAAAAAGCTCTCAGATGAGTCAGATCTGCTAATATAAATTTCGAAAATTGTTCTACGTTTCGTCTGTTAAAACGTTTTCTTTGCAGAGTAATTAACTAGATTTTAGATATTACCTTCTTGATAATATATTGTGAATAAACGTTACCTCCTTAGTAATATAATGTGTATAACTTTTACCTCCTTGATAATATAATGTGAATAAACATTACCTCCTTAGTAATATAATGTGTATAACCTTTACCTCCTTGATAATATAATGTGAATAAACTTTACCTCCTTGATAAAATAATGTGTATAACTTTTACCTCCTTGATAATATAATGTGAATAAACTTTACCTCCTTGATAATATAATGTGAATAAACTTTACCTCCTTGATAATATAATGTGAATAAACTTTACCTCCTTGATAAAATAATGTGTATAACTTTTACCTCCTTGATAATATAATGTGAATAAACTTTACCTCATTGATAATATAATGTGAATAAACTTTACCTCCTTAATAATATAATGTGAATAAACTTTACCTCATTGATAATATAATGTGAATAAACTCTACCTCCTTGATAATATAATGTGTATAACTTTTACCTTCATGATAATATAATGTGAATAAACTTTACCTCCTTGATAATGTAAAGTTAATATACTTTACCTCCTTGATAATATAATGTGAATAAACTTTACCTCCTTAATAATATAATGTGAATAAACTTTACCTAATACTTGATAAATTCATTTTAAATTTTCGAAATTTGCAAGACCATTCGTATCGAAAAGGGAAATCACGGTACTGTTACACGTACAATAGTGAATCTTTATAAGGATTAAGTGTTTCATCAGTTAACTTGAAAAAGTGGGGAAAGACCTTTATTGTTGAAAGGGACCCGGGTCGAGGGGTGTGATACATAATAGAATGTTTTTTCTTGTCAAGGAAAGGAACTCTCCTTACATCGGGCCCTAAAAAAATGCGTATCGACCCGCGAAAGAAAGAGAAAGCAAAATAGCGGGGATAGAGTGGCAAATAATCGTCGGGAGTGGAGTGGGGTCGCCGTGGACGAGGGAGGTCAGGAACCCCGCGAAGGCCGGGACCCGCTTTCTCCCCGTCTCACGACCTCGTCGTCGGCGACCCGGCGAACTTTCGACCTTGGACGCCGCTAATCGCGGTCTCTTCCCCGCCGGAAGAGTCCTTGAGACCGTAGAAATAGGGAGCGTACCGTGGCAGCCGACCTTCGAAGGTCCTCCCCCGGCTCGAGAGCGACTCCCACGCCGCCCCAACAGTCCGCCCGGAGGGGTTGAGACCGAAATGTGCCGAGGTTACGGGACACTTTTTCGACTCTTCTTCAGGATGGGAGTAGAACGATCCCCCGTTTTCGGAAAGTGAGACGGTTACGACATCGCGGGGATGGCGTGAGGGAGGCGTAGGTGGATGTTCTAGCTCTAGGTGAAAGGAGAGCGTTAAAAAAGTCGACGGCTTCCCCTCTTTATACGCTCGATATGAGGGGTAGTTGCATTGCCAGGGGGAGACGTGTTGCGTGTGGAAGCCGATAAAAAGGCGCTACCTGTTTTCAACATTTTATTTTTTGCCTTTTATTTTATTTTGAGAACTGTTTAGCGACGATGAAATTTACCCTTATTAACTTTATTCGTAAAATTTTCATAAAGTGTGTATATATTATGCATATATTTTAATAAAGTTTACATTTGATGAGTTTTAGCATAGACTAAGAAATGTTAACATTTCTTAGTCTATGGTTTTAGCATCCTCGAAAATTTACATTAGTGATCTTTGAAGACAAATTAAGTTTTGATTTTGGAGTCTAGACGTTTGAACTGACATAGCAAACGACTTTTAGTGAAATATTTCCTTTTTACATTTCGTAACTAATTTAGGAAATAAACTAATGATATAATATAATATAATATTTTAATAACATTAATTGAGGTTTATTTTTTATAATTTAAACAAATATTGGTTTAATTAAGGTTCATAATTAAACATAAAATATACATTTAACGCCAAGTTGAACTATCGTTGAAATATTTTTCCTTTTATATTCGTAAATGAAATCTTAACACGCAAATTCCTAATTAATTTGAAACCCCTTAAACCCGTAAATAAGGGTATCGGATTAGGCCATGGAAATCAACACATCAGTCTACAAACCCATATGCAAAGTGTGTATTTAGTTCAGATATTAGACATGGTTTAATTTTGATAGCAGCGCGTGTAAACTAGTTTACAAGGTAAAATATCTAACACAATAATCCCGAAACACAATTCAAATTTTATTTGGCGACGGAGCGTGCCACATTCACCGAAATAAACTCCCAGTTCCAGCCCCGCTAACATATTGGCCTACTATAACACTTGATACCGAACGCCGCCGCATTCTCTATATACCCACTTTTGACTAAATTAAAAATAAAGGCGTGAATCTAGTTCGATGCCATTGTCAAAAAACGTAACGCGGTGACTATAGGTCAGTGGCCCGGGTCCTAGAAACCAATAAACCCACAAGTCGCGGACTTAAAATTAAGAAAAAAATGCCTTCTCAAAAACGGTGGAACAAAGTCAACAGTTCAACTTCTTTTAAAAGTGTTATAAGGATAGCGGCGTTTGGGCCGCGAAATTTAGACTACTAGGTATTCAGGTAAACAAAATAAGGGGTAATAGACACTGAAATTCGGTCAGGGGTGCAACTAACGGTTCGCCGAGGTGTATTTCTGTAATATGTGTCAACGCTTTACGCTCTACAAATCTATAAATCTAATTTATATAAACTTGAGTAACTCCTCAAGTTCGTTTCGTACAATGCGACCGAACGAGTTTATTATTAAAGTCAGGGGGGTTTTTCTCGTTTAAGAGTCAAGGAAACATTGACGGTTTTAAAAGAATAAAGTAGGATACAATGTCATTTTTTACAGACCATTTTCTTTTAAATAGACGCGGTTTCTTTTCACTCTAATTATTGCTCCCATAAACTCGGTTAAACGCGACGTAAGGCCATCTCGTTCGAAGAATGTCTTGTATCCGGTTAAAACGTCGATTTTCACCTTGGGAATTCGCGGAGCCTATATTTTGGACATTGGAAGCACAGTACCCTACTATGGACGACCCTGGGACGCTCTCTTTTGACCTACATCCCCCGTAATTCGACCTACATAGTCTCGTCGGTCTACAGGAACATCCTGTCCGCGAAGCCAAGCTGCTCCCGACCAAGCGTTGCCCTCCAACCCCCTCCTATCCCCTCCGTTCGTCGAGTTTATCAATAAAGTGTATATCGTTTGAACAACCCCCTCTCCCGTGTAGGACTTATACCTATGGGGAATTCATAATAACAAAAGGATGAGCAGCTTGGGTGATGCCATATGATCGTCGCTATGGAGACGGGATGGTTTCATTAGCCTAGTCCGAGGGTGGCGTCGATAGATCATCCCTCAGGTTTTCTTGGTAGACGAAGATGGACCTTACCTACCGAAAGTTGGGCTACACCGCATCACAGCTGAGCAGACCCCGGGAAAACGGGACCTTTTAAGTTTATGGGCCATTATTACGACATATCGCATTAAAAGCTAAACCCTATGGGTTTTTTTCTGAAAATATTTGGGTTTATCAGACTATTTTTAACGTTTGTTGTGTATTGCATTACAATTTGACGCGTTTTGTAAACATTCGCGCTTTTAGCGAATGTATTGCTATTGGCATGGATTATCGTGAGTAACACAATTATTTTATTTATGTTATTATACTATAATATTAAACAATTTATTAAAATACATAATAATTTATGGTTTGCAGGTACCGAAAGAATATAATTTTGGAAAATTCAGATGAAACGTGGTATATTTTTTCTTGGAACGCAAATCAGGTTTTTAAAATCGCGCTTGTCTGGTTTTATCCAAATTTACCTATGTAAAAATTTTACCTACTGTTTTTTTTATGTAAATTGTTATAAATTTTTTTCTATAAGTGTAGTTTGTACAATATTATATTATAAATAAACCACCATTTTGACCCAAAGATGTCGATAAATATGATCTGGCCTTGTAAACTTGCATTATTGCGTGGTTTTGTTTCACGCGAAAAGTTATATTGTCCGCGATGAACCGTAAATCGGGTATTGAAAAGAAAATAAATTAAATTTTACCAAAAATAACCATCTCTGCCGGGATTCGAACCCGGGACCTTTGGATTAGAAGTCCAATGTGCTATCCACTACACTACAGAGACCCGGAGGGGGGAGGCTAACGGCTAGAGCTCTATACTGCAGCCACATTGGGAGGATCCCATAAAATTTCCTCCTTCACGGTAAAAATCAAGCAAGTTTAAAAACTTCTTTTTGGAGGCAAACGAGTTTCAAATGTTTAATAATAGCAATGTCTTAATAATGTTAACATATTAATAAAAAAAACTAAAAAGTATTAAATTTAAGTATAGAATCAGACTTATTTAAAAGTAGGCAAACATTTATTTAGAATTTCTTCCACAAGTCAAGTATTTCGACTTCCTATGATTTAGCTCTCACCTATATTTTGTTAACCAAACTCATGAGATTTGTTTTTCTATAACGCTGTTATGATTTTTCTAGGATGACAAAAACTCATAAGTCAAGTAATATAATATGCCAATTTGTTAACCAATAATGTAAAAATACTGAAGGGGAAAACTATTTATTTAGTATTTTTAATAAACAAGGCAACAGTACATATTTATTTCTGTTTAGATCGCAATAAATTATAGCCCTTAGGTTTAAGTTTATTTTCTAATAACAAATTTCTTTCATTACGCTGTTGTTCTTCTATTTTCGGATAGTTTTCAGTGGCAAAATCTACTTCATGAAGAAGTTTCACCACTCTCTTCTGCAAATAAAATTTTATTATTATCAGTAGTATGGAGCGTAGCTTTTACAAGATAATTATTCATCTAATTTTGGTGTCTAAGGCCTCTGGCCAACACTATAAGTTTGTTCTAAAAAAAAAACGTTTCATCTAACAACACTGTAATATCATTTGCTTGAAACATGTACCTTCGGATGCTTCTGTTGATTTTTAATAATAAAATAATATAGGGAAAAGTACTTCAGATAGTGATTTTTATTACAGAGATAAAATATGATTTTATTTATTATTAACTATAAAGATCTACGGAGTGTAATGTTTACATTTTAAACCTCAAGTTTGGTAATAAAAGTTTTAAATTTTAGTGGACACATTCGTGGTTTGCTATACATTCAAAACTGCTTATGATTGCAAAGGTTCATGGTTCATTTTAATACACTAAATGGATACTTTTATCATAATTTTATTTAATTGAAATTTTTTCAAATGTTATTTCCCTTACAGTTAATTCAATTTGTTTCAATCGTCTAGAATTTTGTCGAACACCCAAAGGAGCAGGTCTTCCATCTAAATTTAATTGTTACACAAAAATTACATTAATCATTAAATTTCTATTTTAAAATATTTTAAATATACCTAAGTAGGACCAATCGGGTAAATCAGTCAGGGGTCCATACTCATTGCCACATCTCGTCATGTTACGTCTAAAATTTAACATTTAATAAATTTTTTGTTCAATTTTCATAGACAATTCTTGCATACTTTTCTCTCCAAAAATTGTTATATGAACATGTAGATGATGTCGAAAAAAGACTGGCGCATATGGAATTAAACGTATTTGATGATAACTTTAAGGTACACCCTATAAATATGATTAAAAGAAAATGTAAATAAAAATATTGAAAATAAATATAAGCCTTGGTTATTATAAATACCGTACGTACGGAAATAACTAGGGAGGTTCATTTCTATAACAATACAATTCTTAAAAAGTAAAATTAATGTGTATTGTATTGCGTTATAACAATGAAAAACAGTGAAAAATACGTCAAAATATCATTTAAATTTCATAAGTTCCGACGATTTAGAGGTTAAATAGTTATAAAATACTTCGTTTGTCGAAACAGAGATGTCGCACTTTTCACATGGAGCCGCCATACGCCATTTTTAAATCGATGGGAGTGTGATTGGGAAAATGGGAAAATAGTAGTTAATTTTTTTTGGAAGATTAGTTACGTGGAGCTGTGGAAAATGAAAAAACCGGTTGTATTTTTTATCTTCTCTATTCATTTTCAAAACCTTTAAAAACAAACCACTTTAGCAACTGCTAAATAAGACATAATACCAAGGATTCTATATTTAAAATATAGAATCCTTGATAATACGGAGTCAAGGGGGGAAATAAAAAAACTATAGTTTGATTTGTAAATGCAGATGGCACTATATTGTATACGCACAGGACCTACAGGAATGGGAATTTAAATTATTGGTCAAAGGGGTTCGACCTGCTGTACCCTTTGTTCCTCCCCCCCTCGTGTCTCTGTGGCGCAGTGGATTTAGCGCGTTGGACTTCTAATCCAAAGGTCCCGGGTTCGAATCCCGGCAGAGATGACAGTGTTCACACTGTTTTTATCTTACAGCCAAGGCCCAGAAAGAAAAAAGTATTTTCCCATCAAATAAAATGTAGAAAAAAGTATTTTCCCATCAAATAAAATGTAGAAAAAAGTATTTTCCCATCAAATAAAATGTAGAAAAAAGTATTTTCCCATCAAATAAAATGTTAAGCGTTCTTAAAAAAAGGTTTTCTTAGGAATGTAAGTAAATCTTACTAACTGAATCAATATATTGATTGGTTGCGTTGTTCACAAAGCTATAGACATTTACGCATTTGTTTTTATTTTCTCAACCAAATTTTATAAGGCTTTAGTAAACTTGTAAAACTTTATGTACAAAATATGTATAATGTCTTGTAAAAAAATCCTAGAATGATTTGTTTTCTTTGTTGACCCATCTACCATGTGAAATGATATGATTCACAATTTAGTTTTCAATGAAGCCTGGTATAAAATATATTACTTCTTTGTACAATACAGGATCATAATTTTGGTAAAGTATAACAGTCCATTTCAAAAGTATATTATTTAGCTAATCAAAATGAATGGCAGAATAGACGATTACCCACGATACCTAGAATGGGAAAAAAATTATGAGTTTTAACAATTGTTACGTATAAAAAACTTCAGAATATACCAAAAACCCTGCAAATGATGTCATAAACCCTTCTTTTATTAATTCCCAAGCCCCTCCGAATTCCTCTTCGTCAATTTTTTGAAATGAATTGGAGTATATATAAATTACCACAGTATTGACGATACAAAACCTAGAACATATTCATCATTAAAAACTGAGAAATTAGAATGATATGCAATAATGGTTCACTTACAATATAATGGCTACAAGACCTTTTAATGGGATTACACCCCACACTAGACCTAATATAAAACCTAAAACTTGACGGGACCAATATATTATGTCCAAAAATTCGTCCTAAAAAAGGAATTAATTAAAAATAACTCGGTTGATTTTAATATCTGGTAGGCCTACCTTATCAGGCCATTGAGAACATGGAGTTATTGCCCTGCTCCAGACCGAGGCTTGGCCTAACTTTTTGTGAGTACCATTTCTATCGCTTTTTCTCTTTTGAGAAGAGGTAGACATAATCAATCTTCTAATTAAGAGGTTAATTTGACTGGTTAATGGTAAAATTCGAGTACATTGGGCTATAAAACGAATAAAATAGAGGTTTACTACTATGACTTCCCAAGTTCCCACAGCAACGTTGTAGCCGAAATTATAAATTATAATACGCAAATAGCGCCGCGTTGCGAGTGTAAACGTTTGCAAAGAGTTATATTTATCCGTTAGAGAATGGTGTCAGCGTTGCCAGATAGCCAAAATCAAATTATAGGCCCAAGGACTAAAAATTATAGATTTCCAGTTCAAATTATAGCAAACATTGTATTTGGCGGTAATTCCAATTTTGCATCGGATATACCACTGATGTTTGATAAAATTTCACTTTCAAATAAACCCATTGACGTATGGTAAAATAAAACCTTTTAAATAAAAACAAATAAAATATTAAAAATAATAAAAACACATTTATTCATCGCATTTGTCGGCTGCGATCCGAGAAATTCTTCGACGGTTAACGCTTACAGTAAGAGATTTTCAGATTATAGGATTTATAGGTCATCAATATCGAAAATCGGAAAAAACGCCCTATATAGTACACTGTTAAAATTATAGGACACCGAATATTTTGTGGCAAAATTATAGATCTTTCCTATAATTATAGGACGTCTGGCAACGCTGAATGGTGTATTATCTACCAATCATCCTATGCAAAGCCAAATATGCAATATAAACAGGTCTAATTATATTTTTTATAACAAATATGAGAACCCGGTAAATGTTTGACCCAAAGATATTTAAAGACCAGTTTTTTCACTTGGAAGGAAAGAAGACTCCTCGAATCATCCGTTGCTCAGTCTCTAGTGATGATTTGATGCGCTATCTACATATCCTTTTATTTTTAATGGGATTTAAAGAGTTGTGTAAAGATTCCTATGGAAGAAATGTACTGGATAATACGCTAGGGGAACATGTAGGGTAAACCGTCTCGTCCGTCTGTGTACAATAGAGCTACGTGTACAATCCTACACGTTTCCCCTTCGCGTTTTCTAGCGCGGGCTTAACTTGTCTATTATTATGTCAAAGAGATAGAGAGCCGACTGATAATAAGACCAGTTACGAAGATAGAATCCTGCCCTACACCCAAAAATACCGGAAATAGAAGTTGAAAACTATTTTGTTTGATGATGGATGTAGTTCCAGTTTCATCTCATGGTTTTATTTACCAAGTCTGTCTTTAGTCAAATGAAAAACAATAAACTTATATTTATTTTTGTACAAAATTTTCATAATGTATCACCTTTTAATTCGATGCAAAGCTTTCGCAAGCGTGTACTTTTTGTAATTAACTAAACAAATAAAATGTATTAAAATAATTCCACCAAAAACTATAAATTTGAGAATTCCAAATTGCATTGCCAAATGAGAATTTTTACTAACTGTTTCGATTGTAATTTGTTTAACACCGCCAAAGAACACAATACATTTATTAAGTATCTTTTAAATTTGGTCAAAACATCCGAAATAATTAAATAATCATGGTGAAGTAATCATTAGGCAAAATAAACACGCTCTTAGGGTATTGCGAGAATATTAGATAAAGTGAAAAACGATGAGAAAATGTTTCAAATGTAATTATATTAGGTGTATGTAAATTTTGTTTTATTAAAAAAACCGGCTTTTTTTTGTTTAAATTTTGAATTGAATAAGGAGTTACCAAATTCTGTTAGGAGCCTAGGGCTACTTAAGTTCTTAATCCAGCCCTGATGCAGTGGCGTAACTAGGAGGTTAATTTTTTTTTTCCAATTGGGTGCTTCCCCCCAACCAAAATCCTCGCTACACCACTGCCTTGATGAAGAATCATAATACTATTAATAATTAATAAATATTAACTATTAATAATTAATTATCCCTTCTCCAGTGAAAATGCAACCATCATAAATGAATAACACATAAATAGAGTAGTAGCACTCCGTAGCTTTGGCCAATGCCGCCATTTTGGTCGCAAATTTTTTATCTATAGGAAAGAGCATGGGTGACGTACTGAGATAAATATATTGCAAATGTTAAACGTAAGTATATGTAAATTAGTAAATAACTAGTTTAGTTTTTAAATTTTTCATAGTTAGTTGGAGTTATATGCGTCTTTTGAAAACTGCATAGACCCCGTTCATTTTTGGTGGCGTATAGGAATACTGATCTCGTCAGAGATCTACTTTAAAATTCTGGAAACATGTACCAAAGAATTATCAAATATCCGGGACATCTTTTTTTTTAAATCTCGCCTAATAAAGGTCGCGACAAAGGATTTGAGAGCGCGATTTGAAAAGTTTACGGAGCTAGACGGTTGAAAGGACTTGAGGGCATTGACTGAATTTTCAATCATTTTAATAATTACTCCCCATCTTATCCGATTTTAACGGAACACCCTGTCAAACTGGTTTCAAATGCTGATATAAGTCACCTTGGTTAGAAAGATCTACCCATCTAAGGGGGCAAATACGAAAAACAAGGTCAAATCTTTTTTTACTCCTTCTAACAAACACTCTAAAAACAGCCGTCCATTCCTCGGATACCGTTAATTTACGCAAGGGTGTCGTGGTCGAAGCACAGCGGTCCTAGAAACTGCTCCCCACAAAGTATCATTAATAATATACCCGATCAACGAGACCGTGATTTATTTCTAAGCTATTATGTTGAGGGTACTCTTCAGGGTATGGCTACTGGGAAGCCTTCTGTTGGGACTTCTCGGAGTCACCTCCGACGCCAGCGTGCTAAATATGGATCAAATGGGACCCATCGATGACGATATGATTACGAGTAGGGACGCCGGAATACCGAAGGACGGTGGTATGGTCAAGGGTGGAGATGATATGGTCAAGGACGGTGGTATGGTCAAGGGTGGAGATGATATGGTCAAGGGCGACGGAGAAATGGTCGAGGACGAAGCTATGCCGATGGAGAAAGTCAAAGATTTTACCAAGTAAGAGAGACAGCAATATTGCGCTAGATGTAACATTAGAACTAATTTCATTCATGTACGTAGTCATAAAGTCATAGGCGCTTTTCCGAGCAGTAAAGAAGAGATAGAGTATTTAAGAAAACTGCAAGACGATCCAGAAGTATATAAATATAAAAATTATAAATTTTGGCCTATTTTTTCCCACTGAAACGTTATTATCCTTGGATGGTTATGAGGTAGCGAATAGCGATTAATTTTTAAATGAAACCCAACAAAGTTGCAATTAATGTTAGACCATAAAAAAATCTGTGATTTGAGGATACAATAATACCATCCAGATTGGAAAAGATAGACCAAAATTGAAACTTTATAAGATTGATCTCTAGTTGCGCATTAATAAGAAACTCAAAATTCTATAAGGTTGACCTCTGGAACGAACCACTATCCGCGTATGACAAAGTATCCATCCACTTATCACCAAACATCTCAGAAACCGTCGAAAAGAACTTGCGCGATCAGGGTATTGACTATTATATCATGACTGATAATCTACAAAGGTAAATAACTCAGAAATTAACCCAGACAAGACAATGTTTAACACTATTGGCACTCTTTTACGTAGTTGGATAGATAAAGAACGACGGGAAAACATCGTAGAACAAGGAGATTTGAGTGCGCGAGGTGTTGAAGGTTTCGCTCTGGATACCTACCATCCGCTACAAGAAATCATTTCGTACATAGCCATGCTCGCGGAGAAGTACCCAAAAGTATCGAAAATGTTCGATATTGGACAGACACATAATGGCAACAGAATAAGAGGAATTAAAGTAACTTACTGCTTACTATTTGAAGTTTTTGTATCGAATTAACGCGTGATTGGGTTTACAGGTTGGAACGGGACTGGTAAGGGTGAAACCAGCCATCGTGATCGACGCTGGTATCCACGCTAGAGAATGGGTAGCTTCGGCGTCCGCCCTGCATATGCTCACTAATTTGATCACCAAGTACGACTCGGACCCAGAACTGAAAGATCTAGTTGATAAATTCGACTTCTATTTTCTGCCTATGGTCAATCCCGACGGATACGAATACACTTGGTCCACGGTACGTCTATGGCAAAAACGATGGTAAACTGTAATTGTAAGTATCTCTATGGTCGCTTCCTAGAATCGATTGTGGAGGAAAAACAGAGCTCCAAGTTCGCAATACAACCGTAATTGCTTGGGAACCGATCCGAACCGAAACTTCCAGGCCAATTTTGGAGGTTAATATTTGTCACTTTCCTCATTTGTTTGAATGAAATACAAAATTAACGTAATGACAGGGGCCGGTACGAGTGGAAACCCATGTTCGGACGTGTATCACGGACCCCGCGCTTTCTCTGAGCGTGAAAGTCAAGCCATTAGGGAAGTCGTACTCAGGTTGAAGGATCGCATCAAAGGATATTTCACCATTCACTCCTACTCGCAACTGTGGCTCACGCCGTACGGTTACGCCAGAGGTGCCCATAGCAAGCATCACGAAGATCTGGTAAATCGCAAGCGAGAAAGTGGAGACTACGTAAACACCCTACTAATTTATATTAATTTTTAAAACATTGCAGCAAAAAGCGTCTAAACTCGCGACGGACGCCATCCAAAGAAAGCACGGCATGAATTACCGATATGGACCCGTAGCTGATGTCCTATGTAAGTATAAAAATTCAATTGAGTTTATTATAGCAGGATCTTTTAACGTAGAGGTCACAGCAATCCCGATTTATTTTCTAACTCATCCGTCAGTTTCAGGCCGGCGAAAAACTCAGTACGGTTTTGTAATATCTATGATAAAATACGCGAAAAAGTAGATAAGTCCATAATTAAAAGGGATAATATAGCTAAATCCTAAACAAATTTGAAGAAAATTAAAAACTTACTAATAACTCGTACCGATAGGTCTTCGAGCAACGCGAAACTCGGATCAAATGGATTTTCGAGTAATAAACTAAATTAAAAATAAATAAAATAGCCAGAAATTCCAACGGTAGACCCGCACGGTACTGATGAGTTCCAAATAGAACGAAACCGGTCTACCGTTGGAATTTCTGGCTATTTTATTTATTTTTAATTTAGTTTATTACTCGAAGATCTATTTGATCCGAGTTTCGCGTTGCTCGAAGACCTATCGGTACGAGTTATTAGTAAGTTTTTAATTTTCTTCAAATTTGTTTAGGATTTAGCTATATTATCCCTTTTAATTATGGACTTATCTACTTTTTCGCGTATTTTATCATCCTTCTCATAGTCCATAGGTGGTTTCTTCTAACTTAACTTTGTAATATCTATACTGGTAATCTAAACTACATATAAGAAATTATACCAAACAAATTATATTATGACCCAAAAATAATTATTTTGTCTTCTTAATTATTTCTTATATTTAAAGATATGTTACATAAAGGTTTAAATGTTAAGATTCAATATAAAGAGCATCGATATTATATTATTATATATTCAATCCAGACTTGGAAATAGCGGGAGTCCTGTCGCCAATGGCTCTTAAAAAAACCAGGGGGCCCTTAAAATAAATCATTCGAAAGGGAGTTGCGGGCCACCGGGGCCCCCAAATTTAATAAAAATATCTATAAAAAAAATTTCCGGAAAATATTTTTTAAGCCGTCTCAGAAACGCTGTTTGCCAACCGTAGTCAACAGCGAAATCAAGCGTTGAAGTTAACGTTTTAAAGTCCATAAATGTTTGCTTAAATAACGTAACCAATTTAAATTATCGTATTTCCCCTCCCTATTTTTAAAATCCCCCCCATTTCAACCCCCCTATGCCAGGGGCCCACAATAAAAATAAACTTAAGGGGGGCCGGGAGACCCTAGGGCTCCCGTTAAAAATATCACTATTTCCAAATCTGATTCAATCTACCTTAACTAAAGCGTAAAAAATCATATTAGTACCAATAACAGTAGTTAGATGGCGCGACGAATCACTGATATTTCTAGCTCTATGAACGCATGTGACGAACGGGTTATATTTTAGACTGACATAGGCCAGTTCGGTGACCTCTCCATATAATCATCCTGATTATAGCGTAGGGTTTATGGCGTTTAACGACTACAATCCCCAATATTATCCATATATGACTGTGTTCAGAAGTTAGTGATAGTATGATCCTATTAATTTGAAATTTTCCCACAGACGCTGCGACAGGTTCGTCTGCCGATTGGGCTCACGACGTTGGTGGAGTTAAATACAGTTTTATCCTGGAATTGAGAGATCAAGGACAACAAGGTTTCTTATTACCAAAAGAACAAATTATTCCAACTGCGGAAGAGAGTTGGGATGGAATTAAGAGTGTAGTACAATTAATTTCGAACGAAATTAACAAAGATAAAAAGAAGAAAGCTTAAATTAATTTATCCTTAATTTATTTTTACGCAAAATTAATATTTATAAAAAATGTTTTAAAAATAAATTTATTTTAATTCCATCTAACAAGGTAGTAATTTTTTTTGCCAACCCTAAGGATAGTTAAACCATTGGGAAGAATATGATCTTCGGGAACCAAAACTTGCTTGGGATTAGTAGCTTTTAAGTTATTCAAGTAAAATCCCCCACTTGAAATTATCCGATGTGCATTATCTGAATGAAGATAATTTGTAATTGTGAAAATCCAAGACTTTTAGTCTATTATTAATTATTAACACAGACCTATTGAATTAAAGCATTTAGCTTCCATTGCTATGTCTAAGAATGAAATTCCAGGTTTGTAGTTTAATTTAGCTATTGAGGCAGATTTAAATACTTCCAAAATCTCGTGCGAATTTAATGCTCCTAGAGATTCAGGAGTAGATTTGAATAACGCATTTGTGCAAGCTATTGCGGATTGCAAACCTTTTTCTGTATCAAAAAAAAGTTAATTTTGTTTACGATCAATTGTAAATGAAAAGTTAAACCATTGAATTGCGAATAGCACCGCTAGAATTACATAGGAGCGTTCGGGAGTCGTGGTTTCGCGAAACAAATTCTGAAATTGTGAGTCGGCGCACTCAGCCGTCAACTCTATCATTATACGGTGGCGCCGTCTATCAATTTATAGTTGGAATATTGGAAAAAGTCATTTTCATAGGATATAGTTTCCTCCGCTAACAGCGGATGGCGCCACCGACAAATGATAGAGTTTTCAGTTTTGAAAAATTTGTTTCGCGGAAGGCAGATTGAAACTAATTCTAGAGGTACTATTTCAAACTCCATAAGTTAAGCCATAAGTGTATAATATTGTAATATAAGTGTGACACTTCCTATTCTTCACATGCCAAAGTTTTACTGAGAGCTATTCACAAGACAGACTGCATTACGGGCTTCGTCGCTGTTTTGCGTCCGCTTGCTAACCCGTCACATGTAGCCTTTGAGAGCGCCTCGCTAGGAGGAGATTTTCTTCTTGTGATGAAGTCACTCCGTTACTAGCTCTCAGTAAAATATTCCCCAAAGTAACAAACTTATGGAACAATATTATAGACTTATGGTTAAACTTACCGCCATGAACTAATAATGTTATTGTCTCGGCTAATTTTTTTTGAGCGGAACGATTTTCAGGATTTTTCTGAAAATAGAATAAATAAATAAATTTTCAGCGGGGTTGCAAACGACAGTTATTTACAATGTGTTTTTCTATCAATGATTGTATCGCAGCTTCACTTTCAAATAGGAAAATTCTCAAATATTGTTCAATATCAGCATCCGGAAGTCGAAATAAGAACTGGTAAAGATCAAATGGACTAGTACGCTCCCATTCCAGCCATAGTGCCTCCCCACCAGTTTTGCCAAATTTATCACCAGTTTCCGACCGTAGTAAGGGCAACATTAATCCATAAACCGATGCTTTTTTAACTTTATGAATCACATCACGTCCTGTGTGGATGTTTCCCATTTGGTCTTGACCTCCAAACTACTTAGAAAACATTACATTCCATCAGTTAAGGGGGGTTAATTAACTGGTAAATAATGCACTACTAACTTGAAAGTGGCACTTATATTTCTCAAATAAATACAACCAATCGTAAGACTGAAAAACTTGATACGAAAACTCGGAAAATCCTAGCCCTTCACTACTTTTCAACCTGGTTTGAACACTGGAATAACGATTTAATTTTAAATAATATGACCAAAGAGTTGGAAATTTATCGGGGTATACCTTGTTCGAGATAACATTGGACCCATTCTAAACCACCTACCAGCGCTTGATAGAAAGTCAATTACATTCGTATCTTTATACCAACTTTCATTATTAAGGATACTATAATAAAATTTTCAATTTAATAATATTTTAACAGAACTTACGTTAATAATGATTATCGTACCTAATTGGTTCATATTTGGTATTTTTACTGAAGTACTCAACATGATTACCAAAAATTCTTTCTAGGCATTGACGTATAGCTAAGGAATTTGCTTCAACAATTTCTTTCTTCGATTCGGCTCTTTCGGATTTTCTACCACTCGGATCACCAATAAGAGCCGTAGCACCTCCAATCTGAAACAGATCCCTCCGATTAGTATTATAGTTTTCCTAAATATAATTAAGATAATAATTCACCAAAGCTATAGCTTTATGTCCAGTTCTGGCCCAATGAAGTAGTCCCATAATTATTGCTAAATTTCCCAAATGTAATGAATTTGCTGTAGGATCGAATCCAGCATAGGCGCATTGTGTTTCACATTGGCTTAATAGCAGTTTGGGTAATTCTGGACTGAAATAAAAATAGTTTAATCAATTAATTTAACACTAACTTATATTAAATGAATTGGCATACCAATCTTCAGGGAAAATATCTTTGACAATTTTCCTTTCATATAGCTGTTGCACAACTTTGCTGCTTGCCAAACATATTGGAGTTATTTGCCTATTTAACTTCTTATTTAAAAGAACGTAATTTTTGTTACTGAAAAACACACTCATTAGAAAAATTGTCATGATTATAAATAAATTAGTATGTAAATTACCTTTTATATATTAAATTGAAAACAATAAAACCCTTCGTACACATGATGGAATTTTAAACTAAGCTCTTAGCTCTCGTCTGCTAGAAAAGTTTCGATTGGGTTAGAGATTTAAAGAAAAAAATTGAAACGAGGTTAGTACCGCCATCTATCATTTAAAATTCTGTCATACAAGTTTTTAAAATACAATTTAATATAAAATTTGACTATATTAAACCCACATAATAAAATATTTAATTATGTTTATTTAAAAATATGGATTAAAAAATTTATAACATTTTCACTAGATCGAAAGTAAAATAGGCCAGATCATCATCAATGTGTTCTGCCGTACAGCATCCGGCATCTCGAGGGGCAAAAGTAGGGCAGATCACCATCAGAAGATATCTCATTCCAGCGAGGTCATATACGAGTTATATAAAGTTTGAAAACTGAAATACGCTTCTCTGCAGGGATTTTTCCCATCTCTACGCAGTGGCAAACATTTTTTAAAACAAAATAGACCATCACCATCAATATGTACTCTGGAAAGGTACCCATAAAACAGAAGGGGCAGTAGGTAAAAATATTGAAAATCTACAAGCTCAAATAAAAATAGCAGAGATTAATAATTTAAAACTACCCTCTTTGCTTCGCGTACGAATAAAGATCTACTAAATCAATAAACCATAGAAATAGATCTTCGTAATAGAACAATAACATGGAATCCAAATCGTAAAACCTACAACCAAACAATAATAGAAAAAAATATATCTTGCCCTAGCTAACTTTTTCCGAGCTACACCACTACCAACCTTTTACATTCTGTTCCAGCAAACGTATATAAGAAGAAAATGTCCGTAAACTGTTCGGAAACAGGTTAAAAGAATTCGCCTATCAAAAACCAAATTACCCACCGAATTAATCAAGAAATGAAAATCCATTTAGCGCGATTAATTACTCTTAATTATATTCCATCATGAGATTAGCCGTACAAGCCGTACAACCCGCCTCCTATAACCCAAAACCGTTTAGCAGACACCCTTGAGACGGCGGGCCGCCATAAGCGGGCCCGGGCCCCGATAAAAACAATAATTCCGGACCCCAAAGAGAGTTATTATTACAGTAGATAAATATTCGATTTCGGGAAGAAACGTAGGAGCTTTAGGTCCAAACTCGGGGCCCCGCCAGCTGCACGGGCCCCGGTAATTTGTACCGGTTTCCCTCCCCCCCCTCAGTCGTCGGGCTTGCCCTTGTCCGTGCAGACCATTCAGAAATAATTTCAATTTCCTGAACGTTGCCGGAGAAAAGGCGCAATGGCTGGTCTGGTAGACAACTTGTAAAGAGAGAGACATAGGCATAAGCCTAGGGCTGCAGCAACTCTCGCCGTAGTTTCGATCGCGTCCGGGGATAGAAGAGCGCGGCCAACGTCGCCTACCGGGAGCGATTGTCCCTAAATAAAATTCCAAACGCAGCCGCTGCCGGAGAGGAACGAAGCAGGTATTCGTTAAGCCTTCCGCACCGATATTATTGCCGTTATATCTTCTAATAAATAACTTTCCTATCTGTCCTTTCGGCTTAACGGCCAGCTTAAAAACAATTGCGGTTCGATTTAACCTCCTTCATTCTTCAAACGTCTGGATTACGTTATTTTTTATACAAATAAATAGCGCGCCGAGAGAATATCACCTTCACGAACGTCAAAACCGTATACCCCAATCCACGTTCGTTTTTTGTACGCGTCTCCGAAGATTTTAACTTCATTTATTCCGTAAGCCTTTGTCGTTCTCTTTAGACTCGTTTTCTATATCGTTAGGTGTGTTTTATTTCCCAATTTTTATCCCCAAACGCTAAACTATATTCTCAGCCTTTCGTGTCGAATTATACGCGGTGCGTTGTTTACTATACGTATGTACTACGTAATTATATGGACCCTTATCAACGCTTTTAATCTCGATATGAAGTTGTCTTAAGTCTCTCGTCACTTTACCATCTCTAACATTCAGGATTATAAAATTGTGTGGAACAAATATTACGTTTTTGAGCTCGTAAAATGGAATACTATTAAATTTGTTTTTCATGGTAAGTATTAGAGCATCAAATGATTTGTTTACCTTTTGGAGATTGTTCAGATTGCGTTAATTTAATATATACAATTTAGGTTTCGGCTTATCGAAAAGAAAATGAGATTAACGTGATTTTATATGACATTTTATTTAGTTTTTTACCAATACAAATTAAGAGAGATTATCTCCTGTAAAAGTGTTTTACCCACAACACATCGCCGTTCAGGGATAGGCTACTTTCCAGGGGAAACAAGGCATACATTATATTTAGTAAAAAGTTTATGAAATCAAACCATCATATATTTGTTGACTGTAATTATAAATATAGATTATTCCAATATTTATATCAAACACCAGGTGTCAGTAAAATATTATATAGTTTAAGCCCTGTATAAAGAATAACATAATTAATAAATTATGGGCTTTGATCCGTAGATTTATGCAGATTATCTTGAAAAAGAGGTACTTTTAATAAGCTCTTAAAAACGCACTGGTTAAAGTTGATATTTTACATAGTTTGGAGGCTTCAACTCTTGACTACTTAAATTGACTACATTTTTTTTCAACGTTAATATATTATAAACTTAATAAATTTAAATCTAATTAAAATCTAAACAATCTTAAATAAAGTGAATTTAAAAAAAGTCAAAATATTATATTATGGTAAAAATTTTAAATTACACATTTAGTTTAAAAATATTAAGCTACCACACACCAGATGTCAGTAAAATACAACTTCCGTTATAGATAGTAGTATTTCCGGGTTTGTAATACGTTTCTAAACAGTCCAACGGCGCTGTGTAGTTACACATCCAGACTTTTAATTTTTATAAAGTACCACGACACAAAAAAAATTCCATCTGAAAAAATAAAAGTGCTTAGCTTCCCAAGAACGTCAGCTGGAAGGTGCAAATCCCCATAGCAACGACGTTAACTCATCAAATTTTGTTCACAGCGGAGAGCAATTATTACTAAAAATAGTATCAGACCGGAATGCTCCTTACGAACCTTTTTGGCACGTGTTTCACTCCGACCTAAGGGGGGTACGTTATTTTTTATCACCCCCTTCGAATTTAAAACCAATATAACTATTGGTTGAATAGTGTTCTATTTATTATAAAAATAATAAAAAATATTCAAAATATTTCATATTTAAATGGTGCTCGAGAAAAGTATTTATAGTAAACCTTTTTGTTTTAACCCAACTATAAGTTCATCTAGGCGATCTCCGAGTTGAGAAGAGAGAGAGAGAGAGAGAGAGAGAGAGAGAGAGAGAGAGAGAGAGAGAGAGAGAGAGAGAGAGAGAGAGAGAGAGAGAGAGAGAGAGAGAGAGAGAGAGAGAGAGAGAGAGAGGAACAGAATTTGGCAAAGGGAACTAGAATCTAGATCCGGGACCTTTTTTCCCCCAAAAAAATACTTCTCCTCTGGCGGCATCCTGTTCCCCCGTTGGTTAACTGGGGCCCGCTACGGCTAGGGAAAATCTTGCCGTAGCATCAGGCCCTCGTCGAAACAAAATGGCTATATATAAATCTCAATTCCGTTAAGCCTTAGCTTCCCTATAATAATTAGTGTTACGAGCGAGGTAAAAAAATATAACCCATCCAAGTAAAAACTAAATACAGATAAATAAAAAAGTGAATAGTTTCATCCCAACCATCTTAACGGAAATTA
This sequence comes from Leiobunum rupestre, assembly GCF_980474605.1. Lineage (NCBI taxonomy): Eukaryota > Metazoa > Arthropoda > Arachnida > Opiliones > Sclerosomatidae > Leiobunum > Leiobunum rupestre. Next base: position 43,938,756 of record NC_143386.1, on the reverse strand, counting down.
AATCAATCGAAATCGAAAACCGAATATATTTTTTTTTCGAACTTTTAATTTCTTTTTTTACAAAGGTATATAAATTGGAAAAAGCCTGAGTTTTTAAAACCGTTTGTGTTAAAAAATATCTTATTTTGCAGATAGAGAAGACGGGTTCCTCCGAACAGTTCTTTTTGCGACAGAGAGAAGTGGCGGAGCTATAATAAGGAATCCTTCTGCCATAAGAATACGTCGACGGGGGAATACAACGGCGCAAGAAGAAAAAAAGACGGGATTTTTTGCTGTGCGCGTGTCGGTTTCGTTGGCTAAAAAAGGCGATATTAAAAAGTTTTGGCGGAATGCGTGACCGATCTAGGACAACGACCAAATGCGCGTAAACGCGAGGCGAAATTCTCGCGAATCGTTCCGAATTACACCCCGTTGAAAAAAAAAGGTAAAAAAAAAACATTTTTTAAAATATATTTTCAAAAAAGTCGCATTTGAAAAATTTAAAATCATGATAAATATCGATAGTTGTATCGATAATTACGATCGTAGGCGGGGAGTGGCCGTTTTCGGTCAACATGAATTTGGACGTTAGAACTGTACCGTTTTATTCGCCACGTAGAGGATTGAAATTTAAAAATTATATTTAGTAATTTTAATATTAGTGTATTACTATTAAATTTTAATTATTAAATTATTATTATTATTATAATATAAAAAATGAACGCCGCGCCGAATCAAATACCCCCGCGTCCCCCCGATGGGTCCCTAGGGCCCCCGTCGGTCTCCGGTGGGCCCATGGCGGGAGGCGTGACCCCCACGGCTACTGGCGGTCGCTTCGACTTCGACGATGGCGGGACCTACTGCGGTGGTTGGGAAGATGGCAAGGCCCACGGTCACGGCGTGTGCACCGGCCCCAAAGGTCAGGGCGAGTACAGTGGCTCCTGGCATTACGGTTTCGAAGTGTCCGGCATCTATACGTGGCCCAGCGGAAGCGCCTACGAGGGCCAGTGGCAGAATGGAAAGAGACACGGACTAGGAGTTGAAACTCGCGGTCGATGGGCTTACCGAGGAGAGTGGACTCAAGGTTTCAAAGGGAGGTACGGTGTCAGACAGAGCTTGACCTCTGGAGCCAAGTACGAAGGCACCTGGGCCAACGGCTTGCAAGATGGATATGGTTCCGAGACGTACGCCGATGGAGGTAAGCCCATTTCAAAATAACATACCCGTATCAAGAATGCATTGAGCTACCTAAGAATATGGGGATTTCAGCGTTAGCCATCTTCGCTTGCTTCGTATCGAAAGTTCGTCTGCTTTTTTATCACAAATCGTAAACATTGGCTGCGTTCAACAACTATCAACGGAGAAAAACCGCTGAGTTATCGTTGAGTTCTTTTAATCAACGCTACGTCACAAAAATCTAAAAGTTGTTGTACGATTTCTCGTTCGCTGACTTAACGAACAAAATATCGTCTGCTACCCCTCCTTTAACTTTGTCGAGTGACGTCACGACACCGATGAGCAACGGAAAAACCTGCTCCTCCGACCGCTGACTTCGTTGAGCAACATGACGTAGAAACCGGAAGTTCAAAAAAGCGTACAGTAATGGCGTTTTCCATTGGGACTGCTCCGAGCGTGATCCGGATTTGCCTTCTACGTCACGTCTCTACCACGGAGAACTCCGCTAGGTGCTCGGAGGACTAGACTTCCAGCCCTCCCGATGGAATACGAATTTTTCTCGGAGTCACTTTGCTTAAAAATTGCTCTTTTTTGGTTGCCCCGTCCCTCGAGTTGGGGCAGCTCGGATCAATCCGCGAGGGGGCAACAGTGCCAATGGAAGACGTGCCTCCTTTTTGGAGTTGCCCTTTTTGTCCCAATGGAACACGTTTTATATTTAGGAGCGCTCAGAGGACTCCAATGGAAAACGCCATAAGCTCAACGCTCAGCGCTGACCTCAGCGCTGAGTCCGCTGAGTCCCGCTGAACGTAGCCATTAACTGCCTTCAGTAACTATAAAAAAGCTCAGCGCTGAGCTCAACGGTCAGAGGTTTTTTACTGAACGGGTTTTTTGACTTCCGCTTTTGACGTCACGTTGCCCGTCCGTTGAGCAACGAAGTCACCGGCTGTAAGAGCAATTTTTTCCCGTTGCTCAACGGTCACGTGACGTCGCAGCACGGAGGAAGACTAGCTGCAGACGCCGCAACAGACGATATTTTACAAAATTTACAACAAGCGTAAAAAGCGTTCAACAAGAACTTTAGCAACGGTCTCAGAGAAAATTAGTTTTCAGATTCTTCGTTGAGAGTTACCGAACGCAGCCCTAGATGGCGATCGTATGTTACAAAATTTGACGCGAAAATCCAAAGTAGACGAATTTTCGCTTCAATGATGGTAGGATTTAGAATTTCCGCAGCCCAATATTCTTAATTGCCTAAATTAATTCTTGTTCGTTTAACATTTCGAGATTTAGTACTAGTAGTAAATGTTAAACAACTAAGACAAGGATGACAGGTAAAGAAAATCTAAATGCCGTTTATGGGTGAAATATCATCGCCATTACGGCACGATGTGTCACATAATTTATTATTCGAATACTTTATTCCTCAAAAGTGCTTCTTTTAATAGGTGCTACCATAAGCTACTATCAGAATATTTACTAATGGCAAGAATACCATGTAATACCTAAAATTATGGTGCAATAGAATCTCCAATAAAACATCTTCCGGAAAACTGCCAAGAAGTAATGTTTCCGAGAGCCAGGACCTGCAAGTTTCTGTTTTATACAGTCCTTGTTGAAATCATGGAAACTTTTCACTTGTACGGTATGCAACAAGTGTTTTCTTTTAACTAAGTAGCTTTTTTGACATAATAAGGCTTAGAAAAAACGCAGCGTTCTGTTTACAGCTGAAAGGTTTCTATTATTTCAACAAGCACCAAATAAACAGCAAGTTGCAGGTCCTGGCTCTCGGAAATATGACTTCTTGGCGATTTCCTTGAAGATGTTTTATTGAACCGCCCATAGCATTAGCCTCTGATATTATTCCGAAGTGAAAGTTCGTCTACTTCTTACTAACAAAAATTAAACATAGATGGCGATCGTCTGTTAGAAAATTTGACGCAAAAAATGAACTTTCGCTTCAAAGTACATGAGGGTATGGCTTAAAGGGCTTGCCACTACCCTCCTACGCAATTTAACCCGGCCACCGGTAATTGGCTTCACAAGTCACTAGTTGACTTAGACCTCTGTGGTTCCTTAGGTATAAGCTTAGCTGATTATTATTATTATGGTTCCAAATATCTGCAGTCCGGTATTATTAAAACCTCTTCAAGGAAATCACCAGGGGTACGTTCAGTAACTTGCAACAAATTCAACGGTTCAAGATTTAGAAACCGGTTTTTTACTGTACGATTTTTTAAACTTCCGGTATGACGTTACGCTGCTCAACCGATTGAAATCATTTCAATCGTCTGGGCGAGCCGGTTTATTTGCAGCGTGACGTCACAACGTTAAGGAAAGTAATGGCGTTTAACCGATTGCGTGAGTACAGAAAAGCGTTCAGTAGCTCTTGACGTAACGCTGCAAACGATATTAAACGGTTCAGAACCGCTGCAGGTCCGATTACTCTTACTGAACGCAGCCCAGGACTTGAAAGTTACTGTTTAAATCTAGTGCTTAAAGAAATAATTGAAACTTTTCACCTTTACATGGGCCAAATAATGATAAATCCAGGACATGACTCTGGTACCTTCACACGTACTAAATCGGTCCACCAAAAGATACAGGCGGCCATTTTAGTACGGGGGGAGGGGAGAAGGGAGCAAATAAATAAATTGGGAACAAAATCAAGCAGAAATTTCCGGTTTCCCGAACGCCATCTAGTGTTGACTAAGTCGGAATTCGGAAATAATTGGCGGTTGTAATTAGAAAATCCTGCCATATTGGGCCCCTCATTTTTAGATTTATTTTAACGATTCTACGACAGTATATGTTTAATAATAGCTGAAAACTATTCGTGAGTTCTGAAACGTTAAGAGAACGGCCTAGGACTGAGCTGTGACGTCACGAAAAAGTTCTGGATAGTTCAGAACTTTTGTACGAATAGTTGTCATTCAAATTAGAATCGTACGATTTGACGTACGCAGCCCGATGTGCAGACGAATTTTAGAGATTTCAACCTTGAGTTCCGGCCAGTACTTGGTCTTGAGCAGGTACCATTTAGAACGGTTCCGAACGGTTCAACAAGAGGTTCTTGTCTGCGAATAGTTTGCATTTGGGTAGTTCTAGAATTTTTTTTGCCGAATAGTGCGCATGGGGACTGGTTGAACGGTTCAGAACTCACGAATAGTTTTCAGCTATTATATTATACTAATTATGAACTTACGTCGTTAGTACGTATAAAAATAAGTACTTACATTAATAACCACACGTAGATATGATAACCGTGAATAAATATTCCAGGATATTTACTACGACGACAACGTGTATTATTTTTGAAAACTTTCCCTAAAATAATTGCCACAAAAATGACGTAGGTCCGCGATCGCGCGTTTTTCCAATAGGGGGCAATAGTCGTCGGGTGTTAGCGCTGTTGGACGGGTTTTTCGCATAGAGTCAGGTCCTGGATTTATCATTATTGGGCCCATGCATGCAATAAGTGTTTCCTTTTAACGAGGTAGCTTCAGTGGTGTAGCTAGTGGGGCGGCCCAACCCGGGTTCCACCCGTTTGGGCGTCATTGGGGGGTGACACCCAACCATGAAAAAATAAAAAAATACACAGACTAGAGACTAGTAAGTAGCACATCATGATATCCGCCCTGTGTGTCACCCCATGCTATGATATCTGCTCCGGGTGTCAACCATGTTAGCTACGCCACTGGGTAGCTTTTTTTGAAATATCAAGCGAGGGGTAAGTCACTCTCGGATGACCTGTACACCGAGTTAAAGGTACGGATTTTAAAGAGTTCACGAACTCTTATTAGCACAGTCAGAGGTACGACAGAGTACACGGAGTTCGCGGAGTGAGTCGAGTGACCACCCCTCGATATCAAGGCTTAACAAAAACACGACGTTCTGTTTACAAGTGAAAAGTTTCCATTATTTCAACAAGTAGTAACTTGGAGGTCCTGGCTCTCGGAGATATTACTTCTGGGTGATTAAATTTAAGATGTTTTATTTAAGCGCCTATTCATACTTGCTGGTGGAAGAACCTATACGATGACTTGTATGGTTTTTAGAAATATATAACCTAGCTACTCCCTAAATACCGGTACTTACTCAATATCCATTAGATTGTCGAATACCAAAAAAAAACAAAAAAAAAAACAGTTAAGCCTTGGTACCAGTCTATCAAAGACAAAGAGCGCCACACGTGGTATCATATGTAACATAAGTATACCACTGTACCTTTATTCCATTCAAAAATCTTCACTAACGGTTTGTTTCACCACGAACCAGTAAAAAGGTGGACTACGTTAGATTTTAACCTTTTTATTCATCCTAGTAAATTTTAGAAGTCACACTATTGGCTAGTAACATATTTATTTAAGCCAATGGAAAACCCCTAAGTTGAGAAGAAATTTGTGGTGTCGGAATTTTAGTCAGTCCAATGTAGCTTTATTGAAATTTATAAACTCGCTCGGTTTGTGCGGATGAAGTTAAATAATGAGTAGTTTAGAAAAATAAAATGTTGGGGAAAACGACCAATACGGTTCAGTGGTCGCTTTCCGAAAATGGAACAAGTCGTCGAAGTGGTATATTCCACCAGCGTTATTAAAACCCATACCAAGCCTAGAAAAGTAAGGCCTAGGCTCAAAAGAATATGCAAAGACTCCAACCATGAAGATGCCCCAGAAAAGCTCAACCTGAATTTCAACTCCAACCATGAAGATGCCCCAGAAAAGCTCAACCTGAATTTCAACTCCAACCATGAAGATGCCCCAGAAAAGCTCAACCTGAATTTCAACTATTTTTTTCAATAAACCCGCTTCTTTTATTTGACAATGCAAATTTATTTTAGAACCTGAGTCTCTGAAAACTTCATTAATTTGCATATTTATTGAATTAAAAGCACTTGACAGTATATTGTAGTTCATTCTAGTTCCTAAGCCTTGGTTGTTCAAACCGGTGTGTTTACTAAAATAATGGCCGTCGGTTTATCAGACGTAGAGCTAATTGTGCGACGGCATAATCGGCATTAGAGATTCGATGACGTCAAATATTACGTAGGGTACGGATGACTCAATATCTGTGAAAAAAAAACCGTTAGTGAAGAAATAGAGCTAGTGGCATACTTATGAGTAATTATGTTACACATGGTGGTAGATATATTCAACTCTTCAAACGAATGATGGTACAGTTCCACCCGCTATCAAGCTAAGAACAACAACAAGCATTTTAACTGTTAAAATGCTTGTTTGGATCCATTACTTTTTGAGATACACCAAAACAATAGAAAACCAAACATAGGCCGCCCCGAATGGGACATTTGCTTTGTTTGGATAATTTTCGGCCACTGCCTCGACTAAGCGTAAAATTAGATCGCGTAAAAGGGAACCGCCCTGATCCCACTGAGGCACCAAATCAGAAAGGCCACGTCAGGACTGACGTCATACGCAAAAAGACGATTTTTTTGTCAGCTCGCTAAACCCAATCAACTGGGGTTAAGCCCGCCCAGCCTTATTAGGAAACCCCGCCAATGTCTATATAACGACTCTTTCCACCTCATACCAGAAATATCCCGCAAATCGAATCCCCCAATGAATAAAACAATCCAGTCATCCATTCAAATTGCTATTTTATTCCGCATTAACTAATCATTGTGCTCTCAAATGTACAATTGCTTTCGAAAGAATACTTTTGTGGTTACATAAGTAACGTAATATAAATAAGTATTACACTTTATCAGGGACGTCCTCTTGGAGGGAATAGAGCAAACCACCCCCCAATACGTTAGGTGATTGGCAAAATGAGGTTGACTTGGAGCCATATTTTTAGGAACCATTTTTTTCTCAAAAACAATAGGCGAAACTATAAAGTTCAGGGGGCTGAAAAGATGGTAGTCACGTGACTTTGTGGGGAGCTGTAGCGCCATCTATCGTAAGAAATACGAATTATTATCCATTTTCTTTTGCCAATCGTGGTTTAAATTTTGATTGATAATTGATTCATCTAAATTATCTAATTATTAATATTATTATTATTTGAAATATCTTGTAATACTAAGGTAAAAGTTAATTTGCTTTCTGCAATATCTGCCTCTGGAAGGAATAATTTTTTCCTTTAACTTCGCACGGCCAACTATGAACACCAGTTACCGAATCAAAGTTGGCTGTGATATGGTAGTCACGTGATTTTGTTTTCCCATTTTAACAAGTTGGCTAAGACCAAATTTACTTTATAGTTTCGCCTATTTGAAGAAACATTTCGGTAAAATTTAGATAAAGTTGTCGAAATCCGAATTTTCCTATCAAATATTTTTTCTACACTGACACTCTCGCCAAGCTCCAACTTGGACTCGCAACCGAAATGAAAAGTATATTTTCGTCTTTATTAGTAGTATATTATAGTCTTTGGTCATATTTTTGGCACTAGGTTTATCTGCTCTGAGAACTAAACCTTGATTGCGTATTAACACTTAAAATCATTTCGGAGATAATTTTGCCTAATTGTCATACTTAATGGTACTATCATTACTATTTTACTTACTTATGATAATTATTGTTATTTGTATCACAAGATATAAAGTGGACAAGGTGCTGTGATTATTGCTAATAGCCTGGGTTTTGAAGTGGTAAATTATGGTAAATAACGTGTGAAATGGAAAAAGTGGTGGATAATGGTAAATAATATATTTTCATTAATTATTTACAGTATTTAAAACTTATACCTACATTTATGGAGATAAAACCTTTAAGATTTGGAACAGATGTGTAGAGTAATGAAAATAACGTTTAAGATCTTCTAAGGTTGATATATTCCTTTTTTGAATGATTTTCTTGATTTTACATAGTATATTCACAATATAAACCAATATTTACCCCTATTTAGCACTATTTACCACCATTTACCATATTTACCATTATTTACCATATTTACCATTATTTACCATTATTTACCACTATTTACCATATTTACCACTATTTACCACTACTTACCATATTTACCACTATTTACCATATTTACCACTATTTACCATATTTACCACTATTTACCATATTTACCATTATTTACCACTATTTACCACTATTTACCATATTTACCACTATTTACCACTACTTACCATATTTACCACTATTTACCATAGTGGTATGCACAATATTCGAAAAAACCTGTATTTTTGGAACACTGCTCCTAGCTGGCGCTAATTACGTTAAAACCAAGTCATAACGCGTGTTAGCAAACGATATTTCGATCTAGTGTCTACTTAATTTAGAATAACGAGGAATGTGGTGTTAGTGGAAAATTCCTAATAGGCTAATCCTTAACTCAATGTATTATAGCAGAAAACTCCCAATGATAATATCTTAACTACTATACGTAGAAATAGTAATAATATTAACTCGATGTATTGTATCAGAAAAAGTTCAATGATAGTATTAAACCAGGGAGTCGGCCAAGGTTATTTGAAAAAAACAAGTATCGCTAAGAGTGTGACGATACTGTTCTAAAAAAGAAAAAAGATAAACACGAAATACATTTTTACGCCAAAAGGTATTTTTTCACGTTTTTATAGATACGATATACTAAATATCAGTTGATAGTTTTTATTGAATTAAAAAACCAAAATTAAAAATTACTAAAATATAAAGCGTAAAAAATTACGTAACAATATCAACCGCGTTAGATTGCCATTTTGAAATTTTAAGATCACGTGGTACAAACGACCTTGCAAGACTCCCTCGGAGTCTCGAGCTGATTGATACGCGGGGAGAAATAAAATGCACTGTGGAAGGCTATCGAAAACCTGTCCTCTTAATTTACTGTCCATGTATTAACTCGATGTATTGTAATAAAAAACGTTCAATGATTATATCGTTACTACGTTACGTAGGAATAGTTGCTATTATCTCGATGTCTTATAGCTGAAAACTCCCATGCAATGATAGTATCTTTACTACTACACGTAGAAATAATTTTTGGGTTTAATAGAATTCTTCAATCACAATGTCAGAAAAAAAATATTATTCGGTCTATCCATGGACAGTAAATTAAGAGGACAGGTTTTCGATAGCCTTCCACAGTGCATTTTATTTCTCCCCGCGTATCAATCAGCTCGAGAGACTCCGAGGGAGTCTAGGTCGTTTGTATCACGTGATCTTAAAATTTCAAAAGGGCAATCTAACGCGGTTGATATTGTTACGTAATTTTTTGCACTTTATATTTTAGTAATTTTTAATTTTAGATTTTTAATTCAATAAAAACTATCAACTGATATTTAGTATATCACATTTAATCTATAAAAACGTGAAAAAATACATTTTGGCGTAAAAATGTACTTCGTGTTTATTTTTTTTTATTTTTTCGAATACAAGCGATACTTGTTTTTTTTTCTTCAAATAACCTTGGACGACTCCCTTAGTGTGATTGGTTTACGGGGGCTAAAAACCAGGCTTTTTACCGATCCTCCAAAATCTACTATCCATGGTCTATCTAGTCTGAAAAAGCAAGTCACTTAAAAAGAACTTCTCTTAAAATAAATGAATCACTCTGGAAATAAACGAGGTAATTTTTCAGAATGAAACCACCAGAGCAGGCCTAAAATAAATCTTTTTCAAAAAGATCGCCCGCCTGAAATTAATAGCAGAGATATTTAACGTATGCAAAACAGGCGAGGAATTAATGAACGTTTTGCAGACGACTTTCAAAATATCGACCCAGAAATTTCCACAACCAAAAAGTGAAAGTTTGACCCCAAATTTTTTTTTGATAACTATGCTAAGAAGCTACGTTAAATTTTTAAGCGACTTATACTATAGTATAGCTTTAATATCGAGTTTCAATAAGTTAAGGGTAGAAAAGAAAATTAACAATAAAATAAAAATTATTATCTGATAATATATAAATGAAAAGAGATAATATATAGTTAAATTAAGCTCTTATAGCTGATAATATATAGTTAAATTAAGCTCTTTTAGCTGATAATATATAGTTAAATTAAGCTATTTTAGCTGATAATATATAGTTAAATTAAGCTCTTTTAGCTGATAATATATAGTTAAATTGAACTTATTATCCGATAATGTATAGTTAAATTGAACTTATTATCCGATAATATGTAGTTAAATTAAACGTTACTATCCGATAATATATAGTTAAATTAAACTTTATTATCCGATAATATATAGTTAAATTAAACGTTACTATCCGATATATATAGTTAAATTAAACGTTACTATCCTATAATATATAGTTAAATTAAACGTTATTATCCGATAATATATAGCTAAATTAAACGTTATTATCCGATAATATATAGTTAAATTAAACGTTATTATCCGATAATATATAGTTAAATTAAACGTTACTATGCGATAATATATAGTTAAATTAAACGTTATTATTTGATATAATTAAATTAAATGTTATTATTTGATAATATATAGTTAAATTAAACGTTATTATTTGATAATATATAGTTAAATTAAACGTTATTATTTGATAATATATAGTTAAATTAAACGTTATTATTTGATAAGATATAGTTAAAGACAGATTTTTCTTTGGTAATAGTATATATATATATATATATATATATATACTATCGAGTAATATATATTAAAATGGTTTTAAGCTTTAGCTTGCGCAAATATACTATTTAAAAAATTTATATACAACGATATTTCAAGTGCACAAGGAATTTTATTTAAAAGAAATAAAAATATTTACAACCCGACTAGTTTCGGACACACTATTGGTCCGTCATCAATAGTGTGTCCGAAACTAGTCGGGTTGTAAATATTTTTATTTCTTTTAAATAAAATTCCTTGTGCACCTGAAATATCGTTGTATATAAATTTTTTAAAGAGTAATATATAGTTAAACGAAACAATTTCAAAGAATATAAACTAGTAAAATTTTCTATAATGAATTTGACAGTGAATGAGAATGAATAAAGTTGAATGATGTTTCAAAGGAAAAGGCGAGTTCGAGTTGGTTCTGGCGAGGGTCGCGCATAATGGAACTCTCACAAATATTTGCCTTCCGATTTAAAACAATTTTGAGAGCAAAAATAAGCAAAAAGAAAAGGCTAGGAATTTCCGTGTAGAAATGTTCCAAATGGGGCGCCATGGTTTCCATGACAACCGAAAGTCCTTGGTCGATCTCATTGACGGTAAAAAAGGGGTGTTTGAATTCCAAGGCCATTGATATCAAAGAAAACTTAACGGAGGCGAGAAAGGGAGGGATGTTTAAAAAGAGAACACCAAGAGGCAGAAAACCGCGGATAGATAGAGGCTCCGTTTCCCCCTTTGGCGTCCATTAACTTAAGCCTTTGCGAGGACTTATCTCGGTCTCCCCTAGAAGACGGTTCACTCAATATATCGGATGAGGGTACAAGCTACGTAACGAAACTACTTGATTAATAGACTCTACGCGAAATCTACCGCAATTTTATTTTAGCTTTTAAGTCTTTTCAGATAATTTTAACATTACCCCGCTATCCCCAGTATTTTATCTAGACATACCAGTATGTTACAATACTATATTAAGATGAAATTACTTATAATTAAATAGTAGCAATTAACCAAGAGACCAAGAAATTTTATTTCAAATTGATTCGCAGGGCTAACGACTTTTTCTGTGAAGTTTTTGATTATGTATTTTTTAAACGATATCCAGAGTCTTATTTTTGCTTAAAGGGGAACGGCCAAGCTTTTCCAAATATGGCCTTATTTCCGTATCCAAAAATTAACAAGACGTTCAATATACTAACACGTACCTTTTTTGTCTTGAAAAAATAGCTTTTGGCCCAAAAAGTTGAAACGAAAAATAACGCCAGGTGTTTGTGTTTGAATGTTCGCCGCCATCTTAGGGGTTGCCGCCAGCGCCCCTAACCCCGTATGAGCGATTTGCGAACTATCCTAACTTTTAAAATCGCGAAATTTAGGCTTAAGTCTCTTATAACTGGAACGCGCCGCGCGTGCAAAACTAATTTTTCGCATCTTCAGCAGCGCGTGCTTTTACGTTGTTTTTCTGTTTCACCGACTACTCACCAGGGGTCGCGGTGGACGCGCGCTTTTCGATTTCCCGAAATTTCTTTATTTTATTAAAAATTAATCACTCAATATTTTTTGATGCGGTTTTCGCCATAAATTTTAGTTTTTAATGAGCTATAGGACTATCTAACTGGTTCAAGCTTGACCGTTCCCCTTTAAGGTTGAAGGTGACGTAAGAATTGCTTGAAAAATCGTAGTTATAATGTTGTATAGTAAAGCGATCAAGTTGAAATAAAAAACGACTTAAAATAGTAATAGCTCAATAGGCTGGAATCTTTCCCAAAAAATAACTTTTCAAAAGAGAAAAACCTCTACTTTCCAAGCGTCTAGATCAGTTTACAACGATAAGAACTTTGGCTGAAAGCAAAAAATACGTCCCAATTTAAAACGTTTTTCCTACGATATAAAATTTAAGTTGTCAAAGAATGTCAAAACCTTAAATTACAAGTAATTCAACTGTAAAATTTCGTCATTAAATAATGTATATAAATATACATACGCGTTACCAACTTTATAAAACGGAGATTTTCATGGGCTGGCTTAGATTGTATAAAAATACTGAACCCAAAAATAAATTTTCTTATAACTCTATTAGAAAATTTTCTAGAGAAAAGGACACTTTAGTAGATTCAAAGGACCGTGAAAAATATATCTTTTTATCGGGGCTATCTTTTTGATAGAGACTGTATTTTAGAAGCGAAACTGCCGAATTGAGAGATTAAACTGGACGCGATGCTGAAAGTGGTAGTCCATTTTATATATTTTTAAATTCGCTTCAACGATTTCATTCGAAAATGACCTTCCCTCCCCTTTGACCCCATTGTTGTCACGTCATTTAGTAAAACCGTATCTAAATTTACGCTTTAAGATTATTTATACCACTTCCTACTAACTTTGTCTAAAGTGCAACGAAAGAAATAAACCTGGAAGTGGCCTTCACCAAAAACACAGGTGTGCCGCGGGTGAAACACTTCTACAGGCGTTAATAGATGTAAAATAGGCCAGATGTTTTCCGTAGTAATTTGCCGAGTTTGGAACGTTAATTAATAAGGGAATTAATAATAAATAGTAAATAAAATAAAACATTCGAATTAATATGGATATTTAATGAACAAGGTCAAGGTATAATCATAAATTTTAAAATTATGTTTCATGTTAATATATGTGGGGTGGCGGAGTGGTTTGTACTTTCACCTCCCAGCTTTTGGCACTGGGGGAAAACTCGGAACTAATCCTTCCGCGTAGAGTTTGCAAGTTCTAACGGTAATAGTTAGTGTAGGGAGCTGTTGGCTCACGTGGCATGAAGGGCTTGCCACCACCCTCCTACGCATTGTAACTAGATGTCGGTAACGGTTAATCATTATCCATGATTAAATTGATTTTTTTTTGGGAAAAAAATGTAAACAAAGAAATTTACCGGTTAATATTTCGGAAAATGATTAAAAAACATGTATTATTCGGAAAATTTGAGCTTTTTATCGGAAAAAACTTCGTTTTTCCGATTAATTTTACAAATTTATCAATAAATTAATCGGATAATACGGAAATATAAATTACTTGATCAAAACGTTTTACGATTAATTTTGAGAGCTTTATCTATTGAATAAAAGTTAACCATCCCCGACCTCTAATTGTAACCCGGCCAACTGAATTAATGGCTTTAAAAAGTCGCTTGATGACTTATTATATAATAATTATGATTATTATTATGTTAAGTTTAAAAACACTATTAAAAAGTACTTCATTATATACAAAGGTATAATAATGACCCGCGCACGTGAGGCGACGGAACATAAATAAACAAAAAATATAGATAAATATGTTTTACAATATACAAAGTGCTACTGATATAATAATGCGTAAGAACGGTATATTTTCTAGGAAAACTGTGTATTTCCTGTGAATAAACAGTTTTCCATCTTCCGAGTTTTGAGAGAGAGGGGAGCAAACAAAGATCGTAGGAATCAAGAAAAGGTTTCAGCCGTTTCCCAGAAATTGAAATGTAAAAAATAAGGACCTTGAAGCCTGTCATTATAGAGGTTAAGTAATACCTCGTTATAAACGCGAAGGTTTAGACCTACTTAAAACTTTGAAGACATTTTGTCCAGCGCTAGGGATAGGCCAGCAAGATAGGTACCGTGAAATTTAAAATGGTGAGCCTAAATCCTACCAAGGGGCCCAAATAAATTAAATACGATTAAAATAAATTAAATAGGATTAAACCTCTGGGATTTAATTTTGAACTTCATTAAAATTCCGCGTAATATTTTTAAAGGGCACTTGCTAGAAGAAAATAAAATAGTTGGCCTACCTTCTCAATTCTGGAAGCCTGGCGTTAAGCTAATATGGTCTAATTTAAAATTTAAAATTACAATATAACCAGAAGTATATAATAAATATCTTAGGAGATAAGTATTTATCTTCCTATGCTATTTATGTTATTAATTCGAAGCATTTTTCATTCTGATTTTTCGAAATACGTTTAAGAATAAATAATTAAGTCAAAAATGTATTTATACTTAAGGAGAATTACTAATACAGTGATACGATTTTAGTTTATCTCATTGGGTGCCCCCCCCCCCCCTATGGGAAAATTAGACCATGATACCTGCGAATATAGTCTCAAAATAGTCATTATCCCCAAGTATAAATTAATACATTTTTGGTATAACAGAAAGTTGTTATTTTAGCATTTTTCTAAAAATATTTCCTATAAATATGCAAAAATCCCTACGAAATGTAATTTTTACATTATACATTTTTAATGACGTAATTAACGCGGTAAATTTTGTATGCATTCCGGGTTTATCTAGTGTTACGGAATTGTTTATTCATTATCCACAAATTTTCCGATTTATTTAAAAAACGTTGGTAAAACGAATATCATTTTAACTTATTTAATTATGTTTTTTACGCAACCAAGCATTAATTTGAATAAAAGTGGTATTTATTTAAATAATTGTTTGTTTTATTTAAATAATTGTTTGTTTTATTTAAATAATTGTTTGTTTTATTTAAATAATAGGTTTATTCACCTTCGATTATTTAAACATTTTAATATTTTTATTCAACTATTGGTTATTTAAATAAATATTATTTAAATATAGCCAAGCTTATTTTATTCATGGATAAAAATTAATCGACTGCCGAACACTAGGTTTATCCAAGGTAAATGTGTTATTTTTAAGTCGTAGAAATATATTCAAGGTGTTTAAATTTGAAGGAGTTGTAGGGGTGAATTGAGAAATGTGCCTGTTTTTTCCCATTTTCCTACGGTGAGTGAAAATAGCGCCAGAGAGCTTCAAAGTGTTTCCTACTAGATCCTGGAAGTAGACTGCAACAAGTGCAAAACCAAACAGCAGGGAAAAGCGAACATTAAAGTTTGGTTCATGTGATAGGTCAAAAAGGACTTTGAAAACCAATCGAGGTAACCAGCGTAAATTAATGAACTTAAACAGTATTTAAAGTCTTGGTTTGTGCTAGTTGCAGCCTACTTCCAATGGCTAGTAGGCCACACTTTAAATAATCAGCTAGGCTAATACCCAATGCACCACCCTAGGCCTAAGTCATCGAGCGACCTTTTAAAGCCATAAATTCAGGTGGCCGGGTTACAATGCGTAGGAGGGTGGTGGCAAGCCCTGCAAGCCACGCGAGCCAACAGCTCCCTACACTCACTATTACCGTTAACATCAACAAGTTTTTATGGAAGTGGAAACCGAAGAGCTCGAGGGAAAACCCCTTAAACCAGTGGGGGAGAGAACTTGCAAACTCAACGCGGAAGGATTAGTTCCGAGTTTTCACCCAGAGCCACAAGTTGGGATCGAAATCATCGAACCCGGCTCCTCTTGCTGCGAGGCGAAAGTGCTAACCACTCCGCCACCACCCGAGAGAAGCTCTCTGGCGCTCTTTTAACTCATCGTATGAAAATGGGAAAAAAGGAATACTTCTCAATTCATCCCCTACAACTCCTTCAAAATTTTTGCATAACCTTTTGAAACACCCTGTATACTTCTGATACTCATCTTAGTCTCTTCACTGCGGTATTAAAACGATTTGGGGAAAACGATTCATCACGTTCGTATTTTTTGAGCGTCTTTCTTCATAATTTGCAACTTCCTGATTGAACAGACGGGTTCGTTTTGGGCGAAGCGAGAGGCAGACGGGGAGAGAGAATATTTTTGAAACCCGGTTTCCCGTCAATTTCGAATTAGTCAGACATGATTCATTCTATGGCTCACGGAATTCGCAGCCGCGCACGCGTTCATTTTCATTCAAAAACCTCTCTATGGAGCCATTTTTAAAATACTAAAATTAGCTTTTTTAGTTCCCACAGAGACACCTAGCGACTAAAGCGTGAAGGTAACGCTTACCTGTGGAATTTTCATCTGCTCTGTGTTAAACGGAGATTTTCAACTTGTCATTAAAAAGTTTATTGTTAATACAAAGCTTTATCTAATTCCGATCCCAGCTTGTGGTATTGGTTAAAATCTTCGTGTTGAGTTTGCAAGTATTCTCCTCACTGGTTTAAAGGGTATTCCCCGAGCTCTTCAGTTCCCGTTTCCATAAAAACTGAAGGTTAAGGGTAATATTTAGTTAAGGGAGTTGTTCGCTCGCGTGGCATGAAGGACTTTCCACCATCCTCCTACGCAATTCAACTCGCCCACCTGAATTGAAGGCGTTTAAAGTCGGTAGATAACTTGGGCCTACCATAGTGCTTAGGGTATTACCTTAGCTCAGTGGCGTAACTAGGAACCCCGGGCCCCCCCCGCAAAAAAACAACTCGGGGCCCTTTTAAATAGCACTGATTTTCATCATAAACGTTTGGGGGCCCCTAGTTATCGGGGGCCCCCCCACCGCGGGGTCTGCAAGGGCGCTATTTACGCCACTGCCTTAGCTGAACCCCTTCTAATTACACGAGTTTCTTGCAACATTCATTTGAATTATCAGTCTACTCTTAACAAAGTTATTTCTTTAGTAATTTCGTTGAAAATAATTTTACACTTCTTGACATAGAGATGGTTGTTACAAAAGTTTGACGTTATGCATAATGATGCGTAGGTATAAAAGCAAACTAAGAAATTAAAAAAAACCTTGTAAGTTGTAACAATGGTTTCAATTTTGGATTGTTTTAGATACGTATTCATCTATGCCATAAAAATGAAGCATGTACTTTCGCAGATGCCAATGTGGGTCTATTTTTTACCAATCTACGGTTGTGCACAACACAAATTTACTTTTTGTTTATTTTTTTACTTATAACGCATATTTTCTGATGCATTAGTTTTACAAAATGTCTTTCGAAATATCAGCGGGATCGTGCGATGAAAGACGTTTCAGGTCAATAACATTACCATTATTATTATTATTATTATTATTATTAGGAGTTGGGTGATTGGGTCCGTCCCATAGATAAAATAACTTCGTATATAGATAGGAAACTTCAATGGAGCAAACTGACTCCCACGAGATTGCCTTGACATCTAGTGACTGTGCCAGTTGTCTGTGTTCTCAAGAGCGTAGAACGTATTGAGGAATTTGAGGTCTGAGTTTTGTGAATAAACGTATTTTGCAAGGTAAATGTCTTCAAATATACCAGAAATAGCGTTTAAAACAAACTGGAAATCTTTAATGCTATTTCTTTAGTGCTATTTTTTTATATTTGCTCTCAGTTCAAGAAAAGGTACTTTTAATACATAAAGCTCACTTAAGCCTTTGCAATTGGGATTGCGTTACACCAAGGTTCACCAAATAATATTATTCGGGTGCCGCCACCAGATGTCGGCCCAAATTCTGGCGTCACTTCTACAACATGAAGTTTCCTATCTTTATACGAAGTTATTTTATCTAGCACTTCGACCAGAGGTTCATTGTGTTGCCCCGGCCATTTAGACCTGAAAAAGCCCCTTCTTGGAAACGAAGCTCAAGACCTGCTTCACCGAGATATTCGAAATATTCAAAGATCTCTCGTTTCCAACCTGCGCCTACCAAGATGCTCAAACCTTTGGGGCGCGTAAAACTCACAGACTCAAAGGTCATGAGTGGAAGTTTTCTCCTCTGCAAGGCATGCCCCTCACCAAGGGCGTATTTAAGGGGGAGGTTTTGTTTGTTCAACCCCCCCCCCGAAATGCTGATGACCGGGGAGGGGGTGCCTAATAAAAACCAGTGAAACTTCCGTCAGCACCCCCACCCTTGAAATTTTCCTCAAAACCCCCCCTGAAATAAAATCCTGGATACGCCCTTGCCCCTCACGTAAAGTTCCCACTGATGACCATCAGGTGCAGATGCCTATTTAGCTGGTAACCAACCTGATATTGCAGTTACCATTAAAGGGAGATTAATACTTATATTATATATTATACACTTCTCTTTATACTAAGACAGTCCAATCAGTGTTCCGAAGCTATAAATGTCAGGTGTCAAATAATAAATACCGACATGGGGAATAATACTTTTACAGGCTAAATAGTGGCAAATAATAAATTTTAATAAAAAAAACATATCAAAGAAAAAATATATTTGTGCTATATTAGACAAATATATTGGATTAGTTGCCAGGTTTTGGGCTAGAAACTCAATTATAGCCCAATCTAGTTATTTCAACGATTTTTCCATAGTTTGAATTCGTCTGCTATATACACTCTTTTTAGGAACGTTTACTGGGCGCCGCCATTATCGTACAGGCAACCGACGAGCAGAAATTTCATCCCCCCAAACCGGTTTTTCATCACCCTCCCCGAAGACTGTAAGGTAATGGCGGTCGATTGGGGAGGTGCGTTTAAGAGTCTATATCTTTAAGCTGTTTTTAATGGTTCTTTTGTGAAAAACTGAAACAATAGTCCTAATCGATAGCTACGCCGCAAAATTTTCGTTTTGAAAACGAAAACATTTGGGAGAGTTGGCCGTTTTCGGTCTATCGAAATCAGGCAGCCTTGACTGCCTTCCGGCCTGTATCTCCATACCGAAAATGGCCGACGATTACGCCGCCGAAAATATTTCACTAACTGATCGGCGGCGTTTTTGACCATTATTTTGAATTATCGACTAAGACTATATCTCACATGTAAGTGATGCTACATATCTGAAAGATATTATTTACATCATTTAAATGCATTTACTGATTATTAGTCACTATTTGACACTTTTTGCCAATTTTTTCCATATTTAACACTGACATAGACTTTATTCTAAACAAGTTGGTAAGCCAAAATATACCTCTCCTCGGAAGAGTTTTTAATTTTCAGTGAAGCGTAACTCTATCCGTGGTTCTGCGGTAGAGCGCTCACCTGTCGTGCAAGAGGGCTCGGGTTCGAATCCCGGCCGATTAAAAAATTATACTACACCCAATGACAAAAAGAGGGCGCTTTTGGAAAAATCTTTTCCCTGATTCTAAGAAACTGGGTACGCCGTGATTACCCTTTGCCCCGAAAATGCGACAGACACGGTGGTTGTATAACCCCTCTTAGGGTACAAAGTCCCCTCGGAGAGGTAAAAAGTGACATTTAGGTAACACTGAAAAGGAGAGTACCCGAGTTGTTTATTGCCAATTTTGTTCAAAGTCGGACGTAATGTAGACCTATATAAGATAGGGAATTTCCCAAAAGGAGACGTTGCTCTACCCATTTGATTTGCCATGGCAATCGAAAATGTTTTTGACCACTTAAAACAAAAATCAGATTTTTTCCTTATTTTACCCAAAAATTTTCCAATTTACCCAAACTTGATGACATTTACCTAAATGTGGTCCAGATTACCCATTTCGTGATTTTCAAATTTTTAAAGTTTCTCATGCTTTTTGAAATGGAGATTTTATTGTTTTAAGTGATCAAAAACATTTTCGGTTGCCATGGCAAATCGAATGGGAAATTTCATATCTCATATAGGTCTACATTACGCCCGACTTTGAACCAAATCGGCAAATAAACACCTCGGGTACTCTCCTTGTGAGTCCAATAAACTGGAAAACCTAACCTAGAACAATCGAAAAAACATGCCACAAACAAACATCACCGGAACCAATGCCTTCTAAATAAAAGCTACAACGAAATAAAAAGCGCATTAGTAAGACAAAAAAGAAACGTCCTACGGTTACACTGTTCTTTAAAGAAAACGCAATCGCCTTTTAACAATCGATTTCTTAATAAAAGACTATCCTTTCATAAAGCGATCTAGGCTGAGGGAAGATTTCGCAATGTGTCTCCGACTTGGTGGTATACGCGGACTGCTCTAAATAGTAGCCAAAGATTATGAAGAGCGTAAAATCTGGACCCAAAAAGAGGATCTTCCTCCCGTTAACTTCCTGGTTATATTGATCCCTTATAAGGGAAAAGGCTCGGAAGGGTTGGGGCCACGCGAAAGTGTCGATTTACTACCGAAATAAGAGATCTTATACGAACGAGTTTTTCCAGGCGCGCCCGGAAAAGCAATATCTGCCGTTGGAAATCTCGCTTCGACGCGGGTATATCTGCTTGGGAAGACCATTTACAGTCACTGACCCAAACTGGGCGCAAAAATGGACATCACGAGAAGGCCAAGGAGGGTTGGGGGCTAAATCACGCGGTCCGGTAGTCGGCCGGACATCGGAAAAACAAAGTCCGTCCGCTTGGAAGCTAGGCAAAAGCCGTTACTGGCGTTGATGCTTATCGGAAAAATATGACGGGACTTGGACCAAACCAAAAGGGGACACCATCGCTGCCATTACACTTCAGCGACAAATGATCTTGTTCTATGTCGAATCGAGTCACCTTTCCCAGTTAACCACGATTTCTTGACGTTTATAGCTCCTATTTAGAGGAGCTTACTAGACGTATAGAGATTATATATTGCGAGGTTAAGTCGATGGAAAAACGTGTTATATTAACCCGCGTGTATGTAGAAAAGATTTTTGGCGTTAATAAATTCTGTTCAATATTGAAGATTGTATAAGCATGAGCAACAAACACAAGGAGAACGCAGCTAGCCTTTAAACACGCTAACGAAGAGTTGTGTACGAATTTCATTGGACGAGCGTCACGAGCCTTTATGCTGAACGTTTTACGGGCGGGGGGGGAAGACAATTTCCGAATTTTCCCCTTCCGACGGCAGCAGGCGCTAAAGCGTCTAGCCAATGAAAAACGTACGCAAGAAAATCCACGACTTTTGACGGGTTGCGTTCTCCTTGTGTGGAGTGTTGTGTTTGTTGCTCCTAGGTATAAGGTATAGCAGAAGTTGCATAATGTGTTACATGATTGCATACCTCTACTTGGAATTCTTATCCTGCCGTATCACGTATGGTAAGCTCACTCTGACGGCTTTGGCCCCGCCTTCCTCTCACGTGGTTGTTTGTTAAGTTAACATAGCCCGGTTCACACTTAACCCTAAAATCGCTTCGTTTTAGATAACTAGTTTTCAAAACCAGTGTGAGAAATGGCTTTGTGTTGGTTCGGGAAGAAACTCGTCCAAGTCGGTTCGCTTGGAATCGCTTTCAAAACGACAAGGTGGGGAAGTAAAATTGCTCGTATTTTCCAAAATAATGGGAATAAAATTCTAAATAATGTCAAATAATAATACTGTATGTATAGTAAACATGATTAACTAATTGTTTTGGGAAATATTTTAGTGTTTTCAAAATTCTGGTTATAATTTGAAATGACGTTAAGCCTTGGCTATAAGCGAACCGGGGTGAAGCGATTTCGCACGTGTGAACCAAGAATTATCGTCGGCGGTCAAAACTGGCCTTCAAACCGACAAAAACTGGGTTTTAAGCTCTAGTGTGACCGTGGCTATAGTGACGTCAAAAAAACCGTCACCCACATCGAGACGAAAATCTGCTGCGATAAGCATTCCAAGCAGAGGTAGCCATGGATTCCTGTGTTACCATTATTGAAATAGCTGAAATCAGTACCTGGATTACAAAGTTAATGCTTTTACGTGTCTTTGCTTCTCATTTACACCAAAAATATTTTAAAGTGCTAATACACGTATAGTTTCAAATAAATTCAATTAAATAATGTCGAAAATGTATCTTCTTTAAAAATAGCACAGTTTATAGAGCTGTATTGTGAAGGAATCAACGTAAAAGAAAATAATTTAAAATAATAATTTTTCAATAGGCTGGAATCTTCCACAAACAAAAACTTTCAGTTAGTTTTCTTTAAAAAACCCCTAATATTTAAATATTTATCGATTTTTCCTTAGATTTCAAATAAATTTGACTAAATTTTAATTTATGAAGTAAGGTAGCAAAACCAGAGATGGGCGCGCTCTGCTCAATTTAGAGCCGGTGGGAGCGTTTGCAATCCGAATGAGCGAGAATTTTGACCTGAGTATCCAAATTTTAGTTTGGTTAATTCGCAGGAGAGCGAAGCGTCTCCTTCGGTCTGAAAGTAATAGTATCTAAAAGATGAGCGCTTCTCCAAAATAAAATATGAGCCAGAGAAGACTCTCGCTCTTCTTTTACTTTTCAACTCTCTACAAACTTTATTGATCTGAGCGTGCGAAATCTTTAGCTGTTATCAATTCCATGGTGAGTGAATGAGAGAGCACTGAATTTTCTTAGAAATTAGAGCCAGAAAAGAGGTTGCTATAAGTAAACAGGTTTGGTACGAGTGCATTAGACAGAGATATGATCTGAAGTGCTCCTGTGAAAATTAAAATGAGCTGCTTGTGAGCTGAGTACGATGTTTGAAAAAATGCCCATCATAGTGTAAAATATGTTCAATAAAGGCGTAAAAGCTTAAATTTTAGTAGAATTCTTTCAACTCTGATAATTCAAAATTATTGTCCGAGTTAGGGCTAACGCATTATCCTTAAATTACTCCGTTCTACACGCTTACAAATTCGTTTCCCTCATGGCGAGATGCTTCGGCGCAGAACTTTGGTCAATTTAGTCAGAAGGCCGGCTAAAAAGCAAGGACCGTAAACACGTAGGCACTTTGCGCGAATGGTTTATGGCTGGCGAATTTCGTCGCCATAAAAAGGCCTTTAGAAAGCGCTTTAAGGCCCATATAGCACGTACGCAGCGTCGCCGCTTTCAGATCTAATTTGCTCAATTTGTAGCTTGGAAAATCCAAATACGAAGATAGAAGGCGCTCTACGCCGTAAACAAATTTAATCCCCGACTGCATTCCCCCCCCCCCCGTTTACATTTACATTTCATTTCCAGTAAAAAGGAAATAAACGTCTTTCTGTTGGGTATTTAATCATGTTATATTTTTTGTTTCTCCACAAAATGTGCACGCCGTCATTATGAACAAGCCATGACCGGAAACGCTGATTTCTTGGTTGTTTGTTAGTCGGCAGTATATTTCCGGTTTGAGTCTATTTGATCGATTACCAAATGATCGAACGGGTCCCATTTGATCGAATTTCCATTTGATCGAATGGCATTTGATCGAACAAAATTTGATCGAAAGCTACTGTAGGGTAAAACTACTAGTTTTTGGGAGTAAATCGAAAAGACAACGGTGCATACGCGCCTACGGCGTGCGTACATCAACCTAACCTAACCTGACCCTATTTATATATATCAAAAACAACGGGCCGTTATCGTCGATGTCATAAAAAATTCCATCATATAGTGTATAAAGTAAAAATCTCTTCATCTTTGTGGATTAATACAGTTAAAGCAATGAATTATTCCATCATTATTCCTTCTGCACTTAAGCAATGAATTATTCCATCATTATTCCTTCTGCACTTCATATTGACATTCGGTAAAATAAAAACATACCAACTGGTACTATAAATACTTTTGAATTCGATCATTTGAAGGTTCGATCTTATGAAACAAATGACAAATGGGATTCGATCAAATGGAATTTCGATCAATTGCAACGTATAATGATCGACTGTCGATCACATATTTTTCGATCAAATGGACCAACACCATATTTTCTTTGAATCTAAAGTCAGGTTCACACGTACCCCTAAAATCACTTCGTTTTAAAGAACTAGTTTTCCAAACCAGCGTGAGAAATCGATTCTTGTTGTCCAAGTCGCTTTGCTTAGAATCGCTTTCCAAACGAGGTGGGGAAGTAAAAATGGCCGTATTTTCAAATATAATGGGCATAAAATTCTAAATAATGTCAAATAATATTATTGTATGTATAGTAAACATTGTTTTGGGATACATTTTAGTATATTCAAAATTCTGGTCATAATTTGAAAGGCGTTAAGCCTTGGTTATAAGCGAACCGGGGTGAAGCGATTTCAGACGTGTGAGCCAAGTATTATTGTCGGTGGTCGAAACTTGTTTGAAACAGACGTAAACTAGGTTTTTAGCTCTAGATCTAGTGTGACCGTGCTTAATTACTGCCAGAATAATACTATTTCTGTTTGAATTTTATTAACTCGCGAACTCCGCAAACAGGACGCAAATAATCCTAGTACATTATGAGGTAAGAAAGGGAAGGAGCTATTCAATTCTCACACTTATCTTTTTGGTTTGTATGTAGCTCGAAAGGCAGAATATCTATTTCTTTGTATTTAGCTAAGATGACATAAGTGACTAGAGTATTTTTCAAAATATAGTAATATTAGTAATGGAATATTCACACAATCAATGAGATATCGTTATTGCACTGAATACAATGGTTTATTTAAAAATTTTACCGATAAATGAGTAAATCTTTGCAAAACTCTGGAAAAACTTTGCCGCTTGAGACTCAAAAGGTAGAAAGATATCTATCAGTAGCCTGAAGGATGAGTCTAGAAACATGGGAGGTTTTATTTCTAAATCACTGCAAGGTGATGGATAAAGGCAGCAATTCATACCTCGAACTTGGAATGGTTATCCGGCGGTATTCCCTATGGTAAGATCTCGGGGACCGTTTTCGGTGACATCTATGAGAAAAAAATCTCCCCTTCGCACGCGTCTGCCCTCTTTAGGAGTTTTTACCCCGCGCAATTTCCTATTTTTACAACTGTAGTTTTGTTGTCGTCTGCTCAGTTCGCATATTCGTCTACCGTTTCGATGGCGACCAGTGTGACTTCCGATGCCTTTTGCATATTTGAAGCAGCAATTAAAAATTAAACTTAGAATCAAAATCAGTTTGTCAGCCCACATCTTCAAATCGAGTCATGATTATTACGCGTAAAGATCATTTTTTCTTTCCTCCAAACCCAAAGCAAAGGCCTAATGGTGAAGATTCGAAAGCGTTTCCTTATTCTCATTGAATTCCTGTATCTCTTTCTGGCTCGCTGTGAAATTTAAATGGCAATTTCCTATCCAACGTTTTTGTTCCTATAAAACTTCATCTATTTTAATTGAATTTAATTTTTGTTTCAATAGATTTAACCTTAATTTCGACATCCCAGCCATTTCGAAATTTAGGGTTAGGTTTGTCCAGATTTTCTAGTAGACGACTATACTAAGTCACTGGAGGATCTAGGATATTTTTGGGTAGATTTTTAAGCCAATGAAAATCGTAAGAGAAAATACGTATGCTCTGACGTCAAAATGATAAAAAAACGGCCCTCTAGATCGAGACGGAAATTGGCCGAGATAACCATTCCAAGTTCGAGGTATGAATTAATGATAAAGGACATATTGAGAGGAAATCGCACTCACGTTTTGGTGATTATCGAATTTGACGTGGTTTGACGTGGAAAGCAAATACTTTGCGAATAGCAAGTGTGTGATTTCGGGAAAATATTTGTTCATATAAAGGATAATTATTAATTTCCAAAAATAATCACGCTTGTATGTTCGACTAAACTTGGATTCAATAAGTATAATGTTGAATAGCTTCACTCTATAGTTTTCCAAATTCCTGGTGTTTCAATTTTCTTTTCAATTTTCACTATTCAAAAATAAACTATGGCATTAGAATACGTAATTTCATAAGTAACTTAATAAACATAAACATGACACTAACCGATATCTGTTAATGATAATCGGTTACAGAGTTATTTCGTAATCGGACGTTTCGAAACCGGAAACTGGTCCCTCTCTTTGTTGGCAGAATGACTGCCAGGTTATTTTGACGGAAATAAATTTGAGTCAAGAAATAGCTACCTTCAGAAAGGAAGCCAAAGTAGTTTTATTTAAAAACCTTTCAATTTTCAATAGACCTTGATGGCTTTGTTAATAGTCTTAGTCGATAATTCAAAATAACGGTCAAAAACGCCGCCGATCAGTTAGTGAAATATTTTCGGCGGCGTAATCGTCGGCCATTTTCGGTATGGAGATACAGGCCGGAAGGCAGGCAAGGCTGCCAGATTTCGATAGACCGAAAACGGCCAACTCTCTCAAATGTTTTCGTTTTCAAAACGAAAATTTTGCGGCGTAGCTATCGACTAAGACTATAAAATTTGTCATACTTAAATATTAAGTTACTTATGGTTCTATATAAATAAATATTTAATCTGAAATTGCGCAAATATTTCTTACAAAATTAGTAATAAAAAAGGTAACAATCAAGATCAAACCGTGGTTATGTATTCATAATAACTTCATGTACCATGACAATGGCAGGTCAACCAAACGAGGTCACGCGTACCAAAAATGCGTATAAACCGGAAGCAAACAAAGCTAACGAAATAAATGAAATAAATTCTTAATTAGGCGTTATTTATTTTATAAGTAATTCAAAAGGGTGTTCCGGAGTAGACGTATTTCCATAAAACTCATTTAAAGGCGTTATAGTTTATAGCCTTTCCGGAATCCAAACCAGCAACCTGTCTTTTAACCTGTAGCCCACGTACAGCGCCACCAGCGGCAGTTTCACGCGCTACGTGATAAATAAAAACAAAGAAATCGAGAAGGCCGCTTGAAATAATTGCTGGGAATTTCGCGGGGCACGTGCTTCTCATCATAAGCCTTTGCGCAACCCCCCTTCCTTTTTTGGCGACTTTACCTCCTCCCCTTACATATTTTAACGCCATTTACGCGAAAAATTCCAACCTCTTTGTTACTTTGTAACGTACTCTCAAACGGCTTTCCACTTGTTACCGTCACGTACGAGTTACGGATTAGCGACGGACGCCGGTTTTAGCTCGCGTTAGGGTCGAAGTACGGTCACTATAGTAACGAGTCGTAAACAAAGCCGTTTATTTCCTACGTTACACTCTGTCGCTACTATACGCTACCAAGAACGCGTTTATTTCGAACGCGGAGAATGACGATTTTTGGCGATTTTCCTTGTACGGATAGTCTCGACATACGGCATTCGACCTACGTAGAAATATATGCATTCTTGACGCGATACAATTCTATTCCGTGTTCGGCCACTATTGTCTGACATTGATGGACTAAACAAGCTATATCTTCTTCCCCCTTTTCTATTACCCCCCGGCAACTAAATGATGTAATGTTAGATTAGGCAAAGCCACATTATGTTATAGCTTGGCTGCTGATAATACTTATGATTATATGTGGAGCTATTTGAACCATTTTCCGACCTAAGTGCTTTTGTTAATATAATTTGTGTCGGAATTTGGCAAACAAATTTCCTGGACTAAAAGGAGATCTTTAGCACTCCGTAGCTTAATAATAACAATAATAATCAGCTAAGCTAATACCCAAGGTACCAACATAGGCCTAATTCAAGTATTCAACTAGCGACTTCTAAAGCCAATTACCGGTGGCCGGGTTACAATGCGTAAGAGTTTGGTGGCAAGCCCTTCGTGCCAAGCGAGCCAACAGCTCCCTACACTTACTACTCAGTGCTTCCACTTCCAAAAGATCATTTTACCCAGACATAATCTGAAAAATACCCACTTTTACCTTTTCCAAATTTCAAAAATACCCTTAAAATTCCCACAAGAATCAAACAATAAAATACCCACTTTTACCCATTTTTAATTTAAAAAAACCCTTAAAATTCCCATAAAAAACAGCGATTTAAAAAATGTAGTTTAATTATCACAGTTTTTTCTCTAATTTTTACAAAGAAAAAGACACTAATATTAATGGTAGGTATGCAATTCGCTTACTAAGGGACGAAAACAATATTTTTGTCTGCTCCAATTGGCAAAGCTGACAACAGAGAAAGAACCTAAAAAGGTCTCGACATAAGCAAAAGCAGTTTTCCACTTACGGCCAACTTAGTTACACTTTGTCAAAAAGGGAAATTATATTTCATGGTAGATTATTTTCAATATTTTTAAATACCCTTAAATTTCCCATGAAATGTTCAAAATACTCTCATTTTACCCATTACCCTCAATCTCTAAAAACAATAACTCTCGAGGTAAATTTTACGCGGAAAAGGGTAAAATACCCTCAAAGTGGAAGCACTGTTACTACTATTTTTAACCTCAGCAAGTTTTTATGGAAAGGGGAAACCGAAAAACTCTGGGGAAAACCCCTTAAACCAGCGGGGAGAGAACTTGCGAACTCAACGTAGAAGTTGTTCCATTTTGGGCGCAATTTTTTATGTTTAAGAAAAAGTGTTTTGTAATTTAAAATTCAACGGACCAATTCAGAAAATACTCATCGGAAAACGAACGTTTAGGGCGAAGAAATTAGATGTTCGATTTTGATGCTTTTATTTGTTACAGATGGCGCCATCTGGTATTGAAAAATGGGGATCTTCTCACTTCACAAATGTGACACTGACTTTATAAACTGTGTCTAGCCTAACCATTGTAAATAAATTATATTTCAATGTAGCTCCATATAAAATTAAAAAGACACTTCATTTTGTAAATTAAATTTTTTTAACTCTGATATTTAATCTATATAATAAAACTCTAAGCCCCTTTCGTCGCGTTTTTTTCTGACTGCCTTTCGTCGCGTTTCTTTCTGACTGTTAATCGCGACTCTAACGTGGCATCGCCGCGGGTACCCGGACGGTACCCGGAGGTACACGCCGAAGGTATCCCTAAAGCTTCGCCTTAATACTAGGTCATTGAGTATATTTCAGAAATCGGGTCTAACGTGACATCGCCGAAGGTAATTTCTCTGTAGAAATTATGTTTAATTCAGAGAAAACGGCATGGTATTAGAAGATAAAACTTATTTTATACAAGACGTTTCGAGCCGAGGCTCTTCTTCAGTCGTTCGTTAGTTTTAATTTTAATACTAGGTCAAATCTATTTTGGTCATTAAGTTTGTTTTTGAATTTTCGGATCGGATTTCGCACTGGCTCAAATTTCGCACTGTAAATCGGGACTCAAGGGCGACCGTATTTTTATTTGTTCGTCATGAGAGTAAATCAGCCATTCGGTACAGGGGGTTTAAAGGAGTCGTTTGGGACGCCTGCGAGATTTGAAGTAATTTTAGCGGGGAAAACGGTACCACGGAAATTCTCGCATGGGAAAAGGGGGGAGGGGGTACCACGGTATTTATAACATGGGGAAAAGGGTGTAGGGGATACCACGGTGGGTTGGCGGAGTGGTTAGCACTTTCGCCTCGCAGCAAGAGGAGCCGGTTTCGATCCCAGCTTGTGGCACTGGGTGAAAACTCGGAATAACTCCTTCTGCGTTGAGTTTGCAAGTTCTCTCCCCACTGGTTTAAGGGGTTTTCCCCCGAGTTCTTCGGTTTCCCCTTCCATAAAAACTTGTCGAGGTTAACGGTAATAGTTAGTGTAGGGAGCTGTTGGCTCGATCTCGTGGCATGCAGGGCTTGCCACCACCCTCCTACGCATTGTAACCCGGCCACCTGAATTAATGGCTTCAAAAGTCGCTTGATGACTTAGGCCTAAGGTGGTGCCTTGGGTATTAGCCTAGCTGATTATTATTATTATTATTATTATTATTATCACATGGGAAAAGGGGGAGGGGGTACCACGGTTATTATCACATGGGAAAAGGGGGAGGGAGTACCAAGGTAATTATCACATGGGACAAGGGGGAGGGGGTACCACGGTAGTCATCACATGGTAAACGGGGGAGGGGGTACTCCGGTAATTATCTCTTGGAAAAAGGGAGAGGAGGCCTTACTGGGGGGTGGGGGGGTTTCTACTATGGGGAAAAGAGTACCATGGAAATTATCCCCTGGGATAAAGGGGGAGGAGGCCTTACTGGGGGGTTCTACAATGGGGAAAAGAGTACCATGGAAATTATCCCCTGGGAAAAAGGGGAGCAGGCTTTACTGGGGGGTTCTACAAAGGGGAAAAGAGTTCCATGGAAATTATCCCCTGGGAAAAAGGGGGAGGAGGCCTTACTGGGGGGATTCTACTACGGGAAAAAGAGTACCACGGAAATAATCCCCCGGGAAAAAGGGGGGAGGCTTTACGGGGGGGTGGTTCTACTATGGGGAAAAGAGTACCATGGAAATTATCCCCTGGGAAAAAAGGGGAGCAGGCTTTACTGGGGGGGTTCTACTATGGGGGAAAGAGTACCATGGCAATTATCCCTTGGGAAAAAGGGGGAACAGGCTTTACTGGGGGGTTCTACTATGGGGGAAAGAGTACCATGGAAATTATCCCCTGGGAAAAAGGGGGAGCAGACTTTACTGGGGGGGTTCTACTATGGGGGAAAGAGTACCATGGCAATTATCCCTTGGGAAAAAGGGGGAACAGGCTTTACTGGGGGGTTCTACTATGGGGGAAAGAGTACCATGGAAATTATCCCTTGGGAAAAAGGGGGAGGAGGCTTTACTGGGGGGTTCTACTATGGGGGAAAGAGTACCATGGCAATTATCCCTTGGGAAAAGGGGGGAACAGGCTTTACTGGGGGGTTCTACTATGGGGGAAAGAGTACCATGGACATTATCCCCTGGGAAAAAGGGGGAGGAGGCTTTACTGGGGGGTTCTACTATGGGGGAAAGAGTACCATGGCAATTATCCCTTGGGAAAAAGGGGGAACAGGCTTTACTGGGGGGTTCTACTATGGGGGAAAGAGTACCATGGCAATTATCCCTTGGGAAAAAGGGGGAACAGGCTTTACTGGGGGGTTCTACTATGGGGGAGAGAGTACCATGGAAATTATCCCCTGGGAAAAAGGGGGAGCAGACTTTACTGGGGGTTTCTACTATGGGGGAAAGAGTACCATGGAAATTATCCCCTGGGAAAAAGGGGGAGCAGACTTTACTGGGGGGGTTCTACTATGGGGGAAAGAGTACCATGGCAATTATCCCTTGGGAAAAAGGGGGAACAGGTTTTACTGGGGGGTTCTACTATGGGGGAAAGAGTACCATGGAAATTATCCCCTGGGAAAAAGGGGGAGCAGACTTTACTGGGGGTTTCTACTATGGGGGAAAGAGTACCATGGCAATTATCCCCTGGGAAAAAAGGGGAGCAGACTTTACTGGGGGGGTTCTACTATGGGGGAAAGAGTACCATGGCAATTATCCCTTGGGAAAAAGGGGGAACAGGCTTTACTGGGGGGTTCTACTATGGGGGAAAGAGTACCATGGACATTATCCCCTGGGAAAAAGGGGGAGGAGGCTTTACTGGGGGGTTCTACTATGGGGGAAAGAGTACCATGGCAATTATCCCTTGGGAAAAAGGGGGAACAGGCTTTACTGGGGGGTTCTACTATGGGGGAAAGAGTACCATGGCAATTATCCCTTGGGAAAAAGGGGGAACAGGCTTTACTGGGGGGTTCTACTATGGGGGAAAGAGTACCATGGAAATTATCCCCTGGGAAAAAGGGGGAACAGGCTTTACTGGGGGTTTCTACTATGGGGGAAAGAGTACCATGGAAATTATCCCCTGGGAAAAAGGGGGAGCAGACTTTACTGGGGGGGTTCTACTATGGGGGAAAGAGTACCATGGCAATTATCCCTTGGGAAAAAGGGGGAACAGGCTTTACTGGGGGGTTCTACTATGGGGGAAAGAGTACCATGGAAATTATCCCCTGGGAAAAAGGGGGAGCAGACTTTACTGGGGGTTTCTACTATGGGGGAAAGAGTACCATGGCAATTATCCCCTGGGAAAAAAGGGGAGCAGACTTTACTGGGGGGGTTCTACTATGGGGGAAAGAGTACCATGGCAATTATCCCTTGGGAAAAAGGGGGAACAGGCTTTACTGGGGGGTTCTACTATGGGGGAAAGAGTACCATGGAAATTATCCCCTGGGAAAAAGGGGGAGCAGGCTTTACTGGGGGTTTCTACTATGGGGGAAAGAGTACCATGGCAATTATCCCCTGGGAAAAAAGGGGAGCAGACTTTACTGGGGGGGTTCTACTATGGGGGAAAGAGTACCATGGAAATTATCCCCTGGGAAAAAGGGGGAGCAGGCTTTACTGGGGGTTTCTACTATGGGGGAAAGAGTACCATGGCAATTATCCCCTGGGAAAAAAGGGGAGCAGACTTTACTGGGGGGGTTCTACTATGGGGGAAAGAGTACCATGGAAATTATCCCCTGGGAAAAAAGGGGAGCAGACTTTACTGGGGGGGTTCTACTATGGGGGAAAGAGTACCATGGAAATTATCCCCTGGGAAAAAAGGGGAGCAGACTTTACTGGGGGGGTTCTACTATGGGGGAAAGAGTACCATGGAAATTATCCCCTGGGAAAAAGGGGGAGCAGGCTTTACTGGGGGTTTCTACTATGGGGGAAAGAGTACCATGGCAATTATCCCCTGGGAAAAAGGGGGATCAGGCTTTACTGGGGGGGTTCTACTATAGGGGAAAGAGTACCATGGAAGTTATCCCCTGGGAAAAAGGGGGAGGAGGCCTTACTGGGGGGGGGGGGGGGTTCGACTATGGGGTAAAGAGTGCCTCGAAACACAGCACTAGCTGAGGACCCGCCTGTAAAGCGGTCTTCTCAGCTAGTATTACTATAATTATTGTAACAGGGAAAATACTTTAGACCAATGAATGAATGAATATTTATTGATCATTTCACCAGTCATAGAAATTAAGGAAATATAGTTACAATATAAATAAGTTATATTTTAATTAATATACTTAAGGTAGAAAATATTTAATAGTTTTTAACACGTAAATAGTTAATTATAATTTATTAACTTTACATTATATCAATTTAATTAAACCACAAAATCTCAGCAACACTATTTTACGCACTAATCACAGAAAAGTAGTTTTTGGCTGTTAACGTTAAATAGAAATCGTTTGGATGGAACTAGATTTTAGCCTTGAATGTTTTCGGGTCCCCTTTGACCTCTAGACGACGTTTTGACACTTTCTGGTCTGATTGCTTTTTAATTCAGATAAATTACCCAATTAATATTATTTAAGGACGTTGAAGATAACAAATTTTCACCCAAGGGTGATCAAATAATTAATTTCGTCCAGAAAACACCTTTGCCGGTAATTTTATCGGAGACAAAATTAAGGGAAAGTACGTGTTTTCCACTGCCTAGAATTTTTATGTCTTCAAAGATCATTAAGAGCTTATGATAGCGAAAAATGTAGGTGGTAATAACTCAATTAATAATTAATTTCGAGTTGTTAATTTTCCGGAAAAATATTATGCGGAAAAATCTCCGGAAAATTTTCCAGAACGTTTTTCGAATTGTGGATCATTTTACGGTAATCGTATAAATAAAAAAATTAAACTTATATTAATTACTTTTAAAGGGTTTTTTGTTTTAGGCAAGTCTAGATGTTTAATTTTACTTTTGGATTCGAAAAAATTAGGCTAATCATGGTATGAAAACCTTTTTTTTTCCATTTTTTCTGAAAAATACGAAACATTTTCTGGGAAAAAGGCTTCGGTAATTTTCCGACTTACAAGTCTAAATTAATTAGATTGTGGGTGAACGACTCGACATAACACCTAATAATCCGGGTAGACCATTAGCGAAAGCACTCTTTAAGTTGAAAGTGGAGCTCAAACCTTAAGGGCGGTACAGTCGACATTATACATTATAAATTTTAGATACATAGTCATTGATACATAGCCATTATCATCAACTTAACCCGATACTTTAAATGGAAGGCGGGATGTTTGTAAAGTTTATTAGGCTTTGGTGTCAAGAATATCATTAACGAATTCGACTCTAAAAATGACATTTCAGACTTAAATTATGGTTTGAAATTTCTGCCGAAATGCGACTGTAAAAACGTTTTCCGCGAAATCGTTTACGAGCTGGAACGACTTAACATTGCGCTACCTTACTTCCAAAATCAGGTAACTTCACTTACGCGAATTTGATTTTTTTTTTTAGTTTTTCGAAACGGTATTTCAACCTTCGTTTATAGCCAGAATTTATTTATTTATACCAAGAATTTATTTCTACTTAAAGTGGCGGCTCGACCTTAAGTAGCTCTTTTTCAATAGATGTCGCTAGCGTCGAAATAAAAAAGGCGGTACTTATATGTACCCTCGCGTTGATTGGCTCGTTTGTAAATTGGTCAATAACATAATTACAGCAATTATAATGAATATTTTTACATGGGATATATAATATAGGTTAAAATCCACTAAATAGAGGATAATTTGTCTAACTATAATACTCTACAATGGCTCTCTGACGACGTTATCATTTGGCTATTTTCAATTTTAGCTTCCTTTGCCATAAATAGATGGCACCATGCTCTCCAGTTAAGTTTGGGTTTTCGAAGAATCGGATAGACTCATGGCCATCTCTAATAACAGGGGCCTTTTCATAATACAGGTGGCAATGATAGAGCCGCCACTTGCTTTAAGGGAGAATGACTTCGTATTGGGATATAACGGCTGTCCCATGGCAAAACCTTTTAACCACCACGATCGTAATTTTGAGATATTTGACTTTTTCAAAACCTAAGTTATAAGATTTTAACGTGGTTTTTAATGCGAAAATTATAAAATCCAAAACCATTTTTTAAGTCATAAATAGTTAAATATTTATGACTTTTACCTGAAACTTTTACAGTACTTTTATACATGCCTTAGTAAAACTGATGCGTAAAAATCTAATTTTTCAAAAATTTGGTGGTTATAAGGTTTTGCCATGGGGCAGCCGATAAGCTTCGTGTGTAGTTTAAATTTTGATAACAAGTATCGCCGCCTACCGATATTTAAATTTAATGTATGAAAGCTGTCTTGCTGTCTGCTCGTTAAAAATTATCTCTGCACAACCA
The DNA here is from genome assembly GCF_980474605.1 of Leiobunum rupestre. Lineage (NCBI taxonomy): Eukaryota > Metazoa > Arthropoda > Arachnida > Opiliones > Sclerosomatidae > Leiobunum > Leiobunum rupestre. Next base: position 43,903,672 of record NC_143386.1, on the reverse strand, counting down.
CGGCCAACTTTGATCACGCGTTGTTCGCGCTACAACGGCCAACACATTCGTCGAAATTCCGCGAGCAAGGATTTTCCCCCTATAAACTGTACTATAACGTGTAGGAGTTCAGCGTCACGCTCGCTTGTTATATTGACTTCAATGTAAAAACTATACTAAAAATAATAATCCGCTAGGGGCGCTCACGTCATACACATCTTTTGCTCATAGATTAACACAGAAACGTCAACGAATGAGATGGCCGCTGTAGCGCGAGAGATCAAAGTTGGCCGTGGCATAACAGCGGAAAGTTTCAACCGAAAAACATTGAAATTCAAAAGTCGTCTGCTATTTCTTCACATATTTATTTCACGGATATTAAGGCAGATGGCGCTATGTTTCCTAAGCTCGAAGTCTATTGGTAGCAATGCCCAAATCATCATTTTGTTTATAGTAAAAATATGTAAAATTTGGCCTAAATATTTTCAAAGTTAACGATTTTTAATCATTTATTAAAAGCAATTCGCAACTCTATACATTTTTATAAATTTAAATGCTTTTTTACACAAAATATCCTTTATTTGAGATACCTGATTTTGGAACTAAGATAGCGATTTGAATGGGTACTACCCCCGTGGGTTCCTGTCAGAGTTAAAATAGGGGGCGGCGTTTCTTTGCTTTTTCTCTAACTTCCGGTACCAGCGCCCACTTCCGGGTAAAGGTAATGATTATACTTGATGAAAGGGGTATATTTAGAGAAGGGCCAGCTTTCTTTTCCTGCGCCTAACAAGACGTAGCAATTAGGCCCACAAGTGTAGCTGCTTCGAATAACGTTGCCGAGTTGATATCGGGGTCCTACCCCTAATATTACGAGTAATTAATTAAATTATAGGTTGAGCCAACGGGAAAAACACTAATTTTTTAATTCGCTAATGTTTAGGGAGCTCTTGTAGCGTAATTTCCATTATATTAATTAATACACTTTTAATTAACGATCTTCAGAAGATAAATATTTCCTTCTTCAAAAATAATATTTATTATCAGAAGTATATAAGTTATCTCTTACGTAAGAGGTATTCATCTTCCAATATTGCTAAAGTTATTGGCAAAATTAGCTTGAAACGTACTTTCGTTGGCTACCGCTTAAAGGCCGACTACATAAATCTTCGGTTTAGTCTGTCTTTCACAGTAAGTAGGCTGACTGCGTGGCACACGTGTTTTGCAGTAAGCCTACTTCCAGTGAAAGACAGAGTAAACCGAAGATTTATGTAGTCGGCCTTTAAAGAGGAGCAGGATACTTGTGGCACTGGGTGGAAACTCGGAACAACTCCTTCCGCGTTGAGTTTACAAGTTCTCTCCCCACTGGCTTAAGGGGTTTTCCCCCGAGTTCTTCGGTTCCCCTTTGAAAAGGTTAACGGCAATAGCATAAGTAACATGATAAATATAAGGAAGACACTTCCTATTCACCCAATGTAAATTTTTTTAATGATGGTCTGTTTCGTCAATGACAACTTAAGCCATTACGTACCGACGGACTGACAACTCTCCTAGTATTTGGAGGATGCCCGCAAAATCGGTGACGGTGTAAATAACGCTTACTTTTGGAAAATGGAATGATGAATTATTGAATCGGAAGATAAAAATAACGATTATAATCAGTTTCTTCATTTCAGAAGCTAGCTATTTTCGAATTTCAAATCTAAACGCGTGTAGGCTCATATTTCTCGTCATCAAACTAACCAACTATTTTGCCAACGGAAAGAGTAGGAAGGGACGAGTTTCCTGTTCGGAAACTTCCTATTTCGCAATCACTCCACGACAGACTTACATTAACCGAATTCGTTCTGTGCCATACTCATATTTATTATGTTACTTTTAATAATAGTAAGTGTTGGAAGCTGTTGGCTCGCGTGGCATGTAGGGCTCGCCACCACCCTCCTAAATAGTTTATAAATATTAAATACAGTTCATGGAACTATTTGGCCCCAGCTATCATAATTAATTACCTTCAAATTACACCCTTGTGTAACAACGGCTGACGAAGGACCGCGGTCCGAAAGCTACCAATAATAAATTTTATTTTATTTTATTAACCTCCATGTAGTAGCAGAACTTTTATTAAATTTTACTTTAAGTTATATCGACCATGGAACGAAATTTTAGTATTTATAATTACACCCTTGTATTTCGATAGGCTAACGTCTTTCCATAAAAACTGGTAGAGGTTAACGGTAATAGTTAGTGCAGGGTGTGCTGTTGGCTCGCATGGCATGAAGGGCTTGCCACCACCCTCCTACGCATTGTAACCCGGCCCCCTGTTGACTTGGGCCTAATGTGGTGCCACCTAGGAGCAACAAACACACAAGGAGAACGCAACCCGTCAAAAGTCGTGGATTTTCTTGCGTACGTTTTTCATTGGCTAGACGCTTAAGCGCTTGCAGCCGTCGGAAGGGGAAAATTCGGAAATTGTCTTCCCCCCCCCCGCCCGTAAATCGTTCAGCGTAAAGGTTCGTCCAATGAAATTTGTACACAACACTGCGTTAGCGTGTTTAAAGGCTAGCTGCGTTCTCCTTGTGTTTGTTGCTCCTAGGTACTACGAAGGTACGTGTATCATTTTTATAGCCTAGATGGATACTCATCTCATAAGAGATATGCACAACTTATCGCCACCTACAAACGCCTTAAAAGTATTCCACACGCAACACACTGGTGTTTGGTAACAAGGCAACATTTAGGATCATATTCCGATTGCGTACTAATGCGAACACGATTATTATGCTAAGTTAATATTTGTTTCGTACATGTTTGCAGGTATATACCAAGGGCAATGGATGCGAGGTATGCGACACGGGTACGGCGTCAGGTCCAGCGCCCCGTTCGGACTGGCGTCTCACTACCGGCCAAAGAGCATAAGAGAATCTCTGACATCCCTCCGAAGCGAACACGTGGACCCGGCATCCGAGAGGGACCGGAAAATCGACGATTGCCGCGGAGGGTTCGTCTTGAAGGCCCGCAGCGATGAGCCACCGGCCAGAAGGCGATCCTTGGTCGAAAAATCCACCAACCTCAAGAGATCCATCTTACAGGTGAGCGTGTACCGGAGCTTATCCGAAATTAAAGCATATAAACGCGTAATAGTGCGTCATTCAACTTTGAGACGTACAAACGGCTTACGCGCGTAAAGTAAAATACATTTTGAAGGGCCCTAGTGGAAACCACTTTAGAGTTTGACTGTGCACTGTTTACGTGGATGACGCAAATATTATACAGTGATTACGATGAGAACTGGAAGAGTACGTAGAGATTCCTCGCAGTATTCTAAGAGAAAGTGGAGACCGAAAGGTTTCGAGGAGACCTCCAAGAGTACGCTGGAACCGCTAAGAATATGTGGAGACCACAAAGAGTACGCGAAGACCTCTAAGAGTACACGGAGAAAGCTAAGAGTACGGGGAGACCACAAAGAGTACGCTGATAAAGCTAACAGTACGCTGAGAAAGCTAATAGTACGCGGTGAAAGTTAAGAGTACGCGGAGACCACAAAGAGTACGCTGAGAAAGCTAATAGTACGCGAAGACCGTTAAGAGTACGCGGAGAAAGTGAAGAGTACGCGGAGACCGCTAAGAATACGCGGAGAAAGTTAAGAGTACGCGGAGAAAGTTAAGAGTACGCGGAGAAAGTTAAGAGTACGCGGAGAAAGTTAAGAGTACGCGGAGAAAGTTAAGAGTACGCGGAGACCGCTAAGAATACGCGGAGACCGCTAATAATACGCAGAGACCGCAAAGAGTACGCTGAGAAAGTTAAGAATACGCGGAGAAAGTTAAGAATACGCGGAGAAAGTTAAGAGTACGCTGAGAAAGCTAATAGTATGCGAAGACTGTTAAGAGTACGCGGAGAAAGTTAAGAGTACGCTGAGAAAGTTAAGAGTACGCGGAGAAAGTTAAGAGTACGCGGAGAAAGTTAAGAGTACGCGGAGACCGCTAAGAATACGCAGAGACCGCTAATAATACGCAGAGACCGCAAAGAGTACGCTGAGAAAGTTAAGAATACGCGGAGAAAGTTAAGAATACGCGGAGAAAGTTAAGAGTACGCTGAGAAAGCTAATAGTATGCGAAGACTGTTAAGAGTACGCGGAGAAAGTTAAGAGTACGCTGAGAAAGTTAAGAGTACGCGGAGAAAGTTAAGAGTACGCGGAGAAAGTTAAGAGTACGCGGAGACCGCTAAGAATACGCAGAGACCGCTAATAATACGCAGAGACCGCAAAGAGTACGCTGAGAAAGTTAAGAATACGCGGAGAAAGTTAAGAATACGCGGAGAAAGTTAAGAGTACGCTGAGAAAGCTAATAGTATGCGAAGACTGTTAAGAGTACGCGGAGAAAGTTAAGAGTACGCGGAGACCGCTAAGAATACGCAGAGACCGCTAAGAAAACGCAGAGACCGCAAAGAGTACGCTGAGAAAGTTAAGAATACGCGGAGAAAGTTAAGAACACGCGGAGAAAGTTAAGAGTACGCTGAGAAAGCTAATAGTATGCGAAGACTGTTAAGAGTACGCGGAGAAAGTTAAGAGTACGCGGAGAAAGTTAAGAGTACGCGGAGAAAGTTAAGAGTACGCGGAGAAAGTTAAGAGTACGCGGAGACCGCTAAGAGTACGCGGAGACCGCTAAGAATACGCGGAGAAAGTTAAGAGTACGCGGAGAAAGTTAAGAGTACCCGGAGAAAGTTAAGAGTACCCGGAGAAAGTTAAGAGTACCCGGAGAAAGTTAAGAGTACCCGGAGAAAGTTAAGAGTACCCGGAGAAAGTTAAGAGTACCCGGAGAAAGTTAAGAATACGCGGAGAAAGTTAAGAATACGCGGAGAAAGTTAAGAGTACGGGAAGACCGTTAAGAGTACGCGGAGAAAGTTAAGAGTACGCGGAGAAAGTTAAGAGTACGCGGAGAAAGTTAAGAGTACGCGGAGAAAGTTAAGAGTACGCGGAGAAAGTTAAGAATACGCGGAGAAAGTTAAGAATACGCGGAGAAAGTTAAGAGTACAGGAAGACCGCTAAGGAAAAAGCTAAGAGTACGTGGAGACCGCAAACAGTACGCGGAGACCGCAAACAGTACGCTGAGAAAGCTAATAGTACGCGGAGAAAGCTAAGAGTACGTGGAGTGGTGAGGGGTGGCGGAATGGTTAGCACTTTCGCCTCGCAGCAAGAGGAGCCGGGTTCGATCCCAGCTTGTGGCACTGGGTTAAAACTCGGAACAACTCAGTCTGCGTTGAGTTTGCAAGTTATCCCCCACTGGTTTAAGGGCTTTTCCCCCGAGATCTTCGGTTTCCCCTTCCATAAAAACTTGTTGAGGTTAACGGTAATAGGTGTAGGGAGCTGTTGGCTCGAGCGCGTTTCATGCAGGGCTTGCCACCACCCTCCTACGCATTGTAACCCGGCCACCTGAATTAACGGCTTCAAAAGTCGCTTGATGACTTAGGCCTAGGGTAGTGCCTTGGGTATTAGCCTATAGCTGATTATTATTATTATTATTTATTAGAGTAGGCGTAGAGCGCGGAGAGCGCTAAAAGTACGAAGAGACCGCTGAGAATACGGGGAGATCAATAAGAGTACTCAGTACGCAAAGACCGCTAAGACCGCTAAGAGTACGAAGAGACCGCTTAGAGTACGGGGATACCACTAAGAGTTCGCTAAGGGTATACGGATAAAGCTAAGAGTACGCGGGAAAGCTGACAGTAAGCGATGATTACAATGAGTACGTGAAGAGTGCGTAGAGGTTACTCAGAGTACTCTAAGATTACGCTGAAAACGCCAAGAATACGCTCAGGTTACACCAAGGATTTGTAGAGATTACGCGGAGTACGATATTACTCGATTATTACAATAAGTACGACGAGATTACTCGATTATTACAAGAAGTACGACGAGATTACTCGATTATTACAATAAGTACGTCGAGATTACTCGATTATTACAATAAGTACGTCGAGATTACTCGATTATTACAATAAGTACGTCGAGATTACGGGAGAACTACGTGAAGATTACGCGGTGTACAGGGAGATTACGCGAAAAGTACGGGGAGAGCGTAAGAAGATGTCGTCTAAATTACGCGTATTAGGGTCGAGATTACTCATTACGGGAAGCATGTACACCGATTACGCGTAATGATTAGTCCTTTAAATAAAGATAATATTCTAATAATCATTAAACTCGTGACTTCCGCAGGGTTTGCGAATCAAGAAACAACGTAGTACGGGGGACATCGATAAGCGAGGGTCCGGGTCCATCAGAAGTACGGGTTCCAACATGAGCTCGGCCAGTTCGGAGTCCAGCCACTCCGGGTTGACCCGCAACTCGGCGCACACGGACAGCAATATCAGCTTCGTCAGCCAGGACGACATCACGGACGCCAACGTGATCGAGACGTACATGGGCGAGTGGAAGAACGACAAGAGATGCGGCTTCGGCATCGCCGAGAGGTCCGACGGCCTCAAGTACGAAGGCGAGTGGTACAACAACAAGAAGTACGGCTACGGGGTCACGACCTTCAAGGACGGCACCAAAGAGGAGGGCAAGTACAAGAACAACGTCCTGGTCACTTCCGGAAAGAAGAAGCACCTCTTCCTGCTCAGATCGGCCAAATTCAAAGAGAGGATCGAGTCCGCCGTCAGCGCGTCCATTCGAGGCTCCCAGATCGCCCTTCAGAAAGCGGATATAGCCATTTCCAGGTAATGACCAAATACACGTAATCTTTCTATCGCTCTATTTTCGATATTTGCATAATGATCGAAACGCGTTAGACAAAATTTCCTTATATCTTAAATTGACCCCTTTAAAATAATTCCTATCGTATCTTGATACTTGGAAATTTGAATAAATCGGATTTTATGCCATGATTAATCATTGCCATTTTAACCATTAATTTAATTTCAAATAAGTTGAAAGAATATTTGCTCTTAGTCCAAATTTAATTGAATTCTCAGACAAACATTACGATATTTAATATACGTCATTGAAATATTATGAATTTTAATAAATAAATAAATTTAAATTAGTGAACTGAAGAGAACGAATATCAGTTACATTATTTAAAGAAACATATTTTTCACGTCATTCACGTTACGAGCGGTCGTACCGTCGTAGCTTCCTAAAGACCCCCGTGTTATAAAGTTTATCTTTTATCTCAGACCACAAATGTTAGGACTAGTTACTTTCAAAATTCGATTCAAATCGGTTAACATTTACTCTGCAAACATTTCGACTTTTGAGTCGGTGATAAGGGAGCTTCACTCCAACTAATAATGACGATGGCGTGTGATGATTTTGCAGGACGGCAACGGCCAGGGGCAAAGCTGAGCAGGCCGACATCGGGGCCATGCACGCCAGAGAGGATTCCGACATTGCTCGACTCATCGCCAAACAATTCGCTCCCGATTTTCATCAATTAGGTGAGTTATTTTTCAAATTCATCATTCATCCACAAAAAACCAGGGGTGTATGAACCCAAAGGGGTAATTCCCCTTACCATAAGTCTATAATATTGTTACATAAGTGTAAAACTTCCTATTGTTCACATGCAAAAGTGTAAACCGAGATCTATTCACAAGACAGACTGCATTACGGGCTTCGTCGCCATTTTGCGTCTGCTTGCTAACGCGTCACACGTAGCCTTGACAGCGCCTCGATAGGGGGAGATTTTCTTCTTGTGATGACGTCACATCGTTACTAGCTCTCAGTAAAATATTCCCCAAAGTGACAAACTTATAGAATATTATTATAGACTTATGCTATTACTAACCCCTCCCCGCACATGTTTTTACTGGAGTGATATATTACATATTTGTAAATGTATTGCTCTACAAAACGGCTTCAATACATGAAACCATTATTATTATTATTATTATTATTAATATTATTATTATTATATATTATTAGTATTATATATTAACCAAAACTGTATACAATAATATTATAGACTTATAATAATAATAATAAGTTATCCGTAGGGGTAAAAATGTTATTTGCACCCTCCAACACTTTTGATCGGTATTGAAGTAAAAATTGACTTGTTAAAGTTGTTAAAGGTTTAATGAAGCCAAAATTAATCCCAGACGAGAAATATCTTTAGTTTTGAATATATATTATATTATAATAATAAATTATCCTTAATGCCACAATATTTTCAAATTCAAATTAGCTAAATTATACCCGGCCATTTTTTCTGAAACTTTTTAAGGTCAAAATTGGACAATTTTTAAAGTTGCATTATACTTTTATCAGAAGTTAACGAATTTACTTGGAGTTATGTTTGAACTAAAACACTTTTTATAATTGAAACGCTCAAAACTGACCAGGACATTTAAGGAACTAAATAATAATCATCGAATGTATCACAGATCTAACGTCAAAAATATCAAGACAAATTCCCTTTTTACCAATTCTTAAAATTTCCTAATCTTTTTCTAAATTTTGAAAAAAATTCCTAAAATTTCTTGATCTTTTCCCAAATTTTTGCCTATTTTCACAGTACTTAACTTTTCCCTGTATGCCTGACCTGTGGCAACTCTCTATATTATATACTATTTTGGTCCCCTTGTGCTCCAAGTGTAAGCTCCTTCCCCTCGTGCTCCAAGTGTAAGCTCCTTCCCCTCGTGCTCCAAGTGTAAGCTCCTTCCCATCGTGCTCGAAGAGTAAGGTCCTTCCCCCTCATGCTCGAAGGGTTAGCTCCTTCCACTCATGCTCGAAGTGTAAGCTCCTTCCCCCTCTTGCTCGAAGTGTAAGCTCCTTCTCGCTCGTGCTCGAAGTGTTAGCTCCTTTTCCATCGTGCTCGAAGTGTAAGTTCCTCCTCACTCATGCTCGAAGTGTAAGTTCCTCCCCACTCATGCTCGAAGTGTAAGTTCCTTCCCCTCATGCTCGAAGTGTAAGGTCCTTTCCCTCGTGCTCGAAGTGTAAGTTCCTTCCCCTCATGCTCGAAGTGTAAGCTCCTTCCCCTCGTGCTCCAAGTGTAAGCTCCTTCCCCTCTTGCTCGAAGTGTAAGCTCCTTCTCGCTCGTGCTCGAAGTGTTAGCTCCTTTTCCATCGTGCTCGAAGTGTAAGTTCCTCCCCACTCATGCTCGAAGTGTAAGTTCCTTCCCCTCATGCTCGAGGTGTAAGCTCCTTCCCCTCGTGCTCGAAGTGTAAGCTCCTTCCCCTCTTGCTCGAAGTGTAAGCTCCTTCCCCTCTTGCTCGAAGTGTAAGCTCCTTCCACTCGTGCTCTAAGGGTTAGCTCCTTCCCTCCTCATGATCGAAGAGTAAGGTCCTTCCCTCTCACAGTTATCCTCCCTAAATATAAATAAGTACATTATTGGTAGTACTAAATATGTAATCAGTGACAAACAAAAATATACAGGCACCGATTGCGGGGTGCGATCAGCCCCTAGGCGCCTGAAGGAGCCCAAGGTTTCAGTTACCTTGCCCCAAACGTTTCTACGCCCCTGAAAAAACAATACGCTTAAAATAACCTTCCAAATTTAAATGAGGACTTTCTTTCACCGACACCCGATAGTGTATATTTAGAATATATACCTTAGGGTAAAGGTTGAGAGGTATTTCAGTAAGAATGGAGTTGAAGATCTTCGGTATTTGAGGAAGCCCAGTTGGCAAGCGTGCCAATCAGCCGAACATTATTTTTAAAAATAACCCCACTCTCCCTTTCACTCATTGTCAGTTATTCGTTAAAAGGAGGTCGGATATAGTGCTAACAACGCGCGGATTTCCCGAACTGTACACTTCAGCGGAATTCAAAGTATAAATACGGGTCATTGGATATGTATTGGCAATAATATATTTATTTATACTTAGGGAGAGTGACTATTTTTTCGGGGACCATGAGGCGAATAGGGTGCGTACCCCCAATTCTCGGTTAACTCTTAATGTTGTTGCTATTATTAATTACGAAAGTTATTTTTATCAGAAGTTTATGATTTAACTCTAACTGCTAATGTTATTGGCGGGTTGAAATATTATGATTTTCTAAAACTATTAAAAGATAATATGGTTTACAGGGTTGTTCAAAATGCATTTTGAGGTAGAAAAAGTATTTTGTATTTTACATTTTCCATTTTGTGGGTTTGATATGTGGAAAAAAATTTTCAAAATGCTTTTTCAAAATGTTTTTACTCTGGTACCATCATCGCAGCTCTTGTAGAGAAAGTTCGTCTGCTAGTTACTCCCAAGTAATCATAGATGGCGATACTCAGTGACTCACTCACTCAGAAGCAGACGAACATTTGTACAGTGCCACCGCTGGCTGCGAGGATGGTTTTGAAATCTCTACGTAATTATTATTAATAACCCATTAATAATAATAATTAATTAATTATTATTGATTAGAATTAAAAACAATAATTAATTAATTATTATTGATTACAATTAATAACAATAATTAATTAATTATTAATAATTAAAATATAAATAATTAAAAGTAAACAGAGTGCATTTGTAAAAACATTTTGCATTACCATTTTCAAAATTCATTTTGTATTTTTATTTTGAGCTGCAAAACCATATTACATTTTACTTTTTGCATTTAGAAAAACCAACTTTCAAAATGCATTTTGTATTTTTATTTTGAGCTGCAAAACCATATTACATTTTACTTTTTGCATTTAGAAAAACCAACTTTCAAAAGGCATTTCGTATTTTATTTTGAGCTGCAAAAACCATTTTACAGTTTACTTTTTGCATTTAGAAAAACCAACTTTCAAAAGGCATTTCGTATTTTTATTTTGAGCTGCAAAACCATAATACATTTTACTTTATAAAAACCAACTTTCAAATGCATTTTATATTTTGCATTTTGAGTTATGCAGAAAGTATTTTGCATTTTGAGTTATGGAGAAAGTATTTTGCACTAAGCATTTTGACTTATGGAGAAAGTATGTTGCACTAAGCATTTTGAGTTATGGAGAAAGTATTTTGCACTAAGCATTTTTTAATTAAGTGAAAATCCCCAGGCATTGTAAGTCTTAAATTTTACATCGTTAAGCTAAGTAATACAAGCGGTAAGTTTTCAGCGATTTGGTGAAAAATTCCTTTTCATTGAACCCGCGAATATACATGTTGATTTTATTGTCCCATGTGAATATTTCTCCATATATTTATCATAAACTTCGGATATTATTTAATTACATCATTGGCGCATGGAGAGGTGAATACGATACCTCTAGCACGGGCCGATTATTCGAAGTGTGGCACGAAAATCCGCTAGAGGCGCCAGGCGTTACGCCTGGTTCGTAGGCTTTAGCGACTCCTATTTTAGGACAGCCATTTCGGAATTTTCATATAGTTATTCTGTTCATCCATAGGTGGCGACACTCTACTAGGCACAAAGGTCAATTGTACCGCTGTTCACGCGCCTGCTTTTATTATCCAGGATAGTATAGTTTCTTCCTCCATGATTTGCGAATGATGTAATAGAAGATACGGGAAATTTAATTAGGCCTTTATTGTAAAGATCTGATGACGTCACATACATCGGATGCTACCAAAAGTGGCATAATTACCAATCCCTGTACTTTCGTATGCAAAAGGTTTAATGAATGCTCGACTCGAGATCGACCACATAAAAGACTATTTATTGTCGCCTTCCTGATCTTTTTTTAGTCTATGGTATTATATCGTAGGTAGATGGCGATAGCATCTCCACAGAACGACGAAATATCAAAAAATACACTTTTACCAGTGCTACTTAGTTCCTCCGTGTTCCTCACTACGAGTCGATATTTGTTGATTTTTACTTCGTTCCCTCCCCAATTAATTTGGGTTCCATGAAGATTCCCTTGGGCCGCGAATTTCTCTCCAACCCTCACCGCGGCGCAAATTTTACTGCGTGTATTACTCCGAATAACGATATAAAATGTTAAAATAGGCTTCGTCCGTAGTTTATATTTTGGTCATAATTAGGTGGTTTCTTTTCGCTTGTTCCGGGATTTCAGAGTAAGGTAAGAAGAGTAAGGCTATGACGTCATTTTATTTTGATTCTGTGCAGTGGAGAATAGTTTGAGTCGGACTAAAAAAAATGGTCTGCCTGTGGCCTTTTCAACAGACAAATTCTGGCAGTGGCGTACCTAGACCCTTTGACGCCCGGGGCGGGTCACGAATTTGCCGCCCTTCCCAATTTCCAAAAGAGCCAAAACGCAATGTAAAGTATATATAATATTATATTATATTACTGTAAATAAGCGTACAATATTGTGCAAGCCTAACATTATGGTACGACCAAAATTTTAACCTAACATTATGGTTTTGTACAATAATTATTGTACGTCTGGCAACGCTGATTTCAAGGCAGTCTAACAATGAAAGTTAAAGTGAAGTAGAGTAGAACTCGTTAAGATGTGATAAACGTATTTAAACCGAACAAAATTGCACTCTTTTCGATTTTCGTGCTGTAAAGGTTTTAAAATTATATTTCCCCATCATAGCGTACGTAGCATAGATATAAGAAATGTATATAAAGGTCTAGATAAATTTCGGGGCGTCTAAGCCTAACATAAAATACGGAATTGACACCTAGCAGACACCGAGGAAGGCACGTGACCAAGAGCGCGAGCTCTCTTAGCATTTTAGTACTAAGTGCTTGACCTTTCCGCAGGCGGAAGTCTTTAGACACCATCTGTTGGTGACTTTTAGTATAATTTCTAAGCAGGAGACAATGGCTCTCGCGACGATAGCACGAGCTTTCTTACCGATAGATAGCGCGTTATAAGGATAGCCTGCAGAAATTACGCGTTTCTGCTAGCTGTCACCTCCGTATTCACTCCCTTTGAAATATTTTATCTAGACCTTTATATACGTTTCCTATATCTATGGTACGTAGACACGTATTACAGGGTTGCCACACGTCAGGGAAAACAGGGAAAAGTCAGGGAATTTAAAAATGGGCCTAAAAAGTCAGGGAATTTTAAAAATTGGTAAAAATTCAGGGAAATCAATTTTATCTGGGCACTTTTTTAAGGTAATTTAACTCTAGATATATGACAAATTCCACGATTATCATTTATTTCCTTGAAAGTTTGGCTAATTTTTTCAACATTGCAATAACCTTTTTACGGAAATATAAGTCCATATAAATTTTTTAACTGATAAAAGTAAAATATAAAAGAAAAAATTTGGCATTAATAAGTCAGGGAAAATCTCTTAAAATGGTCAGGGAATAGTCAGGGAATTTGAATCTGAAAATTTTGTGGCAACCCTGTATTATACGTGTCTACGTATAACTATACGGTATAATTAGTATTTAGTAAGAATTAAAACGGATTATATATAACGGTATATTAGTATTTAGTAAGAATTAAAACGGATTATATATAACGGTATATTAGTATTTAGTAAGAATTAAAACGGATTATACAGGGTCTTTTTTTTTGCTCGGAAAAGTGTTTTTTTTCAAAAACTATTTATAGTACCGATTTCAAATTTGGAAGGTCAATTGTCTATACCGGGGGACATCAGTTTGAGAAATTTGAGCGTTTTCGGTAATGTTTTTCACCAATTTTGAAAAATTATTTTTCGACCACTAGGTGCGAGATAAAAAATTTCTATTATAAAGTTGTAGGCCGTCATCGAAAACCCTTAAAAATTGTTCACTCGACGAAAAACAATTTATTTATCAGTGAAAATTCGAGCTTGAAAAATTTACAAGTTGGTGAAGCCAAATTACGATTGTTTGAAACGATAATTGAAACCGAATTACCTAATCCAGTTGAAACTTTGGTTAAAAAAACGACCGGATTTAAAAAACACGTGGCTATAGGTCAATCCTAAACATGCATTGGGTATTTAAAGGAAAACTTTGGGAGATTATTATCAGTGTTTGATAATATTTCGAACAATGCCTCGTTATTCAGTAGCTGAGCGTACCGAGATAGTTGCCATTTACTATGGAGAAGCAGCGCAAAACCTTAGAAGAGTGACTGAAATCTTCGCAGAAAGACATCCAAATGGAGCACCATCTGTAAATACAGTAAGACGAGCAATTCACGATTTCAATCAATTTGGTAACTTGCAACCTAGGTTTCGCGGATTGGGTCAACCGGATTTAGACTTCGAGAACAATGTACTCGCGTACTTTGTGGCATATCCTCGTCACAGTTGCGCTAACGCCGCTGCTGATTTGGGTTGTTCTGCAAATCGTGTGTGGAAAATTCTTCGTAAGAATCGCTATCACCCATACAGAGCTACGCTCCACCAAGGACTAATTGACGGAGACCATCAAAGACGTTATGAATTTAGCAACTGGTTACTAAATGCTGTCCAAGAAGATAGACAATTTTTGCGCCATGTTTTGTTCTCCGACGAAGCGTCATTTTCTAGAGATGGGCCCTTTAATCATCAAAACAGCCATCTTTGGTCTGACATCAACCCACATTGGGGTTTTGAATATCATCACCAGGTTCAATTTGAACGGGTCAATGTTTGGGTTGGACTTGTTGGAAACCGTTTGATTGGTCCCTTTTTCCTGCCGACGAACCTCAACGGCCAAAGGTATTTACATTTTCTACAGAACGAACTGAGTGACGCAATCGACGACCTTCCATTGGCTGAAAGACGTCAGTTGTGGTTTCAGCAAGATGGCGCCCCTCCGCATTTTTCCCGGCAAGTAACTGAGCACCTCAACGAGTTTCCTGAAAGGTGGATAGGGAGAAATGGTCCAGTGCATTGGCCAGCAAGGTCACCTGACCTAACACCGCTGGATTATTTTCTCTGGGGATTCGTTAAAGCAAAGGTATACGCCACGCCCATTGAAACTAGGGAGGAACTCATTAGACGAATAATCAGTGCTTGCCGAGACGTCACACCAGAAATGGTAGAGAAAGCGTTTGAGAACTTAATTGTCCGCGCACAAACCTGTGTTGCAGCCAATGGTGATATTATTGAAAATGTTTTGTAAAAATTATGTGAATAAAATATCTGCATTTAAAAACCAAACGTGTACATTTTTTCAAGTGTGAAAACTCTACTACGTTTGTATTAGACTTGTTCCCTTTTCAATTATCGTTTCAAACAATCGTAATTTGGCTTCACCAACTTGTAAATTTTTCAAGCTCGAATTTTCACTGATAAATAAGTTGTTTTTCGTCGAGTGAACAATTTTTAAGGGTTTTCGATGACGGCCTACAACTTTATAATAGAAATTTTTTATCTCGCACCTAGTGGTCGAAAAATAATTTTTCAAAATTGGTGAAAAACATTACCGAAAACGCTCAAATTTCTCAAACTGATGTCCCCCGGTATAGAGAATTGACCTTCCAAATTTGAAATCGGTACTATAAATAGTTTTTGAAAAAAAACACTTTTCCGAGCAAAAAAAAAGACCCTGTATATAACGGTATATTAGTATTACCTAAAAATATTTTTATGTCGTCTTGTGTGGTCGTGCACACTACTATGTTTGAAGGAAACGATAAAGTTTTGGTTTAACTTTAGATCAGTGTTGCCAGATGGTGGGAAATTTTCCACATTGTGGGAATTTTTAGGGTTAATTTTGGCTCTGTAGGAAAAGGTAATTTTTTTTCCAAAACGTTGATTTTGTGGGAATTTTCATGTCCGCGGGTATTTATTCTATTTTTTTTTAATTTGACTATTAACAGAAAGCCCAAAATTATCTAGAGCTGTGTATTTTCGTGAATCTTGTGATTTTATAAATAATATAAAGGAGGTGCCTCCTAATACTGCAATCAATCAATGCACAAGCCTAACAGCCAAAATGTTTTGTAATTTCAATAAAATTTAATTTTAAAAAGTAATTTTTCAAAAATTTTGAAAATTATGGCATGTTTTCCGTTATGTTTTCCTTGGGGGCGGGGCTAAATATGGGTGTGGGAATTAGTGGGAAATTTATTACCCAGCAATGGGAATTTCAACTTTCAAACATTGGCAACACTGCTTTAGATTATATATTGATAATATTGTTAGAGTTTCGATTTTAAACCAAGGGTTAATTCAAGATTAATAAACTTGGTTAACAATTTACTATATGTATTATCAATGTCATGTAAAATTAATGAAGTAAAAACAAATACAGAAAAAAAAGAACTTACAAACTTAAAAGTCGGTGTCAATGTCAAATGAGTAATCTTCACTACACAGCACAGATATATTTCAACTATCCGTATAATCCGTTTCCGTTAATCTAAAAACTGAAAACGATCGGCTAAAACTTCGACGGACATTTATCTACGGTTATTACTACGATAGTAACCGCCGGACTCAGGAATGTAAAATTCGTATTTATTTCTTCATTAATAATTATCCCCGATTTATCGAAAAATCTTTTCCTAAGGACTGAATACCTTGTGCCGTGATAGAATAAAATAAAAACAAGGTCATAAAATGAACTAAAGAGGGGCCCTCTGGAACTCCCCAGGGCCGTAGCTAAGTCTCAATAAATTTTCGGATTTTTTCAATCCTTTGGAATTGTTTTTTTTTAAATTTTTGTGGGGGCCCCTAGGCATGTGCCTAGGATGCCTACCCTTAAATCCGGGCCTGCTCACTACGACAAAAGACTAAACGTTAACCATTACTAAAAATACCAATTTTTTTCTTGAGTGAAAAAAATGCCGCCCCTAGAAAGTGCCGCCCGGGGTGGACCGCCCCCCTAGGTACGCCACTGAATTCTGGCTAGCCCATAAACTATTCGTTTGTTCCGGAGTATTAGGGCTACTCTTTTTACACCTTCTGAAAATTAGGTGTAAAGGAGTTCGGGTTTTGTCGTCTGCTAGCCAGAATTTATCCGCTGAAAAGGCCACAGGCAGTCATTTTGGAAAAACGATTTTACTCCGACTCAAATTATTCGCCCCCACAGAATCGGAGGAAAATGACGTCATAGCCTTACTCTTCTTACCCTAAAGAAACCACCTTTTTGTTGCAAGCGAATAACATTAGCAGTATACAGAAGGATGAATATTACCGTTATTACCCCATGAGACCAATAATGTATTTCGAACTGCTACTTTATAACCACCACAGTCGACATTTTCCCAACCGTTAAATAACAGTTGGTCGTCCACGTAAAAACCCGACGAAGTACAGAGGAACCAAAATTCCCTCAAATTAAAAATAAGCGCGTGGCAGGGCTTTTTCCGAGAGATGTTGATAAGAGCGATCCGCAGCCAGCTAGCATCTCTCTTGGCACAGAAAAAGAAAAATGTATTCATCCCATCCCAAATTCATCTTGAGCTTCCTTCGGTCTCCGCGTGCCAGAAACGTAAATGTATGATAGGAGAGACGCGAAAGGGACGAAGCGGATGAAGAGAGGAGGCAGGGGGTGATGATCCCCCCTCCCTATTGTTACGGCATCAGACTAGAAACCTCTAAACTCGCTCAGCTTCTTTCTATCCGTCCTTGTCTCTGTCGACGAGTGACTGAGAGAGAGATTCTGAAATAGGATGTCCCGTTTCAGCATTTCGCGAAACAAAAAGAAGAAAAATGCACAGCTTAGCGATTTTCAAAGTTCAAAACCTTTAGTCTTTCACTGTAGCCGTACGCGCGAAGAAATAAAGGTTTTATTTTAGACCTTTAAAGTGGTTAAAACCGAGGCTAAAACGTTTTCCAATATTCAGGGTAATGCCACGGAACATAAAAAGTCGCCTTGGGTATTAGCATAGCTGATTATTATTAAAATATTTAAACCTTTTATTCTCCAAATTCAGTCCTTATCTGCAGTGTTTTTTATTTTATACTTTTGTTTTTATAAATGTTTCACTTTTTATCCACTTTTCTTCATTTATTTACATTTTTTTATTATTCAATACGACTCAATATATTAACCATTAAAATGGCCTGATTAAACGGGTGGTGGCAATAGCCCAATGATGAAGTATTTTGGTATTTGATATAGATATAACAAAATTCTTCGGTGCCCCTATTTGGGTACGCTTAGTCTGGCGCCTTAATTAATATCCCATATATAAAAAATCTGCAATTTAAAGACTTAAATATGGTTAAATATTAGAATTTCTTCGCATTGTGTTATTTTAAAGAAAATATAATAAAATAAAATAACGTAGTTTTCTAATACCAGTCTTGAAATTTTTCATATAATTATTTCTTCGTTTAAGGGAATTAAATGGTTATTTAAAAGGACTAAATTTCAGAACGTAACTTTTTTAAACCTTTGCCACAAGAATTGTAAAAGGTTTAATCTTAGCGCTACTACCCTTTCAATACCCCAAAAGGTATTGTATTCAACATAAAAGAGTAAAATGGGTCTAAAATATATTAATAGACCTATTATGTAAAAGATGCGATATAAATTAAGTCCAATTTTTATCAGTGTACACGTGAAGAAATTGTAAAATGTAAATGGTTAATTTCTAATTTTGCCTTGTTTTAAATGCCACCAGTGTCGCCCCGTAGTGGTGACTTATCCCATTTAAATAGGGGGAAGTCGTCTGCTAAACTAATCCATGTACGGTAGTTGGAACATAAAGGACTTTATACAACAATAAAATGTAAATGGTCAATTTCTAATTTCGAGTTACGTTCCAAATGCCACCAGTGTCGCCCCGTAGTGGTGTCTTTTCCCAAATAAATAGGGGGGAGTCGTCTGCTAGGAAATTCCATGTACAACAGTTGGAACAAAAATTATTTCATATTTCCTCCTATTTAGTTTAAAAATATTAAAACAGATGGCAGTATATTTTCAACTCTCGAAACCAATAAGTATCTATAACGGTACTTTTCCCCGTCGCGGATGATTACACAGTAGCTTCTTGCGTCTTATAAAATGCCACTGAAGGGAAATTTCTTTGCGTATGTTTATATTCCCATTTCCAAGCAGTAAAATTATACGAGGAATCTTGTTATAATAACTCAGCGAAAACTTGGCAACGTCGGCATTGGAGGGATCTTCATTACGTTACCATCCATTAATAAAATTGCCTTATAATGTTATGAAATATTGCTACGCTCGCCAGGAAAATGGCTACGTTTCAAGGGCAATGCATCTGACTAAGACCATAAGTAAATTAATAATCCCGCAATCTTTTCCCCTTTTCTCCCTGTTAAAGGGGAGTGTACCCCACCCCTCCGCCTTTTCTCCCGCAACCTTTTCCCCTTTTCTCCCGGTTAAAGGGGAGTGTACCTCACCCCTCCGCCTTTTCTCCCGCAATCTTTTCCCCTTTTCTCCCGGTTAAAGGGGAGTGTACCCCACCCCTCCGCCTTTTCTTCCGCAATCTTTTCCCCTTTTCTCCCGGTTAAAGGGGAGTGTACCTCACCCCTCCGCCTTTTCTCCCGCAATCTTTTCCCCTTTTCTCCCTGTTAAAGGGGAGTGTACCCCACCCCTCCGCCTTTTCTCCCGCAATCTTTTCCCCTTTTCTCCCAGTTAAAGGGGAGTGTACCTCACCCCTCCGCCTTTTCTCCCGCAATCTTTTCCCCTTTTCTCCCAGTTAAAGGGGAGTGTACCTCACCCCTCCGCCTTTTCTCCCGCAATCTTTTCCCCTTTTCTCCCAGTTAAAGGGGAGTGTACCCCACCCCTCCGCCTTTTCTCCCGCAATCTTTTCCCCTTTTCTCCCGGTTAAAGGGGAGTGTACCTCACCCCTCCGCCTTTTCTCCCGCAATCTTTTCCCCTTTTCTCCCGGTTAAAGGGGAGTGTACCTCACCCCTCCGCCTTTTCTCCCGCAATCTTTTCCCCTTTTCTCCCGGTTAAAGGGGAGTGTACCTCACCCCTCCGCCTTTTCTCCCGCAATCTTTTCCCCTTTTCTCCCGGTTAAAGGGGAGTGTACCCCACCCCTCCGCCTTTTCTCCCGCAATCTTTTCCCCTTTTCTCCCGGTTAAAGGGGAGTGTACCCCACCCCTCCGCCTTTTCTTCCGCAATCTTTTCCCCTTTTCTCCCGGTTAAAGGGGAGTGTACCTCACCCCTCCGCCTTTTCTCCCGCAATCTTTTCCCCTTTTCTCCCGGTTAAAGGGGAGTGTACCCCACCCCTCCGCCTTTTCTCCCGCAATCTTTTCCCCTTTTCTCCCGGTTAAAGGGGAGTGTACCTCACCCCTCCGCCTTTTCTCCCGCAATCTTTTCCCCTTTTCTCCCGGTTAAAGGGGAGTGTACCTCACCCCTCCGCCTTTTCTCCCGCAATCTTTTCCCCTTTTCTCCCGGTTAAAGGGGAGTGTACCCCACCCCTCCGCCTTTTCTTCCGCAATCTTTTCCCCTTTTCTCCCGGTTAAAGGGGAGTGTACCCCAACCCTCCGCCTTTTCTTCCGCAATCTTTTCCCCTTTTCTCCCGGTTAAAGGGGAGTGTACCTCACCCCTCCGCCTTTTCTCCCGCAATCTTTTCCCCTTTTCTCCCTGTTAAAGGGGAGTGTACCCCACCCCTCCGCCTTTTCTCCCGCAATCTTTTCCCCTTTTCTCCCAGTTAAAGGGGAGTGTACCTCACCCCTCCGCCTTTTCTCCCGCAATCTTTTCCCCTTTTCTCCCAGTTAAAGGGGAGTGTACCTCACCCCTCCGCCTTTTCTCCCGCAATCTTTTCCCCTTTTCTCCCAGTTAAAGGGGAGTGTACCCCACCCCTCCGCCTTTTCTCCCGCAATCTTTTCCCCTTTTCTCCCGGTTAAAGGGGAGTGTACCTCACCCCTCCGCCTTTTCTCCCGCAATCTTTTCCCCTTTTCTCCCGGTTAAAGGGGAGTGTACCTCACCCCTCCGCCTTTTCTCCCGCAATCTTTTCCCCTTTTCTCCCGGTTAAAGGGGAGTGTACCCCACCCCTCCGCCTTTTCTTCCGCAATCTTTTCCCCTTTTCTCCCGGTTAAAGGGGAGTGTACCCCACCCCTCCGCCTTTTCTTCCGCAATCTTTTCCCCTTTTCTCCCGGTTAAAGGGGAGTGTACCTCACCCCTCCGCCTTTTCTCCCGCAATCTTTTCCCCTTTTCTCCCTGTTAAAGGGGAGTGTACCCCACCCCTCCGCCTTTTCTCCCGCAATCTTTTCCCCTTTTCTCCCAGTTAAAGGGGAGTGTACCTCACCCCTCCGCCTTTTCTCCCGCAATCTTTTCCCCTTTTCTCCCGCAATCTTTTCCCCTTTTCTCCCAGTTAAAGGGGAGTGTACCTCACCCCTCCGCCTTTTCTCCCGCAATCTTTTCCCCTTTTCTCCCAGTTAAAGGGGAGTGTACCCCACCCCTCCGCCTTTTCTCCCGCAATCTTTTCCCCTTTTCTCCCGGTTAAAGGGGAGTGTACCTCACCCCTCCGCCTTTTCTCCCGCAATCTTTTCCCCTTTTCTCCCTGTTAAAGGGGAGTGTACCCCACCCCTCCGCCTTTTCTCCCGCAATCTTTTCCCCTTTTCTCCCGGTTAAAGGGGAGTGTACCCCACCCCTCCGCCTTTTCTTCCGCAATCTTTTCCCCTTTTCTCCCGGTTAAAGGGGAGTGTACCTCACCCCTCCGCCTTTTCTCCCGCAATCTTTTCCCCTTTTCTCCCGGTTAAAGGGGAGTGTACCCCACCCCTCCGCCTTTTCTCCCGCAATCTTTTCCCCTTTTCTCCCGGTTAAAGGGGAGTGTACCTCACCCCTCCGCCTTTTCTCCCGCAATCTTTTCCCCTTTTCTCCCGGTTAAAGGGGAGTGTACCTCACCCCTCCGCCTTTTCTCCCGCAATCTTTTCCCCTTTTCTCCCGGTTAAAGGGGAGTGTACCCCACCCCTCCGCCTTTTCTTCCGCAATCTTTTCCCCTTTTCTCCCGGTTAAAGGGGAGTGTACCCCACCCCTCCGCCTTTTCTTCCGCAATCTTTTCCCCTTTTCTCCCGGTTAAAGGGGAGTGTACCTCACCCCTCCGCCTTTTCTCCCGCAATCTTTTCCCCTTTTCTCCCTGTTAAAGGGGAGTGTACCCCACCCCTCCGCCTTTTCTCCCGCAATCTTTTCCCCTTTTCTCCCAGTTAAAGGGGAGTGTACCTCACCCCTCCGCCTTTTCTCCCGCAATCTTTTCCCCTTTTCTCCCAGTTAAAGGGGAGTGTACCTCACCCCTCCGCCTTTTCTCCCGCAATCTTTTCCCCTTTTCTCCCAGTTAAAGGGGAGTGTACCCCACCCCTCCGCCTTTTCTCCCGCAATCTTTTCCCCTTTTCTCCCGGTTAAAGGGGAGTGTACCTCACCCCTCCGCCTTTTCTCCCGCAATCTTTTCCCCTTTTCTCCCGGTTAAAGGGGAGTGTACCTCACCCTTCCGCCTTTTCTCCCGCAATCTTTTCCCCTTTTCTCCCAGTTAAAGGGGAGTGTACCCCACCCCTCCGCCTTTTCTCCCGCAATCTTTTCCCCTTTTCTCCCGGTTAAAGGGGAGTGTACCCCACCCCTCCGCCTTTTCTCCCGCAATCTTTTCCCCTTTTCTCCCGGTTAAAGGGGAGTGTACCCCACCCCTCCGCCTTTTCTCCCGCAATCTTTTCCCCTTTTCTCCCGGTTAAAGGGGAGTGTACCTCACCCCTCCGCCTTTTCTCCCGCAATCTTTTCCCCTTTTCTCCCGGTTAAAGGGGAGTGTACCTCACCCCTCCGCCTTTTCTCCCGCAATCTTTTCCCCTTTTCTCCCGGTTAAAGGGGAGTGTACCTCACCCCTCCGCCTTTTCTCCCGCAATCTTTTCCCCTTTTCTCCCTGTTAAAGGGGAGTGTACCCCACCCCTCCGCCTTTTCTCCCGCAATCTTTTCCCCTTTTCTCCCGGTTAAAGGGGAGTGTACCCCACCCCTCCGCCTTTTCTTCCGCAATCTTTTCCCCTTTTCTCTCGGTTAAAGGGGAGTGTACCTCACCCCTCCGCCTTTTCTCCCGCAATCTTTTCCCCTTTTCTCCCGGTTAAAGGGGAGTGTACCCCACCCCTCCGCCTTTTCTCCCGCAATCTTTTCCCCTTTTCTCCCGGTTAAAGGGGAGTGTACCTCACCCCTCCGCCTTTTCTCCCGCAATCTTTTCCCCTTTTCTCCCGGTTAAAGGGGAGTGTACCTCACCCCTCCGCCTTTTCTCCCGCAATCTTTTCCCCTTTTCTCCCGGTTAAAGGGGAGTGTACCCCACCCCTCCGCCTTTTCTTCCGCAATCTTTTCCCCTTTTCTCCCGGTTAAAGGGGAGTGTACCCCACCCCTCCGCCTTTTCTCCCGCAATCTTTTCCCCTTTTCTCCCAGTTAAAGGGGAGTGTACCTCACCCCTCCGCCTTTTCTCCCGCAATCTTTTCCCCTTTTCTCCCGCAATCTTTTCCCCTTTTCTCCCAGTTAAAGGGGAGTGTACCTCACCCCTCCGCCTTTTCTCCCGCAATCTTTTCCCCTTTTCTCCCAGTTAAAGGGGAGTGTACCCCACCCCTCCGCCTTTTCTCCCGCAATCTTTTCCCCTTTTCTCCCGGTTAAAGGGGAGTGTACCTCACCCCTCCGCCTTTTCTCCCGCAATCTTTTCCCCTTTTCTCCCGGTTAAAGGGGAGTGTACCTCACCCCTCCGCCTTTTCTCCCGCAATCTTTTCCCCTTTTCTCCCGGTTAAAGGGGAGTGTACCCCACCCCTCCGCCTTTTCTCCCGCAATCTTTTCCCCTTTTCTCCCGGTTAAAGGGGAGTGTACCTCACCCCTCCGCCTTTTCTCCCGCAATCTTTCCCCTTTTCTCCCGGTTAAAGGGGAGTGTACCTCACCCCTCCGCCTTTTCTCCCGCAATCTTTTCCCCTTTTCTCCCGGTTAAAGGGGAGTGTACCCCACCCCTCCGCCTTTTCTTCCGCAATCTTTTCCCCTTTTCTCCCGGTTAAAGGGGAGTGTACCCCACCCCTCCGCCTTTTCTTCCGCAATCTTTTCCCCTTTTCTCCCGGTTAAAGGGGAGTGTACCTCACCCCTCCGCCTTTTCTCCCGCAATCTTTTCCCCTTTTCTCCCTGTTAAAGGGGAGTGTACCCCACCCCTCCGCCTTTTCTCCCGCAATCTTTTCCCCTTTTCTCCCAGTTAAAGGGGAGTGTACCTCACCCCTCCGCCTTTTCTCCCGCAATCTTTTCCCCTTTTCTCCCAGTTAAAGGGGAGTGTACCTCACCCCTCCGCCTTTTCTCCCGCAATCTTTTCCCCATTTCTCCCAGTTAAAGGGGAGTGTACCCCACCCCTCCGCCTTTTCTCCCGCAATCTTTTCCCCTTTTCTCCCGGTTAAAGGGGAGTGTACCTCACCCCTCCGCCTTTTCTCCCGCAATCTTTTCCCCTTTTCTCCTGGTTAAAGGGGAGTGTACCTCACCCTTCCGCCTTTTCTCCCGCAATCTTTTCCCCTTTTCTCCCAGTTAAAGGGGAGTGTACCCCACCCCTCCGCCTTTTCTCCCGCAATCTTTTCCCCTTTTCTCCCGGTTAAAGGGGAGTGTACCTCACCCCTCCGCCTTTTCTCCCGCAATCTTTTCCCCTTTTCTCCCGGAATCTTTTCCCCTTTTCTCCCGGTTAAAGGGGAGTGTACCCCACCCCTCCGCCTTTTCTTCCGCAATCTTTTCCCCTTTTCTCCCGGTTAAAGGGGAGTGTACCCCACCCCTCCGCCTTTTCTTCCGCAATCTTTTCCCCTTTTCTCCCGGTTAAAGGGGAGTGTACCTCACCCCTCCGCCTTTTCTCCCGCAATCTTTTCCCCTTTTCTCCCTGTTAAAGGGGAGTGTACCCCACCCCTCCGCCTTTTCTCCCGTAATCTTTTCCCCTTTTCTCCCAGTTAAAGGGGAGTGTACCTCACCCCTCCGCCTTTTCTCCCGCAATCTTTTCCCCTTTTCTCCCAGTTAAAGGGGAGTGTACCTCACCCCTCCGCCTTTTCTCCCGCAATCTTTTCCCCTTTTCTCCCAGTTAAAGGGGGTGTACCCCACCCCTCCGCCTTTTCTCCCGCAATCTTTTCCCCTTTTCTCCCGGTTAAAGGGGAGTGTACCTCACCCCTCCGCCTTTTCTCCCGCAATCTTTTCCCCTTTTCTCCCGGTTAAAGGGGAGTGTACCTCACCCCTCCGCCTTTTCTCCCGCAATCTTTTCCCCTTTTCTCCCAGTTAAAGGGGAGTGTACCCCACCCCTCCGCCTTTTCTCCCGCAATCTTTTCCCCTTTTCTCCCGGTTAAAGGGGAGTGTACCTCACCCCTCCGCCTTTTCTCCCGCAATCTTTTCCCCTTTTCTCCCAGTTAAAGGGGAGTGTACCCCACCCCTCCGCCTTTTCTCCCGCAATCTTTTCCCCTTTTCTCCCGGTTAAAGGGGAGTGTACCTCACCCCTCCGCCTTTTCTCCCGCAATCTTTTCCCCTTTTCTCCCGGTTAAAGGGGAGTGTACCTCACCCCTCCGCCTTTTCTCCCGCAATCTTTTCCCCTTTTCTCCCTGTTAAAGGGGAGTGTACCCCACCCCTCCGCCTTTTCTCCCGCAATCTTTTCCCCTTTTCTCCCGGTTAAAGGGGAGTGTACCCCACCCCTCCGCCTTTTCTTCCGCAATCTTTTCCCCTTTTCTCCCGGTTAAAGGGGAGTGTACCTCACCCCTCCGCCTTTTCTCCCGCAATCTTTTCCCCTTTTCTCCCGGTTAAAGGGGAGTGTACCCCACCCCTCCGCCTTTTCTCCCGCAATCTTTTCCCCTTTTCTCCCGGTTAAAGGGGAGTGTACCCCACCCCTCCGCCTTTTCTCCCGCAATCTTTTCCCCTTTTCTCCCGGTTAAAGGGGAGTGTACCTCACCCCTCCGCCTTTTCTCCCGCAATCTTTTCCCCTTTTCTCCCGGTTAAAGGGGAGTGTACCTCACCCCTCCGCCTTTTCTCCCGCAATCTTTTCCCCTTTTCTCCCGGTTAAAGGGGAGTGTACCCCACCCCTCCGCCTTTTCTTCCGCAATCTTTTCCCCTTTTCTCCCGGTTAAAGGGGAGTGTACCCCACCCCTCCGCCTTTTCTTCCGCAATCTTTTCCCCTTTTCTCCCTGTTAAAGGGGAGTGTACCCCACCCCTCCGCCTTTTCTCCCGCAATCTTTTCCCCTTTTCTCCCAGTTAAAGGGGAGTGTACCTCACCCCTCCGCCTTTTCTCCCGCAATCTTTTCCCCTTTTCTCCCAGTTAAAGGGGAGTGTACCTCACCCCTCCGCCTTTTCTCCCGCAATCTTTTCCCCTTTTCTCCCAGTTAAAGGGGAGTGTACCTCACCCCTCCGCCTTTTCTTCCGCAATCTTTTCCCCTTTTCTCCCGGTTAAAGGGGAGTGTACCTCACCCCTCCGCCTTTTCTCCCGCAATCTTTTCCCCTTTTCTCCCGGTTAAAGGGGAGTGTACCTCACCCCTCCGCCTTTTCTCCCGCAATCTTTTCCCCTTTTCTCCCAGTTAAAGGGGAGTGTACCTCACCCCTCCGCCTTTTCTCCCGCAATCTTTTCCCCTTTTCTCCCGGTTAAAGGGGGGTGTACCTCGCCTCTCCGCCTTTCATCGCGCCATCTTTTCCCCTTTTCTCCCGGTTAAAGAGGGGTGTACCTCGCCCCTCCGCCTTTCATCGTGCCATCTTTTCCCCTTTTCTCCCTGTTAAAGGGGAGTGTACCCCACCCCTCCGCCTTTTCTCCCGCAATCTTTTCCCCTTTTCTCCCAGTTAAAGGGGAGTGTACCTCACCCCTCCGCCTTTTCTCCCGCAATCTTTTCCCCTTTTCTCCCAGTTAAAGGGGAGTGTACCTCACCCCTCCGCCTTTTCTCCCGCAATCTTTTCCCCTTTTCTCCCAGTTAAAGGGGAGTGTACCTCACCCCTCCGCCTTTTCTTCCGCAATCTTTTCCCCTTTTCTCCCGGTTAAAGGGGAGTGTACCTCACCCCTCCGCCTTTTCTCCCGCAATCTTTTCCCCTTTTCTCCCGGTTAAAGGGGAGTGTACCTCACCCCTCCGCCTTTTCTCCCGCAATCTTTTCCCCTTTTCTCCCAGTTAAAGGGGAGTGTACCTCACCCCTCCGCCTTTTCTCCCGCAATCTTTTCCCCTTTTCTCCCGGTTAAAGGGGGGTGTACCTCGCCTCTCCGCCTTTCATCGCGCCATCTTTTCCCCTTTTCTCCCGGTTAAAGAGGGGTGTACCTCGCCCCTCCGCCTTTCATCGTGCCATCTTTTCCCCTTTTCTACCGGTTAAAGGGCAGTGTAAGGGGGGAGACGCTCCGGTGTAAACGGGGGAATCATGACAACAGAAGCTATAGTTTTACAACCGCATATTCTCTGTTACCCTGACTACGTTCTCACCAACACGAAATAGTACGCCAACACGAAGTAGGCCTGGAATTTATTCCATTGTGTTTTGGTGGGCATTCTATTTTATAATATAACCTCTAAACACCTAAAAATAAACCTCAATACTTAAGTTCTTTTCAATTAAATAAAGCGCGTAGAATCCGTTTTCGTTAATCGCTTGAAAAAAGAGCTGTATCTTGTAGGTTAAACGACGAGTTAACCGTGTAATTCGGTAAAGATATAGACGAAGGTAAAGTCAAAGAGGCTTCCATCGACGGAGCGATAACCCGGTGACGTTGCAGTAATCCACACTGCAGAAGCTATAACGGTTTCTGGAGGGCTGGAAAAAGTATAGAATAAAAAAAGTTTATTTTGTCCCAACACACTATCCAACGTTTGGCAATGTTTCAGACTCTTAAGATTAACCCAACGAGAATTTCGTTCGAGGTGGGGACCCAATGTCTTTTGGCAATCTAGCAACTCTTAGTCAAGTTCGGATTAAAAAGGATTATTAAGAGTCTAGTCGGCTATTACCTCATTAATTATATCTAACATTACGCGCGTTTTCCCCGATTTAGATAAGTGTACGAACGCGACCTTAATTGAGTGGATAAGTTTGAATATGATCGCATATAGATTATAAAAATAAAAAAATATCCAGGATTACGCGACTTTTAAAACTCATTCAAGAGTCGAGCGTCAACGGAGACGCTACTTATTAAAATCCCACCGGATTACTTATTCAAAAACCGTTTACTAAATATGATTAATATTAACGATTCATAATGGGAACGCGACTTGTATAAAGTTTTCTTAGCCACGTAGACGATTTTAGTCGTGATCGCATACGGATAGAGGTCGCTACCGTTAAATTAGTATTTTTCCAGCATCATTCGCGGCGGTTCTCGTAGAACGCGCATCCGTGTCCCTCGAGAGAAGAGATATTCGCAAAGCCGGCGTCATCGCAAAACCGTGAGTTTTACGAAGGTTATGATTTTATATATAAATATATATATTTATATACGTATATTGAAGCGAGCTTAAAGCTCCGAGGTCTCCGGGGGTTATCACCGGTGGTTCCTTTTCATCACCTTTACCAGGGGGGGGGGGATGGGAGGGCATATTCGAACGAAGGTGAAGGGGGGTTGCATTTTACCCCCCCTCGCGTTCTCCTTTTTCGCAAACTAACGTGCATCGCTCTCTAGATTGAAAATCCCGATATTCTGATCATCCCGGCAGCAGTCTTCCCACCGGAATTCATTCGATCTCGGATTACTGGCGTCCAAAAATCCCCTTCTCTTATACAGATCCGGAAACTAGGGAAGTTTTGTAAGGCTACTTCCAAAACGGTTCTAAATCGTGCGTTTTGACTCCTTTGAATATAGTTTTAGAAAATATTTAAATACAAGGCGCGTATAAAACGTATTCAAATAATTCCCGTTTTTGTAATTGTTGTAGATCTTTTTGGCTTAGATTCTTAATAGATTCGCGTATTAATGTTCTACAGTGATTATTAATTAAAAAATATTACGTATTTGAAATTGATGGTTTTAATGAACAATTATGTGTTTTAATAACATACGTTATATTAATTGATTGTATGAATATATTAATATTATATAGTGGTTATTTATTTAAAAAATCATACATATTTTAATAATAATTAATATTAATACATATCCGTAGATCTCAATGATTGGTTTTTTCATAAAACAAAAAGATATATTAATATTATAAATATTATTATTATTATTAAAATGGTTATTTTATACTCCAAATGAAATGTTATATTATTTGATTATAAAAACATATTAATTTTATAGTGTTTTATTAAAAATACATTTAAACTTATAATATTAATATTAATATTAATATTAAATATCAAATAATATCAATATTTGAATAATTTATTTTCAATAAAACAAATAGATATATTAATATTATAAAAACTTTAAAATCAAGTGGTAAAATAGACCAAAACGTGTAAAGAGGGCTTCTCCTTGAACACTAGACAATAAATATTAATTTCTCTAATATAAACATTTACATTTCTTTTAATTTGCATCATATCTGTTTAAGATATAACAAATATAAAATCCACAAAATAACAAGTAAAAATGCAGAAAGTAAAAACAAACAAAATTACAATAAAAAATCACATTCAACCTAACCGAAAAATATATATCACAAGACATAAGTCTATTATTTTATGGAAAACCAAAGAGCCAACTGTTACCCCTCCCTTATTTTTATAAAGCCATTTGTAAGGAAAAAAAGTTGTATGACGCCTGATGATTAATGATTGGTCGAGCCGAGTGTCGACTTTTCCGGAATGCTAGCAGAAAACATCACATATTTACCGCTTGGAAGAGCATGCCATATTTTCTTTCGTTAATTTGACGACGACGCTCCCCTCACTTCCTCCTTCCGAGAGGTTCTCGCCCTCTAGTGAGAGAAAAGGGAAACAAGCCCATCATTTAATTCCGTTTCTTCTAAAAGCTTTATTTTTTTGAAACTAAATAGTTTATAAATATTAAATACAGTTCATTGAACTATTTGGTCCCCATAAAACTTGTCAAGGTTAACGGTAATAGTGAGTGTAGGGAGCTGTTGGCTCGCGTGGCTTGCAGGGCTTGCCACCACCCTCCTACGCGTTGTAACCCGGCCACCTGGATTAATGGCTTTATAAGTCGCTTGATGACTTAGGCCTAAGGTGGTGCCTTGGGTATTAGCTTAGCTGATTAATATTATTATTATAATTAACTTTCTTCAAACTACACCCTTGTATTTTGTAAAAAGATGAGTGAGACCAAAAGTATATCATGCATATTTAAACGGGAAGTATTCGTACCCTTCTTCTGTTACTATTATTCAGAGGCGTAGTGAGGGGGGCAGGGGGGCATACGTCCCGGGCGCCGACGGTCAGGGGGGTGCCAAAAAGGCGCCTAAAGTATTAAAGCGGATATTGGAAACTTGAAATTTTTTTAATATATCAATTAAATTAATATTTATTCTGTTATTGATAATGATTAGGTTTCGTTTAAAAACAAGAAATTTTATGGCGTAAATTGGGGACGGCTTAGGTGGGGGGAGGTGGGGGGCGCAAATTTTGGAGTTTGGCCCTGGGCACCATATAACCTCACTACGCCACTGATTATTATTCGATTTTAACATCCACCTCCGAAATCTCCCTCTGATTTGACAAAATATCTTTCGAGGAAAATATTTCGCGACTGAAACGAGTATAGGTGGCGTAACGGCGCTAGCTTCTCCGAGGTAGCGCCTATGATCTAGCGTCTGCTACAGACAAATTAAAAAGTCATAAGAACACACTTACCGAAATTTAAGCAAAAATTATATTAATATGCAAGTATCATTATTTATAAAGTCAAAATTACGAATAAAGATGAGGAAAAACTAATAACCGCTACCTATCTAGGTTTCAATGGTGAACCAAAGGGGCGTTGCGGTAGTTTTCGGCCGCGATTCTATTTAATAGTTAGAGCCTAGATGGATACTTATCTCTTAAGATATATATTATACGCTTCTGGTGTGCTTAACTATCCGCTATAATTAAAACACTCAAAATTAAAAAAGGCTTAAAGTTTTATTTAAAATGATTTAGAAGGGCGCACCAGAAACGGATTATAAGGCTTGCAAGAACTTTGCGAAATGATGGGCGGAAGAGAGGCAATGGCCCCCTGGGGGCTGGACGTGGAAGTAGATGGCCATTTATCAGAGGCAATGTCTGCTAAAGACAAGTTAAAAGACTCCATCCGACCTCCTTTTTGGGCCGAATTTTTCTTGACCGAGAGAAAAGGGTCAATTATTGATTGGCCACAATTTCTAGCGAATGTTCAATAGACCTTTTTATTCCGTCGATGACGGCAGTCTCCATTGAGCCTCGCTAGTTCGAAAAAAAGCTTACAAAGGCAGTCTTCTATTGAGAACAGAAAATGACTCTTAATTTAGTCTTCATTCGGTGCAAATCAAGCTAAGCATGGTCCCTGCAGGGGCTAACCACTTTCTTAAAATCTGTACAATGGAATCGATTACAAGCAGATGCTACTTAATAGTGCTCACTACTCGTAATCGGTGTGCAAGACTGTAGCTTTGACTGTTCGAAAGTAATTACGTAACTGATTACGGATTTAGCATTACCAAAGGTTGCACTCCGTTTCATATGCCTGTAATCGGTGTACAGAATTTTATGGAGTAGCTAACTCCTCGCCTTTGAGAATGCTAAATCTTTAATCAGTTAAAAAATCAGTTTAGAACGGTCCAATACTGATTTTGAGATACTCCCTAAAATGCATAGGTGGCATAGTTGGCATAGTTCCGGCATAGGTCGATTTCCTACTATAGCAAGTAAACCAAGGAGCGGAATCACTATTTATAAGGCATTGTTGTTTTGAATCAGGCATAGCTCTTTTTGCAGATCGGCATTGCTCTGACATAACTTTTCGTATTAGATATCTTTATATATGTATTCTCTGGCATAGCTCCTCAAAATCGACCGACGCGACATCGGCCCACGAGAAACGTGGCGGTTTGGATTCGCCGGACTTAGCGCGCGATCGAAGTCTTCGCACGGCGCCCCCAACCCCATACTAAAAAATGCTATGGGCCATCTATAACGCAACCTAGAGGACAGCACCAAGCCTTACGCACCAGGTAAAGTCGGGCGTGGAAAGTATTCTATCCCTACGAATCTCGACAAAACAACAATTCCTTATAAATAGTGATTCCGCTCCTTGGTGTACTTACTATAGTAGCAACGTTTACGGTAGGAAATCGACCTATCCCGGAACTATGCCAACTATGCCACCTATGCATTTTAGGGAGTAGCTGATTTGGAATTTCAAGGTGATTTCGGTAACCCGAAACAGATTTTCAGATTTTTCTGTTCACTTTTCCAATTTTAATCTAGTTTCGAGATTCCAAAAATAATTTTTCTGTATAAGCTTAGTGCGTAGTTTAAATTTTGGTCACAAGTATCGCCTTCTACCGACCGAGTTTTAAATTGAAAATGTGAAAGCTGTCTGTTCGTTCGCAATTATCTCTGCACAACAGCTGAAAGTTTAAACCGAAAAACATTGAGATTCAAAAGTCGTCTGCTATTTCTTCACATATTTAGTTGACAGATACTAAGGTAGATGGCGCTATATTTCCTAAGCTCGAAGCCTATAGCGTACCATGGGCAAACTACTATGGTAGTAGTTTTCCCATGAGCGTACGAACCGCTCGTACAGGGAGTGATTAGATCAGCCCTCGAGGCTCGATAACAACCTTTTTACGATTTGGAACCGCCGAAACTAAACGTATCTTATACCATACGTGTAGAATATTGGTACATAAGCATGACACTTCCTATTCTTTACATGAAAAAGTTATATTTTGAGCTATTCACAAGACAGACTGCATTACGGGCTTCGTCGCCGTTTTGCGTCCGCTTGCTAACGCGTCACACGTAGCCTTAGACAGCGCCTCGCTAGGGGGAGATTTTCTTCTTGTGGTGACGTCACTCCGTTACTAGCTCTCAGTAAAATATTCTGAAAATGACCGAGGCATTTTTTCCGGAATATTTTCCGAATTTTTCCGAAAAAAATAAAATATGTTTTCATTCCATGATTAGTCTAATATATTGTTTTCAAATTTAAATGAAGCGGCATTTTTCGCCTCATTTTTTTCGAATCTAAAAGTAAAACTAAACCTCTAGATTAGTTTAAACTGATTAACAATGTAACACTTTCTTAATGTTTTGTAGCATGTTTACTGTTATTAGTCATTTTATATCGATAAAAACATTAAAATGTTTTATTTTTCCGATTTGCGGAAAATTTTCTGGAAATTTTTCCGCATTTTATTTTCCCGAAAAATTAACAATTCTACAAAAAAGTTACAAGCTTATGGAACAATTATGGTAATTTAAAATAGAAGAATTACACGTGGTGGCATTTAAAACAAGTTGGCAAGCCAAAATATACCTCTCCTCGGAAGAATTGTCCCTAGTGGTATTAATTTCTCGAGATAACCCTTAAAGATATATCTCCGCAATTTAGAGTTATTTGTTAAAAATATTAACCCATTTCTATCCCGCCCGGTATAAAATTTTAATTATAATTAAAATAATTGAGACGAAACGACCAATTTTAATTTATTCAGAATATCATAAGTTAAGTAGTTACAACAGTAAGTTAGACGTACTATAACAATGCACAATTGAATTAAACCCTTTTACAGAACAAGTTTATCAGTTAAATATAATACGAAGCAAATTTTAATGAAATATCTACAGAGGCTTTTTGGAATTACTCGCTTACGAAATACTTGCCGCATCTTTAACGCTCATTTTATTTCAACACTCGCCCTTGATGAAGATACCGTAGATATCTGGTAGTGGACGACTCGTTCACTTCCTGTTGACGTTGTGACGCATACCACATGAAAAAGACCAATGCCGTCCAATTTCCAATATCATATAATGACTCGCACACCCAAGAAATCATTGACTGCGTTAGAAATCGTAGATATCCAAATATCCACACCAAATGTATTTACAAGAAGCAAAAACCTTACCATCAACAAAGCACAGAGAGCCACTTGACTAACCGCCAGCTTTTAAAGCAATTAACGTTAAATTATCTCCTTTGAATTAACAGAACTATATATAGGTCGTTAAGAAAGTGGACCACCCACAGGGTCTACCCTTTAACCCTCTAATCTCGGCTGACTGCGCTAAAACAAGATTTAACCTTTAAAAAATACCAGATTAGGCCTTCATAAATTCATTAATAAAAAAAGACTTTATTACCTATTATGCTTACGATGCCTGTCTTAATTTCAGTGAATCTAAGCAGCTATCGGTGGTTCTGTGGTAGAGCGCTCGACTGCCAAGCCGAATGGTCTGGGTTCGAAACCTGGGTGGCGCATTTGTTTTTAATCAATAGAGAAACGCTAAATTAGAATTTCTTCGATGCAATAATTTCAATTTCAATTCTATTTCAATTAAACCAAAATTTCGTACTCTATTAAATACGCTTCCGATAAAGCTGAAGGTCTAATTTTCAATAAGGCGTAACAAGTGTCGGTGGTTCTGTGGTAGAACGTCCGCCTGTCAATCAGGAGGTCTCGGGTTCAAATCCCGCCCGATGCGATCGCAAATTGATACTAAGACGAATACCGTGTACAACTGGTGGAAACCCTGCCATTGGACGTTGAGAGGTAGCATTACACTCAGCACTCGGTCCGTCCCAAAGTCATTAAGAAGAAGTTGGAGAAAAAACGCCCATATAAACACAACAGACTCAACATGCACATCCATCAGAACACAAACACAACAAATTCAACACTCACAACCTACGCATAAACATTACAAAAACCGTAATACACCAAACCGTCACGACGGTGAGCGAAAAAACACCATCCAAACCAAACCGCAAATGCATCCGTTAACGCTCACCGTCACACGGTGGTTTTGCCAACCCTTTGAGAAACTGCGTACGCAGTGATTACACTTTGCACCGAAAATGCGAACGCGTTCGCAGTCCTGACAGACAGACACACCCACAGACCCACCCACAGACAGACACGGTCGTTGTATAACCCCTCCTAGGGGACTTTGTCCCCTCGGAGAGGTAAAAATTAAAAGCCTTTATTAAGGTTGTTTTAAAATCATAGGAGCTTTCGAGCTTTATCAAAGAAAGCTCCTATGATTTTAAAACAACCTTAATAAAGGCTTTTAATTTTTTTAAATGCCACCATGTTTAATTCTTCTATTTTAAATTACCATAATTACAATTTTAACCATGGATAATAACAAATTTTGCATAATATGGAACAATATTATAGACTTCTGCTTATACGAAGTTACAAAGTGGAGATTTAAAATCCTTTTCCAATAGTATAAAATTATTTTTATTTCTTAAAGGGGAACGGCCAAGCTTTTCCAAATATGGCCTTATTTCCGTATCAAAATATTAACAAGACGTTCAATATACCAACACGTACCTTTTTTTGTCTTGAAAAAATAGCTTTTGGCCCAAAAAGTTGAAATGAAAAATAACGCCAGGTGTTTGAGTTCGAATTTTCGCCGCCATCTTAGGGGCTGCCGCCAGCGCCCCTAACCACGTATGAGCGATTTGCGAACTATCCTAACTTTTAAAATCGCGCAATTTAGGCTTAAGTCTCTTATAACTGGAACGCGCCGCGCGTGAAAAAACTAATTTTTTACGTCTTCAGCAGCGCGCGCTTTTACGTTGTTTTTCTGTCTCACCGACTTCTCACCAGGTGTCGCGGCGGACGCGCGCTTTTCGATTTCCCGAAATTTCTTTATTTTATTAAAAATGAACCACTCAATATTTTTTGATGCGGTTTTCGCCATAAATATTAGTTTTTAATGGGCTATAGGGCTATCTAACTGGTTAAAGCTTGACCGTTCCCCTTTAAATATCGTTCTTTATTGTCAGAGTAATTAAGACGTTACCGGAGTCATTCGGCAGTGATATTTAGTACGAAATGGAACGTAGCTACATCGACTGTCAAATGACCCCGGAGCTCTCTGGAAAGATTCCATCGAGAGTAGGGGTTTCCGTCGCTAATTTAATCCTCTCTTCGTTGTCACGCAGGAACCGATTTGTTGAAAAGGAAGTTAGTGGACAGCGGAGGCGGAAGAGGGGAGTCGTTGGAGCGGGGCCGGGGCCTGGGAGCCCGCAGGGACGAGTACGGCAGCGGCGCTCTCAACACCAGGTCGCGCTCACTCTACATCGCGGACACTTCCAGGGACGGCGCCTTCGATCAGCCGCACCATCATCACGACTACAGCGAACATAATTACCTGGGCGGCGGAGGCGGAATTTCGGGGCCTGGAGGACCCTTAAATCGGCCGCACAATCCCGCCTCCGACTTAATACAGCAAGGTAAAAGCACTTCTCTACTCCACAATCTTGATCACTTCTACGGCCGTTACGAAAGTATCTATGTTTACTCGAGGATCTCGTTAATACTAATGTTGCTTTTTACTGCCGATGAAAATCTTATTCGGGGTTTTTTTTCCATAAAGATCATACACTCCTCATAGTCCCCTTAATATACAGGATGTTTTTTCTCTGACTAACACGATTTTCGTATGCCAGATTGTCAAGAAAAAACGTGGGATATTATGAATGGTTAATACCAGTCATTTCCGCTGGTTACGTTTGCCAAAATATACTAGAGATTCCTCCTACTGCAAATTCTTGTCGTAGCTGACGAAAACTTGTAATTACACTCACACCATCTCTAGATTCGTTGGTGAATCGCCATTTAGGTGACGACCGTTTCTAGAATCTCAATTCGTTGGTGAACCGCCACTCAGGTGACGAAAGTTTCTAGAATCTAGAGCGGTTGCTAAACCACCATTCAGGTGACGACCGTTTCTAGAATCTAGATTCATTGGTGAGCCACCATTAAGGTGACGACCGTTTCTACAATATAGAATCGTTGATGAACGACAATTCAGGTGTCGACAGTTTCTAGAATCAGGAGCTGTTGCTAAACCACCATTCAGGTGACGACCGTTTCTAGAATCTAGAATCGTTGTTGAACGGCAATTCATGTGTCGACAGTTTCTACAATATAGAATCGTTGATGAACGACAATTCAGGTGTCGACAGTTTCTAGAATCAGGAGCTGTTGCTAAACCACCATTCAGGTGACGACCGTTTCTAGAATCTAGAATCGTTGTTGAACGGCAATTCATGTGTCGACAGTTTCTAGAATCTAGAGCGGTTGCTAAACCACCATTCAGGTGTCGACCGTTTCTAGAATCTAGATTCATTGGTGAGCCACCATTAAGGTGACCACCGTTTCTAGAATCTAGAATCGTTGCTAAACCACCATTCTTTAGACGACAGTTTCTAGAATCTACAGTTTTGCTAATTATAGTTTAGCCATGACCGAATGGGACCGTCTTATTTCGTAACGTACCTATAACGTGGTGGTAATGGTCATTGATGAACAAATTACTCGATTGTGGTTTGTAGGCGGAGGATTAGCTGGACGAAGGGGTCCAGGAGGAGGGAACCCCTACCACCACCTCGAGCCGTCGACGCAGATCAATCGAGAGGGAAGCATGAGGCGGAGTCGATACCGAAACGAGCCTGGCATGGGTGGCGAAGGCCCCCGGGACTACACCATCCAGCAGGCAATGAACGACCATTTCGACCAGTACCGAGTAGAGCCCAACCGAGCCAGTTCCAGTTCCAAAGTCAACCGGACATTGAGTCCTCAGAGGGAACTGCACAGGGACCTTCACGCCGGACCCTCGCTACAAAGGTCCTACGGTCAAACCGGGTAAGATATTTATTTCACCCAAATTGAGCCCATTTATAATTACCAAAATCTTAAAACGTAGAGCCGGTTACGGGCCAGATTGTACCCCGGACTCTGGGGTTTCGGAAAGCATGGACAATGACGACATGTCACCGACGAGACCCGGTCGTAGGTCGACGCTGCCGAACCTGTACGCCGAGAGCTTTCAGAACCCAGTCGGGGTTGTGCCTGGCCTCCTCAGTTTCGCCCCGAGTGACAGCGAAGAGGGCAGCAACCCCAGCGTGGGGCTCAGCGGCGCGGGGGCCCCGCCGGAGGAGGAGGGCCCCCGCAAGAGGGCCACGGCTGAGGCCCCCGTCACCTCCAGCCCCGCCCGAACCTCCTCCCTGCACGTCAGCCCGACGGGGAGGGTGCAAGCCGCCCCGGTCGGCAGAATGGGCGGCGGAGGCCGAGGAGGCGGTGGAGGAGGTGGGGGCGCGGTCGGCGCGACCCCCAAACGCAAGAAGAGTCTTCCAGATATCGCGGCCGTCATCCCCAAGGCCAAAGTCATGTCCAGGGAAGAGGTGGCCGCTCTGTCCTCCATGAGGAGGGAAGAACTCAGGAGGAGGGACGAAGAGGCCGAGAGGTTAAGGGCCAACCCGCTGCTCTACCTACTCAATCCTGACGTTAAGGTGAGACATTACATTTTTTTAAACGATACCCCGTTAATTATCTACTCCCTTATCACCGGTGTGCCGCGGGTGGAACACTTTTACAGGGAAAATTACCTTAAATTTGCGAACTGATATTTAAAATGAACTAAGTCAGTAAGCGCGAGTTAAATACATACATAAAATCTCTCGAAATTTATTTATTTTTATTTATTCCACTGAACTTTTTTAATTCGGACGTAGCTTCCCATAGACTCGCGTGTTCTAAAATTTAACCACACCACAGATTCAAATTTAAAATTTGATGAGCACATAGTTCGTCGGTAGATCTAGGTACTTCCAAAATTGTATTCTGCCACAGGGGTTTATTAACCATTAGGCAGAGTAGGCACGTGCCTAGGACGCCATTTTTCTAGGGGCCCCAAAACTCTGATAAAGCCCGACGGTCGAAGTACTTGGTTTGCCCCTACTTAGCTGACCAGCCCGTTAGACAATGCCCAGGGGCAGAAATGTTTCTGTGCCTAAAGGCGCCGAAAGGGTTAATCCGCCCCTGTTCTGCCAACGACGATGACAAACATTTCAGTTGGTGATAAGGAACACGCTGATTATCCACTGACGCTCGCTTCGCTTCAAATATTGTAAATCCTTGGTGGAAATGAAGATATACAGTTAATAATTGCATTCAAACCAGAGCCAGCCAGGAAAGCTATTTTGTCCCGTATTAGGGAGGCGTCTTTTAGCGGAAATCCCCCTCGTTGATTATCGCGGTAGGTCCATTTAGAATCGCGCTGGGTTGCTCGCTTCATTAGACAACGTCTATATGTCTTCTGAACGATCGTAAATGTCCAGCGAATGTCAACTCTCTCACTCTCTCTAAAATCTTGCATATAAATTTAAGCTGTTGCTTAGATAATAATACCTAAAGCTGCCTAATTCGAATGTCATAATTTGAAATTTGGAAGTTTGACAAAGATTAAATATGGCAAGCTCGGGCTAAAAAACGCCTACGGAGAACGTATAACGAAAACAGTCTACGCACAGTTAATCTACGTCTGTATGTTTAGAATTTAAATCCTATTTTGTATAGCCTACGATAGTGTAGGGAGCGGTTGGCTCGCGTGGCATGAAGGGCTTGCCACCACTCTCCTACACATTGCAACCCGGCCACCTGTTTAAACGCATTAAAAGTCACTAGATGACGTAGGCTTAAGGTGGTGCCTTTTGTATTAGCTTCGCAGATTATTATTATTAAGCTACGGACAGCTAAAGATCTCCTTTCAGACAAGGACATTTGTTTGTCAAATTCCGAAAGGGTTGAAATAGTTCCACATATAATCATTACAACTATTCTCGGAAAGCTGCCCTTATCACGAAAAATCATAAGTAACATAATAACAATACGTATGACAATTAAAAAAAATTATCCGAACTGATTTTCGGCGTTATTGCGCAAACAAAATTTAATTCAGCACAGAGCCCCCTATAATGTTTAAATATGGCCAAGGCGAAATATATTAGACTGTTTACATATAGGGCAAGTTGGTTGGTTAGTAGTGATATTAAAATCTTGATAAATATTCTGGCGAGATACAACGATTTTTTTCAGTGTTCTTTCTTAATTTCGTTTATTTGTAAAAAATCAAAGAGTTTTTCACGATACGCAGATCATCGTGTAATTACTAAAACACCCCCTAATAATTAAACCAGATTAAATCAAAATTTTGTAGCTTTAGTGTACTTAAAAATGTATACCGTTTTAAATATTAATCAAGATTATTCATAGTTTTACCCCGCAAAAGCTTCCAACCCTTTCGGCCTCATAGTTGCATCACGGATTCAACTAAATCATAATTTATTTCTCTATACATACATTCCAAAAGTAATACAGGGCCTTAATAAACCATTGTGAAACATAAAGCCTTTATCCAAAACGAAGTTCCTCCTAAAACCGGGCCCTGAACGAAATTCAACCACGCGTTAAAATGTTCTCTCGGGGTCGTTAATTTCGCGTGAAAATTCATTTTCTCCACGTAATAATATTTCTCCAAGAACTAATTCTACGTTGGTATTTCTCGAGCAACATGTATGCCTGGGATGGTTTCGTAAAATAGGTTAAGCCGTATTCCCCTTAACGAGCAAAGCGGAAGAACATTTTTAGCCCTCCATCCAGTAGGTCTATCTTAGTCTAGGTATACTCCGCGAAAATCTCCGGCGAGGCAAGACTCAGAGCTTCGAACAAAAAGCTAGTCTAGTGTTTTAGTTTTCATTTCAAGACGCCTGTACCAGCGGGCTCAATGCCAGACGTCTTTCAAAGCTCGGATTAGGCCAACAGCGCACCCTTCTCTTGGCGCACCCTTCTCTATTTCTCGCTACCGAGAGTACTTTACTCCGTGACTCGAGTTCCCGGCCTCAAAATCTTGACTAATTTGGCTAAGGTATGTCGTGTCTCAAAGGCGAAAGAATCCAGTTAGAAGCGATTATATAGCCTATTGCTGACTAAGTTGATAGCTCTTTGAAAGGCTGCAGGCCGAATCTATATTATTATTACTATTATTAAAGTACAACAAATGTGGCGTGGGAAAACCTAATTGGCAGAATCTGCTCAAAATGCACCGTGATACCGGTGAAAGGGGAAAAAATATAGCGCGATCTAGTTGAAAGAAAGTACGCCTGTGGCGCAACTGCCGTACAACGCCAAAGGTACTTGCTTCAGTATCATGGTGCAATTTGAGTGGTTTCTGCCACGTAGTTTTCCCCATGCCACTTTTTGTCGCCCTTCAAGTACTTTATTTCGGTCATTATCGGTTATTAATAGAAGGGTCGAATTTGAAATCGTTTTTATCATCGTGTAATTTGGCCGCCTTGTAAGAAAACTAATTAATTGGTGACGCGGTCACTGCCACGGATTTCAAAAACCTTTGTCCACGGGTCAAGAATCTAGAAGGACTCACTGTTCTGGCTTAGAAAAAAACATTAAAGAGAGTATAACACTAGCAGAGAATGTCAAGCTTCCGACACTACTCGCACAAACTAGAACGTGGTAGAAAATCCCTCTGCGAGCCTATACAGTCTTTTTAGAAAAGTTTACTGGGTACCGCCATTATCGTACAGGCAACCGACGAGCAAGCGCTCTACCACATAAATTTTATCCCCCCAAAACCGGTTATTTCATCACCCTTCCCGTAGACTTAGGTAATGGCGGTCGATTGGGGAGGCGCGTTTAAGAGTCTTATCCTCGCAGCACGAATTATAATTGAAATTTGAAATTTTCTGCGTTCTTGACTGTCGCGCCACGAGTGAGTAATGTCGGGAGTTTGACCTTCCCTGCCAGGGTTACATTCGTCTGCTAACACGCGCTACCTAGTTACTCCTAGCAAAGATAATTTAAACTCGTACCCTAGATTCGAATACTGAGAGCTTTCCCATTGACGGTTTTGTTACGAAGCGTTTACCCTTTTCCGGCACGTGACCTCAGAAAAATCGGGCTCCATCGGTTGCGGTAAGGCGCAAACATATAAATCTCATAGGTAACTAGAATGCTGCCGCCTACGGCCGAGCTTGACGCCAGTTCGCCTTGAACCTTCAGCCAATGAGAGGCCGTAGAGTGGTTCCGGCATAGCGGGAGATAGGTGACGTCATTATCTCTGGTGACATTAAATTCTTGGCAGAACCACTCTTTGAGCTCTGATTGGCTGAGATCTGGCTATCGTCTGCCACGGCGTTTGGCCCATTTGCCAGTTACACGGCAGCATTCTAGTTACCTATGAGATTTCTATGGGCGCAAACCATGGAGCGATTTTTTTCTGAGTTCCAGCGGGAAGTGGGTAAACGCTATCGGCAACGCGCGATAGAGTGATTTCGAAACTAGGGTACGAGTTTAAATTATCTTTGCTCCTAGCTTCTGTTAATTCGGTGGCAAAAATGAGAAATTAGATTATTCACTATAAATATGGAACATAATGAATAACCAAAATGGCGTGGGGAAACCAACCGCACCGTGAAACTGGGCAAAGGGGAAACTTTTAATATTCAGTTCTAAGTGAGTTATCCTGTGGTGTTGGCGTGCTACGCTAAGGGTATGAGCTTTAGTGTCACTGTGCAGTTTGTGCCAATTCTGCCACGTAGTTTTACCTCTTAAAATATGGGAAAATCAAGAAACATTTTAGTTCAGACTACGCGATAGTTGTGCGGATTTAATCATGGAGGAAGAATGGTTTAATTAAACCCTTCGTAGTGGCTAACGTTCAACAGCAGCACTTCCCGAGATGGTATAGTCACTCTTAAATATTGTATACACCTGATTTCTGATTTTCGTAAAATATTCGGTGATTACCAGAGATTTCCAGTGATTACTCACAATGTTTCGGTGATTTCCAGTGATTACTCACAATTTTTCAGTGATTTATGGTGATTATTTTAAGTTAAGTCCCGTGATACTGATTACCTATGATTTGTACACCTGATTACTTAAGTGACTAACCCCTCGGCACTTCCTATTTAGGCCACGCGTAGTCTCAAAAAAGCCGAGGGAATAGGCGCTTCAATAAAACATTTTCAACGAAATTACCAAGAAGTAATATTTCCGAAAGCCAGGACCTACAAGTCACGGTTTAATTATTGCTTGTTAAAATAATGGAAACTTTTCCTTGGAGGATGATTTATTGAAGCGTCTATTAACTAAATTTCGAACGAAATCAAGGACTAATGCACAATTAAATAAAAATAACTCCGAATTATAAAACGAGGAGTATAATCAATTAATTATTAAATAGCAAAAGCTTTAATATATGCTTAAAAACTAAAAGAAGTGTGAGTTATGGCGACTGGACTATTCCATTTTCTCACCAAAATCGGGGGTGAAACGGTAAAGCATCCCGAACATAGTCGTCCTCAAAGTGAATGGGGAGCTCCGTAACCAACCGCTTTAATGAAGCGTCAATTGAGTGCTCATAGATTACAGGTTCAGGTTAAACACTTTTATGAATCGTGGAGCACGTGCTCACCTTCGCTAATCTCGTTAAAACAAAATTTCATAATAATAAAAATCACAATAATCAGCTAGGCTAATACCC
Source organism: Leiobunum rupestre (assembly GCF_980474605.1). NCBI lineage: Eukaryota > Metazoa > Arthropoda > Arachnida > Opiliones > Sclerosomatidae > Leiobunum > Leiobunum rupestre. The sequence goes on along the minus strand of NC_143386.1, from coordinate 43,860,594 downwards.
AAAGCACCACCAAGTTATCTAGCGACTTTTAATGCCTTTAAATTGGGTGCCCTTCATACCACGCGAGCCAACAGCTCCCTACACTCACTATTACCGTTAATCTCCCCACCCTGACTTAGTTTCACATTGGAGGAGATTAGGTGTTCTCTTCTTAAAGGTTTCACCCTTTAAGTTAATTTCTGAAGCAGCCAGCAATCAAAGTTTTTAAAAATCATGCATACACTACTGGCCAGCAATATGGTAAATGGATTATTTACACTGTATAAACTTTATGGGCACCGCCATGTTATACAAGACAAGACTATTATGGTTGTTTTTAGTTAGGCAGTATGCACCTACTAACAGCAAGACACGTACCCTATCTCAGTGGCGTAGACAAGGGGAGTTGTTCGTGTAAGGTGGGGTGGCGGAGTGGTTAGCACTTTCACCTCGCAGCAAGAGGAGCCGGGTTCGATCCCAGCTTGTGGCACTGGGCGTTGAGTTTGCAAGTGCAAGTTTAAGGGGTTTCCCCTTCCATAAAAACTTGTTGAGGTTAACGGTAATATTTAGTGCAGGTAGCTGTTGTCTCGCGTGGCTTGCCACCCCCATTCCTACGCATTGTAACCCTGCCACCTGAAATAATGGCTTTAAAAGTCGCTTGATGACTTAGGCCTAAGGTGGTGGGCATATCTTTGACGGTAGTAAATTTTTACGCACTTCCTTACCCCTTTTAACTTTTACATAGTCTGACACCCCCCTTGACCAGTTTCTCGCTAAGCCACTGCCCTATCTTTTAATTAGCTAAATAGCCAGCCAGAAAGTCGATTTTTTTTTATAGAGCTGAAATAACCTACGTGAATAGACTATTTTTCAACATATAGCAATATTGTAAATCGAAATTGAGATATCGGCATTTCATTGTATACTAAAGTATGGTTTCAAACTTTCGTCGATAAATGAGCAGGTTTTCACATAAATTATATTTAAAATCTGGCCAAAAATTCTTTCAAAAATACGTTACAGCCATGGCCTTCTCTGTCACGTGATGGGGAATGGCGGCAACAATGCCGCTTGTAAGAACCTTGGGCAACAGCGAGAGAACAAATGGTGTCGCCCTCTTTTAGGCGTGAAGCAAAGTATTTTTCTTATAGATTTTATTAAATAATATTTATTTTATTTCCAGGACTGGTTTTCAAGACAGCAGCTGGTGATGTTGGTTCTATTCATCAACATCAGTTTAGCAATCATGTTCTTCAAGCTACTGACGTAACAACCGTTTAAAGATTTAACTTAATCAACAACAACAACACTATTTCTCGATCTGTCGGAACTCGTACAATTTTTCAAAATACCGAAAGAAAAAGGTTCCAGAAACCGAAACGTTCTTTAAATTACAAAAAAAGCTCGTGTCTTAAACTATACTTTCTGACAAATGATGCGAAAATTTTATTAAAAATTCGCGGTGGCGGCAGTGAGTTTTAAGCGCTCTTCGAGAAATTTGTTTAAGAAAAATCAAAATGCCTAAAACTTTTAAAAATTATACCAAAAGACCAAAAAAAAAATAACGATTAATTAAAACAAAGAAATAAAAAAACTCGGAAAAAATCCCACATTGTGCATTATAAATACTCCGCACTTTTGAAAAACTATTAAATAACCAAATAATTTCTCATTTTTAGAAATAAAAGAAAAATGTTTTTTAAAACGATGGTTACGATTAAAAAAATGACAAGATATATAGATTTCTCTGGTGTGCCTAATAATTAAATATTATTATTATTATTATTGAAATATTACAAGAAGTTGCGCAAACAAAAAATGGCGAGATTCAATTATAAATTAAAAAAAAACCATCACTTTGTATTGACGATTTGGGGCTTTGAGAAATAGGGAAAGAATGAGAACAAGAAGGTTCCGACTTATGTTTTTTCCAAAACGTGTCTGTCGGGTCGAGGTACGGAAGAAGTTTTTACATAAAAACATCGAAGTGAATTAAAATAAAAAAAGATATATATTCTGAAGCGTACAAAATCGGAGAAGAATTAATAAAAAAAAGTTTTTATAATGATTGTTTTTGCGGTAGATTAAAAAATTAAAGCTATTGAGAAAAATATTAGGATGGTAAAGAATATTTTTGGTGACTAAATAAAAAAATTATTAAAACTTAGGCGTAGGCCAAAAAAAAGAGAAACATTTACGCAGTATGTTACTAGCTTTTTACACAGAATGAAGGAAAAAAAATTAATAAAAATGCAAAAAAATCATATTAAAAAACAATGGGGAAAATTTTCTAAATACCGTACTGGGAGAATTGTAATACGTTACCGGTATTAATTAAGTTGTTTTTGAAGAAACTGATTTTTCGATTTTTTGGAATTAGTACTTATTTTGGCCCATTACTTTACATAAAATAAAGTATCCTTCGTGAAAGCCCTGTGGTTTGAACTCCCTTCATAATTTTTGTTCCAAATAGAAATAATTTAAAATTATTTCGTATAAAGTTTTTTTTGAAAATTATTAACCGGTATTTAAGAATAACTTCTTAACCACCATCAATTATTTTCCCTTTTATTTGTTATCTATTTAGTGATTGGTTAAATAATTATGAAAACCGATATTTTATTTTTAACTATACAAATCTGCCCACCACTTTTCAACTTAAAACAAAATGGTCTGTGATTTCCCCGTGCCTGAGCTCTTAAAAAAATTCTCACGGACTGATATATATTAAAAAAAATGCCACTTTGTTTAGAACAAAATAAAAATAAGCAAAAACTATGACTTTTCTTTTACACTATCTTCTTAAATATTTATCGTGACTTCTTTTAAGTAAATTAAGAGGAACACTACTGAAACTTTAACCCATTTCTCCCTCAAAACCTATCCTCAACTTTTTCACACAAATTTTTACTACTACATCTCTGGTAAATCTTGTAAAAAAAGGAGCAAAAAAAAAAGATACTCAATCTATTATTACGATATTGTGGATTGTTAATCGATTCAATATTTAACTCTTCCTTTTTTCGCGTTTTTTTATACCAAATTTAGTATAAATACATTTTGGTAATTTAAGTTGGCTTGATTTAAAAAAAATTCAATTGTTGTTAACTATTCCGGTACCTTAACTTTATTTTATTGCAATTATATGTACCATAAATTGGCCAATTTTACTTCCCTATTTGCCCTCCAAAGTTCTGATTAAAATTGACACACCTTTTACTTCGGTCAACTATGATACACACACAAAACTTTTTAAGTTTTTTTGGTGTGAATGGTGCTAATAAAAATGATTTGTATAGAAACTTGTTCAACTACCGTGGATTTTTTATAAGCTTAAGTACTTGAAACTACCAAATTACACATCCAATTTAGAAAACTTTATTTTCAACAAATTGAATTAGTTATCTACATCCATTTTATCTTTTTCCTCATCATCATCAGTGTCATTTTCATCATTATCATCAGATTCTTCATCATCATCATCTGATTTATCATCATCAGAGCCACTATCTGACTCAAGCCACTCTTGAGTTTTGGCATCCATAGCCACTAGGATTTTCCATTCGTCAAGTTTTTTCAAGTCCAACATATAAAAATCGGCTAACGTTATTTGTCTATCACCGTCTTCAAATGTGCCCCCAAATAAGTACAATATGCCATTTTTGGCCACTAGACAGGAATTCATTCTAGCATGTGGAACAAAGGCTTTGTTACGATTGGACGGAGTGGCCTCGTCAACATTACACTTGGAGGTATCTTCAACGGATGTTGACTGTGGACCCATTTTAACAACAAAGATGCCATCATCAGCAACCTAAATTTCAACGTACACCATCAATCCCAAGATATACAACTAAGATCAAGATTTTATAACCATAATTGGAGTACTTATATTTTAGTGTTGACTGATTCTAGTACTGATACCAATTTTTTTTACTAATACAGCAAATAAGTACTGATACCACCAGAAAGGGAACATAAGTAATCTCCTATGCAACTGACATTATGTAGATCAAAGTTTAAAAGATCACGGTTATCAGGGGTTAAAATAAGCATTTTTTAGAACTGACAAATACAAACTGTACCCCCAAAACATAATTTCAATTAGCTAAAAAAGCGCCGATGAGAGAGAAAAAATGACTGTCAATAAGTAACTTAGCTCAGCAAAATTGGCTGCGTTGGTCAATATGTACCGGAAAGAGACACCGACCACAACATCTCCCATGAGGTAATCAGCTATTTTAAATTTTTCATACTTTTTCGCGATAAATTAACAATAAATAGCACTGCCCAAATCCGATTTTAGAACTGCCAGAACTGCCCACTATTTTAGGCCCTGACATAAGTAATCACCTTTGCAACTGACATTACTTAGATCAATGTTTAAAAGACCATGGTTATCTGCCTCATCTACCCTTATTGGTGAATTTTTTTTTTTTGTAAAATTGGTCTCCGTAGCCTTTTTTCTATTAAATCGGTAAAATTGTTATTTAACCCATATGGCAGAAGATAGGTTGGGTTAATTCAACTGGTTATAAAGTCATGATATTTGCAAGAAGCAAAACCCATTTACCACTTGCTCCTTATCCTCTATTGTCAAATTTTCCACTTTGGGATCTATATTAGCACCCTCCCCTTCATCAGAATCCCCTTCCATGTGTTCATCTTTGACCTTCCGTCTACGCTTCATTTTTTCCTCACCCACTCCTGTATTAGGCCCCTTTAAGTGCAACTGCGTCCATTTATAAGACTCCAAATCCAAAGAATACAAATCATTGTAAAATTGTCCTTGGATAGATTCCTCATTTTCTTCCACGTCAAAAACACCACCAAAGAGAACTGCACGATTGCCTGGTGGGACAGTTGCCAGTGAAAAACCACAACGTGGGCTGGGACACGATCCACTTTGCTTAACCAAATTCCATTTCCATTTAATGGAAGTCCCTGAAATGAGGATTCATTTGAGGATAAAAACAAGAAATTGAGGGCACATATTTACAATAATCATACCAGAATCATTCGAAGCGCATTCTGGGATTTCTTTGCTCTTTTCGGGTCTTAACGTGTACATATCAGTATGAACAGTGCCCTTATCTACATCTCTCTTGACTTTCTCACGGCTATAGCCTCCATAAATTAATACACCTCCATCAGGCAAAGAGGAAATTACACAAGCGGATCTTGCACTTGGCCCATTACCCTTCCCTTCTATTTTAGACCATTTACGGGTCTCCAAATCAAAGGCATAAACATCATTAAAATATTTATAGTCCCTGGAAAATTAAAAATTTTAGACCAATGAAAATTGCAATAAAATACCCAAATCATACCTAACACTTTCGTGAAATCCTCCAAAAACTATTAATCTTTTCTGAGAAAGCACCATACGATGTCCACTGCGAGAAGATGGACCCCCACTAGCTTTTACTTGTTCCCATTTCTTTTCAGAAAAGTGGAAAACCCACAAATCAGAATAGTGTCGGAATTGTGAATGAGTAGGACTAGAAAATTCTCCACCAAAAACCCACAACTGGCCACCAAAATGAGGTGCAAAAACTGCCTGATGTGAACATCTTGGTAGGGGACCATTTGGACAAGATATTTCTAGCCATTTGGCTTTCTTATTATTATAGACAAGCAATTCATTGTACATCACGGTCTGAAATGCTAAATTTTAATTAAAATAACCCAATCTCTATTAAAAAGTGTAAAAAGGTACCTTGTTTCCATTAAAATATTCCCCTCCGAAAAATGCAATTTCATCTTTCTCAATATTTGCACACATAGTAAGCCCACTCCTGTACTTAAATTACTGTTAATGGTACATTAAATTACATCATAAGATAAACTAAGTTGTTACCTAGATGATGGTGGTTCGGTGAGTTTTTCAGTGACCAAATTCCTTTTACGTTCCTCCTCTTGCACTGATGCTATTATAGCATCTAAATCTTCCTATAATTTTAAATCATTTTAAAGGAGTCTACATTTAAATACAATCACTGGTTAATAAATTAGCTTTACTCCTTTGGTAGAAAACTCTTTCTTCATTCGTTTCAAGGCATTCTTTTCAGTTTTAGCAGCAGTTTTTACAGCACCTTTAATTTTTTTTTCTTTCTTTTTATCTTTTTTCCCCATTTTACTTTTACTTAAAAGGTATACTCGAGTTACCGTTAAAATAATAATAAACAAATTGGCTAGTATGGCTACACGAGGAACAATTAAACCTGACAAGTGACAATGCAAGGATGAGATAAGTAGACGACTATTATGTAGACAAATGTGTTTATACATAAGAAGCGCCACCTATCCGCCCAAAAAAGCGAAAATAAAAGCTTTTTGGCTTTCGTAATTATTTTTATTTGATAAAATTAATGGCAATAAAAATTACCATTACATATTTTTATATTGTTGAGCTTTTTTTCTCATTAACAAATTTTTTCGCAACAGAAATAACAGCGAGAAAGAAAGAAAAATGTCTCAAGAACGTACAAATGTTCGGCCGCTGAAAAAAATACTCAACATTACTATTAGTAATTTTGTAAAACCCTATCCTGAGGATGCGTTGAACAACCTTCTGATTCATTCCCGATTACGTATCAGAAAAACCGTAACAGTTGTTGAATGAATTTTGCTTCTTCCAGTTGGGACATCCCAATAGGTATCGGGAAGGTATCAAATTAATCTGTTGCACGAGCAGGTTTTTCTGATACGTTTAATAAAAATATGGTTGTTGAACGCGCACGTAGAAGATTTCTCTGCTTTTCGCTATTTTGATTTATTCATTTTCAAAAGGGTTAAGAGCGTCTTGCCATTCAACAACCATTTAAAAATCAGACCGAATGGTAACGTGATCAGAAGTATCGTATTATTTTAAGATTTTAGTAGATGAACGCAGCCTGAATATTGTGTATATTAACCTCATTGTTTTCTTTTCGACTAGTTTTGGTTCTGGTCTGGCTCTGTTCAAAACTTTCAGAAAATCTGAAGTTTTAGCTCTCATTCTTGAATGGATGTACGCCTTAAAAATTATTTAATTTTTAAATGTTTTAAAATGGTGTAAAATAAATTTAAATTACACAATTACTTTGGAACACTTTATGTGATAATGTAAATAATCTCTGAAGATATGAATAAGATTAATTGTATTATCCCTTGCTTGTTTACTAGTATGTCTCGGAAAAAGAACTATGCAAATAAAAAGATCATTAGCTCAGCTCTAAAATAATTTTGTGTTAACTTTAATTTACCAAATGTTATGTATCCTATATTGTCCCCAACCCTAGCATCAGTGTTTGCCAGCTCCATAGGTGGTTCTCTATGGCTAAAAAGAACCTGAGGAGCGGTATGACCAGCTTTACGGCCTTCTTTAAATTCTTGCATGAACACTTTGCCAATGACGACATCATCCTTGTCTCTGAATATTGTGCTAAAGACAACCGTAACTCTATCTGGTTTGGCTTCCACATACCTACAATACCAAAAACAATGTGACGATGAGTGTTCAAATATTTATTTTGAATAAAATTAGTTAAATTACATAGTTTCATCATCTCGATAATGTATAACAGCTCTTTTCTGAGCCTCTTCTCCCTTCTCTTGAAACTGAAAATATTTCTCAAATACCGAAGCAAAACAATTTCTTTTCAAAAGACCAGCTTTTGTAATTAAGGTTTCATATTCTTCGGGAATGTTTTCCAAATCAAACAGAAGGGTTACATTATAGCCTTCTTCTGGACTTATTAGTAGCGAGCCGTACTCTCTTTGTAGAAGCTTCAATAAAGCATTTATAATGTAATACCACTCTCATCTATTCAATGTATATTCTACAACTCACCTCATCAGCACCGTGTTCTTGCAGCTCTCTATAAAACTTAAGGGATATGCTAACCTAGATTGTATAATGCGACAAATGTTTTACTTTGTGGAAAGGCATAATTAAATAAAATTGATCATACTCTAATTTTAGTCTTGTCCCCATTTGGATTAGAAATGTGAAATAATACACCATCAAAATCGGCAATTATAACATCAACAGATTCGGGTTTTGACCTTATAAAAGGGTAAAATTCGGTACAGTTATAAAACTTCAATTCAGTTAGCTCGCTTGCCGGTAAATGACTTTTACTGAGTACATCAACTGTAATTAACATCCAATATCCTGCATGTAAGCGTCCACCCTTATTTTTTCATTACTCCTTTGAGGCTCTGCTTGACAAAGCAGAAGGGCCTTGGCCTTTCAACAACTATTGAGTCGATTACCGGCAACTTTGTTTTGTTTCCCTTCGCAACTAGACTTACCCCTGCGTCGCATTTTTGAATTTTAGCCTCAGTATATCTTCAACTATTCGGTTATTTATTTCTAGTAGGATCATTTTCTGATAATTTCCAAAATAGTTAAAAATCTAAGCTAGAAATTACAACTCGAAAAGGATCCTCCCAATTTTTATGGCACTCAACCTCTAGTGATGTGACGTCATACCAATGATGGCAATTTGCCAAATAGAGATAAAAGGAAAGCCGCTAAACAAGTTGAAGACCGCATAAGCGCGCTTTTCAAAATGAAAATGGGCAGGTTTTTCCATAGTATTTCTTGATTAGAAATTCAACGCGACGAAAATGTACAGTAATATGTATAATTGGTCTGAGTAAAGCCAAAACTGTACTTTTTCTAACGAAAAAAAGTTAAAAACGCAATTATTTAAAATTCCTGTAAGAAATTGACCAAAGAAATGCAAAATGTAACAATGTTCCAGGGGGGGATCAAGAGAAAAGTACGAACCTCGGTTTAAAAATATGCTTAAAGTAAGCTTAGATTATTAATCTCAAGTTTAAAGCACCAATTCAGGCAGAAAGGCTACCAGCTCCTCTGATTATAAAACATGCTTTTGAAAAATAACCACCTAAAAATTTAAGATATTTAATTTTCTTTTTACGAAAAACAATTACAATATCACCAAAAAATGAAGCCGACATTTTACTTTATACAAGGATAACTCTCAATTTAAATACAATGATGAGAGCTCTTCAAAAAGGTTTTTCTTTGCATGAAAACGCCACAATTTTCCATAAAAATCAATGTCTCTTTTGTTTTAATAAAAGTTTTTTTCTTGCAATGGAAATTAATTGGGGTTACAAAAAAGTGTTAAAATAAAGAGCAATGTCAAGAATATTACGATAAAAATGCACGGATTCTACATTACATAAAGAGTTAAATTTTGTATAGTCAAATGTTATGGCGAATGGAACTTATTCCTTTTTAGGAATTAGACGAAAGTAGCAGGAGAAGCAGAATCAAATTTAACAACGCTGCCGTGTACTTCGGTTTGTTAATTTTCGATCCCGTGTTTCCCAGTCACTAGAAATGGGACTGCCCTTTATTTGGAACGAATAATAACAGGCAAACTTGTTAAAATAAATCATCAGACTATACTTTCTCTCTGTGTAAATCCAAAACCCACATTTGGTGTCAATAGGAATAAGAACCATTGATTGCCATTATAAGAGCTAAACAAAATCAGGGGATTATGGGGTAACATCGATATTGAACAACGCGTTCATCCTATTAACATCATAATGATGAATGAGACGAAGTGAGAATTTCAAATTAAAATGGCCAAAGGCTAATTTTTGTATCGATGAGCTAATGAGTGATATCGATAATGAAATATTCTCGATGGTAGTTTATACAAGGGTTTTCAGGTTTCTCATCTTATCAATAAACCAAAATGTTTTTCCTACTACTCCGATGATTTCTAAAATTATGAAGTGAAAGAAAGAGTGCTATGTTTTCACTGCAATTTTCAAATAATTTGATCTAAGTAAAGTTTCAAATGATAATATAAAGCTTGCGGGTTTTTACCCAGCTGTGCGAAAGAATATTAGGTAAAATAGATCTATAATTAGAAATACTATGTAGAGTTTTGTGTAATCTAACCCTTCCCACTTTCACATCTAAATCATTTCAATCTTCAATTAAAATTAACTAAACTTTTGAGGGACTGTGTAACTGGCTTGCATGGTTGTATAGCCAGCCACGGAAGTCGGTTGTTGTTGTAAAGCCTGTTGATAAGACGGGGTCGCCATTTGTCCTGTTGTATATCCAGCCATGGCTGGTTGTGTTAAAGCCTGATAAGACTGAGCCGTCATTGGCGTCATTTGTTGAGCTGTCTGTTGCTGCATTTGCTGCCATTGTTGCTGATAAAGCAAAGCAGCTTGCGTTGAGGTGGCGTACGCTTGCGGTGTCATCGAAGGGACGGAGCCAGTACCGGCAACTGCGACCGAAGCAGTTCCAGTCATGGCAGGATTGGCTGTAGGAGTTACCGTTCCAGTCTGCTGACCATAATTTTGGTTGTAACTCTGGTTGTAAGCCAATTGTTGATTATACGCTGCAGTGTAAGCAGCAGCAGTCTGTTGGGCGTATCCTAAAATGTAAATGAAAAGATTTAAGATATTTATTGCCATAATATACTTTATAAAATGAGTCAACGGATAAACATCTAGTCCTTGGCCTTATTTTGGTAACTTCTTTGTTCAATTTTAAAAATCACCTCTAGAAAACATGTTTTTCACGCACTAAATGAATTTTAAAAGAGGTCTAGCACCCAACAAAAATGGTTGTCTTAGCCATAAATTCATCATTTCACACCTTTGTTGAAAATTTACTTTTATAGTTACTTCTATGTCATATTCACATTCTGTTCTGATTTAAAACAAACTTATCCATCTGGATATTTTCTGATTATAAACAGAAGGCAATGAAGACAAAAAGTAAAGTAACAACTAAGACAAATTAGATGGTGGTGATAATTTTTCCAATTTTTCATGCCTCCTATTTAGTAGGTAGTTTAGACATTCTGTACATTTATGTGTTTGTGTAAGTGTGCGGTAGCATGCAACCTGATTTAATATTACGCTAAACCTCAACAAGTGTATATGGAACAAACGGATATGGAACAACCAGCCTGAACCACTCGTAAAATTTCTATAAACCAGTGGGAACAGAACTCGAAACCCTGAATACGTGTGGTAGTGTATCCTAGATTCACCCAGTGCTAAAAGCAGGATCAAACTGAGCTTCTCCAGGTGCAGGACAAAGTGTTACCATTTGGTCACCCCTCTAAATTTAAGCCATGGCCCAAACTTCCAAATTAGATAGGTCTTGCCTTGAGCGCTTTGCTGCAATTGTTGGTACTGATTTTGTTGTCCTCCAGTTGTTGTTGACTGATTTAAATTTGGCATTGTACCGGCCATTAACCAAGTTGAACCCACTGTTGAGCTGGCTTGTTGTCCAGTTTGACTGGTTCCATAAGTCACTTGACCATAAGAAAGAGTATTTTGAGAACTTAGAGAACTCTGATCACCTGTTACAGATGAATTTGCAGTACCAAAGCCACTTCCCAAATTCTGACCACTCTGATTCGAATTACCACCTGATTAACATAAGCCAAGAAAAAAGATTAAATATACCAAAATCCTTTTTGAGGGTCAGGAGACCTTACCAAAGCTACTTCGACCACTTTGGCTATTTTGAGAACTATTTCCACCTGAAAATGTACATACGGTAAATCAAAAATCACAAATGTTCAAAGAATAGCAAAACAGTATACCAAAACTATCCCGTCCACCTTGGTTATTTTGGCTATTACCATAACCCGTTTTACCACTTGGAGTACTTTGCTCATTATTTCCACCTTGAAAAAAAAAATCAGCCAATAAATAACAAGTCTCATAATTGCGTCTCTTCCAACTTGGTCATTTCTAAAACTGTTCTGGCCAGTTTGGTCAGTGCCAAAACTGCTCTCAGTTTTATCATAACCAAACGTATTCTGGTTAGTTTCATCAAAGATAATTTAGACTCGTACCCTAGATTTTGAAGTCACTCTCTCGCGCGTTGCCGATAGCGTTTACCCACTTCCCGCCGGAACTCAGAAAAAAATTCGCTCCATGGTTTGCGCCTTACCGCAACCACGGCCAACTTCGATCATGCGCTGTCACGCTATATAGCGCGTGATCAAAGTTGTCCGTGCCGCAACCGATGGAGTCTGATTTTTCTGAGGTCACATGCCGGGAAAGGGTAAACGCTTCGTAACAAAATCGTCAATGTGAAAGCTCTCAGTATTCGAATCTAGGGTACGAGTTTAAATTATCTTTGGTTTCATCATTACCAAAACTATTTCGTCCAGTTTTGTCACCTCCGAATCGATTTTGGTTATTTCCAAAACTTCCGCCGCGTCCAGTTTGATTTCCAGCAAAGTTATTTTGTCCAGTCTGATTATTACCAAAATTGTTCCTTCCGCTTTGGTCACTACCCAAATTGCTTCTTCCACCTTGGTTCTGCCCAAAATTGTTTCTTCCACCTTGGTCATTGCCAAAACTACTTCGTGAGCTCTTGTCAGTCCCAAAACTATTCCTTCCAGCTTGATCGTTACTGAAACCGCTTCTTCCACTATGCTCATTTCCAAAACCACCACGTCCACCACTCTGATCCGCTCCAAAATTTCGTCTTCCACCACCACCACCACCACTTTGGTCAGATCCAAAACTGCCTCGTCCAGAGTTTTGATCATTTCCAAAACTGCCACGCCCCGAACGATTGCCTCCAAATCCACCACTGCTTTGGTCACTTCCAAATCCACCACCTCTTCCTTTCTGATTGTTGCCAAAACCACTTTGATCATTCCCGAAATTGCTTTGTCCACCTTGATTGTTTCCAAAACTGTTCCGACTGTTCATTTCATTTCCAAATCCTGAGAAACAACATTTTAATTAAAAGGAAAAATGTAAAATAATTGTAAGACAAACCTTGTTTACTTTGATTTCCTCCAAAACTGAATTGTCCACCACTGCCCTGCTGCCCCCCACTGCCCTGCTGCCCCCCACTACCCTGCTGCCCCCCACTGCCCTGCTGCCCCCCACTACCCTGCTGGCCACCACTGCCCTGCTGGCCACCACTGCCCTGCTGGCCACCACTGCCCTGCTGGCCACCAAAGTTACCTTGAGACATTTGGTTCGGGCTATTTCCAAAACTATCTCGGTCTGAAAAAAAAAATAATTAATCAACGTGATTAAAAATAAACACAATTGATTCATACCTTGGTTAAAGCCACCCATTCCTTGAAAATTGTTTCCTCCAAAGCTGTCTCGGCCTAAAGCAATTAAAAGTTTGTTAAAATTGCAAATACCACCTATTTCTGGAAACAAGAAATATTACCTTGGTTAGAGCCACCACCACGCCTAGAGCCATACCCTCCATTATCATCAGCTCCTCTTCCCCTATTTCCAAATCCTCCACCGCCTCTGTTTCCAAATCCTTCTCTTCCAGACTGGAAACCACCTCTTCCGCCGCCGCCTCCAAAACCTCCTCCTCTATTGCCTGGTCCACCACCGCCTCTATTTCCTGGACTTCCGCCTCTTCGGTTGAAACCACCCATATCATCTCGTCCTAAATCAACAGAAGATAACGTTAGATGTATCAAAACTGAGTAAAATGATTTAAGTTATTAACCAACTGAAGTTAATGACATTTCCAAACATGTTAGATAAATTATTACTGTTAAAATACAGTTAAGCACTATTGTTGAATTCATGTTCCATTTCTAATAGTTTGCATGCATTAAATTAGAATCACCTCTATCCATTCCTCCACGTTGGTCATCCATTCCACGAAAACCTTGATCACCTCCCCAACCACCCATAGGGCCACCAAAATTATCTCTCCCTAAAATACAAAATTGTAAAAAAATTTAAGTAATTAACAAAACACAAAATTATAAACAAAAATTCAAACTAAAAGCACGTATAAGTGAAATAATAAAACATGTCTATAATGATGCTCCATTAGTGTAAAACTAGTAGAAATAAATTAACGATAGTGATAACTACGTGTCGAATGATGGAGCTCTAATGACAGTGCTGTGCAAATACAATTTTTTTGGAGACCAAATTGGATATCAATGATAGGTTTTCTAGGTATGTCAAATACAAAATCTATAGGCATAACCATAAGTTAAATAATGTAGGGTCAGTTGTTTGGCAGTTCATCAGTCCAATATTTTCTTGGTGTAATCCCTTGTATGGCTAGTTATTAATTTAGACTTCACAAATATGTCTTGTCAATAAATCTAGTTTTATTTTTTAAATATGTTTTACTTAATAAACCCAACTAATCAGAGCCTTTTTAAGCTAAATCTATCATCGAGTACTCAAAACCCCCCTTTAAAGAGCTTAGCCTAATTATTTGAGTACTCTAAACCCCTTTTTAAGCTAAGCCTAATTATTCAATTACTGGAAACCACTTTTTAAGCTAAGCCTAAAAGCTCGATAAAATTTTAAAGGTCATCTCAATACTTGAAAAGTGAAATTTTTCATACTCTTAACTCGGCTCGAAACCCAAAAATCAAGACTCGCACATACCGAAAAATCTAATATTTAAAACATTGAAACAATACAAACTGGGTACTCGGTCCTGTTAAAATATTATTTCGAATACCAAATAATTTGACGTACTTGGTTTTAGTTTTTAATTTTAGTTTCACTTTGCTGTTGTAGAAAATTCCCTAACAGGCTCAAAAATCTGGCAAATAAGATTCTTAACAGCTGTCCGAGCATAACTACAGGCCTAAGCTGTTAGAAGTTCCCTATCACAGCAATTTCAATGGCTCTCAGTAAATATTTAAAACAAAAAAGACACTTATGTGAAAACAATCACGAATTTATGAATAAACTAATTGATAACTACCTCCTCCACCTCCTCTATTACCATAGCCTAAGCCTTCTCGACCTGAACAATAAATTTCAAATTAAAATTAGTAAATCGTAGCTTTTATCACAACAAATGTACCTCTGAAACCACCACCGCGTCCACCTCTGTCTCTTCCATCTTGTCTATTATTTCTACCAAATCCCCTACCAAATCTGCCTTGAGATCGGTCATTATCTTGAGAATGATCGCGAGAGTGGTCTCTCGAACGATTTCTATCATGAGACGAACTTCTGTTTCTCCTCCTGGAATCATTAGAGCTTTCTCTTTGCCTTTTAGACTGGGGACTTCTTTGGCGGTTTCTTTCCTGCATTTGATTTACAAACACAGCGGGGGAATCACTAAGACGCGCTCTTTTTACTGGGGCACCGACTACTGATCTTCCTTCCTCATTATATTGTTTAACAAGCACTTCTGCTTCAGATTGAGGTAGTTCTACAAACTTAACCTCATCAAATACCTCACCAGCTTCTGGAAGAGCAAAATTTGCTGAAAACACAAAAAAAAATAAATATCATTTTATAACATTAAATGTTGTTTATATATTTACCTTTCATTTCGAGGACTGCAGAGTCAGGAACATCTTTGCCTTCGTCTTTTTCACGTTTCTCAGTCCTTCTCTTAAATTCTTCGTCTGAAGGTACAAGAACTACGGCTATTCTTTTAAATTTACTAAAACTTTTCATTTTCCTTCTTTGGGCACTGGGGTACACATTTGTCTTTAAGGTAAATAAAAGGAAATCAATTTAGGAAACATTGAAAAAAAAAAAAAAACTAACACTAAAGCAAAAATGATACCTGATCCAAAATGAAATTCCTGTTCAATTTCGAGCCAATCTCAAAAAGTTTATTTATGCAACGCGTTGATAATTGAATAAGTACATCCCATCTACCATGGTAATTTCTTTTTCTTGGTAGACCCATTACCTAAAATTATAACACAAAAATATAAAATAGCGATCATACAGAGAGAGGTTTAATATAATTTAATGGGTTGAAACTGTCTTCACCCAATTTATACAAATTCTTAACCAGATATTGTTTAAGTAGAAGGAAAAACAACGAATGATAAATTGTAGTGGTGTGTGAGTACCAGGGTTGGCACTAAGATTTTTTTACTTTTATCAATTTTAATACAGTTAATGGTTTTAATCGTGTATAATTAATGGATATTTTACTTTTATCAGTTAGCTAATCTTGAATTAAATGATATCCAAATTAAATTTAATTACTATTTAATATTTTAGTTTACTCAGATTTTCTATGTATTTTAATTTTTTAAGAACCTATTTTAACCCTTTTTTGTTTCTCCATTGAAATAAATTAAGTTATTTAAACTATGTAAATCTTGATTTAAAAAAAAACCACAAGTACTCCCTCTAACTCGCTAGGTACTAGAGTCGAGGCTTACAATTTACTCTAAGAGGATTCAACGTTCCAAATATGTTATTGATGAGTTCAATTTTTTAGGGCAAGTCCATATTTTTACCACTTTCTTATTTTTTTCTAAGTACTAATTTCTATGGTTTACTTGTTTTAATAATTGTACACTCAACTTATGCAGTACTACCAGTGAAGAGATAAAATGCAGAAAAATGGCTACCGTGTTTTTATTGTATAAAACTATTTAGCTTTAACTCTTATTCTTTTTAACAGCAATGTCTATTTAAATTTAAATATATTACAATGATTTTTATTAACTTTCTATAGGACTCAAATTGGGCTCTACTAGAATTTTTTGACTCTAGTAGGACTCTTAACGCTTCTTAGAGGACTTGAGACTCAAACTAGTCCAATTTCCCAGTACTCGGGACTCGACTCATAACCCAAAAAGGATGACTCGCACACTTTTTGAAAAAAACACCCAAAAAAATTTAAAATTGACAACCCTAAGCTGATTGGAGTCAAGGATGTAGACCTAAGGATCCACGAACAACCCTTAATATATAAAAATTAAAACAAAACAACTGTAGACTGATATTAAGAAAGAAGTTAGAACCCATTTTTTGGGTCAAGCTAAAATATCAACACAGTCAAATTTCTATTGCACTGTTTGCAGCTAAACGTTTAAAGTGCAGCGCTTCGCTATTAGTCAGTGCTGAAATTAACAAAAATTCAAATGCTTACCCTCATTTTATCAATTATGTTATTTGTCCCTAAAACATTATATCTTTTATCTGTATTTTCTTGACAGTATTTCAACACCCAAGTTGATTTACCAGAACCAGGCAAGCCACACATCATAATCATCTAGAAAACAAAATAATAAGTATGAAACCTCTTCTTTTCTGTCCAATAAGTGATTAGAAAATGGTGTTATAAATATATCAGAAAATCTTAATCCTCAAATTCTTATCACTCGGGGAAAGAAATTTATACATCATTTCAAATTTCATTAACAAATTATTAGGAATGTGCGAGTACTTGATCGAGCTTTGAGCCGAGTACTCTTATTACAGCTAGAAAAGCTTGAAAATGGTTCGAGCCTCAAATCGCGGCCTAGGCTTAACTTTTGAGAACTCAGAACTATTATTCTTACCAAGGCGCTACTCACGAGCTTTTAAAAATGGTGGGGAAAGCTACTAAAAAAATCCCTTTGGTCCAGCCTTAAGATCTCTTACTGGGGGAGGTACAAGTTCTAGTTGTTTCTGATTGGTCACTAATTTTAAATTTGGAAAACCATAAGTTACATAATGTAGGGTCAGTTGTTTGGCAGTTCATCAGTCCAATATTTTCTTGGTGTAATCCCTTCTATGGCTAGTTATTAATTTAGACTTCACAAATATGTCTTGTTAATAAATCTAGTTTTATTTTTTAAATATGTTTTACTTAATAAACCCAACTAATCAGAGCCTTTTTAAGCTAAATCTATCATAGAGTACTCGAAACTCCCCTTTATAGAGCTAAGCCTAATTATTCGAGTACTCTAAACCCATTTTTAAGCTAAGCCTAATTATTCAAGGACTGGAAACCACTTTTTAAACTAAGCCTAAAAGCTCGGCTCGAGACTGGAAAAATGAAATTTTTCGTACTCGAAGCTCGGCTTAAAACTCAAAAATCAAGAATCGCATATGCCTACAATTTATGTTAAATTGAGGGGGTACTGACTTCGCATTCAGCAGGACTTTGTGGACCCTGACCTCCTAGTACCAAATCTTCTTCATTTACTTGGTTTATGTAAATGTAATCAGGAAATTGTTCGGAATAAGAGCAATATGACTATAAAAAAAGAAAATTTTAAGTTATTAATATTTTAAAGTTACATTGTGAATGAAAAAAAAGGGTTAAAAATACCGTTTGACCAAAATTGAAACTAAAGGAACTATTTTTAGTCAGTATGTGAGGAAATATCGCTTGATCAAGGATAGTGGATTTGTCTATAGTGAAAGCTACTCCAGTCGGTCTTCCATTCACAGCGTACGATATTTTGGCAGAGCTGCTATCCAAATCCTTAAGCAAAAATTCATTGGTATTAACTTACAAGAGCAAGAATATATTATATTCATTAAGATATAAATGTAACTATCAGAAATTCTTAATCCTCAAATTCGTTTCAGTCGGGGAAAGAAGGTTGTCCATCATTTTGTGTACATTACATAACTTAAAACGTGTCTTACAAGAAAAGCTGCCACAACGTCCCCTTCTGCAAATGGCACCCCGTAATCGAAAAATTTGCATTCAGTAGAGGCTTTTCCAGTTCCTCCGTAGCCCCACGACAAGGGTTCTTCACCTGAAATTTTACCAAGATATAAACCAACACAGGCAAATATTCACACTTATGTAAAATATAGACAATGAAATAATCAGAAAATCTTAATCCTCAAATTCGTTTCAGTCGGGGAAAGAAGTTTATCCATCATTTTAAAGCAAAAATTTTATTTATTTAAAAAAATTACCTAATTGCATAGATGTTTCATCGCAAGAATACCCAAGTCTAACTACGTAAGGATTAACTTCGTCACCCAGTTCTTTGGAGAATAAATGATTCATGACCTTTTAAGATAAAATGTAAATATTAAAATTGCAAAGTGTGTTTAAGAAAAGGCTTTAAAAACACCTTGATTTCATAGAAAACTTTCCCAGTTTTAACTCCGTGGGAGGCACGAGCACCAGCCCACATAAAAGCAAAACCATCTGATGTCAAAGGTGTAGCTGTGCAGTTAATGTTGTTTATGACCAAGTTTAAATCAGAATTGTCTGTAAAATGTAAAAAATGGAATATCAATGATAAAAATGTGAAAACAACAACCAAAAATATATATTTACATGTATCAAGTTTAATATGCATTTGTTTCTTAATTTCTGCTTCAACAATTACTTCATCTTCGGTTTTTGAGATGTTTTCCTTATTTTCACTGCTAACGACATTCAACCATTAGCAAAATTGGGTAAGACTCTGTCGTAACACATTCCAACACCAAAACTTTAACTTAAAACAACCAAAATCCATAATTACCTATCATCTCCTTTCAGTGAAGATTCTGTTTCAGATTTGCCAGAAGCTACTAAAAAATTATATATTTCACTATGTAACTCAGTAAATAAATGGTTTGATGTCCCTACCAGGTTCATTTTTAACATCAGTTGAGTTCGGTTCCGAACTTTTAACAGGGCTAATTTCCGATTCTTCCGTTTCTGATGTGGCTTCGGTTTTCATCTCATTCTTAATTTGCGGTTGAGATTTAGCTTCACCAATTTGAGGTATTTGTATTACTGGCTCAGTTTTAGAGTTCGTAATAAAATTACTATCATTTTCAAAGTTATTTTCACAATAATCATCGCCAGCGAAATCTCCCTCTTCATAATTGTCGTACCCTTCAAAGTTTTCTCCACCCTCGTAATCATCTGTATGGAATAACTGAGTTAGAACTTTTGTTTTGCATGTTTTGAAACAATTTTAGCAAAAATTTTTCTACCACCATAATAATATTCTTCATTACCCATTTGCGCGTCTTCAGAAGGAATTCCATTAATTGCTTCTTTGTCTTTCTTAAGATTAGTGTCATCATCTTTTTCTATATTATCAGAGACGTCATCCTTTACACCATTGTCATTTTCTTGAGATGAATCAGTTGCATTTGTTTGATTTATATCAGTCTCCGTTGGTGAATTATCATCTGCTTCTGTCAAAATTTTGTTTCCCTGTTCTGTTGAAGGTTCATTCTCATCTAGCTCATCACTCTCTGTTATAATATAAATTAATTATTAAACCATATTTATTAAATTAAAAAAATTCACTTTTACAAGTAAGCAACCCAGTTGATCAATTAATAATTTACTTATGACTTTCATTACTGTTACTTGTCAAAGTCATTATTGAAACAGGCAGCCATTAAAACACTCATGAATCATAACAGTATTTGTTTGTCAACTCAAAGGCCCACAAAGCAATGATTTGTTAAATAATTTATTGAAATCACAATAAGTATAAAGAAGTTAATATTTGGAAGTCAAATTGATTTTAATGATAAGTAGCCATATCAAGCAACCAAATCTACACTACAAAGCGTGATAAAAATAATTTACCGGCTTTCAAGGCAGCTTTTAATCTTTCAACGAGGGCCACTTTGTTACCCTTGGTATCCAATCCTCGCGCAGCCAGTTCGGCTCTCAACTCAAGGACTTTAAGTTTACCCGGCACTATGGTACTCATTTTACTTCCAATTAGTTTTCCTTTCCGTGAAAATTATTAAAAATTTACCAATAAATATTACAAAACATAATAACGAACAAAACAACACAAAGCCTACACGACGCGTAAAATTGAAACACGATTCATTATGACTTTTTCTCAAAATGGCGGAGTCTGCGGAGAGCGCGCAACTTGATTTCATTGGTTACTCAAAGTATGGGTTTTTGACGTAATCACGAAGCCTGGGCTAAACCATGGCTAAACGACACACCAAATCATAGAAATCTCATAGGTAACTAGAATGCTGCCGTGTAATTGGCAAATGGACCCAACTCCGTGGCAGACGATAGCCATATCTCAGCCAATCAGAGCTCAAAGAGTGGTTCTGCCAAGAATTTAATGTCACCAGAGAGAGTGACAACGCCTAGCTCCCGCTATAGTTACGCGGAACCAAGGAGGATTATTATCCTCCTTGCCGGAACCACTCTACGGTCTCTCATTGGCTGAAGGTTCAAAACGAACTGGCGACAAGCTCGGCCGTAGGCGGCAGCATTCTAGTTACCTATGAGATTTCTATGCACCAAATTACACACCTTCTTTATCCTCCGCCATATAAATATTTTCTCACACCATTTTGGCAACATATATAAAAACTTGTTGAGGTTAACGGTAATAGTTAGTGTAGGGAGCTGTTGGCTCGATCTCGTGGCATGCAGGGCTTGCCACCACCCTCCTACGCATTGTAACCCGGCCACCTGAATTAAGGGCTTCAAAAGTCACATGATGACTTAGGCCTAGGGTGGTGCCTTGGGTATTAGCCTAGCCTAGCCTAGCTGATATTACGGGAATCGCCGTGTACCGAAATACTGAAGTTATCGGATTAAAAATGACACACATTCCATAAATGCGAAAATTCAATTTCAATGACCAGCATGGCTTCCTCCTCAGACGTTAGTGCTTCAGAAACCTGCTGTCTACAATGGAGGAGGTCACGCGCTGACTTGACAATGGAAACTCGGTTGACCTTATATACCTCGATCTGCGAAAAGCGTTTGACACTGTCCCCCACTCCCTACTCATTCGCAAACTGGAGCTCTTAGAGGTTCCCCCCATTATTGTTAACTGGATTGCGGATTTCCTGAGCAATAGGTCTCAGCATGTTGTTCTCAATGGTGTAGCCTCATCCTGGTGCGAGGTTACTAGTGGTGTCCCCCAGGGGTCGGTGTTTTTGCCCACACTTTTTGTCATCTTTATTAATGATCTCCCCTCGTGATCAAGGAGTCGTTTTTGAAACTTTTCGCCAATGACAGCAAGGTTGGACGGGGTGTTTCCTCAACGGCCGACGCCTTGCTGCTTCAATCAGATGTAAATGCTCTCGACCTTTGGGTCTGCTCTAACGGTATGAGCTTTAATTCGGCAAAATCATCAGTCCTGCGCTGCGGGAGTAATAATCCCCAATTCCAATATCGTCTTGGTGGCCGAATTAATGAGTCCAAGCATATCATTCGTGATTTAGGGGTAATGCTCTCGGCCCGCATGTTGGGGGACACTCACTACAGAGCTGCTTCTGCTCGGGGAATGAGAGCCCTGTACCTACTAAAGCGCTCCTTTTCTTTTTTCAGTGCCAAATCTTTTAAGATATTATATAGTACCAAATTTGTTCGTAACCAGATGCAAAAGTCTAACCAAAAGGGTCTTTTACACGCAACGTGTGATTAATAACTGGAACGAGCTTCCCTCTATTGTAAAAGCTAAATCCTCGGTCTGTGCCTTTAAATCCCGTCTGGACAAGTTTCGTGGCTGGACTTTTTAGTCTACTCCGTCCTTTTTATAATACTTATGTATATATATTTTTTGGTTACCTCCATCCACTCTTTGTAAATACCCTTGAGTGTCACTTTTCAATTAATTAACTTTCCATAGTGTGTGTGTAAATTCTCCCTTAAGCCTCTCTATTTGTATTTTGGTTTGTATTACTACTTTCCTATAGACTACCTGTTGTATGTTACTAAGTGCGTACTCAGGAGCGCAATAAGTGTATCCCACTTTCTAAATCCTGAAATAAAGTATAATATATTATATTGTGGTACACTATTCAAAGGCACGGATTTACTAAGCTGTATTTGAATAGCCCCATTTCGTAAAACATTAGTGATAGAGTGATATTTTTGCATTTGTATCAAGCATTCAAGCCATAGAAATCGGATAACAAACTAGAAAGATTTTTGAAATTTTGACGCGTGGTCCGATTAGAACTTTTAAAAAACCCTGCCTTTGGCCCGTGCTTTTCGTTTGGCTGGCAACGAAAGTTACGCCATCTGCGCCACACTGGTGAACTAACACTCTATTTCGCCTAAGATTAAAGGGACTCCAAAGTTCGGTGGCAAAAAAAAAGAATATTGAGCATGCTTTTTCTTCCACCCAACCCCTCACTCGGCCTTGGCAGAGGCAGGCAGAGTCAACCGTAAATTTCGCACTTTACTGACTTTACACACATTTTGCCATTGAACTTGGGAGCCCCTTTAGCCAACTTTAGCTCGACGCTAATGCGGGTTTTTTTATATCTTTAAAGCGACTTATGTTTAATTAAAGTTAAAGAATGGCTCAAAATTGGGTAATTAAATCATGTAAGAGTAAATACACAAAAGAAAACATCTTTTCACAGGTTAGTGTTAGAAAAAGTTTTCTTTTTACCATAATTTCCAATCGCTAAGAACGCACCATAGAAATCGGATAACAAACTAGAACGCTTAATCGAATGGCTGACCACGGACATTATATAGAATGTCCGTGGGCTGACAAGGTACCTATAAGATTACATTGAAATTAATGTAAAGTTGGCGATAATTAAACGTTAATTAACCTACCAAATGATATAAGAAATATTCCACCGACAATTTTTCCCGTTTATATGAACTTAAATGTAATATAAAATCGTCTTGAAAAATCGTTTATCGCTTTATAACATTCAAAAATAATATTTTTCCCGCACCATGTAGATATCCGAGCATCTGATCGTCTAGGTAAAGTTTGCGTTGTCAACGAGCGTATTAGAAAGAAAAATGAGATTTTAGAAAGTAGGTTGTAATTCGGAACGATATTAATACTTTTCACGAATTTTGTCATCGGTGAATTATAAATATGACTTGAAATAAGTTTCAAGGTTTATTTAAAAGCTAGTTTCATAACTTTTCATCCATTGGTTCGTTCAGAATGTATCTTTAAAGTAGACGAAAATTTTAAGGCGCGGAATCTTGCCCAGTCTTAAGCCTCGGTTTAATCGTCTGCGTATTTTGAAACGGAAAAACCCGATGACTATCGTCAAATCTTGGGGTACGTTCAGCAGAGCTCATCGGACCTTGGATTAATAATCGGTGACATCGGTTTTCTACATAGATATAAGAAATGTATATATAGGTCTAGATAAATTTTGGGGCGTCTAAGCCTAACATAAAATACGGAATTGACACCTAGCAGACACCGAGGAAGGCACGTGACCGAGAGCGCGAGCTCTCTTAGCATTTTAGTATTAAGTGCTTGACCTTTCCGCAGGCCGTAGTCTTTAGACACCATCTGTTGGTGACTTTTAGTATAGTTTTTAAGCCGGAGACAATGGCTCTCGCGACAATATCACGAGCTTTCTTACCGATAGATAGCGCCTTATACGGATAGCCTGCAGAAATTACGCGTTTCTGCTAGCTGTCACCTCCGTATTCACTCCCTTTGAAATATTTTATCTAGACCTTTATATACATTTCCTATATCTATGGTTTTCTACTGTACGCTTTGTCGCGTTTCCGGTTTTGACGTCACGATAGTCATCGGTTACTCACCGAAGTCATCGGCTGGAAGAGTCGGTTTTTCCGATGACTGACGTCATTTCTGACGTAAAACTACTATGAAAGCTACGGAATTTTAAAAAACACCGATGACTGAATAAAAGCGTTCAGCAACTTACGACGTCATTATGACGAAAAAGCTCATCGGTGGAAAATATCAAATCCATCGGGTTTTTTTCCGTTGACTGCTGCTGAACGTAGCCCAGGTTAAATGATGGCGAACGCTCCTTGTTATTTATGCAATAAATCTCTTGAAAATGAAGCTATTGAGACGGTTGTGTGAGATAAAATGATGGCAAAAGTGGATATAAAACCGAAAGTCTGGGAGGAAAAGGGTTCGTTAGCTTTCTCAGTGGTTTCCTTCAAAAATGAGGAGCTGTTTCCCCTATACAATGATTGAGCCAATCAGGAACGACTCTGTTACGTTTGGCCTATGTCTCATGACGTCACGGTCAGAGGAAATAGTTCAGATGGGCGATGCTAGCTAACCTAGCGGTAAATCCAAGAAGCATTCCTTGGTAAAATTCCCGAAGACGTTGTCACGTTGGTTAATTTCGGTTAATTTATTCCTTTTTCAAAAATTTTGCCTCTGTTAAGTTCAGCGTGGCTCAAGCTCGTAAGAAATATACACCAGAAGAGTTAGCTTTAAAGCCGAAAAGTAAATTTAGTCAGTGTAATTTATTTATAAAAGATTTGTATTCAATTGGTACTATCAGAAATACATGAACCGAAATTATCAGCGTCCTATTCCTCTAACCAAGGAGGCAAGTTCCCCGTTTTCCCCACCTTAGTGGCCGCGTGCTACCTTCCCCTCCTCGAAAAGAGAATTTCCCCTCCTCGAAAAGAGAATCTCCCCACCTCCGCGGCGAAGGTTTGAATACGCTACCTGGCGACGGCCGAGCGAAACTTTCTCGAAAAACAAATAAATGAAATATGCTGCTGGGGAAAAATTACAAGTGCATCATAGAAGCAACGTCCAAGGAAAGAATAGCTCAAACAAATATCATCGTAATCAGTTGTTATTAATTAATGAAGCCCAGTTAACGACTAATAAAAACTAGACTAACTTGACTACGTTAAGAATTATAAACAATAAATATTTGTATTATTTTGTTAAAATAATTGTACTTGTTTTATTTGAAATATAAAACTGAATAGCAACGTAAATGTAGCCTTACTCGTAAACGAAATCATCAATTTTATTTCTTATTTCTACTGGCTCTTTTCTCGTGGTTTATTTCAGTTTCTTCTTCTTCCGTAGCCTTCTGTTTCTTTGGTCTTCCCATATTCTTTACTACTGCAGGCCTAAATATTTTTATCTGGGTTTCATATATCTTAAGTAGCTCCATTAAAGGCACTATATCACCGAAAAAAAATCGGTATTGACCTCACTTGTTTTCTAAAAAGTGATTCCATATTTACGTTCTGCATAGTGGCGACCTCGTATTTTTGCGGGAGTTTTCAAAATTACTTTCAAGGTTAGGCGGGGGGGGGGGGGGGAGATCGGCCGGTTTTGAAAAGCGGACAGCATGTGTTGAAGATACAGGAACCGAGATACCGAGAAGTGTTCCATCCAAAGGGGGATGAACTGCTGGAGGGTAGAAACGAAAATTGGGCTATGAAAGTTTTCGACGGTCGCGCGGATCCGAGCGAAGAGGGACCCCTAGAGAGATAATCTTTTTTTAGTTCCCTGGACTGAACAAAGAGCAACTCTACCCTCGTCTAAATTCATTTCGAGGAATTTTTAAAACTAGCTTATCACCTATAGAGTAAGAATGCTTCCGCAAATGCGAGATTGATAAATACATTTCGTTTACTGTATATAAAACATAGGTGAAATCCTCCGTATTGATTTTATTTTATAAAAAGTTTAAAAATAGAATTGCGTTTTCAATGGAGTAAATAAGGCTTACTTTGGTAAAATAATAATTAATTTTATTGAAAAATAACACTACACTTGTTTACAAAGCGAAAGGGGAAGCCCCTGGAAGAAAGGCGATCAATATAACTTTTATAGACACTCGCTACATGGCCCCGAAACTGGTCCTGGTAAGTGACTGACAACACAATAAAATAGTACTCCAATCAAGAAATAAAAATTTAATTTAAAAAAATAAGAAAATATACCTCAAAACAACAATTATCAATAATAAAATATTTCATTGAAAAACAAATTCAAAAATATACCCTAGGAAACCTCAATATCCTAAGAAAGCTCATCAGAAATATAAATTGAATTTCATAAAAATACAAATTAAAAATCAAAATGTTATAGAAATACGAATAAAAAATTAAGACAAATCCAAAAACAATATTACAACGTAAATGACTTATTTAATCAATCTACTAAAACTATAAAAACAAAACTACCTGTTTCAAATGAAGTAAGCTATAACCGTACTTCCACGGATAAAAACCATAAGCAATATTACACAACCTCAAGCGCATACTGCACCGAGCTCGCGCCTTTACGAACACATCGATGTAATCCTATCACCAACACCTGTTTCAGAGGGAAATGATAATTTCGTTTCCCCCTTTTAGGGGCAACGAAATAAAAAAGACACGAAGTAGTGAGGGGTCCCAAACTTTCACTATGGAGGGCCTGTAAAAAGGGAATTGCCTGGGATTGGGAAATTCCAAATGTTTCCACTTGAGTTCATTCCAAAGACTATATATACGATTCGCTTACTAGACAGGCGTGTTCTATGGCTCAACTTGCATACCGATTGTAGCTCCATCTCGACGCTGGTCAAAATTTTCCCCTAGCTTGAGCTGTGTTACTATATAGTGGCGCCGCGGGTTCAAATATTAACCCAGCTTTTACAGTGCTTCAGAGGTGGTAACAGGTTTTTCCAAGGAACACGCCTATCTAGTAAACGAAGCGTATATATAGTCTTTGGTCCATTCGATGTTTTTCGAAAGGGTCATTTCGGTAACGTGGTATATTTGAGTAAAACCCATAGCAGTCGCGTGACGGTTTTTCTAGAAATATTATCAGATCTGTCCCACGTTTCAGTGGCGTAGCCAGGATTTTGTTTCGGGGAGGGGGGGGGGCACGCCATTGAAAAAAAAGTAAAAAAATAAAAATATTTATACGTACGACCATACGTTTCTGGGGAGCATGTGCCACGTTTTGATATTGGTTGGCGAGTCTATAACCATGGATAAAATGGAAAATATGCCTTTGGATATATTAGATGGAGAATTAATCCCGTGAAAATGTAGGAATTCGTGTAGCAGAGCCGCTACTCGAGACATAAAAACAATGTTGCCATACATACCCCCCTCCGAAATCCAATCCTGGCTACGACGCTGGCTTAAGTTGTATAGTGTTAGCGTAAATTTCAAATGTAAATACCTAATATTTGCTATCTATCTATCTATCTATCTATACTATATTCCTAAGTGTCTTCTGTCTGTCTTGCGTCTGTTTCTCTATAGACGTCCGAGCCGTTCCAATTTCCTTTCACAGCTATTCCTATGGCGCAAACGCAGCGAGTCGCGCAATTTTCATCGATTTCCAATTAAGTTAATTAATTAAATCATGTATTTTCTCCCCTGGAACGGTGCCATGAATCCTGCAACCTTCATACACCTATACAACCAATATTTTTCTGTCAATTTAGCGGCTGCGCTGGGAGGGGGGGGGGAAGGTTTTTGTTTATGCCTCAGTCTTCACGGGATTTTAGTTCTAGCTGGGGCCCGGCCGAAACAGTCTTCACGGGATTATAGTTCTAGCTGGGGCCCGACTGAAGGACGGGCTACCCAGCTAGTAAATAATATTGTTAAAACAATCATCACGCCTGTAAAATATTTTAATCATTGTACTTTACAGCTTCATGCCTCAAATTAAAATCTAGATTTATGTTGGGCTAAAACGTCTTTTTTAAACGGGATTTGTTCTTGTAAACTTATATGTTTACAAATATAACGAGGATTGGTCTTATCCATTAGTTTTGGATCAGAAATATTACCCTGAAATGAAAAAAGTACATAGCATCTAACATTAATATAAAAAAGTGTTATAATATTAAGTGTTTAGTAACCATATAATTCTTTTTGGCGTCAAACACCATCTCCGTTTTTTTGCTTCATACAATTTGCCAATATTGTATGATTTCGATTTTTTGCTCCAAAACATTCTGTATTGAAGTTCGCCAGATTTCGAACGGGCTTGCGGTCTATTTGAATGTTCGTTATAATCAATGGCCGCTAGCAATATTCTTGATTCTTGATTGGTAACTATCCCACCTAAGCAAAATCATTGAAATTGTATTATTTTTGAAAAATACATATTTTGACAGAACCACGGGCCAATACTGCTACCATCTGTACGGAAAATCAATACGGAATTTAGGGCCCGGGGCAAAAGTTACTCGACGGCCCTGTAGCTTTCGGTTATGGTCACCTTTCTGACTGCAGTTTTTTTATAGTTACGCCAAGTTACGTAACACCGATATTACTCTATTATATGATCTTGGATTAATAATAGAAGCTAAGCGTTAGCTTCTATTATTAATCCAAGATTATATTAATAAATTAGTAAGGGCGAGAAAACCGCATCTTCCTCTTTCCCTACGGGCAACCCGTAATATTTATAACTCTGATCATATATTAAAACTTAAATATTGTGAACAAATTAAAACTTTAATATTGTGAAAAAATTAAAACTTTAATATTGTGAAAAAATTAAAACTTTAATATTGTGAACAAATTAAAACTTTAATATTGAAAACATATTAAACTTTAATATAGAAAACATATTAAACTTAAATATTGTGAACAAATTTAAACTTTAATATAGTTATAGTAGGGATTGAATTGAAAGAAATCAACGAACTGATTTGCCTCGTAAATAAAAGTTTTGGACTTACCATTTATCAAAGAAATATTTTATAAACTGCATATTTGTGAGAGATAATTAGTTTCTGTCCGTTGACCAACGCTAAAACCCTTAGAGTCCTAAATTCACTTCATATTGCTTACTTTTTACGCTTTTTACGCTTTTCGGCGGACAGTATTTATAAGCTCCTTACACTGTTCTACTCAATGAAGCAAACTTTCAAAAACTCGGACAAAATTCATGGTATCATTGGTATGACCCTACCTTTTCAATTTTCGCCACGATCCCCCCCCCCTCCGTATCTCGCCCATTAATTCTCGACCGGACAAATAGGATTGAAATATACTGCCTACAGCTATCGGAACAAGTAGAAACTGGCCACCCGCCGGGGTTCGAAATAGAAAAGCCCATTTGCGGGTTCCATATTGAACATCCTTCTTTCGATGTTCTACCCGGAAAACCAAAATGGACTCTTCTATGTTCGCCACATAGCAAACATTATCCGTCAAATACGAACAAAACTTTAGGAGGTCCGTTTCTACCCTGGCGCCATCTATTTAAAAAAATGGAACTACAAGAAAGTTTTTTTTTTAAATAGGTCATGATATAGTGCCTTTAAGTAATTTGTATATTTTCTAATTCTAATAAAACTTAAGTATTTCTCTGTTCTTTCATACATAAATGGTCTGGTAAGAATAGTTAAAAAGGTTTAAATTTATTTACTTTTAGCTGCAGCTACCGCGTTCCACAGTTCCACTGACCTCTATCAAAATCAAAACACGGCTAAGCCTAGGTTTGCAGACCACGTTGCTCACGATTTTCTTCGATGAAATAATTTATCTTAGCCTCACTAGATGGCGGTCTAGTTACCCGTGGTGCATTCGAAATTTTCTCTGTAGTCGCGGGAGGCGGAAAATTAACAAGGCCTCCCTATTTAACCCTCCCCTGTCACACGGGGAAATTGCCGCCCGAGAAAAATTTGTTCGCTGATAATTTCGGTTCATGTATTTCTGGTACTATACAAACCAGTGAAGATTTAAACCACGGCTTAACTAAAATTCCAGTAGATAGGGATGTACAGACAAATTTTAGTATAGTAACATGGATTAAATAACCTTATAAGGTTATTTAATCAATGATAGTAATAACCAAGGTAATAATGCAGAATCGCAAACTGAGATTTTGGGTTCAATTGTATCTCAAGAAAAGGGGGATGAAATTAATTGTTTTACAACTAATAAACTTAAATGTGCTAAACGTAAATGTGAGCCAAATGAAGCTGCTAAGGAGACAAATTGTGATGAAGATTTTACACTGTTGAAGAAATAAAAAGTGGATAACTGCACCCCGATTAAATTACTAACTTCAGTTGATAATGTCCCATGTAGCCTGTCGTGTATAATATTTTATATTGAAACTTTTCTCAATCACCGCTGGGACTTTTCGAACTATAGTTAAAAATGTTTCTTTAAATTTTAATCATATTTCACAACTGAAGTAGTTTCTTTAATTGTTTTCCCTGGATTATTTCTATCAGATGATAGGCGAAACTGATCCGATAACCATTTTTGTAACTGTTGACACATACGGCATTAGGGAATCATGTGTAATAAATAAACCTCCGTTGTTAATTCCCCTCAAAACTACAGGGATTTTATTGAGGTTTTTTGCCAAGCTATCCAATGTACTACCAGAGAGTGTAAAGATTATGAGAGGCGTCTCTCTTTCAAAAAAGCGTACTAACTTTTTTTTTCCCAAAAATGTCCACTACTACCGTAAGAGCGATGGCGCCACCAGTGGCGCCGTTCTCACAGCGCGTGCGTTTCGATGTTAGGTTTAAAAGAGACGCAAAAACTTTCCAGATTTTTAATGCTAGTTTTACAAGGTTTTTAAATAATTTAGTGTGTCTGGCGTATATTGTTCCGTTTTAAATTGTGAAATATCGAAAACAAGAAATCCTTGTTTATCTTTTTATAAGTTTCCATAGGAAAAAGACTGGTAAATTCGCATTTTCATTAGATAGGCTTATTGGCATATTAACTTAATATAAATTTTAGTTCTATTTTGTGACTGAAAAATGTAAATAATGATGGGCTTACAAATAAAACTACGGAATATTTAAACGTTAACCATAGAATTTGCGCGAATCATTTCATTGATGCCAGTTTCATGAATATTAGAACTAAAAATAGGCTCACACCATCTGCTGTGCCAACAATTTTCAGTCTTAATGACTCTACACCATTGGAAATTTCAGAAAATGGTAATTTCAATTCAAGCCTTGCTACTCCTCTGGGAAGATCTAAAGGATAATTTTGGTTTTAAGTTTTTATTAACGGACAGGATTAGCCAAGATTTTGTAGATAATTTTCTTGGATCTATAAGACAGAAAGGAGGCAACCATGATCATCCCAATCCACAACAATTTCGAGCTGCATACAGGGCTGCCTCTGTGAATAATCTCTTGAAACCACCGGATTCTAATTGCATTGATGATTTGGATGAGTTCATTTTAAACATTGACACTTTTAAAACTGCAGCTCCAGGACCGGATGAAGATTTCTCCAATTTTGAAAATCTTTTAGTCTTGCAAAGCCAGGGGCGATGTTCCTATGAAGACTTAGAAATTTGTAATTCTATTGAAAGTCCAAACCTGCTAAAACCAAATGTTCTTAGTTACATTTCCGGATATCTAATTCACCGCTGCTACTCAAACCATCAATGCTCTTCTTGCATAAGTCAACTCAAAAAAGACAATCCAATTGTTGACCCAACAAATCTGCTCTCTTACTTTAAAGCGTTCAAAACATCAAAGAATTCTTCTATCAGCAGCCTCATTGTACCAACTGATAATTTCTTCAAATTTGTAACGGAGACAAATGAAGTATTTGACACCAGTTTTAAGCTTTTATCGCACATGACAAATATTAAAGGACGTTTGGAGAGATTTATCAGCCGAAGAATTGACAAGAAATGGTTTAAAGTTACCGAAGATTCTCCATGTGCAACTGCATACCAAAACATGATATCTTTTTTCATAGAATTCTGCATACATAGTTCCCTTAAAAAACAAGATCTCGACCATGAATACATGAAAACCCAGAAAAGATTAGATAGGAAACTGTTAAAAATACCACATTAATCTCATTTTACCTACTTCAATGTTTCCTCGTATTTTTTAATTTATTCCGCTCTAATTTGTATTAATTACATCATATTTTTAATTTATTGTGTTGTTAAGCCTCGGCCATTTCATAAAATTTACAATGAATTTCCTTGGTTAATCAAACAAATTAATTATTTTAGTATTAAAATATTATAAATAGTCCGCTTTCTTGTACTTACGTTTCTTTATTTTCATGGAATTGAATTTTATTAATTTTAAATTAGCATAATTCAAATATGTTCAACAGCCATGACCGATGAAAAATATTTTCCGGATGTTTACAAAATTGAAATTTCTTTGAGTAGCGCCATCGTGTGGCGGGTAGTATCGGAACCTCTCCTATGGGCGCGCGCTCTCAAAATCTTGTACGAAATTTTAACGTTACGGGAATGGGAAGAGACGCCTCTCATAATCTTTACACTCTCTGGTACTACCATGGAGGAAGCACGTGACTGATACTGCGTTCAGTCAATAGGAGCGGACATCTCCATAGAAGAGGAGGGGTTCAAAAATCAAGTGGCTCTGCCGAACGGCGGAGACACGAACTGAGTCTAAGCGGACGAATATTCGTGAAAATTGTTTTTTCTCCCTAATGCTTTTCCTACGGGAATTTGTTTTCCTAACTGTGTTGCAATTCGGAGACATGATTTTAATAATTTTAGTGTTTGTACTCAACTTTGAATTTTTCATATGATTTTTAGTAAGTTTCCAGGTTTTATTTAAGACTACTTTCATAATTTTCCCTTAATTATTTCGCTCGTAATCTACTTTTAAAATCGACGAAAATTTTAAGGCGAGGAAATGAATTCCCCGCCTTTGGGACCTGTATTTGTGCTAGGCCTCGGTTTTAATGTTTGGAATTTAAAAATCATTGCGCAATACCGAGGCCTAGCACAAATACCTGGAAACTTACGACAAGAACTATTCACCATGTGAGTCATGTGACCTCTGACTAAACAAACTGCGTTAACGCTACAAAAAAAATAAACAAATAAAAATGACGGACTCGGTGGAAAATAACTGACTCGTCTTAAAAAAATTGGACTTGCGAGTAATTTTTAGAACTCGGTGAACGGCTCGCAAGTCCATTCGAGTAATAAAAATTAAAATATTCAAGTCCGAGTCCGAGTACTCGACTCGGACTCGAGACCGAGTACTCGCACAGCCCTATCAAATACCTCATTTGTTTCTGTAATAAACTTTAAAAAATTGTCAGTAGGTACTATAAGGCTACCAAAAGAAGAGTTCTTTGTTGTTTTGAAAAACTTGAAGAAGGAGAGCACATTTGTAGGATCAATAATTGGATTGTTCTTTTTGAGTTGGCTGAGGCAAGAGGAGCATTGGTGGTTGGAAAAACAGCGATGGATTAAATATCCTGATATATAGCTAAGGACATTTTGTTTAAGTAGATTTGGACTCTCAATTGAATTGCATATGCTCTGTTCGAATGTGTTTAGAAGATGATGACAATTGCGTGTTTAAATCTAAAGTTCTTTTACCATTGTGATTAACAACTAAAGTAATGTAATTTATTAAAATTATTTATTATTGAGATAGACAGTTTCAAATTTCAATTACCATTTTCTGAATTTTCGCATGAAATACTGTTGGACCAAGTGTAATTATGTTCATCTAGAACATTCAATGTGTTTTCCTCTGAAATTGGTTGTGTTGCGTTTGTGACCAACGCGCTTTCTTCCAACCCATGTTCATATGTCGCGTATGGATATGCTATACATTTTAGTATATTAATTGTCAGTAAATTTTTTAAACCACATTAAGAACCCTTAGATGTTTTTCTTTATACTTCACTAACTGTACTGGAAAATGTGTAGTGTTAATAAAATATTGTTGGCACAGCTGATGGTATTAGACTATTTTTAGTTTTAATATTCATAAAACTCGTCAGTGAAATGATTAGAGCAAAACCTATGGTTAAAGTGTAGGTATTCCGTTGTTTTATTTGTCAGTTTCTCGTTTTTTACATTATCCAACTATGATAGGGAACTGAAATTTCAATAAGAAAGTTAAAGTAAAAATAAACCTATGTAAAAAACGCGTATTCACCGTTCTTTTTCCCTTGGAAACTTGAAAAATGATAATCGAGAATTCTTATTTTTCGTATTAGAACAATTTACGGCGGAACACAATGGTCCAGGCATATTTAAAACATTTAAAAACTACTTAAAATGTAAATTAAAAACGAATCAATTTTTGCGTCGTACTAAACTGAATATTGAATCGCGCGCTAGGACTTCCGGATACGCTTGCAGCGCCATCAAACGTTCGGATCCTATGGGCATTTTCGACGAAAAAAATAAATACAGATTTTTGAACGAGAGACGCCTCTCAGTAGCGAAGCGACTTTACCCTCTCTGGTAATATTTTCTTCTCAGAATTTTGACGCGGCCCAGCTAAGGGCCCGTTGCCAAAGTCTGCTTTGCTAGAATCGCACATGTTAAATTCTATGGGCTAGGCTGCTAGCACTTTGGCTAGGGCTTTTGCAACAGGCCCTAAGCTAGCCGAAACTAGTCAGACGAAGTTTTTATTTTAACCTACAATTTATTAAATAATGTTCAAGTTTAAGAATAATTTCATAAGATCCGCAAAACTATGCAGAAATCTGTGGTCGAAAAAATATTTACCAAAATCAGAACCAAATATTCCTCACAAATTTTTTCTTGGATGTGGCACTTTGGGTTTAACCCTAGGAATAATTTACTATGACTTAAAAAAGCAATATATACATTGTAAAGAAGCCAAAGATGAGGATATAAACGTTGATCCATCTACTCACATTCCTGCAAGCCCAAATGAAAAATCATGTTGTACACCATTGGACATCAAACAAAAATCTTCTATATCACTAAAAGAAGCAATTGAACGTAGCAAAATTTTGATTGAAAGATTCAAAATAGAGAACGGATTGCCCGGAATAGTTGTTGGGGTGAGTATAAATGGGACAAATGTGTGGAGTGATGGTTTCGGTTTCTCTGACCTTGAAAACCAAGTTGCATGCCACAAAGATACCGTTATGCGTATTGCCAGTATTAGCAAGTCCTTAACAATGGTTGCTGCAGCAAAACTTTGGGAAGAAGGAAAAATAGATTGGAATAAATCAATTCTGTCATACCTTCCTGACTACCCACAACCAAAATTTAAAGATAAAGCAGTCACAATTACCCCTGGACACTTAGCATCACATTTGGGAGGAATTAGACATTATCAAAAAACATTGCCTGACTCAACAAAACCCAAACCTGATAAATCTCAGGCTAATGAATTTGACGAAAAAGAATATTACATTAAAGAGTATTATGAAACCGTAACTGATGCTTTAAAAATGTTTCAAAATGACCCCCTTCTTGTTGAACCTGGGAGTACCTACCTCTACACGACCCACGGTTATACTTTACTAAGTGCGATTATTGAAAGCATAGTTAAAGAACCATTCCATATACACATGTTAAAACTATTTCGAAAATTAGGATTGGAAAACACGTTTCTGGATAGAAATGACCCATTAGTTTATAATAGGTCTAGGTATTACCATTTTAACAATGGCATACTATTAAATACTCCTTATGTTGATAACTCGTACAAATGGGCTGGTGGTGGATTTCTATCCACTGTAGGTGATTTAGTTAAATTTGGCAATATAATGCTCTATAGTGCGCAGTATAATGGCTCTACTATGAGTGATAAATTACCTGGCTTTCTTAAATCAGATACTGTTGCTAAGTTATGGGAACCAGTTGTAGAAACCAGAAAAGGCAGTGAATATATGTACGGGATGGGATGGTCCATTATCACTCAACTTCAAGAGTATGGATTTTGTCAGCAAAGACGTCATGTTGCTTCACACACTGGTGGCGCAATCGGGGCTAGCAGTATCCTATTAATATTACCTAGAATATGTTTTGATAATAAAAACAGGGCAAAAAGTAATTGTTCATGGGATAACCCTCCAGAAGGTGTAATTGTAGCTATTCTAACAAACTTACAAGAAATATCCTGCTCAAAATTAGCCATTAGCATTGCTCAATTATTTGATGAAGTTAATGTAAATCATTAAAATAATTTTTTGTATACTTCAATAAAACAGTAATAAAAGAAATATATTAAAGTCTATCAAGCACTACAAGATAGATTAAAACCTGTACTATTTTTTAAATGTTGAACTTTTGACTTTACTATCTTATCTGCCTTAATTACTTTATTTCTATTGACATACATCCTTTAAATTGTTAAACAGCTGCAGTGTTCATACGCAATGGCAATAAACTTTACTAATGCAGTTAGATTTGGTAGAACTATAATTCAAACTGTAAAGAATGAATGTCAAATACCAGGGTTAGTTATAGGAGTGAGCGTAGATGGAGTTCCTGTGTGGCAAGAAGGTTTTGGCTATTCGGACTTGGAAAATCATGTTGAGTGTCACAAGGATACTGTTATGAGAATTGCCAGTGTTTGTAAAACATTCACAGCTGTGGCTGCAGCTAAATTATCTGAAGAAAATAAGTTGGATTGGGATAAATCAATTCAATCGTACATTCAGGATTATCCCGAAGTGATTTTTAATGGTGAAAGAGTGAACAATTTGATAACGCCACGTTTACTAGCCTCACATCTTGCGGGGTTTAGACATTACGACCGTCAAACAGGAGAATATGAGAGAAAGGAACACTTTGACAATATGAATGAGGTGTTGGAGCTTTTTAAATATGATCCTATATTATTCAAACCCGCAACTAACTTTTCATACTCGGCATTTGGGTTTTCGTTATTGGGATACATAGTTGAGCAAACATCTGGAACACCTTTTGTGAACTACATAGAAAAAATGTTACAAGATCATGAAATGTATAACACTCATCCAGATGAAAACCATATTCTAATAGTTAATAGATCAAAGAGTTATTGTAATAATAATGGTGTTATAAATAATGCACCCTATACTGATTCATCATGTAAATGGGCTTCAGGAGGTTATGTATCTACGACCGGTGACTTGTTAAAATTTGGTAAGTCGTTGGTTCGAAGCAGGCTTAGTAAAAATGGCTATCTTAAACCTGAAAGTGTAAAAATGCTTTGGACAGCCACTGAAAAGAGCCAAGGCAAAGTAGAATGGGAACCACATGCGGGATACGGCTTAGGTTTTGTAATAGAGCAAAATGGAGGTGACATAATTATCTCCCATATTGGTAGAGCAACTGGTGGTAGCAGCGTTCTGCTTGTTATGATTGTGGAAAAACCAGATGGAAACACTACAAGTATTGTAGTTGCAATATTAACCAATCTTGATAAAGTTCCTCTTCAAAATAATGCCAAAGAAATCGCTTTGAAATTCCGCAATGTACTTATGAATAATGACCAAAATTTATCTTAGGAACATGTTTTTCTTCAATTAAAAATCCATACAGAGAAATAGTTTTAAATAAAACACACTTTTGTTTCTTTAAAAATATTCACAAAGGGTCAAAAAAAATTATTCTTAACCCTATAAAGTAAAACATGTCATAAGGACAATCTTCATTCAATTTACTTTTATCAAGCTAAGCTCTTATTTATTAAAGGGTCGAGCAAGTAATTTTAAAAGACAGACAATGTTAATAAAACAACAAACCTTCACAATAAGATTTTTTTAACTCCTTGTTCGAGGAGAAAAAAAAAGGTAGTATTGGAATCTGCCTCAAAACAATTTGCGAGTCCCTTTAAAGTTACAAGGAGTGATAAAAGCTACATTTTGTTTTAACAATTTCTTAAAAATTCCTCTATATAGTTATCCATCAATTTTACGCTATTATTAGTTTTAATCTCTATTAATTCATGGGAAAATTTCCATTTTCTATTTTTTTGTATAAAACTTCATATGAACACAGAAGTATTTTCGCGTAAGTTAAAATTTTACTAAAAGGGTGGTGAATAAATAAAATACAAAGAGGGCAAAATCACACTAAAATAAAAATAAGGCTTTTTTAACCCCCTTTTTAAATTGTTCATTTAGTACTTTCACGCCAAAAAATGATTTTTTTTTCAATAATGAAGCCTAAATACTTTAGGAATGTAGACTAGAAAACAAAACCTGGTTTTCTCAATAACATTTATCAATAATTGTTCCTTTACGGATTTTAGTGTTAATTCTTAAAGTGAACTTTTGTAAAGAAAAATATCATAGTTTTTTTTTGTACGTTGAAATACCATTTTGTTTTGTTTTATAAATATTGACGCGCTGTTTTTGAAAACATCACCAGGCATCTGTGTAACGAATATCACATTCTTGAAGTGACGGCAATTTTTTCTTGAAATAGTAATAATGAAAAAAGTGTTGTTAATAAGCAAATATTATTAGGATTATTGCCTAACTAACCCTTCACTTCACGGTAATATAAACAGTATGATGTTAAAATTGATTTTGAAATTTATAAAGATTATCTCATCGCAACTCATTTGATCTGGCCTAATTTTGACCTAAAAACGCCTGTAGAAGTGTCAAAACATGCAACGCACTGGCGTTCAGAGAGAAGCCAACATTTAGGCTAAATACGTAAACCTATTTTATAAAATACGAATTTATAACCTATATTTTTTTGTATAATGTTTAGATATAAATAAGTCTAATTAAAAAAACCGTCTATTTTGAATTACCCAACTCCAGTGGTCCTGAAACCCTATTATCACCCAGGTCTATAGACTGAGTAAGGGTTCCACTAACCCCAAACTACCAGGATAAGGTTTAATTAATAAGCTCTTAGACTTAATGTTCCTCTGCCATTGACCCTACTTAAACGTAAATAAAACAAGATCAACTCACTTTTAGGCTTTCAAAGGTTTGGGCTGAAAGGCTGGTGCTGTTGAGATTGAGTTTCCGCAAGTTTTTCAATGCTAAACCAAATACATGGAGTTAGAAAAGAGAAAAGATACGCGTAATTGCGTTTCTTAAGTAATTACCAGCCAGCGAGGCGAGTCCTTTATCGGTGACTGGCGTTTCGCAGAGGTTCAAAACTTGCAACTTGGGTAAATGTTCAGATATGAGCTGCAAGCCAACGTCCCCAAATTGGGTGGACCACAGATTGAGGTAGCGCAGTGAGGGGATCTTTATCAGTTGTTCGGCGCACGAGCTGGTCACTTGGGTGAACGCCAATGACAAGCACTCCAAATTGCCGAAGGATCCGCAGCTAAGGAGTTTGGCCACATCGGCATCTGTTGATCTCGAAGGCAGGGTGAGTTTTCGAGGACCACCCTTTTGTTGCTATCACGATTTGGGTATAGAATTTATCTCTTTACCTCAACAAAAAAAAACAATATATGAACCGTAATTTCGGGGAAATAAGCCGCTGCTTTTTGGTAATAAAATGGGGCGTGGCTTATTTTTGCTAATAAAAAAACCTATTACCTTAGAAATTAGTAAAAAAAAATAGGGATTTAAGTACTGTGACCTTGGAGGAAATAGCGATAGAGAATAGTACCTCTAGAATTACATAGGCGCGTTCGGGAGTCGTGGTTACGCGAAACAAATTCTGAAATTAAGAGTCGGCGCCCTCAGCCGTCAACTCTGTCATTATACGGTGTCGCCATCTATCACTTTCAAGGTGGAATATGGGAAAAAGTAATTTTCATGGAATATAGTTCCCAGCGATGCCAGACGTACGATAATTATCGTACACGTACGCGAATTCCGTTTCAGGTACGATGTACGATGTAAAATGTATTATCGTACGCGAAAGTACGATAATTTTGTCTATATTTTCCAAATTATTTTTACGCTGTTACAACACCACATATGATAAAATTAGGAGTAGAAAAGGCTTGGGCATATAATCGTGTTTCTTCTGCCGTTGCCGTTATTTTCTACGCGCGCAGTGAAGGATGGAGCCTGCAGGGGAAAATTCCATATGTCTATCGCGAACTCTTTCCCCATCTAGAAGCCGAATGCCGAAGAACTCCCAGAATACCTAGCGCTTTAGCTGACCCCTATGAAACGGTAATGTACGGATATTTCCGAAACGTGGCAAAAATAAAACATTTGTGTAATGTTTTTAACCATGAAATTAATTATTCAATTGAAATGTCTAAAAGCGTGTAACTTCCCTTTGTCGGTTTCTATTGACATTTTAAGCTATGAATATTTTTTACACGATCCGATTAGTTGGGCGAATGAAAAATTTAAAAATGTCACCCCAAAAATTTCGCACCTACTAATTTTCAATTTTTTTTCGTATAATTCCACTGATCGTGAGTTTGAAACTTTCATACAAATCTGGTCTAGATGGAATCGAAACTCCAGTTCTATTATCTAATATTCGAGAGGGAACCTCTTCTAAATATTTTCCGTAATTTTTACTTGGCATGAGGTCGTCAGAGAACGTAGCGATTACTTTTTCTTAATGAAAAAAAATACAGTCATGATGGTCCTGTATGGGCAAACCTATGGAGTGGCGTCAACGTGGCCAGCCTCTTTGAACACTTAGAGCACCAATCGAAACTCCTGGTAGTGCCTTTCCTTTTAACAATGTTGAACGTCGACCACATATTATAGGTTAATTTACAGCCCAGTTCACACTATAAACTTAATTTGGACACTTTCGAATAGGCCAAGCTTAAAGGGCTCCACCGGCGTTTGTATTTCGTCAGTTTCCCGCGAATTACGGACATAGGGAAAGCTTCGACACGTCGTCTGCTACCTGATTTTCTGGGTGAATTTTTCAAACACCGGTCAGTGGGTGCCTGCACCAGTGTGAGAAATAAGGCACTATCACAGGCCAATCGCCCTGGTGACCACTTTATTAATTCAAAGTTTTTTCCCTTCAAGATTTTAGTTCATTATAAAAATTCTATATTAATCCCTAAAATTGTTTGGTCTTTGCTTCTATGCTGTGTGCTTGGCCTTATGTCAATTGTGTGTATGCATGGTTGACTAGGGGAGTCTGTCTACTCTACATTATAGAAGAAGCGAATGTAGCAGTAAGCAAAAAGAAATATAAACAGTCTCTCTCTCAGTAGGCTTGTTCGGGTCGGGTCTATAGCACATATTGTCAAGAATAGGTAATTTGACCATAAATTATGAAAGCCTGATTTTGCAAGATTAAAAGTGGTACCTGCCACAGGTCCAGTTTTAAAAAAATCGATATTTCTCACCCTGGCCTGCACGATTTTACTACGCATACGCCCTCTTTTAGCTACAGTAAGAGCTAGCGTATAAGCAGACGTTACTGACAATCAAAGTTTTAAAACTTTCGCGGAAATATATGAAAATATATTTTTATCCGTTGAAATAACTTACTTTATTATTACAATACAATAAAGAAAAGCATTCACTACCCGATTTACGCATTTTCCATTCTAGCAGACGCTACACACCCAAGAAGTGATATGAAACCTTCAGCGCCACCTAGAACCGTTTCGGTTGCGAGCTACGCCATATACCTAGTGTACGATAATTTTTCATTATGTACGATATTTTTACAAAGTTCGTACGATAATTCATTTTGAGGCTTCTGGCAACGCTGATAGTTCCCGCCGCTAACAGCGGATGGTGCCACCTATGAGCAACAAACACAACACCCCACACAAGGAGAACGCAACCCGTCAAAAGTCGTGGATTTTCTGGTGTACGTTTTTCATTGGCTAGACGCTTTAGCACCTGCTGGCGTCGGAAGGGGAAAATTTGGAAATTGTCTTCCCCCCCGCCCGTAAAACGTTCAGCGTAAAGGCTCGTGACGCTCGTCCAATGAAATTCGTACACAACCCTTCGTTAACGTGTTTAAAGAGTAGCTGCGTTCTCCTTGTGTCGGTGGCACCTAGGAGCAACAAGCTCCTAGGTGCCACCGACAAATGGTAGAGTTCTCAATTTTGAAAAATTTGTTTCGCGGAAGGCAGATTGAAACTAATTCTAGTGTTACTATTCCCAATTCAATGATAAGAATATTTTTGCCTTAACCTCATAGAGGATAAAATAACACAGATTCTTTGGCCCTCCAGCCACTGGTGAAGCCAAACTTCCCACTCGTTAACTACTCCTGTAAGCTTTATTTCTCCCAAGCTGTAGCTTGGAATAATAAAGCAAGCATAAATGAGTATCGGACCGGGAAAAATTCGGTTTTAACAGTGGCTCACAGGCGGCGGGAGGACCGCCCTCAAAGAGGCGGTCAAACGTGCTTTGCGCCATCTCTATTCGGTGAAGCCAACTATGCCAATATTTTTCTATTCTTTCACGTCGGCTGCTAAATGTTTGTCACTTTGGTGGGATAACGAATTTTCTGAGTGGAGTTATTTAGGCTAAAGCTTTTTTAATTATTCTATTTTGACAAAAAATAAGTTAATTTTTAAGATGACTCTGATTTGTTGCTAGGTGTATCCATATGAAAAATATTACGTTCGCTATACCAAAGTTTTGTAGAAATCCATTGAAATTCCAAAAATGGAATGTTCCTTAAAAATTGAATCTTCAATGAGAGCGAAACTATCGTACCGCGTGTCGACATGTAGCAGCTAACGCTAAAGACTAAAAATGTAGGCATAGTTGTCTCCGCCGAATAGAGATGGCGCAATGCACGTTTGAACCCCTCTTTGAGAGCGGGCCACGGGGCTCCCGCCGCCCGTTAGCCACTGTTAAAACCGAATTTTCTTATGTATGCTTGCTTTATAAGCTTCGTGCTTAGTTTAAACTTTGGTCAGAAGTATCGCCGCCTACCAACTGAGTTTTAAATCGAATTTGTGAAAGCTGTCTGCTCATTCAAAATGATCTCGATATAAAAGCTGAACGTTTCAGTTAAAGAACATTCATATTCAAAAGTTGTCGGATATTTCTTCACACATTAAGTTGACATTTATTAAAGTAGATGGCGCTATCTTTTCTAAGCTCGAAGCCTATTCCTCCATACTGTAGTAGATACTATAACGGAATGTATAGTGGGGGTATTCATACTATGGTAAGAATCAGTGGCGTAGCGTAAGAGAGGCAAAGGGAGCCATGACCCCGGGCGGCTTAGATGTAGGGGGCGGCCAGCGGCCTGGAAAATTTAAACGAACGCGGCTGGCCGAGATCGTGGATCGAAAAAGTGATAAGAAATTATTTAAGGTCTACAATGTGCACGTTGAGATTAACAAATCTGGGTATCTGGCTATAAATTCTGACACACTGGCAATCGAACAAGAGGTACAAATTAATATTGACCATTGCATTAAAGAGTTCGCGTTGCAAAAAAACACTCGGAATAAAATTTTAATTTTTAAACGACTTGAATCCTTTTACAATCAACAGAGCAACAGAGTACCACAGAATTTTCACCGGTTTTTTGCTTAGTTGCGAAAATAGGGGGGGGCGGCAAATTTATGGTTTGCCCCGGGCGGAAGAAATACACGCTACGCCACTGGTAAGAATTTTACTAGATAGGTGTAAGTAAAAAGGGATATTGTTTTAAAGCGACGCTATGGCCTTTTACCAGTCTTAACAATATATACTTTTAAGATAAATAAATTTAAAAGATTAACCCTACGCATTGAAGCTAAAATTAAAATATAAAACTCCACTTCTGCGTAAGAAAAAGGCTGAGTAGGCTCTTAGCGGTAGTTTTCGGTTAAAAATATTCCTACTACATAGTAATACTACTTAGGAGGTTTAGATGAATGTGTTTCTTACAAGCTGATTTTAAGGACCTATTTAATTTGGTTTGGTTTGGGGCTAT
This sequence comes from Leiobunum rupestre, assembly GCF_980474605.1. NCBI lineage: Eukaryota > Metazoa > Arthropoda > Arachnida > Opiliones > Sclerosomatidae > Leiobunum > Leiobunum rupestre. The sequence continues at coordinate 43,816,687 of NC_143386.1, read as the reverse complement.
TTTTAGGGGTGCAGCTTATTTACCCGAAATTAGGGTAAGTGAAAGCGTCCACTTACCAGTTCCCTCAAGTGTCGTTGACGACTGCTGAGGGCTGCGTAGTGTACTTTTCCAGTAGCGGTGCTCTGAAGAGTGGTGATGATTTGTAGCTGCATGTCCTTGCTCTCCACCACGTCCAGTTCCAACATGGAACACAGAGCGTCCTGGCAAACTTCGTCATCGCGCAAGGCTCGCAGCATACAAGGCCCCAAACACTTTGTAAGGCTCATCAGGAAACGCTTTCGGCGACAACAGCAAGCTAACAAATTTTTTAACTGCGGAACCCATGCAAAAAAAACTTATCAAATTACTCTTCATTTGGGAACACCTGGGTTGTTGATTTACTCTATTTTTTCAGAAATTATTTGATTTAAATCAATTTATTTTAATTTAAATAGATTTTTTGATTTTATTGGGAAGATTTTTAACCCTGAAGATGGCACCACACAACTAAAGGAGGCTTAACTGCTTCTGTTTGATACCAGCCTTGGAAATAACGGTGGTCAGGTGGTCAAAGACCAGTTAATTAATTGCTCAGACCAGTTTATTTATTAAAAATTTGGGGGGTCACTGGTCACCGTGTCCAGTTTATTAATTCGAAATAATAACAAAAAAACAGAAGGTGACCAGTTTAATAATTCCAAATAATAGGAGGTGACCTTTTAATTCAAGGTTTATATCAATTTGGATTTCCCTATTCACTGGATTTCTATGTACAGCGACTCCGCTTACTACCGCCCCGGCCGCACGCCGAGGTTTTATGTAGAGTACCTTCCCTCGCATCCCTTGAACGAGTCGAACTGTCTAACCCCCCTCTGGCCTCAAACCCTCAATCCTCTAGTCTCGCTTTCCCCCGAGTACGGTAGGCTACCTGGCTACGCGGTAACGGACCGGGGACTCTGGAGTTACGGGGCCTAGAGAAAGAGAGATAATACCTCGGATAATACGGTAAATTACGAGGGTATTCTAAGCATGGGCGGATTAACCCTTTCGGCGGCCCTAGGCATTGGTCAGCTAAGGAGGGGCGTATCGGTTTATAATAAATATATTTTAGTTTCCCCAAACCTTTTCGGCGTTATTTTGAGTACGGGCAAGCCAAGTACATGGACCGTGGGGCTTTATCAGAGTTTTGGCGCCCCTAGAAAAATGGCGCCCTAGGCACGTGCCTACTTTGCCTAATGGTTAATACGCCCCTGATTCTAGGCTATGGTAGAAGTCTTAGGTGAGATAGTATTATATTGTACACTCTGTCTGAAAAGTAAGTCGATGAATAAAAGTGCGACGCCGAAACAACCTTCTTGATATGTTAGTATTGCGTGCTGCGCCAATTAGTTAAATGCGTATTCTCTCCTAATATTTAAAAGGCCGTAGCTCGCGACCTATTCGTTGAAATTTAAAAATTCAAACACTTTTCCTATTTAAATCGACCCAGAGGAATATGAAAATCACAAATAAAAATCAAATTTCTAAGCGGCAAAAAAAGTTACTATTCCACATTTTCGAAAGTTTAGACGAAAATAGGTCAAAACCTATACGTTTCCTTATGTCAAAATATCTGTTTTGTAGGGCTTTTTCTGTTCTTTTCAACAAGCTAGGAACTTTGTTACTAGTATTTCTAGAAAATAAATTATCCCCATTTAAATTTTTAAATTATAGGACGAACAAACTTTTCAGACAGAGTGTACTATTCTTGTGGTACTCATAAAATAAAGTTAACTATTTTGAATACGTGTAAAGTTAATGTTACCAACATAATCTAACTTCTAAACATGTAATATAGGTTTTTTTAGGCTTATAAATGACCAAGAATGTATTTATTTATACTCAGGGAGAATGAATATGTCGAGACTATCGACGGACACGTTGAGCTCCTAACCCCGTCACGCTAAGGAGGGGGGGGGGGAGGAAAAAGGAGGCGGTCTTACTTTTTGCATCCTCGCTGCAGCGTTAATCGCGTCGAAAAACGTAATTTTTAAGAACCAATGAGATTGCAGTATTATTTGATTTTATTAAAGCGGAGGAGCATACGGGTGGAATTGGAGAAACGCTAAAAATAATCTGGACATATTCATTCTCCCTGAGTATAAATAAATACATTCTTGAAATGACATAATAACATTTTATATGAGACCAGTTTAATAATTAATATGCTAGGGGGTCACTGGTCAGAAAGACCAGTTTAAAAAAAAACCTTATTTCCAAGGCTGTTTGATACGAGAGCGCGACGCAGGCTCGTTGATTTACTTGATTTTTCTAAATCGATTTATTTTTTATTTTAATGGGAATAATTTTCCCCCGACAATGCTGAAGATGGCTCCACACAACGCTAGGGGGCATACCCGCTTCTGTTTGATAAGAGCGCGACGCACGCTCGGTGGAACATTCTAATTAAACACATGTTATCAAATAAAAGCAATTTCAGGCAAACAATCTTCATTATGTTTAAACATTTCATACCCCTTTTTCTTGGCATTATTTACGTGCAATGGTAATGTAATCTAAAATTTAAATTAGTCAATTTAATTACTACTTGTAATTTCCTTGGCTCTCATAATTAATAATATTAATCGATGTATAATAGGCAATTTAAATCAAATTTTTAAAATAATTTGATTTAAATCAAACAACCGCGGGGATAAATAAGGCAAATAAAGACGTACAATAAGACTCCAAAGTTCTCCATCGTCGTCGCAAGCGATTCCTCCAGGACAATACAATTGAAACCAGCCTTCCTTTTCATCGCGGATTCCCAGAACCATCAGGTGAACGTCGCAACGGTAATCCGAACTGATATGTTTAATTACTGCTTTCATTTTTCTATCAATTAAATTTTAAATATTACAAATAGAACGATCATAATTAAATTAATTGTAAGAACTTACGATGTAAATCTTTCGTACGCAATAGCGCTAGATACAAAATAAAAAAGATTAATTAGTTAATTTTTTACTGGGATAAATAGTGATTAATGGGACCCTTCAACGCTGAATTTGACAGAAAATATGGCAGACGGAAAATCGTTTTTAATTAGACGCTTCAATAAAACCGATTCAGCGATTCGCTAGGAAGTATTAATAGGCAGAACCCGAACGTGCAACCTACTATTTATATGGTCCTTGTATAATGTCAGAGCTGGTTATGAAAAGGGCGCAATGTGCAAAGATAATATAAACCTCGTACCCAAGATTCTAAATAACTGCCTCGCGCGTAGTCAATAGCGTTGTTTACCCACTTCTTGCCGGAACTACTAAATAATTAGATTCATTGTTACCATGGCAACCAAATATAGATAAGACCACGGCCAACTTTTATGACGCGCTGTTCTTGCAACAACGCGTCATAAAGGTTTGCCGTGATAGGACAATACAGCGCCCGATGGAGGCCGATTTTTCGGAGGTCACGTGCCGGAAGTGGGTAATAATCTAGGGTACCTAGTTTCTGTATTATCTTTGCAATGTTTAAGAGCACCAAGTAGACTTTATTTGGCTTGACTACGGATTGTCGCCAGGCGGATATCATAACCGACCAACCGGAAATATGTCATTCAGCGATCCCTCTTTTGCCACGAAGTAAATAGAGGGTCTTTTATTAAAGCGCCTGTTCGCACTTAACGTCACTAATTTTCAGTCGCGAATCCAGCGTCAATGTGGATAATTTCTTACTCGTCCGGGAAAGGAATTGGCTGCAATAGCTGTGACAAACTACTTCTCCAGTCCTCGTAGGATACCCTAAGCGTTTTAAAATGGTTTAATTTCTTCGCCAATTCTTAATAAGCCAGTTTCAATTCTATACGGAGCCAAACAGTCAGAATAGTTTCGAGGTACCTTGCCGACAGAAATCAAAATGGCGGGGTGTAGTGCTGCGACAATATACGATCTCGAAACAGATAGAAATTATATTTAACGTGTAAAACAGTTGAAATACGAAAGAATGGTGAATGGTAAGTAATAATTCGTCATTTTTAATGTCCAACAGTTATTTTAGTAAGTACTCCTTTAAAATTGTGCTCTAGAGCCAAGGCCTAACAGAAACACGTCCTTTTTTTGTTTTGAGATTTTATATGAATTTTATGCGGCAAAGAATTCTTCTGTCTGTTTCCAATCTTACGCTAAGAATTTTACTGACTCAGAAAAAATCTTTTTGTCAGAACACAGTATGACAAACTAGACGCACCCCAGTGGATGGTACTTTGACGTCATACCCCAGCGTGACCTATGACGTCATGGGGGGGGGGTCAACTTAGGTTTTCCCTTGTTGTGAAAAGTACCAAAATAATAGTTATATTCAAAACCGATAGATGGCGGCGCGGTTATTGAAACTAGCTTATTGTAATATTTTTTGAGAAAAAGAATAATTACATGGCTTCAAGAATACTGATAAAACAATCGTGGCGAATCTGCCAGTCGCTCAAACTGGAGTTGGATACGTTCACTTCACGGTCGATACTGTAAACAAATTGTAATCGTCAAAAAATGTCTAGTAACTATTTATTTTCCTACAGAATAAATTTGATTTATTTTAGGCCTACAGACACGTACAGGTTTTACAGCTGAACTATTTTTGACCTACAAGCGTCTGTGTTAGTTTCAAAATAAAAAACACATTAGTGTTTAGGGAAAAGCCAACATTTAGGACAACCCCCCATAAATTTTCACGAAATAAAAACGCCTACGTAGTTGTAAAACCCAAGATAAAAAAAACTGTCCCGCAAAACGTTGTTTATAGAACACAGTGAAATATTTTTATAAAGATGGGATGACCATGGAGCATCCTTCTTAACTGCGTTTGAACATCTTCCTACTCATTTCCTGTTTAATAAACTATATCTACTGTGAGGGAAACGAAAGGGGGTAAGCGTAGATTCTTCCTGCGTGAAAATATTGCCGGGAAACGTTAAAAAAGAATGTCCGCCTAGCTAAACAAGTACAAAATCTTGTTTAAAAAAATGTACAAAACATTTCGTCCAGACGAGGGGCTGATCACCCCGCGTAATCGGTGTACAGAGACGTACCTTTGACTGTACTATTGGGATTACGCGTAATCTTTGAAGTCCCTGCCTTTGGCAGTGCTAATCTAAGCGTAATCCGGTGTACAGACTTTCTAAGAGTGGTTAGCCCCTCGAGTCCAGGGTTGACAGAGATTTTTCTTATTTAAACTCCCTGACTTTTCCAGGTTTTCCCTCGTGGTAGGTTTTCCCTGACCATCTCCGCAGATTTTCCCTGACTTATTTTGTGTCACAATTTGGTTTTTTTTAACCTATATTTTAGCAAATGTTTCCTATTTCCAACCGAAATGAAATTCCCGGACATTTCCCTGATTTTTCCAGGTTTTCCAGGTACCAGCGTTGCCAGACGTACGATAATTATCGCACAGTGCGATAATTTAATCAAAATTTTTAGGGCGTACTATAATTTTCATGGCGTACGATATCGTACCATTATTTCGATAATTCTGCCTCAACGTACTATAATGTACGATAATCTTTAGATTTTTTTAAAAACCTACGAACGATTTATATTTTATTATTAATTTATATAACTTTTCTACTTAAAAATGAATGATATACATTTTCTGTACGCGTAATCTGTGAGTTTATTACTCCTAGCTATTACCGCATTTTTTAAAACATTTTTAAACATATTAAGTTCAGTTAATAATGATAATAGACATTTTGTTTATTTCCCTGAAATAAAACTCCTGTAGTGCTTTAAAAAATCATCTAAATTCAACGCATTTATGTATGAATTAAAATTTATCGCCAAAAAGAAATGTACGATAATTTTCCAGGAAAATCGATAATTTTTGGCCTAGATACGATAATTTCAGATTTTAGATCTGGCAACGCTGCCAGGTACCGTGGCAACCCTGTCAGTTCCTAAAAATTGCCGCTAAAACCTATCTGGTAAACTATGTAGCTATTAGGGTATATAGTATTAGTTCAGCCCAACTGTTGCCAAGTGTATTATTAATTTTATCGCGAGTTCCGCTTCATTCGTAGTTGGGTACAAGTAGTAAATGCATGTACTTACACTCTTTTTTCCTCAAAAATTGAATGAATAGCAGCCAAACATACAGACACCATATTAGGCAAAACTCGAGGATGAGGACAAGTACTGGCTGGACCGTGCATGCTAAGTAATTAAGATAATTGTCAGAAACGTTCAAGAGATATTTAAAAGATACGGCGCTAATGACGTCAAAATTATAAAAATTTTACCTCGCCACGAAATTTTTAACGACATTATGACCGTCGTTTTGACAATTCAACGCTTGGATGTAATCTTGTATGAAAACGCGTGTTTTGGGGTATTTTCCAAAATCCTGTTACAAATATAATAATTAACTACAACAGTAACTTACTTTAATTAATAATTATCGTATTATATTAGCTAACCATGTTGTGCTTAAGTATTCTTTCAACCACAGAAGTAAAATTTTCACTGACAAGACTAGATCTGGGATTGTCCTGGCAATGCTGTTTAAATAACATTATATTTAATTTTTAAACGATGTTTTAATTTTTAACGCCTTCCTCCTAGTTCCCGATGCCGACAAATTTTAACCGGGGGCGGCGACCATAATGGAAAATTTCGATTGAAATATACACCAAAGGTGTTAGTGAAATGTTTTACGCGCTAAAAATTTACAAAACTGTTTCTGATGAGAAAGAAAATTTTAATCAAAAATCTTTCTATGGAACTTTTCAATATTTTCAAGTCGATCGTCGTAACGTTGAAAAATAATAGCAGTCGCCGGCTCTTAATTCGACGGGATTAAAATTAGGATTTTAATTCCAAATTTCGGCACAGATGGCGAAACGGGCGCTACTTTTCTATTCTAGGAGATTCCCGAACATAATTTTAAGAGGAACCGAAAAGGAGGTGTTATGGAAACGGTAATAATGTACGTCCAGACTATTACTGAGCGTTAAATCGTGCAAATTTAACCAAGAAACAAGACGTAACGCGAAACACGTACAAACCAAGGACACTTACCCTGCAGAAGAAATCGCAGATTTCAGCGGAAGGTGTAGTACGCTCCAATAAAGGGGAAATAACGGTGATGATTTCTTCATTTAAGAATTTTGGGATCCAATTCTGACCCTAAAGATAAAAAATATTACGTTAGTATTAGGCCTATTTTCCATAAAAGCTTTCATAGAAACTTTACGCATTGTCGTATAAGAACGAATAAATTCACGCTTCAATAAAACCATAAAACCCATTCAGCGATTTGCTAGGAAGTATCAGGGTTATAAATTTAACCCTGGAAGTATTAATGAACATAACCCGAACGTGCAAGGTAAGGCTGGTTTTCCAAAGGGCAATTTTGAAAGCTTCTACGCGAAACATTTGTGTTAGGCCTAACGGATATTTTTTGCCACTACGCGAAAAATTTGTGTTAGGCCTGACGGATATTTTTTGCGTCAACAAGAAAAATTTGTGTTAGGCCTAATGGATATTTTAGGCGTCAACAAGAAAAAATTTTAGGCCTGAAGGATATTTTAGGCTTCAACAAGAAAAATTTGTGTTAGGCCTGACCAAGATTTTAGCGTTAACGTTCACCATTTCGCATGGGGAAAAATTAAAATCAGCCTAAAGAAAAATTTCGAACACACAGTAAACTGGGTTTGACTTGAAAATGGATTTACGTTGGCTTTTTTTTTGCCAGCCAGGTGAATTTTGGTAACCAACCAACCGGAAATATTTCATTCTGAGATCCGTTTTCGTCACAAATGAGGGAGGGGGGGTAGTATAAGAGAGAGTGTCTTTTATTGAAGCGCTTATTGACATTTAAGGGCGGTGTCGTAGCGGCGCAGGAAATATGGGCGGAACAGCGAAAAATAAAAAACGAAATGAAATTCCAGGCTTTGCCAAAGTGGCCTTTTAAGTTCAAAGCAAACAAGGGGGTAGCGACGTGAAAGCTATCCAAACGCTAAAGGCGGCGCTTGGAGGGGGCAGTTTCGCAGCGGCCGGGCGATGAAAGGGTAGTCTTTGGAACGCAACCAGAAGTGCGGCTATAAAGTTATATTCGCCTTTTGGACGGAAAAGCGCTAGATTTCAACACCCCGCGCCGCAATCCCCACTCTCGGATGCGACGCCTGAAATGGGGGACGGGGAAGGGGGCAACGTTTTCTCTTAATAACATGGCCCGTCGAGATCAAGAGTGGTTTTAAGAGAAAAAGGATTAGAAATGATACCGTAGCTAAGTTACAAAGGGGTTAATTTTTTCATTTCTTTCCTTATCTCGATATGGTGCTAATTCCTTTTTTTAGGACAAAAGCACCGATAATATACTTAACGAAATAGGTAATTGAGGTATTTTTAGTAGGTCAAAAATAGGCCTGGAGCTAGGGTTAGCAGATTAAATTCTAGTCAAATGACGATTAAACTCTAGTCAAATGACGATTAAATTCTAGTGAAATGGCAATTAAATTCTAGTGAAATGGCAATTAAATTCTAGTCAAATGGTAATTAAATTCTAGTCAAATGGCGATTAAATTCTAGTGAAATCTCGATATAAATAGTGTATTTTTTTTATAAACCTCGTTGAATTAAATCACAAGGTTTTTCAATGGATGAATAAATATTCAAAAAAGTTTCTAATCCGATCAAACAAAGTATCCACCAATTAAACTGGAAAATCACTTTTAATCGATTAAAAATAAAAAATCATTAAAATAAATCAAACCTATAATATTATTAAAATAAATAAAATCAAAAAAATCATTGAAAATAAAATATAAAAAATCATGAAAATAAAATATAAAAAATCATTAAAAATAAAATATAAAAAATCATTAAAAATAAAATATAAAAAATCATTGAAAATCTAAAAAAATCATTAAAAAATAAAAATAAATTAAATATTGGTTTAAAAAATGTCTTGAGGTACATTTCAAAAACACGAAAGTAAATTTACACAATTAATGGGAAAATGTCGTAATTTGTAAGAAGGGTAATTTTATCCGATATATTTGGTATCCTCTTGCAAAACAAAAAAAATTAAACCCTTTATACCCCAAAAAGAACGTAATATTTGATTCCAGAAGAAATGCTAATGAAAGCGAAATAAAAATATGTCCTTCTATCTGACCTAAATAAAAAATCTCGCGGTTATAAAAGTAGAGGCTGGTAGAGGCTATACATTTTACACGTTCATCCTTATACTAAAACGAAATAAGGCCTACAAGGACCTGGCATAGATTCAAAGGCGTAGGGGTCCCACCGCCGGCCTCCGCTTCTACTGACAACAGAGCAGCGACCAATATATCATAAATACGTACACGTACCGCGGTAGCAATAACCCAAAGTAAAAGTACAGAGCGCACTAAAACAGATTACGGCAAAATCGGCCCATCTTTACGACAGCCAAGCTCAATTTTTATCGCGCCCAAAAGCCCGGTTGTAAATAGACCTACAATAATGGCCAAAATAATAATAATAAAAAATGTAATCTTACCGCCACTAGTAGATCCGAAATGATTTCCAAGGGAGTCTGCAGAATTACTTCGTCTTGTAGCGGAGTTGTCAACGACATTTCCACCAAACTCTGCTTATTCAACATTCGGATTAATTTCATATCATTGGGATTCGAATCGTGGGGTCGGCATTTAAAAAAATATGTATTTTCCATATGAAGTCTATGGGAGGGAAATTCTTGGATTTTGGATTTGTGGATTTTGACAAAATTTTGTGCGGGATTTTCGATTCTTTTGTTTATTGCATTTGTCATATTAAGTCTGTGGGAGAGAAATTCTAGGATTTTGGATTTTACCCTAATTTTGGACGGGATTTTCGATTATTTTAATGCATTTGTCCAGGAATCCATGCCTCTACGTGGAATGCTTATGCTGGCGTATGGTAAGATCAGACGGCTTTGGCCCCGCCTATAAGATAAAAAAATCCCCTTTGCGCGCGCTTCTCTCTCACGTTGTTGTTTGTTAAGGCTAGGCGCCCACTGGCTCTCCGTTTCGTATCCGTCCTGCCTTCCACAAGGCAATGTCTCCGTTACGAAGAGCAGTGAGCGCCTGGCTTTAGTTCACATAGTGACGTCAAAAAAACCGTCAGCCACATCTAGACGAAAATCTGCCGCGATAAGCATTCCAAGTAAAGGTATGGATTCCTGATTTGTCATATAAATTCTGTAGGAGATAAATTCTAGGATTTTGGATTTTACCCAAATTTTGGACGGGATTTTCGATTTTTTTAATGCATTTGTCTTATAAAGTCTATGGGAGATAAATTCTAGGATTTTGGATCTTAATTTATACAAATTTTGTACGGGTTATTGAAGTTTTTATTATGGATTTTGAATTAGTGGATTTTTACCTAATTTTGTACGGGATTCTAGAATTTTTTATTTGTATCCAAAATTGGTACGGGATTTTGTTAAATGTCCGACCATGGCGTAAAATTTGGTAAACACGTACCCCTAATTCTTTCAACAATACTTCAGGCCTTCGAGTATTCATCAGTAATTTGCGATATCTCAAAACGCTTCTCTGTAAAAAAAATAAATTTAATAAAATTTTAATACCGTCAGAATATTTTTCGTATGAATATTAACATAAGTAACATAATAACAATAAGTATGACACTTCCTATTGCCAATGCCAATTTTCTAACTGAACCTTTTTTCGGCACTGATACTCTCTTCAAGCTGTGACTTGGACTCGCGACTTACCGTTTTGGATGACTACTTTTAGATAAAAATGTAAGCCTAATATCGGAGAGCACGTTCTGGAGTCGCGAGGGGCTTTGACTTTGTTTTGAAGGCGGTGTGCGACTCACGCGTGATAAAAAAAACATGAGCTCGTGGCGCCGATAGAAACTTTTTTAATTTTTATCATTTTAGCCTAATATTCTATCAGAAACCAGATATTTAGGCTTAGCGGTCTCGCATATTTTAGACACTAGAGGGCTCTGTGCTGAGAAAACATCTTGATTACGCAATAACTATGAAAATCAGTTTAGTTATAAATTTCGGTAATTGTCATACTTATTGTTATTACGTTACTTATGATATTAATAATTACCTTCCATAATATAGAATGAAGCCACTGGTCTCTGAGGTAGACGTTATTTACCTAGTAATGATCATATTCGAAAATGTTAGCATAAAAAAACAGTTTGTGCAAATGTTTTCCCATATAAATTAAATAACGAAGGAAAATTATTTAAATTGATAATAAAACTTAGTTGATATGTTCTTTAAAATTATAGAGCTTGGTACACAACTTGAAAAATAAAAATTGTATTGAATTATAGCTATCGCAATTGCAAAGTAATTAATTTTAAATTTTAAATTATTGGTACGTCATAGCTGCATTAGGCCTAATAAAGTTATAAACCCCACATAACTAAAATATTTCCAATAGTTCTGTTTATAAATTCAGCTACGCTTGGCGAACTTGTTTTAATGTTGCTCATACGTTACGATGTCATAGCTTTATTACGAGGGGAAGGTCACTTCCTTGATTAACGACGCACCCCTCAAAAGATTAAATCCGATTTAATCGTGATTATTTTGATTAAATTCAATTTAATCACGATTAAGTTGATTAAATCACGTTTAACCATAATTAGAATGTTTAAAGCTGATTTAATCATGATTAAATGATTAAATCTGATCAAAATGATTAAATCCTGATTAAAAAAATTATTTCGTGATTAGTATAATTAAATCGTAGTTTAGTTTTGATTTTAATGATAAATTATCTATTCGACCGATTATATTGATTAAATCGTGATTAAAATGATTAAATCTAATTAAAACTTAAACAGTATTTAAAGTCGTGATGGACCGCGGTTTCTCATCGCTTTCAAACTGCAACAATGGAGTTCACTTCTGTAGAACTGGCAGATATCGATTTCGTGTATGGAGTAGCGGATGGCAATGCTTTGGCTGCTCAACGTCTCTACCAGGAAAGGTACCCGAACCCGCGCATCACCGTTTCACGGACTTTTTACCAATGCCTACTTCCAGGGGCTAGTAGGCCACACTTCGAAGCTCTCTGGCGCTCTTTTCACTCATCGTAGGAAAATGGGGGTAAAAACAGGCATACTTCTCAATTCACCCCCTACAACTCCTTCAGATGTTTGCATAACCTGTTGAAACATCTGTATAGAAGTCGGGGACGGTTAATCATTATCCATGTTTAAATTGATTTTTTTCGGGAAAAAAATGTAAACAAAGAAATTTACCGGTTAATATTTCGGAAAATGATTAAAAAAAACATGTATTATTCGTAAAATTTGAGCTTTTTATCGAAAAAAACGTTTTTCCGATTAATTTTACAAATTTATCAAAAACTTAATCGGATAATACAGAAATATAAATTACTTGATCAAAACGTTTTACGAATAATTTTGAGAGCTTTATCTATTGTATAAAAGTTAACCATCCCCGACCTCTACATCTGTATTTTAAGCCAATAGACCGCGATGTTAATATTCTGGAGTATTTATAAAATAGTGTCTTAAGGAAACGTCGAATTTTTGTACACTTCAGTTTTAATTGGTAAGAAAATGATATTTTAGGGCTCGTGACATCAGTACGGCGGCAATATTAGGATCAAGGACCCAATCTTTCGCTTTGCCGAATAATTTATAACCGGCTGCTGCCAGAAACGTCACAGAGATTACAAGTTTTTTTGGGTTAATTACCAAAGCACCTTGATAGTTTATTTACACTGTTTCGTTTAAAGGCAGCAGCTACTAGATACGCCGTCAGTCAACGTATCCCTCAATTACGCCCGCGCCTTGTTAGAAGAGAGGTTAAGGCCTTTCCAGACATTCGCTAAGCCTAGATATGTCGTATTATCGCTCGGCTAGCCTTTAAACACGCTAACGCAGTGTTGCGTATAAATTTCATTGGACGAGTTTTTAAGCTGAACGTTTTACGGAAAGGGGGAAGACAATTTCCGTCTAGCCAATGAAAACTGTACAAGTCTGTACGCGTGAAAATCCACGACTTTTGACGGGTTGCGTTCTCCTTGTGAGGGGTGCTGTGTTTGTTGCTCCTAAGTAGGAGCCTTCTAATGTCGGAAATGTATTTATTTATTCCAAAACTAGATTTATTTATGTTTGGGAGAATGACTAACAATTGTATGTATTTTCAGCAGGGTTTTGGCAAAAATCAGGATAAATTTAAAAAATCCAGACTAGTTGCTTTTATTGGTTTTATCCGGACTTTTTTAAAAGCCAAATTGCCAGAAAATTTTCCACAAATCGGAAAAATAAAAAATTGAAACATAAATGACTTTTTAAGGGTTTTTAATATTTTAAACTTTTTATCGAAATAAAATGTCTAATAACAGTAACAATACTACAAAACATTAATAGTGTGACATTGTTAATTAATTTAAAGCGAGTCTAGAGGTTTAGTTTTACTTTTAGATTCGAAAAAATGAGGCGAAAATGCCGCTTTATTTAAATTTGCGAACAATATTAGACTAATCATGGAATGAAAAATTGTTTTTATTTTTTTCGGAAAAATACGGAATATTTTCCGGAAAAAAGGCCTCGGTCAATATTTGATTTTGTTTTTCCTAATAATAATCATTATTTGATTTTGTTTTTCCTAATATTAATCATTATTTGATTTTGTTTTTCCTAATAGTAATCATTATTTGATTTTGTTTTTCCTAATAATAATCATTATTTGATTTTGTTTTTCCTAATAATAATCATTATTTGATTTTGTTTTTCATAATAATAATCATTATTTTATTTTGTTTTTCCTAATAATTTTTAATCATTATTTTATTTTTCCTAATAATTTTTAAATTTTGTAATTTTCAGTGAGTTTTCATCGCATGGAGTTGGTGTTTTTTTTCAGTTATAATTAAGCCCGATTTTAAAGGTGAATAATTTTAAATGGTTTTATCCGTATAAAACCAGGTGGTTTAAACTGATTTGTATAGCCATCCTACGGAGTTACCGTTTCCCCGATTTTAAGAACTAGGGGGCGAAGTTGTGGATTAATTTTAAATATGCAGAAATTTGTGTTTTCGAGGGAGGGGGGGTAAAAATACGTCACCGGCTTGCGTTTTCAAACGCGTCAGAAGACGTAATCTAGTGTTTTTAGATTTGGAGCACGGTCATTCTTCCTAAGTAGAAATAAATACATTATAATTGTTTATACCAAAAATGAATTCCCGTTCGCTGAAAATACGCAGGCCTGCGGAAATATATCGCCTTGGATTTTTTGAGAATCTACGTCAGTCTCTGTTTAGAGAGTAAGAGCGGGGTTAATTTAAAGGGGCGTGGTTTTTCTTCCGTAAATCACGAGGTCTTCAATTCTTCGTATTCCCAGTAGAGACTCAGGGGCGTAGGAACCGGGAGGGGCAGTGGGGGCAATGCCCCTCCCTAGAATTTGGCTGGGAGGGGCAACTAATGTTATTGCCCCCTCCAGCTTTTTGGTCAGTTGAAATCTTCAAAAGGCTCAAATTATCATTTAGAAAGCATATACAGTTTATAGAATCTCAACTGTGTTTAAATTTCAGTCTTTTCCCAGCAATTTACATAGTAGTAAAAAGTACCCATGCATTCGGAGAAGCTACACTCCATTAAAAATTAAAAACCATTCTCCAGACCCCTTTTCGTTTCTCTTTGCCCCCTCCAACTTCTAGAACGTTCCTACGCCCCTGTAGAGACTTGGCATTCCGTAGCTTTGGCCATGGCCGCCATTGTGTTATTATTTTTCTCCCCACGATAAAAACTATTTAAAAAACTGTGACGTAGCACTGCCAAGTCCCTATTAATTATTTATCGTTTCTTCTGTTGAAACGAATCAGACGATTCGAGAGCATGATGGCCTAGTTTTCCCCGCACAATTCCTATCAACAATTTTCCAAAACCTGTATACTTATTACTCCCTTTAAGCCCAACATAAGGTTTATTTCCAAATTACACGCCTATCTAGAAATCTCGACTAATTTTAATGTAAATAAATCACAAGTTAATTAACAAGGATGTCATTGAATAACCAAAACTGGAGCGAAGCTACGGTGGGTAATTAGGTAATTGGTCCCACAAATAGCGAGTTACAACTGTATAAGAGGTTTCTCCTTAGAAGGCTTAGACTTCACAATAGGCGAAAATTATTTCCTAACACCGGGACGAAAAGTGTACACTTTTTACGCTTTTGCAAATATTTCCTTACACCGGGACGAAAAGTGTACACTTTTTACGCTTTTCCAAATATTTCCTTACACCGGGACGAAAAGTGTACCCTTTTTAATATTTTCCAAAATATTCGCTTCCACCGGCGCGAAAAGTGTACCCTTTTTAATATTTTCCAAAATATTCGCTTCCACCGGCACGAAAAGTGTACAATTTTTAATATTTTCCAAAATATTCGCTTCCACCGGCACGAAAAGTGTACACTTTTTAATATTTTCCAAAATATTCGCTTCCACCGGCACGAAAAGTGTACACTTTTTAATATTTTCCAAAATATTCGCTTTCACCGGCGCGAAAAGTGTACACTTAACGTTATTACAATTATTCGCAGTTTTACACTAACTACACTACACTGTAAACTATTGGCAGAATTTTCAGTCTTTCAAACGTTTTAAGTTACACTTTTTACTCCTGATCGGTAAATAGTAAAGAAACACGTTTGATTGGTCTGCTATATAAATTCTTCCGCTTGTGTGGGATTGGATTCTCTAATTATTTTTAAGTTACAATGTGACGTCATCTACTTGCCCTACACTAAATGCAACGGAGAAGCACCTCAAGCTCTAACAGTAAGCTCCTCCCCCTAAAAATTTAAATCAGCCTGGCATCTCATTGGTTCGCGAAAAGTGACGTCTTCCAACGCGATAGACGAATAAAAACCAACCATTCATATATTTTAACCGTCGAAAACGGGTCTAGAGGAAATCTTAGCGGGAAGGGACACTGTGATTGGTTGGTTTTAGACCGTAGTACACGCATGCGCATTTACGATTTTTTGTTTTTATTTTATTTAACATGACTGCCCTTCAAAACATATTCACGACTGTAGCTTATTCATTTGATCTCTTATATTTGTTTGGAAACTTCAATGGACTATCGATAAACTGCAATAGACGGAAAACCATCGTGGATCAAAATAAATCAGTTAAAAGGTAATAATAGCTTATTTTGGTCTAATTTGAAATTAAGCCAAAATTAAGGTTTAAAAGAGCCTTTGGATAACGCGATTTACGAGGTAACCGCCCCCTTTTGGAGGCTAGTGCTGTGGAAGCTACCGGCTTCGATGCACCGACAAAGAATGTCAGCCAATGAAAAAGGCGTGCCGACATCTTATAACGGCGCCCACAGAAATGCTCTCGTAAATCCTACTGACGAACTTTCAAAGATCGAATTTTAATGGAAAAACCTTGAAAATATATATATTTTTTGCCATAGGTGGCACTAGCGTCGGGTCTACGTACAAAATTAACGTTAAAAAGAGCTCTAAGCCTTTGGATTTGTTATAGCTGACAAACTTTCGAAGATCGATTCACAGTGTTGCCAATGTTCGAAAGTTAAAAATCCCACAGTTTCGGTGAAAAACCCATAGAAATCTCATAGGTAACTAATGCTACCGCCTACTACCGAGCTTGTCGCAAGTTCGTTTTGAAACTTCAGCCAATGAGAGGCCGTAGAGTGGTTCCGCCAAGGAGGATAATAATCCTACTTGGTTCCGCTACCAGCTAGGTGACGTCATTCTCTCTGGTGACATTAAATTCTTGGCAGAACCACTCTTTGAGCTCTGATTGGTTGAGATCTGGCTATCGTCTACCATGGCATTTGGTCCATTTGCCAGTTACACGGCAGCATTCTAGTTACATATGAGATTTCTATGGAAAAACCGCCCAAAAGACAACCCCTATATATTCACGAAAACTCCTCGGAAAACAGGTACAATTTTTTGGGACCGAATTAAATTAGTTTTTTTATTTATTTATTTTTTTTTTGAAAAATTATTAATGTCATATTTAAAGAACTAGTTTACTTTATCCTCCTTGCTTATCCATAGGTAGCAACTCTACCATTTTATTCATTATACATTTTTGAATTGTGGAGATGAATTTCGGGGTTCTGGCTTAAAGTTAGTGTAATTGATATAATTAGCCTTTTCAGTTTACCATAAGTTAATGATACCTCTAAGTAGACAAATAAGCCCTTTCAAGGTGAAATCTTTTTCCAGAAAATGTGATGTCAAATCTTGTCTCTCCGATTCCCGCGAAAATGAAAGATTTGAAAAATATCTCGGACCCAGCGACGCTGTGCGGTCGAGAATGAAACTATATTGGACTGAGAGAAATAAACCAATAGCAAACAAGTCGGCCCAGTCCGTAATATTAGTTCCACATGAGTGTATTCGAGTGGGCAAACCCATACACCCTTAGTAGACACAGTGTCAGAATTTATAGCCCGGTGTACCTAGTAACAGAGACTATAACACCGGAAGCCTATCATCATAGTGCCCTACGCCAGCGTCCCCCTAGCCCGGACAGGTGACAAATCCAGCATGGGTAGCAGAACCCTACTACTGATGGTCTCACCTTAGACGCAAGCCACTCAACCCAGCAGAAGGTGCAGCAATGGGTGAACCAATCCCCACTTCGCACACAGCAGTGGGATTTAGAATGGATGCTATAGCAACTCCAACCGACACCCTACCTATGAAGGTAAGGAGCCAAACCCTTTGGAAAGAGCTCCTAAAGGGGAACGACGAGCACACAGCAGCCCAAGTAACCCGGCACAGCTGGCACCGGAGATCCCAAAAGCCGGGAAACAGGACCGCCGTGCCCGCATATGGAGGCTCGCCGCCCCACAGCAGGCTACCCAATCCGCCGAGGCGTCCAGTTTGCCTGGACCCTCTCCGTTAACCTGAACCGAAGTTCAGTATCCAGCCCAAACCTGACCGAAGTCGGAGGTGGAGATAGGACCATTTGATCAGAGCTAACATCTCCCAGTGCGCCACCGCCCTTATGGGTTACAATAGCCGGACCCCGACTCCCCGGTAAAGCCACCAGTTATTGCACACTTTAACCCATTTAGGGCCCCTTAGTAGACACAGGTAGGCAAACTAATACAAAAACTGTTGATGATACGTGATTTCTTATCGTTTGATGTATAATTTACCATCCTATGTTAAAGAGTGGCCACCGCCCACCCTCAGGATACCCGGGTGGGCAAACCAATACAAAAGCTGTTCAGGCCATATGATTTCCTAGCGTTTGATATATAATTTACCATCCTATGTTAAAGGGTGGCCACCGCCCACCCTCAGGATACCCGGGTGGGCAAACCAATACAAAAGCTGTTCAGGCCATGTGATTTTATATTATCTCGGTGATTAAATTAGTATTTTCTTAGAGCAGATATTTAATATGGATTATTAACAACTGCATAAATCATATTATTGCAAGAATGTATTTATGTACTAAGAATATGGCAAGACGGAGATTCTGTCCCCATGGTCGCATACTTTTCAGCTTAAGGGCCTGTGGCCAAAGCCCTAGCCCATTCAATTTAACATGTTTGATTCTAGCAAAGTAGACTTTTGCAACACGCCCTAATTTCGACTGTTTTTTGGTCTCACTATTTCAAGTAGACGCTAGCGTAGACGATTCCAATCTTTTACTTTTATTGTTCTATGAGACCAAATTGTTTTTTCGATCACTCTCCCTTTAAGGGGGTTGGTCGGAGGGGGCGGAAATTAACGGCACTGCGTGCGCGTCAAAGAGCTCTATCGAATGAGACCAACTTGTTTTTTTCGGTCACTTTCCCTTTAAGGGGGTTGGTCGGAGGGGGCGGAAATTAACGGCACTGCGTGCGCGTCCAAGAGCTCTATCGAATGAGACCAACTTGTTTTTTCGGTCACTTTCCCTTTAAGGGGGTTGGTCGGAGGGGGCGGAAATTAACGGCACTGCGTGCGCGTCCAAGAGCTCTATCGAATGAGACCAACTTGTTTTTTTCGGTCACTTTCCCTTTAAGGGGGTTGGTCGGAGGGGGCGGAAATTAACGGCACTGCGTGCGCGTCAAAGAGCTCTATCGAATGAGACCAAATCTCTGGACCAACTATACAAACTATACAAGTTCGCCAAGAAGGCGATAATATTATTTTGTGCCACATATAAACGACTTCGATAAGAAACTGCCACACTTATTTGTTACTTCTGCCCACACACTGGTTCGATAAGAAAGTGCCACACTTATTTGTTACTTCTGACCACACACTGGTTCGATAAGAAAGTGCCACGCTTATTTGTTACTTCTGACCACACACTGGTTCGATAAGAAAGTGCCACACTTTTTTATTACTTCTGACCATACACGGTTTCGATAAGTGGGTCGAAATTAGGGCGGGGGGGAGGCGAAGTTTGAGGTTAACTTGACCCTAAAACGCCGTAAATATACGTAAAAAACCCGGAAAAAGGAACGAGAATTGCGACAACTTAACTTGACAAATACCCCTCCCCCCGTCGCAAGGAAAGACTAGATGTTCCGAGTAAAATTCGTAAAGAGCGGTGTAGCGTGGTGGGTAGAGGCATCGGGTTTTGGAGATTACGCGGCCCGCAGCTATCTGTGTTCGGGTCTCGGTGAGGCCACTAATGAAAATTATATATATAATATATTATTTTTCGCAGCTCCATCTACCGTGTCGTCGCTTTTCCACAACAAACAACACTTACAATAGTCCCACTTCGATATATATCTCGATGTGGAACTAAAAGGCGTTCTTTTGCCTCTGCGGGGTGAACGAATTTTCTAAGGGAATACCGAAATTTATCTCTTTTGGGGAAGTTCAAGCTAGCCTTGCACCAAAGGGGATTAAAGAAACGTCAGCTTCGGCAGTTCCAAGTGTATGTTAAGGCTACTTTGATACGCAAGTACGGAGAGACATAGGTCGATTTGGACAAGCATATCCGCCATACGCAGCATAGCCATTTGTCTACTTAGATGTATCATTAACTGAGTTTACATAGAGCCACGACGATTTTTCAATAAAGCAGTTTATGAGCTTCTTGCATTTGCCACTACGTGGCTCTATGTAAACTGAAAAGGCTAATTGGCCTCAAAGCTAGATCTCAAAATGCAATATGCATTCCACTTTAACGTAATGATAGTTTAAGCCTCTGAATGCGCCCCCCCCCCCCACCCATTTGACCCTTACTCCTCTTCAAATTGGACAATGGACAGCTTCGTTTTTCTCTAATCCCAAGTTGTTTCGGAGATGAAGGCTGGTTCACACGGGCAGTGTTTTCCTGATTTTCTCAATTTTCTCGTTTTACCACCTTTTCCCGTGGTTCTGGCGCACGGGAAAACGACTGTACACACGGACAAAATTTAACGGATTTTATCACAGCGAGCGCTGCCGGGGAATGAGAAACGGATAACCTTTTTTTGAGGGGCGTTGGGCTCGACCAGTCAGCGAGCGTTAATGCCGTCACGTGGTAGACGCAAAAATTCTTAAGCCTACTTTTAAAGAATTTCAAAATCCCGTGACAGCGAAACGCTCGCCGATTAGTCGAGCTCAAAGTGCTTCAGAAAACCGGGAAAAAAAGTAGAGATATTTCAACATTTTTTTCTCCGTTTTCTCGTTTCCCGGCCGCGCTGACGGCGGAAAAATCCGTTTAATTTTGTCCGTGTGTACAGTCGTTTTCCCGTGCGCCAGAACAACGGGGAAAGGTGGTAAAACGAGAAAATCAAGAAAACACTGCCCGTGTGAACCAGCCTTAAGACTGTGGACGAATTCCAAGAAATGCGAAGGCCAACTGAGAAACCCTTAAAAAAAAAATTTTGTCATAGGTGGCACTAGCGTCGGGCCTACGTCACATTTTTTCGGGAAGAGGACTGGCGAGCCTGTTTATTCTTTTTACGGTCTAGTGAAGCTCACGCCGGTGACGTATTTCCTCCCCCCTCTCGTTCCGTGGGAAATGCCGGAGTCGCCAACAACGTCATTCTCTTTAAGTACAAATAAACGCATTCTTATCTCGAACTTTGTACTCAAATATCGAATTTCAAAATTGCCGCGTACCAAAATTGGCATTAATTGGTTATATAATTTCGGAGATCAGCTAAGAGTTATAAAACAAAATTAATTAACTACGCTCGCTTCGCTCTGATAAATATATTACTAAATAAATATTCAATATTGTTTTCGCTTGAACTCGAGTTCTTAAGAATTTCAAAATTATTCCCGATTTCCAACTAATTACTAGAAGTCCGATTCTGTCGAAATTGGAGTTTAAAATATCATATTGTCAAAGCTACGAGATTCGGGTCAAAGGATCTTGGCCCCGGATTCCCGCCCAGTTAACAATATATGGCGAAATAATGACTTCCTGATAATATTATCGCTAATTTGCCAGTTCCAATTACATTACTATCGGTTGAGAAAAAATTTGCAGCCAGGGTTGGCTGATTTAAATCAACTTTATTTAATTTTTAAAGAAAGTCATTCTTAAAATTTTGTGGTATGTTATGTTTTTAAATACTTATACTTTTTTAATAGAAAATAATATTAATTTGTTAAACTTAATTTGACGACGACTCGGACATTAGTATTATTATTGTGATAGTAATGTTAAGTCTCTGTCTAGAAAAATGTAAAAAAATGAAAGACAGACTAGAACACGTTTTTAACCTAGGCTTAGTAGCCCCTATGTTTTGCCCACGGCCAACCTAGATCGCGGAAGCGCGTTATAGAAGTTGGCAGTGCTAAGACGAATTTCCGGGAACATTTGAACAAGCTAGCTAAGACCAAAACAATTTATGCTATCGCCTATTGGGGCTTCCCTTTTTTGGGAAAAATACAATTTTTAGTTAAATTTAAAGACGATAGATGGCGGTGCGGTTATTGAAAATATCAAGTACATCTACAAATCCGAACGATAAAAATGGCAAACTACAATCGCGATACTTTCTCTCGCGTACCGATAAAAACGGCAAGATCACTCAACGCACCAAGAAATATACAATAGGTATTTAAATATTCCCGGAATTAAATTCGATTATGAGTAACGTTAATAAATGTTGAACCAGCATTTTTTCCCAAAGTTCCTCTCTCCCTGCTCGTAAAAAAAATAAGCCCAAGTAATTGTGAAAAATGAAATGGCATGTAGAGCTCACAGCAACTTTCGTAATATTTTTCTCAGTAGCTCTGACGTCAAACGGCAGCCCAATTTCACTATAAACGGATGCTTCGAAGAATTGTCCATTGTTACGAATCATCATTATTTTTAATATTTGGAGTGTGTGTTGAATGAAGAATTTATATATTGATTTTTCCTTAGAATGACTGTGTCGAGACGATTTTAAGCGTGGCTTCCAATGTGGCGCCAATTATTCAAATGTTTTAATGAAAGTTAGGGATACACCGATATAATATCCGAGGGGCAGGTCACTTCCTTGATTAACGACGCACACCTCAAAAGATTAAATCTGATTTAATCGTGATTACTTTGATTAAATTCAATTTAATCACGATTAAGTTGATTAAATCACGTTTTAGAATGTTTAAAATTATAAAATCCTGATTAAAAATTTAAATCATGATTAGTATGATTAAATCTTACTTTAGTTTTGATTTTAATGATAAATTCTCTGTTCGACCGATTATATTGATTAAGTACTCGATCACCCGACTCCTTAAAAAAATCACTCGAGTTTTTTTTAGTTACTTGAATAAGATAAAGTTTCCCCTTAATCAAGTACTCGATTACTCGACTGGAATAAGAGGAAGTTTCCCCTTAATCAAGTACTCGATTACTCGACTGGAATAAGAGGAAGTTTCCCCTTAATCAAGTACTCGATTACTCGACTCGACTTCAATATTACTCGACTGGAATAAGAGGAAGTTTCCCGGTAATCAAGTACTCGATTACTCGACTGGAATAAGAGGAAGTTTCCCCTTAATCAAGTACTCGATTACTCGACTGGAATAAGAGGAAGTTTCCCCTTAATCAAGTACTCGATTACTCGACTGGAATAAGAGGCAGTTTCCCCTTAATCAAGTACTCGATTACTCGACTCGACTTCAATATTACTCGACTGGAATAAGAGGAAGTTTCCCCTTAATCAAGTACTCGATTACTCGACTGGAATAAGAGGAAGTTTCCCCTTAATCAAGTACTCGATTACTCGACTCGACTTCAATATTACTCGACTGGAATAAGAGGAAGTTTCCCGGTAATCAAGTACTCGATTACTCGACTCGAATACTCGATTTTAAAAATTTATACTCGATAACCGATTCGATTGCCTAAAACCACTAATCACACAGCCCTAATTCCTGTTTAAAATAAATACCTGCAGAAGCAGAGAACCGTCGTGGATGACAATTCGAATGCAGAACTTGTGGTTGGCGTCCCATCGAGCCACAGCGTAGACGTCCTCCAGTTGGCTGTACGGAGTTGGCTCTTCCATGAATCCACTTGGCTATCATCGGAAAATAGATTCATCGGATTAGTTAATGAAAGCGTAAAATATTTAGAAAATATAGTATATAGATAACTTTCATGCGCAACCATTATCATTATAGTGGAAGACTCTGCACCCCTTTGAACCATGGTCTCCGGGTTGTTGTTAATTTTCCGAAAAAATAAAATGCGGAAAAATTTCCAGAAAATTTTCCGAATTGCGGAAAAATAAAAAATTGAAAGAAAAAAACATTAAAAACCCTTAAAAAGTAATTTAACTTTTTATCGATATAAATTGTCTAATATCAGTAAATATACTACAAAACATCAATTATGTTACATTGTTAATCATTTTAAACTTGTCTAGAGGTTTAGTTTTACTTTCAGATTCGAAAAAATGAGGCGAAAATGCCGCTTTATTTAAATTTGCCAACAATATTAGACTAATCATGGAATGAAAATTTTTAATTTTTTTCGGAAAAATACGGAAAATTTTCCGACTTAAACACTAATTTAATTTAAATCATAATAAATCGCCTAGCTGATTATACCTTTAGGTATTTATGAAAATGTACAAATGCCAATTCATAGCGAACTAAATTACAAGTAGTAATTAATTTTAATCCAGTAGCACTTAATTTTAATCCAGTAGCAATTAATTTTAATCCAGTAGCAATTAATTTTAATCCGGTAGCGATTAATTTTAATCCGGTAGCGATTAATTTTAATCCGGTAGCGATTAATTTTAATCCGGTAGCGATTAATTTTAATCCGGTAGCGATTAATTTTAATCCGGTAGCGATTAATTTTAATCCGGTAGCGATTAATTTTAATCCGGTAGCGATTAATTTTAATCCGGTAGCGATTAATTTTAATCCGGTAGCGATTAATTTTAATCCGGTAGCGATTAATTTTAATCCGGTAGCGATTAATTTTAATCCGGTAGCGATTAATTTTAATCCGGTAGCGATTAATTTTAATCCGGTAGCGATTAATTTTAATCCGGTAGCGATTAATTTTAATCCGGTAGCGATTAATTTTAATCCGGTAGCGATTAATTTTAATCCGGTAGCGATTAATTTTAATCCGGTAGCGATTAATTTTAATCCGGTAGCGATTAATTTAAATCCGGTAGCGATTAATTTAAATCCGGTAGCGATTAATTTAAATCCGGTAGCGATTAATTTAAATCCGGTAGCGATTAATTTAAATCCGGTAGCGATTAATTTAAATCCGGTAGCGATTAATTTAAATCCGGTAGCGATTAATTTAAATCCGGTAGCGATTAATTTAAATCCGGTAGCGATTAATTTAAATCCGGTAGCGATTAATTTAAATCCGGTAGCGATTAATTTAAATCCGGTAGCGATTAATTTAAATCCGGTAGCGATTAATTTAAATCCGGTAGCGATTAATTTAAATCCGGTAGCGATTAATTTTAATCCGGTAGCGATTAATGTTAATCCGGTAGCGATTAATTTTAATCCGGTAGCGATTAATTTTAATCCGGTAGCGATTAATTTTAATCCGGTAGCGATTAATTTTAATCCAATAGCGATTAATTTTAATCCAATAGCGATTAATTTTAATCCAATAGCGATTAATTTTAATCCAATAGCGATTAATTTTAATCCAATAGCGATTAATTTTAATCCAATAGCGATTAATTTAAATCCAATAGCGATTAATTTTAATCCAATAGCGATTTATTTTAATCCGGTAGCAATTAATTTAATCCGGTAGCAATTAATTTAATCCGGTAGCAATTAATTTTAATCCAGTAAAAATTAATTTTTCAAGAAAGAGGCATAAAATCAATAAAATATCATACAGGAAAAAATCCACTTAAATAAAAAATTACAATTAAATCAAATAAGTAAGAAAAGGTAACTTCGACTTGACGTCATTATCCCTCTATACTGGACATCCAGTGCGAATCATCTTGTACAAGATGGAGGAGAGAAGTTTTCGGGAGTGGAAAAGTCGGGCGCCACCTGCGGCTTTGTAAAATTCCCATCATGCTCTTTTTGGTCGGACGTCATCAAGCCAGAATGATGGCAGATAAAGCTGACGTCCGACCAAAAACCGGGGTAGTCTGGGTAATCCTAACAGCAATAGGCGGGAAAGGACGTTCTTAATACCGCTATGGGATTTTCCACTCCAGAAGGGTGGGGTGCATTTGGCCGACTCCGCATTTGGCCGACTCCTCATTTGGCCGACTCCTCATTTGACCGACTTTTCATTTGGCCGACTGCTCATATGTCCGAATGCCCATTTGGCCGACAGCTCATTTGGTCGACTTTTCGGTCGGCCAAATGAGCAGACCATATGGCCTACTACTCATTAGGCCGACTACTCATTTGGCCGACTACTCTTTTAGCTGAAATTCTGGTCGGCCAAATGAGCAGCCCGTTTGACCGACTGCTCATTTGTCCGACTACTCATTTGACCGACTGCTCGTTTGGCCAACTGCTCGTTTGACCGACTGCTCGTTTGGCCGACTGCTCATTTGAACGACTGCTCATTTGAACGACTGCTCATTTGACCGACTGCTCATTTGAACGACTGCTCATTTGACCGACTGCTCATTTCACCGACTGCTCATTTCACTGACTCTTATACTATAGCCTGTCCTTATCTATGTCTTTAGTGTTAGGTTGACTTATAGAACGGGCAATGTATTCTAAGCATTGGCGCCTGACGGCGCCGCGCACTCGCTTCGCTCGAGCGCTGGGGGGCCGGACCGGCGCCCCCCCAGCCCCGTTCTTTATAACCAAGCTGGGCCTTCTAAAACGCGACCTAGAGGACAGTACCTAGCCAAACGCACCTAGTATCGTCTAAATGACATATGAGCAGTCGGCGAAATGAGTAGTCGGCCAAATGAGTAGTCGGCCAAATGAGTAGTCGGCCAAATGAGTAGTCGGCCAAATGAGTAGTCGGCCAAATGAGTAGTCGGCCAAACGAGTAGTCGGCCAAACGAGTAGTCGGCCAAACGAGCAGTCGGCCAAACGAGCAGTCGGCCAAACGAGCAGTCGGCCAAACGAGCAGTCGGCCAAACGAGCAGTCGGCTAAATGAGTAGTCGGAAAAATGAGCAGTCGGTCTAATGCACTGTCCATTTGGCCGACTGCCCATTTGGCCGAATTCTCAGTCGGACAAATGTGCAGTCGGCCAAATGGACAGTCGGCGTAACGTGTATTTTGTGGTCGGCCAAATGAGAAGTCGGCCAAACGAAACTCTCCCCTCCAGAATACTTCCCTCCTCCAAGCATGTACAAATATCTCGCAAAACCTTCCTTTATATCCCTCCGTTTACAACACCATCTCGTGCAAATTTTCATCAAAATAAAAGTAAAATTAAGCCTTATCCAAGTTTAATGTCAGTTACCCTTTACGCGCACAGCCACGACCATTATCGCGACCATGAAGCATTCACGGGCAAAAAATACAGGCTTAATATTAAGACAACATTAGAAGTATGGCTTCGCGTGAAATACACCTCACAGGATCCAAGAACCGCAAAAAATACCAACTCGGTGTTTCAAAGGCTTCCGTATAAAGAAAAAGCCCTTTCTTAGAAGACATCTCTTCAAAAACAGCCGAAATATGAGAAAATAAATAAGTCCCGCATTAAATGATACAATACAGTGGGTCGCTGACCTGCCGTAACCGGGGGAGAAATAACTTGAGTAATGTGGTGTACACTCGTTAGGTAATCCCTCGGATGATTCCAAGTAATATCTGTTATTCCATAATAATCTCAAGAAATATCCGTAATTATATAATAATCTCAAGAAATATCCGTAATTCCATAATAATCTCAAGAAATATCCGTAATTCCATAATTATCTCAAGAAATATCGGTAATTCCATAATTATCTCAAGAAATATCGGTAATTCCATAATAATCTCAAGAAATATCCGTAATTCCATAATAATCTCAAGAAATATCAGTAATTCCATAATTATCTCAAGAAATATCGGTAAATCCATAATAATCTCAAGAAATATCAGTAATTCCATAATTATCTCAAGAAATATTGGTAAATCCATAATAATCTCAAGATCAGTAAGTCCATAATTATCTCAAGAAATATTGGTAAATCCATAATTATCTCAAGAAATATTGGTAAATCCATATTTATCTCAAGAAATATTGGTAAATCCATAATTATCTCATGAAATATTGGTAAATCCATAATTATCTCAAGAAATATTGGTAAATCCATAATAATCTCAAGAAATATCCGAAAGTCCATAATAATCTCAAGAAATATCCGTAAGTCCATAATAATCTCAAGAAATATCCATAATTCCATAATAATCTCAAGAAATCTCCGTAATTCCATGATAATCTCAAGAAATCTCCGTAATTCCATAATAATCTTAAGAAATATCCGTAATTCCATAATAATCTCAAGTAATATCCGTAATTCCATAATTATCTCAAGAAATATCTGTAATTCCATGATAATCTCAAGTAATATCCGTAATTCCATAATTATCTCAAGAAATATCCGTAATTCCATGATAATCTCAAGAAATATCCGTAATTCCATGATAATCTCAAGAAATATCCGTAATTCCATGATAATCTCAAGAAATATCCGTAATTCCATGATAATCTCAAGAAATATCCGTAATTCCATGATAATCTCAAGAAATATCCGTAAGTCCATGATAATCTCAAGAAATATCCGTAAGTCCATGATAATCTGTTTTTGACTGGGAACAACTCCCCCCCCCCCCCCCCGCATGTATGAAAGCGGAGATGGGCAGAATTTGCAACGCCATCTATCGATTGGTTGTCCACGAAAGCCAAAGGTGGCTTATATATTACCAAAAGTAAATGAACCGAAGTTATCAGACTGCTACACTGCCCATGTTGGAGGCGTTTACCTTATGAAGTTACATTCTAACCTCGAATTTGAAATTTTGCGCGCTCCTAGGTTTTGGTTTTTATGAAAGCAATTTTTATACATATAAATAGCTATAACCACAATTCCCAGGTGAAATTTATCGCGTCAAAAGACGGCGATGGAACTTAGCTTTATTTGACTATTTTCTCATCATTTTCATAAGGAAAATGCCCTCCGATTCTGAGCGCTATTTCAATGACTTCGGTTCATTTACTTCTGATATTACTTATAAGATATATCGAAATATAATATATTGATAAAGAAATGAAATATTTATTTACGACTTGCCACTTTAACAATCCTCATCCTTCCTTGGTTTACATCAAATGACAGTTGATTTTCAAAAACGCATAATGTATTTCATTTCACCGCGCGTCGATGGCGCCACGTAATCTGCCCATCTCATGGATTCCTACATGGCGAAAAGGGGGTCGGCACTCGCGGTCAACTTCGCCAGATACAATACTTGGCAGTGCTACGTCACAGTTTTTTTTTCAATAGTTTTTATCGTGAGGAGAAGAATATGACCATAATGGCGGCCATGGCCAAAGCTACGGAGTGCCAAGTCTCTATAGTGCCTCTATTTCTATTCTATATCTATACATAGTTTGCATCCCTACGTCATCAATGACGCAGTTCCAAGTATAGATATAAGAACCAAGAATAAATATTTAATTTGAGCAAGAATGAACGGTTCTTTGCCGCCATTTTGATTTCTTAGTAAAACGGGAGGGTTAACAGTTTCAATCGTCTGTTTGCGGATTTTAATTATTTTCAAATGATTAAGGATTTATTTTCACGTTAAAAATGGTTATCTGCCTGGTTAAAAATTGTTCGAGTAGTTCAATTACCAAGGGAGAGCGAAAATTGTGTATTTTATTCGATAGTGAAGGTAATTGTAAAAAGGATGACCACAAAGTCCTAACTTTGATAAGCTTTGTTAACTTCTTTTCGTAGATATTTCTGTCGTAATTTGATATTTTATTTTAATAACCCGGCCTTAGAATCTTATCTGGCTTTGTTTAGGGCCCATTTAAAATTTTAAAGCATAAATCTAATACGTTTTGTAGCTTTGACGAGATTACCAACAAAATGGCTACCTATTTAGTAGCTACGCGCGAAATGGTTTGAATTTTTGATCGCCCTCCTAGTTTCCTTGGAGACCATAGGCCCCTCCCTTCGGTGCAAACTATGAATGGGTATGAAAGGTGGTTTTGGAATTACGATTCTATCGCCACCTGGCCGTCATACGGTACAATCATTAGCGTTCAGCGTTCGAAATTTAATATTTAATTTATATTTATATATGAATTATCTTTAGGGTAGTTGAAAAAAGATCTCTTCATTTAATTTCCCTTGAGATTTTCAACAATTTAAAAACGACGATTTGATTTATTTTGGTCTTCAGTCATGCTTCAGTCTTCACGCGGCGACGCGTGGGGCGGAGCCAACTTATAGTGACGTAGTCGAAGTAGAACTCGGCTGTTATTTATAAGCGGTCCAAGCGTTAGTTCCTAATTTCCTAAAATGGTTAGGTTACCTTTTTGCAGTATTTATCATTAATCTATTTCATTAATATTATTATTAGAATAGTTATTATTATAATAAAATTATAACAGCTCATTTATTATTTGTTAATAATATGAAGAATGTATTTATTTATACTCAGGGAGAATGAATATGTCGAGATTATTTTTAGCGTTTCTCCAATTCCAGCCGTTGGGGCCCCCGGTATGCTCCTCCGCTTTAAAAAATCAAATAATACTGCAATCTCATTGGTCCTTAAAAATTACGTTTTTCGACGCGATTAACGCCGCTGCGAGGACGCAAAAAATAAATACAGTCGTTTTTGAGGAATTATTCGACTAAAAGTATCCCCGCTTTGATAATGCTTTAATTTCTCATATCTACCACAACGCCTTTCGTGAATCTAAAACCACGTACCTCATTATTAAGAAATTATATTTGAATAACTATCCAAACTATAATGAAAATAGTTAATTTATAGCTCGGATATTGTAGTTTATATGTTAATTAAGGGTGCATTTAAAAAATACACACTTAATATGAAACAATAAAGGTTTCAAGTGAGGAAACCTCTTCAGGGCGGGCACGCTTCCTCTAATAGAAGAATTGGGTGTTTCTACTATCGTTCTAGACAAGCGCCATGAGCGAGAAAAGAGAGAAGCTATGGCGCACCCTACCAAACAAGTAGGGTTCTACTCCCTTTAATATTCCGTGATTCCACTCTTGATTCTTTGATTCTCATTCGATTCCGATTCTCGTTAGATTCCGTTTCAAATCACTCAAAAACCGTTTTCGTGTGACCGAGGCTTATGACTGCGATTTTTTAAATTATCTTTGATTCCGTGATTCGTATGTGATTCATCGATTCGAGTAGGGTTCCAAGATTCCGAAGATTCGTATATTTTGTGTTAGATTCTCGAGATTCGTATATTTTATATCAGATTCCTTGACTACTTAGATATTTTTCTTTTGATAAAGCCAAAATATGAAAATTTTTACTTTATATTTTACTTTTATCAGAAATAAATGACTGAACTTCAGTTTGTGTTTTTCCTCGGACTCTTCAGGTTAAGGTTTTAACTTAAAAAAGTACTGCATCCTTTACAAGCCTTAGGTTTTTCCACACAATCCGTCAGGGATTTGTTTGTACCAAAAGTGACATAATTACCAAAAGTGTGTCAATCGGACCTATTTCTGAATGAATGTTACGAGCGAAATACAAGTTGGGAGGGGAGAAGGGAAGGTATGCCTTGGGGAGGGAAGGAAGTTAAAACCAACAAATAACGCCTCGTAGTGAGGAACGGAAGAACTAAGTAGCACTGGTAAAAGTTAGTGTATTTTTTGATATTTCGTCGTTCTGTAGAGATGCTATCGCCATCTACCTACGATATAATAACAAAGACTAAAAAAAGATCCAGAAAGGCGACAATAAATAGCCTTTTAAGTGGTCAATCTCGAGTCGAGCATTCATTAAACCTTTAGCATACGAAAGTACAGGGATTGTCACACTTTTGGTAATTATGTCGCTTTTGGTGTATTAAGATCACGTACTTTTTTTGTCCGCCGCCGAATCTGACATAACGCTTGAACCATAAGGTTTAGAAGGGTCATTGATGTGTCAATCGATAGAAAAAATCACATCCTCAATAGCCCAATACTCATTTTGCCACTAGGGGGGCCACAAGTTGGTAATTTGCCCATTTAATAATTTTAGTAGATTTTCGACAAAAAATGTACATAACTTTTTAAAATTAAGCCCGACTTGTTTGAAAATTATATTTTTAGTTAGTACTGATCATTTCTGAACTACTATACTTATTCGGCTACTTTATTTTTAATATCAGGTAACTCGAAAATTTCGGTTTGTCTAAAAATTAATTTAAATGAACGTGTTCGCGTCTCGCTACCTTATTCCTGAAACCAGGAAACTCAAAAAATTCAATTTCGATAAAATTCCTCCTACAAGATGATTGAAAATTGGTTCAAATTTAATATTTAAAATATATTTAAACATCGGGAGATTAGGTTTGTGTGTATTTAAAATATCCGTGACATCTTGTTTTAAATCATCTTCATAACATTTTCAAGATACATTTAAATTCCCTGACAGTTTATAAATTCTTAAGATTAGCGTTTATTTCCTTTATTTTTGCCCCTTTTAAAATTAAACGACTTTAATTTATCTTTTAATTTAACCGAAACTAATCTAAAATAAATTAATCAAAATACAACGGCTAGAAATTTCGGAGAGCACGTAAAACAAAGCCAATGACGTAATAGTCCGTCAATAAAATGGGTTTGCGTCGAGTCCCTTCCGAGCGAAGGTCTGCGGAACGAGTAAGAGGATGTCGTGTAACATAAGGACTTGACGTTATTTCTTTTTGTCTGGCTGTGAAGAGCGCAATCTCAATTCTAGCAGTTCCGCGAAATTTGAGACGCAGCCTTAAAAGGGCTGAAAGCGCTCAACTTTTAACAATGGCCCGTACACTATAGCGTCTGTTTAACGTGCTTTTAATGCGGAAAGTATTTTTGCGTCAAGGTCCATTCATGTTAGCTTCTTTTGCCACCAAAATAACTTGACGCTATTTTTTGCATTTTGTGAAAGTGCTGTACACGCTGCCCTACAATTAAATTAAAAATTCTCGCTTTAAAATTCTTAAAGTGTTAAATTTCAAATTCCTTTACAAAATCAAAATTCAAATGCGTTTGGTAAAATTATTGGGTATTTTGCAATAGATTCCGCGCTGATGAAACTAGTTTGGGATTTTGCAATAGCTTCCGCGCTGATGAAACTATTTTGGGATTTTGCAATAGCGTCCGCGCTGATGAAACTATTTTGGGATTTTGCAATAGCTTCCGCGCTGATGAAACTATTTTGGGATTTTGCAATAGCTTCCGCGCTGATGAAACTATTTTGGGATTTTGCAATAGCTTCCGCGCTGATGAAACTATTTTGGGATTTTGCAATAGCTTCCGCGCTGATGAAACTATTTTGGGATTTTGCAATAGCTTCCGCGCTGATGAAAATATTTTGGTAAAACTATTCCTGTTTCCATGACAGCTTCCCTTTTGGTAAAACTATTCCTGTTTCCAAATCCGCTTTCCATCTGGTAAAACTATTCCTGTTTCCATGACAGCTTCCCTTTTGGTAAAAATATTCCTGTTTCCATGACAGCTTCATTTTTGGTAAAACTATTCCTGTTTCCAAATCCGCTTTCCATCTGGTAAAACTATTCCTGTTTCCATGACAGCTTCCCTTTTGGTAAAACTATTCCTGTTTCCATGACAGCTTCCCTTTTGGTAAAACTATTCCTGTTTCCATGACAGCTTCCCTTTTGGTAAAACTATTCCTGTTTCCAAATCCGCTTTCCATCTGGTAAAACTATTCCTGTTTCCAAATCCGCTTTCCATCTGGTAAAACTATTCCTGTTTCCATGACAGCTTCCCTTTTGGTAAAACTATTCCTGTTTCCATGACAGCTTCCCTTTTGGTAAAACTATTCCTGTTTCCATGACAGCTTCCCTTTTGGTAAAACTATTCCTGTTTCCAAATCCGCTTTCCATCTGGTAAAACTATTCCTGTTTCCATGACAGCTTCCCTTTTGGTAAAACTATTCCTGTTTCCATGACAGCTTCCCTTTTGGTAAAACTATTCCTGTTTCCATGACAGCTTCCCTTTTGGTAAAACTATTCCTGTTTCCATGACAGCTTCCCTTTTGGTAAAACTATTCCTGTTTCCATGACAGCTTCCCTTTTGGTAAAACTATTCCTGTTTCCAAATCCGCTTTCCATCTGGTAAAACTATTCCTGTTTCCATGACAGCTTCCCTTTTTGCTATGGAACCCTAATTTATCCACCTAATTCTGGCGGAACCCCAACTCATTTTTTTTACTCATCTTAACAGACTCTTGACACAAACAAAAATGGCCGCGACAGGGGCGTATTAACCATTAGGCAAAGTAGGCACGTGCCTAGGGCGCCATTTTTCTAGGGGCGCCAAAACTCTGATAAAGCCCCACGGTCCATGTACTTGGCTTGCCCCTACTCAAAATAACGCCGAAAAGGTTTGGGAAACTAAAATATATTTATTTATTTATTAAAAACCGATACGCCCCTCCTTAGCTGACCAATGCGAAGGGGCGCCAAATTTTTCTGTGCCTAAAGGCGCCGAAAGGGTGAATCCGGCCCTGCCAAGCGACCCTTCCACGGAACACCTTTTGGGAACCGCTGTCTTAAAAACTCGCGGTCAATGAAATAAAATAAACGATGGCAGCGGTGGAAAAAGACAGTTCAGCCGACAGAGCGATCAAAACCTTACGAGGGGGTAAAATGTAACCGGTCTAAAGCGTGGTAATCTCAGTCTGAAGGCAATCCAAATATTATCTCGCTTCCTGGCGTCAGCGACGCGAAAGGCGTGAAATGTTCGGAGGCCCGTGTCGCGAAGATAACGAAGTATGGATACAACAAATCCGATCAAACAACGCTTTTTATCATGGCGCGCTCCTCGCCAGAGTTACGACTCAAACTGTCCACCCACTTATTTTTTGTTCACAATAGGTCACTGATTTTCCCAACTATGGCAACTGACGCGACAATTCAATGACAAAAATAAATATTTGCGTCGTTTTGTCATTTGGAGGTCGCGAATCCCAATAACACGCCTTATCGATTGAGAGTCCCAACTACTTGATGGTTCCCGCAAATTGCCAACTAGATCACGAATGGCATACGATTGGAGTCTCGGAGGGACGCCTAATAAGTTCTCATAAACTGACATTTTCGATTTTAACAACGAAGAGCCAGACTGGATTAAACCACCCTGATTTAAGCCAGATTTAACCACCAAATAAAATCCATGGTTAAAACCACTTTTTTTTTATAAAAAAAATTGAGACATTAATTAGAAACATTGACAAAACTTAACCTTCACTTTTTGTCGCGAGTAATGAGAGCTAACATATAAGCAATTAGGGTATCTTAAAATTAATTTTGCGCGTGAAAATACGCTGCCATGTTAGGGTATAAAAGCGGGTAAATAAGTCTGCTATACCTCACAATGTAAAGGTACTGTCACGCGCAAAAACGTAATTTTTAAATCGGGAAATTTGAGCAATGAGGGCTTGATATAAGGAATTTGATCATTTTTTATTAATGGTTTTAACTAGTTTAAACCACCGGTTACAGCCAGTTTTAACCATACTGGATTTTTCAATTTTAAAAAAAGCCGGTTTTTTGCCAACCCTGGGTTAAGGGGGAAGACTACAGTGGCCATTGTCTATACTTTCGCGCTATTTCAAGCTGAACTCTTAATTTTGTATTTTAACTTATAAAATTAATATTTAAGTGTAGAACAGCCTCTTGTTTGGTGCTTAAAATAATGTTGACAATTTTAAATTTAAAAGTAATTAAGTTATTACGTTTCAATTCGGACCCCCGGAGCTAAACAAGTTGGGCAAGCGCCCAAACTACCCTTTAGTTAGGACCTTATATCCCGTTAACTATTAATATTAGAATTATCAAAATTATTTTAAGCACTAGAGGAAAGTTCAGCCTACTAAGAAAAATATAATTCAATAATATAAATGTTAAAACAGAAACGTTCAGCTTGAACGAAAAAGAGGCTTTTACTGTGTTCTTCCCCCTTAAGGTGTTACGATACCACCGAGGGGCAGGTCACTTCCTTGATTAACGACGCACCCCTCGAAAGATTAAATCCGATTTAATCGTGACTATTTTGATTAAATTCAATTTAATCAAGATTAAGTTGAATAAATCACGTTTAATCGTGATTAGAGTGTATAAATCTGATTTAATCATGATTAAATATGATTAAAGTTATCAAATCCTGATTGAAACGATTAAGACGTGATTAGAAAGAGAATCAAACACAATTGCGATAGAACCGTCAATATTAATAATTAATATTAAATTATCGTACTTTAGTTTTGATTTTAATTATAAAATCTCGATACAACAGAATACAATTATTAAATCGTGATTAAAATGATTAAATCGTGATTAAAATGATTAAATCTAATTAAAATTTTAAATCCGGATTGAGAAGATTAGATCATGATTAGAATGATTAAATCTCGTTTAAATCGTGATTAGATTTTCTAATCTTGATTACGCTGATTTAATCATTTTATTATGATTAAGACGCACACAAAATGGAAGTGACCTGACCTGCCCCTCGGATACAACGTGAAGTCCACATTTCTTTTATAATTTTAATTTCATTCAAAACTTTAGCTTGAGTGTTAAATCATCAAATAATAAAATATTATTATTATCAAAAGACTACCAAGAATCCCCCTAAGTTTGAAACTAATGGATTTTCACGTTAGACAGAAAACCATATCTCTACTTTGAATGCTTATCCTGCCGTATCGCGTATGGTAAGCTCACTTTGACCATGGGCAACCCATGCTCTGACGGCTTTGGCCCGGCCTACGAGATAAAAAAATCCCCTTTGAGCGCGCTCACCTCTCACGTAGTTGTTTGTTAAGTTAACATAGTGACGTCAAAAAAACCGTCAGCCACATCGAGACGAAAATCTGCCGCGAAGCCCTCGATAAGCATTCCAAGTAAAGGTATGGATTCCTGTTTTGTCATATAAAGAATGTGGGAGATAAATTCTAGGATTTGGATTTTACCCAAATTTGGGACGGGATTTTCGATTTTTTTGTTGATTTATCATTTAAAGAAGGTTTTGCAAAGTATCCTAAATCAAAATTCCCTCCCGGGTTTCGGCACCAAATTGTGTTGCGAACCGATAGTCAGGTTAATTCGCGACCTTAAAAATCCGCAGCCTAAAACTTAGACCCCAAGTGGCTTAAGTTAAAAATTATTGACCACGAAGTAAACGGACAAAATTCAAACAATGTTTATTTCGACAGCACAGATTTTTTCTCACTGAACTTCACCCCCTTTTACCCCGAAAGAAGGGGGTGACACTCTCTGACCATAAAGGTTATACCTTCCCCTAAGCCCCGAAGCTCCGACGTCACCGATTTTGGGCACGCTGGGAGCTCTTGGAAAGACCCCGAAATAATCCCGAATACCTTTTCAATGCTCGACCTTCAAACTATGGCGCCACTAAATCGGCCCAAGAAACCGTCCCTACAATTCCTTTCTAAAAAGACGCTAAAAAATATACCCGATTTACGCGATTTTCGAGGATGGTTCCAACAGAAGGTGGAAGATAAATTTTCGGATTTTGGATTTTTATACAAATTTTGTACGGGTTTTTATTATGGATTTATCACACAGTGGCCGCGTTCAGTAATAGCAAACGGTTTTACCGTTGAATGCGCATTCACTACTGTACGACTTTTTTCACTTCCGGGATTGACGTCACGTTTGCAATCGAATAGACCCATGTTGAAAGTTGGGGGCCCGAAAATTAACATTTTTACCTGGCAACTCAGCATTTGGACGGAACATCCGTTTCCTTACTTCCACCTGTATATTTCAATGGCGGTCACGTGGTTCAAAACGTCACAAACCGAGGGGTCGGACATTTAGTCAAAATCCCGTACACTCCCCTCGAAATCCAAAATCACAAAACGAAATCCAAAAAAAAGATTTCGGATTTTGTAAAAATCCACTATTTTCCGAAATCACGAAATCCGGCACGAAATCACGAAATCCGGCGCGAAATCACGAAATCCTGATCGAAATCACGAAATCGGACATTCAGGGAAAATTGTACTGGATTTCGAAATCCACCTGGATTTTGGTGGATTTCGAAATCATTTTCTGGATTTTGGTGGATTTCGAAATCTTCCCATGGATTTCGAAATCTTCCCATGGATTTCGAAATCTTCCTACGGATTTCCAAATTTGGAAGCGGATTTCCAAATTTTGAAACGGACTTCGAAGATTTCGAAATGGATTTTGAGATTTCTAAACGGATTTCGGATTTCGAAATTGATTTCGAGATTTCGTTCCGGATTTTGGAAAATAGTGGATTTTTACAAAATCCGAAATCTTTTTTTGGATTTCGTTTTGTGATTTTGGATTTTTTCCGGATTAAGTGTTGTTTCATTAAATTTTAAGCTACTAAGTTACCAAATTTATTCAAAATACTTAAATTAGCATAAGCCTCGGTCAAAATAACTTATTCGAGCTATTAAGATGCAGAAAAAAATAGCAGACGACTCAACGTAAAATTCAGTCAATTTGCCTGGAGCCGCTCAGTAGAATACTACGTCACGTTAGCAATCGCAACTCAACGGTTGATAAACTGTTTACTCTCCGATTACGGTTAATGAACGCAGCCATGAATTCACCTGTTGGTGAATAACCGAAACTCATGTTTTAATCCCCAATGCATGCTTATGTTATCATATTATTATTCGGACCAATGAATCTTCCCCAAATATACGTTACCAACTTCGAAATTTATCCGTTTTTTGCTACTGTATAGGGTACACGACGACAAAATGTACTTTTTATAATTTCTGTAGTATCATTCAATCACTTTATCTTCTTCGTGTGTTCTGGTTTATCGCAAAAGCTAGCAAACGAGAGCTTTATCATCGAACCAGGTTTTGAACTTGAAACTTTGTAACCCAATTTGATAACAGGATGACGGAAATCGGTTAATTAGCGGGTTTAGGTTAAAACGTATCTATATTTTATTATTTTTAATCGCATTAAATTTTTATAATTTTTCTATAAACATCAATCACATATTTATTTATCCACGAGATCCAGTGAACAGTACGTAAATTCTAAGGTCGATGTTAAGCCAAATAAAATTTTAGCAGAAATAAATATCAAGAAAAATGTGACGAAATAAACAGATTTATTTCGATGACGGTGACGCTAATTTGGACCATGGACAAATAAAACACTCGAATCTAGATACCACGCTTGGTTCTTTAAGAACCGTGCCGATTGTAGCACCACGGTGGCCAATATCAGAAAGATTTCTACTCGACCCGGATTACCCTCCCAAATAGCAAACACGTGAGCGAACAACGTTAGGCCTAATATTTTGAATTCGTCACCCTGGCCCGACAAGAGAGGGGTGCAGGGTGTACAAATGACCGGGGCCCGATTTGGAACAAACGAGGTATACATCTCAACTAAAACGTGTATAGCTATCTCCAATAGTCACGTCTCTATTGGGGCCCGAAATGTATATTTCACCCGGCCCGGGCCCGCTCTCGGCGGCCCTGTCGACACCTAACGCGCGAGTTTTATATTTGGGTGGAAATGTATCGCGATTTTCTGGGCATTAGCGATGCAATTTGAAGAATGTGGTTTTTGTTACGATTCGGGTCGAGTTTGAACCAATCCTTCAAAGCTCTTCTTACGCTTGCACCAAGTGCCGGATTAAGGACTAGGCCTACTAAGCACTGACCTATGGGCCCTCACCAACTGATGAAATCAATGGATTTTTCACTGATTCGGTTTAAGAGAACAACATATCAGGATTGCTGAGCTTTGAAAAATCAATATTCTCGGGACCTACGAGTTTAGAGATTTTAGGCTTTAATTACATAGGCCCCCACCAAAATCTGCTTAGGGCCCCACCTTCAGTAAATCCGGTACTGACGTGCACCTTCTTCTGGATATACATAAAACAATATCAGAAGTAAATGAACCGCAGTTATCGAAATAGCGCTAAGAATCGGAAGGCGTTTTCCTTATGAAAATGATGAGGAAATTGAGTCAAATAAAAGCTAATTTCCATCCCCGTCTTTTGACGCGATAAATTGCACTTGGAAATTGTGGGTATAGCTATTTCTATGTATAAAAAACGGTTTCATAAAAACAAAAACCCTTTTTTTTTGGCCTAGGAGCGCGCTAAATTTTAAATTCGGGATCAAAATGTAACTTCATAAGAAAAACGCCTCCAACATGGGGAGTATAGCAGTCTGATAACTTCGGTTTATTTACTTCTGACAATATACAATTGGGGGATAAGAAATTGCAAACCACGCGGGCAGACTTTATACCCGTTATTAGGTCGGACTTTCGACTATAGCTCTACAAGTTCCCTCGATATACGGGTAATATACATGTTATAATGAAACGGAATCCCCGAAGGCATCCGGACATACAGGACTCCAGTCACGTAGGGAATTAATGGACTAGAAAAAAGGCCAAGTCGATTCCAAGTTTGTCGGCAAATATATATCGGCGACTAGGGCGAACTCTGGTGGCGGTAATTGATGTCATCGGATGACATCCCGGCTTGACCCGAAAATAATTAAACATATACGACCGAGGGGAATTTCATTTACTTATAATCAGGTCACTGACAGTCCAGCGGCCCAAGGACATCGCTAACGGAAGGACATAATTCATATTGTCCTCTCGATTGACTTAGGCCTATGCTGGTGCCTTGGTAATTTTTATCGCCATTCTTAACAGCGTTTAAAAACTAAATAATAGATATCATAAGTAAAAACATTTTGTACAAAATCAAAGTAAGCAGGCAAGGTATTTCACTCATTTTATGACGTCATAACATTAATAATAATATGGTCGTATCCGTGGTTAAAATGGACCCAGGGCCTTAACCAGCAGCATAGTGTGTTATATGATTTCTTCAATCTTAATAGTGTTTAAAAATTAAATAATAAACAATTACAACATCATAAGTAAAAACAATCAGTACGAAATGTAAGTAAATCTACGCAAGTTATTTCATTTATTTTATGACGTCATAAGATTAATATTAATACGGACCTATCCTTAGTTAAAATGTATCCATAGCTATACGATTTATCCATCCTTATAAGTGTTTAGAATTAAATAACAATATCAGAAGTAAAAAAAATTAATACAGAATCAA
The DNA here is from genome assembly GCF_980474605.1 of Leiobunum rupestre. Lineage (NCBI taxonomy): Eukaryota > Metazoa > Arthropoda > Arachnida > Opiliones > Sclerosomatidae > Leiobunum > Leiobunum rupestre. The sequence continues at coordinate 43,775,986 of NC_143386.1, read as the reverse complement.
CGTAAGTTGTCAAGGTATTTCACTCATTTTATGACGTCATAAGATCAATATTAATACGGAACTATCCTAAGTTAAAATGTATACATATCCTTAACAGTGTTTAGAATTAAATAACAATACCAGAAGTAAACAAAAATTAGTATAAAATCAACGTAAGTTGTCAAGTTATTTAAATCATTTTATGACGTCATAAGATTAATATTGACATTTTCTTCTCCTCCGCAGGTTGAAATATCTTCAGGAACTTAGCCTTATGATATTTTTATTCTTAACAGTGTTCAAAAATGAAATAATCAACATCATAAGTAAAAGCCACGCGTAGAAAACCGACGTATGTAGGGGAGAGGTATTTCACTCATTTGCAAAACAGGAGACGACGCGGTATGACGTCACGGGACAGGAATTGCCCGTAACTACGATAACAAACAGGGAGAGTGGAGATTTGAGCCCCGCGGAGGGTAAAGGCGGACGGAAAGAGCCGCAACTGCAGCGCCGAAGAAGACGCATCCCGGAGGAAGTTATTTTTAGCAAACTGCTGTTTATGTTTGGTCGCCCACTGCCGAGACCATCGAGGAAAGGAGGACTGCTATCCGTAATTAACGCTTTACCCCGTGTTTATTCGTGGTATTCTAGTTTGGGGGACTGGGGAGAGTAGTATCGAATGGAAACGTATCTCTTCCAACGTCGAGATTACCCGCTTTCTTAAGGTCCGACTGGGGTCCTGGGCCCCGATCACGAAGGAGAGCTATTGATAATTTCTTTATCGACCGATTTGTACGAAATTTCAAAGGTCGTGCCAGTGTCGCGAAATGGGGATTGTTTGCCCAATTTTTAATGAATTAAATCGAGAATTTCCGCCATTTAGATAAATGAAATTCGAAATATTATCTTATATAAATATATACTTACGCTAATACCATGCCGTAATTTTTTGTAACAAAACTGAATTTAAACGATTGTAATTTTTTTGAAAAGTTTCACCGAAATAACACCAGAAATAAATTAATTTTAAAATAGTTCCTAGAAATTATTAAACTCGGAGAAGTAACTATTTATCTAAATTAAATTTTACGGTCACTTTGAATTTATATTAAAGGGAGTAGAACCCTACTTGTTTGGTAGTGTCGGCCATAGCTTCTATCTTTTCTCGCTCATGGCGCTAGTCTAGAACGAGAGTATAAACACCCAATTCTTCTATTAGAGGAGGCGTGCCCGCCCTGAAGAGGTTTCCTCACTTGAAACCTTTATTGTTTCATATTAAGTGTGTATTTTTTAAATGCACCCTTAATTAACATATAAACTACAATATCCGAGCTATAAATTAACTATTTTCATTATAGTTTGGATATGTATTCAAATACATTTTCTTAATAATGAGGTACGTGGTTTTAGATTCAAGAAAGGCGATCTAGTAGATATGAGAAATTAAAGCATTATCAAAGCGGGGATGCTTTTAGTCGAATAATTCCTCAAAAACGACTGTATTTCACACTGCGTATTACACGTGGTTAGAAATATGAGGGGAGGGAATTATGTATTGCCCCAAATTCCTGAAAAGGTTATACTCCCTTTAAGATAATTTATTATTAAAATTAGATATCATTTTTCTCAGTCACTCTGGTATGGAACAATACGCAGAGGTATTCCTTGATTTAAAATGAAACTCCTAATTATATTAATTCCTGCGTAATTATAAAAAAATAATTATCATAACTTATTATTAATTCATTTTCCTATTATAAAGAGTGAAAATTCGCGATTGTTAAAATCGCGGATTTTTTTATGTGTTAGAAATATTGATTTTTTTTCTTCCGCGAACAAAATGACGTCGATAAAGGTCACTCACGTAGCAAGGAAAATGTCTCGCAATAGAGGCCAATAATCTCGAAGGACTGATTAGATTTATTAGCAGGAACGTTTTTTGAATTTTAAAATTAAATTTGAAAGTGTCCAAAAATCCCTATTTTTCTGGCGAAAAATCCAGATTTTGTCCCTAAAGTACCCTATTTTCAATAAATCTGCCGAAAAGCACCATTACTTTAAGGGCTATTTAAAAGATGGTCGAAGCTGATAAATCAGAAGTTATAACTTAGGACCAAAGATCACTTTTTGTACGTTTCTTTGCCATCTTTGGTATAGAAAATTAAAAATAAAGTTACTTTTTAAGACATTTAAGTCAATTAAAAATCAATTTTTGCTTTTAAATTTATAATCTTTTTATACCACGAAAGTCCCTTTTTCTGTGATTCTTGAAATACATACATTATTTGCAACGATTTAAAAAAATTCAACTTACGAATTTTAAAACCGTATACCTTTACGGCCTCAATATTAATTCAGGTGAAGAAAATCTTTAACGAAGATAATTATAAAAAAAAAACATTAAAAAATTTCGACCATGAAGCCAACTTAAAAAACTTCGCGTATTAATAAGACTTAAAACTGAAATAACTTTTCTTGTTAAATATTTTTTTTAGCAAAATAACGAAATAACGTTGGAACGTCAATACACCGCCAAGAATTTACAACCTTCAAAAATTCAATTTCGAAGAAGTTAATCATTTTTGTTGATAAAATAAAATGCCACTGTATGGGATAATTTTAAAAATATTTCCTAGTATTTTAAAAAGTTGGCTCGATATTAGCGCTACTGGTGCGTGGAAAGAGAATATGCAGGAAACAGGCAATTTACGTCACTATCTTGTCCTCAGTAAGAAGGAAATTTAAAGGAAAACGGCTAAAATTTGCGGGTTCAAAACTATCTACTGGGCATTTTGAAATTTACTGGCGTGTTTCAATCGCCGGTTTTTCTTGACAAATTGATAAATAATTTGAGTGTAACGAAAACGTAAACTATTTTTAAAATTAATCTTTATCTAATTGAATTTTTAATAAATAAAATTTAATTGCATTTTTTCTTGATTGAAATTTCTTAAGAACTTATTTTAGTACATTTTCAGAAATACATTTAAATCTCTTGATCGCGATTTAAATAAAATTTATTTAACTCAGACCACCCTGTTCAGAAAAAAAAGTAAACAAATTGTCGCAACATAGTCATATATTAACCTTAAGTACAAATTAAATCTTGCTTTATAGAATTTTAAGAACGATAAAATATTCTTCAAGAAAATACATCATATATTTCTCCAACACGTATACGTACCGCGGCGTAGCAACCAGGGGGACAAGGGGACAATTTACCCTCCCAAATTCTCTACTAGGGCACAACCACTGTGTTTGCCCCCCCCCCCCCCTTGAAATATTTGGAATTGATTTTCACAACCATTATAAAAAGATAAATTTGTCGTTTAATACTTTTAACAACAAATTAAGAACGAATTTGAATTTCATTTGGCTCATTTGTCATTTATAAGTACTCATTCAGAGAGTAGGTAGAAGTTTCGTTTGGACATAAGGATATTTTTTTTAATAGTCAGCCTGACTAGTGAGCCTCCTATCTTAATTTAATTTGCTAGTCACTGACTAGTGTGGTAAAAATGGGGGTATAACAACAAAATGGACAGCCAACATTTCGCTTTACACGTCAGAACTAAAATAGGAGTTTAGTATCACTTGATCTTAGTATTTAAAAAAATGGGATTGATGAATTTATGATCCTGTACAATCACTCCTACGCATTGTAACTTGGCCACCTGAATTAAAGGCTTTAAAAGTCGCTCGATGTCTAAAGCCCCATTTTCATGCTCGCTGGTAGCGGATAAAAATCGTCAAAATTCGCTTCCGCCACTCGCAAGCGTGAAAATAAAGCTAATATCTGTTTAAAACAGATCGACGCGGAAAGTGAAAAAGTGTATAGCTGAAGCGGATTTTGTCGATTTTTACCCGCTACCAGCGAGCATGAAAATGGGGCTTAAGGCCTAAGGTTGTGCCTTGGGTATTAGCCTAGCTGATTATTATTATTATTATCCTTAACCAACTAATAGAGGTTAAGCTCGCGCTAGACCCCGCGTAGCGTTCCCCTTTCCAATCTTATATAATAAAACAAAGGCGAAAAATGAACGGCAGTGAATTCTGAGCACGAAACGACGCCGTCGTGATCACTGTAGCACGCTTCCGCTCTGTGAAGGATATGTCGCGAAGCCATCCTTACTGGTAACGTATAGGACTGGCCTCAAGTTTCCGCTTCTCAATTACGTCAATTTTCCAGGGGGAAAATTACAACCAGGACAAATAATCGTACCGGATATTCGGTGTCTACGTGAAAGTTTCAATTTTAAAATTAAATTCTTTGGAGAATATCTTATGAACTACACCAGGGGTGGTAAAGTTTGGGTTCCTAGAGATAGCCTTTTTTGAAGGTCAGAGTCGCCGTTCTAAAGGTCAAGAAGGCCATATTTATACTATTTATTTTTTATAACAAGATTTTAGAAAAAAATTGCATAGATTCGTAGAACTGTTTCAATATAAGAAGCCGTTTTTAAAAGAATTGGACCGTTTGAATTTAAAAGAATCCTTCAAAGTTGCTCAGAACTATTTTTCGTTGTTAGTCTTATAAATCGGTTTAAGCAGTAATGGTGAAAGATATTTTGCAACAGTTCTGAGTTTCAAGTCTTTATAAATTTTAGTCACCTAGTTTTCATTAATTTTTAGGTAACATACACCAATTCAGAAAATTGCATTTTTCTTTCAAGCACCAAGCATATAACTAAAGCACCAAGCATATAACTAAAGCACCAAGCATATAAAATTCATTTTTATGGGCAAATTCCAACACCCAAACTACCACCACAAAAATGGTGACACCGAAACGACCTAGACCCCATTGAAATGTTTGTTGTGCTCCATTTGGAGCCGCCCTGATTCTAAGGGGTGTACTCTGGTACGACTTAAATGAACCTCTAAACCTCTAAAGTGAATTAACAGAATAATTACAAATTGTGGCTAAAAATTAAAATATACTGTCATATATTATAATTTAATTGTCATTGGTAACACTAGTAGATTCTTTTTAATACAAAACAATGCGAAAAAGAATGAGTTTTCGATTTTATATTTTGATTTCAAGTTCGAAACACTTTCTACGGAATTCCATGATCACGAGAAGAAAAATATCACGAATAACGAAAGTGGCTCTTAATATTTGAGGCTGTTGAGACAAAACTGAAGGACGCGTTTCCCCCTCAACCGCTTTCAACAACATTCAAGGATAAGTGTCGAACAAATGAAAATAAATTCAAACTAGAAAAAAATATGTTTTTCCACTATTAGACCATTAATAAATTCAATCATTACATTTAAATTGTAAACAGAAAAATAAGATTTTTTTCAACAAATACGTTTATATTTTTTAGGATACGTATTTCAGTATCAAATATTTAACTAATTATTTATGAAATAACAGAATATATCGACGTTAAAGTTTGATAAGATATTTTCTATAATTAAAATTATTTTGTTTATATTTATTTAAAATACGTATTTAAGATAAGTGTTTCAGTAACTGAAGATAAAGGATTACCATAAGTATATAATATTATTCCATAAGTGAGACACTTCCTACTCTTCAGTCTTCACATTCAAAGGTTTTACTGAAAGCTACTCACATTACGGGCTTGGTCGCCGTTTTTGCGTCCGCTTACTAACGCGTCACACGTAGCCTTTCACAGCGCCTCGCTAGGGGGACATTTTCTTCTTGTGATGACGTCACTAGCTCTTAGTAAAATATTCCCCAAACTGACAAACTTATGGAACAATATTGTTGACTTATGATATAGCCATATCGACTTTAAAATTTTACGATATATTCTGCGATTAAAAATAAATATTTAACATATTTTAGTAATAGAACATTAAATATTGCTATATTGACGTTAAAATGTAATCAGATATTTTCATTGTATAAAGTTAATTTTTCCGTATTTAACACAAGCATTTCAGTAATTGAAGATCAATAGATCATATATTGACGTTAAATTCGATCAGATATTTTGATCGATTAAAAGTGAATTTTTCCTAAAGTACTTATTTAAGACAAGTATTTCAGTAATTTATTATCATATATTGACGTTCATTCGACCAGATATTTTGATTGATTAACATAGAATTTTTCCGTATTTAAGACAAGTATTTCAGTAATTGAAGATCATATATTGACGTTAAATTCGATCAGATATTTTGATCGTTTAAAAGAATTTTTCCGAACTTATTTAAGACAAGTATTTCAGTAATTGAAGATCATATACTGACGTTAAATTCGATCAGATATTTTGATTGATTAAAAGTGAATTTTTCCGTATTTAAGACAAGTATTTCAGTAATTGAAGATCATATACTGACGTTAAATTCAATCAGATATTTTGATCGATTAAGAATAAATTTTCAATATCAAATATTGTTATATTGAAGAAATTCTCCTTGAGATTCCCCGTGATTAAAAATAAATTTTAAGTATTTATTTAGGAGTTTTTTTTACAAATAACCTTCAAGCGAATTTCTTTAAAATAAATACACAAAAAAGTTGTATACATTTTTCGTTTGTTTTTGCAATTCCGTTTGGCCCACATAAAATATTTGTGGCAAACTGGAATAGGAGCGAACAAGGCGCGCTATGAAATATGAATGGATATGCGCGTTAGTTTCAAGGCCAAATATATTTCTGCCTATTAAGTATACGGTAGTCCGCGCGTGGATGGCCTCAACATGATCTCCGCCCAGGGTCATTAAAAATAATGGACATCCGGCAAAGTACGAAAAATAATAGGAATCACCTTACAAGTTCGACATAAATATCAAATATTAAATTGAGGGAATGGAGAGGTTAAGACAACGCCCGAAATCGTGTAGAGGCAACTTGTAGGACTGTCTGTACAGCCTGCAACTTCTACAAGTAACCTTACACGTTTCCGGGTGCTAGCTTAATCGCTCTATTCGTTAGTCACGCGGTTCGCGACAGAGTGGGTTCAATAATAGCATAAGTATATAATTTATGTATAAGTGTCAGTTAGTCGAAATAATAAAATATATAAATTGTAATTTTGGAATATTAACCAAAAAGAGTAATATTTATATTTAGGGAGAATGGACCAACGTAGGGATGCACGGATATATCGGCCTATTTTTCTAATATCGGTATCGGACAATATCGACTTAAACGAAGCCGATATTGGCCGATACCGGTATTAGAAAAATACTTTCAGAAAAACTTTTAAAAATAAGAAAATTCTCGATGAACTAACGATAATATTTGATTTGATTAACCGCGCTACGTACGCCAGACTTCAGAAGCTAGAGCATACCTTTTTTTATGAGTATAAACAATTACGAAACCACGATATTGGATTTGGGATAGAAAATATGTATCACTTAAAATGAAAAGAAACATATTCGGATATGCTCTTGCAAACTTATTTTCATGAAAAATTAAAAATAAAATGGTATGACCGTGCACTGAACCGTTTTTTACAATAGTTTTATTATATACACTACTGTTATGATAGATAACTTTGTTAATATCAGCCGATTCCGATATTACCGCCAATATATCAGCCGCGAATAGCCGATATATCGGCTGTACCTAGACGTAAAAGCGCTAGATCCTCCATTAACCCTTACACTGTTTTTGTTTGTTTGTGTTAAATGTTTTTTTATTCTCTATCATTTGGAGGTTTACTTTTTGTTTTAATAGCGCGTGCCAGGTGTGAAGGATTATAGCCATATAGACCAATGTTATCTTTTGTTCTCGCGCTAAAGTACCATTTTGGGAAATTTCGATAAAATAAAAGCGCGTGTCAAAACTATTGAAGTTGGCTCTGATTGTGGTATTTGCATAATTGGAATTGGCGAATTATTACGCGATTACTATGACCGAAGATAATATAAACCTCGTCAGGGGCGGACCGTTAACTTTGGGGGCCCTGGACTTACACTGTTTGGGGCTTACCCAATTTTTGGTTAGTTGTAGAAACTCATTCGCCATTTTGTCAAAAAAAAATTTACCTTTTTTTATTTTTTTTATTTAAATTGTATGGTTTTTTTTTACCGTGAAGGGGGCCCTTGGATTGAACGGGGCCCTGGGCTGCAGCCCATAAAGACCATGCCTAAATCCGCCCCTGAACCTCGTACCCTACTAGATTCGAAATAACTGCCTCGATCGCAGTCAACAACGTTTCCAGGGTTCATACCACTAATGTTAAAATTAAAATTGATATTGATTCGTTCTATCCTTACGCTAATAGTTAAATTTTAACTTACGCAATAATTCGTAAATGTTTTTATAACTCTTTTCACTAATGTTAACCCGATTTTCCTGATATTTCCAGGTTTTCCTACTGATAATTCCATGATTTTTCCAGGTGCAAGATAAATTAAAACTAAGATTTCCAGAGTAAATCATTTCATGATTGTCATTTTAGCTAATGGGTTCCATATTATCATCTAAAAGGTGTAATAAATTTAAATATTATTATTATTTGTACAAAAAGGTAGACACATTTTGTACAAGAAAACTTATTGATGTAAATTTGTACTCATTACGGAAAAGCTTCGACAATCGAATCCCCTGATATTTCCAGGAGTGCCGTCTAGTTTGTCAGAATTCTAACTCAGAAGCTCAGAAATTTTTCATTCTGAGAAACTATACACTTCTTCTGACCAGAAATAGAATCTTGGGTTTTCGAGGTACCTTGCCGACAGGAATCAAAATGGCGGGGTGTAGTGCTGCTGACATTGATTTGAGTTTTTGACACTATACGATCCCGAAACAGATTGAAATTATAATTAATGTGTAAAACAGTTGAAATAAGGAAAAAATTATGAATGTTAAGTAATATTTCGTCATTATTGGTCATGGATTTTTAATGTCTAACAGTTATTTTAGTACCTACTCGTTTAAAATTGCGCTCTAGAGCCAAGGCCTAACAGAAACACGTCCTTTTTTGTTTTGATTTTTAGATGAATTTTATGCGGCAAAAGAGTTCCTAGTAAAAGGAACGCGTTTGTTTCGAATCTTGCGCTAAGAAATCTTTGTCAGAACACTGTATGACAGACTAGACACCCCCAAGTCTACATGAACCCTGCTTTTACCCACTTCCTGTCGGAATTCAGAAAAAAAATATCTCCATAGTTACCATGGCACGCAACTTTGATGAGGCGCTGTTCGTGCAACAACGCGTCATAAAAGTTGGCCGTGATACGAATGACAGCGACCTATAGAGAAGGATTTTTCGGAGGTCATGTGCCGGAAATGGGTAAACGCTTCGTTACAAAACAGTCAATCCAGAATTGGAATCTAGGGTACGTAGTTTCTATATAGTCTTTGCTTTGACAACGAGGTAAAGAACACATATTTGAAGTGGTCTGAGGTTCACAAAAAATGTTATAACTAGTTTTCAGTAAAATTTAATAGGAAAATGACACACTTACGCGAATAAATTATGAACTTACGCGCTTATTCAATATGATCTTCATAAAATATATGCATATATCCCAAGGTAACCAAAACAATGGGTATTTTTTTAAACTGTTTTTAATGGAAAAAGGAAACTAATCGAATGGTTTTTCTTCTAATTAAATAGAAAATTGCAAAAAAAACGCAGTTTTCTCCCTGAAGGAAATTACTGAAAGAAATCGATATTCGGAGGCCGTTGGGACACAACATCCTGTCAATATTATGACCCTCTACCAACTAAGCCTAGGATCAAAAAAGGTACATATTTGTAGGCCTATTATGTAATACAGGGATGCCACGTTTTAGGGAGCGAATGCTGTTAATTGGTCTCATATTCCAGACTCACGCGAGAGGAAGTTGTAATTGAATTTAATTATCATATGGAAAAATACAGCATAAGGGGGTTGGAACGCAACAATTATATGCTAAAAGTATGCTTGGGGGGGTTTAAACGCCCGGATATTTGGGGGGGGGGGGTCTAAACGCCCGGATATTTGGGAGGGGGGTCTAAACGCCCGGATATTTGGGGGGGGGGTCTAAACGCCCGGATATTTGGGGGGGGGTCTAAACGCCCGGATATTTGGGGGGGGTCTAAACGCCCGGATATTTGGAGGGGGGGTCTAAACGCCCGGATATTTGGAGGGGGGGTCTAAACGCCCGGATATTTGGAGGGGGGGGTCTAAACGCCCGGATATTTGGAGGGGGGGTCTAAACGCCCGGATATTTGGAGGGGGGGTCTAAACGCCCGGATATTTGGAGGGGGGTCTAAACGCCCGGATATTTGGAGGGGGGGTCTAAACGGCTAAAAATTTGGGTATCTAAACGTTCGGATATTTGGGGTCTAAACGCTTAAAGATTGGGGTGTCTAAACAGCTAAAGATTTACGGGGGTTTAAACACCTAAAGATTTGGGACGCCTAAACAGCTAAAGATTTACGGGGGTTTAAACACCTAAAGATTTGGGACGCCTAAATATTTGGGCTGTTTAAACGCCCGGATATTGGTTTAAATGGCTAGCAATTTGGGGTGTAAAAACGCGTAGAAATAGTGAAAACCTACCGATTTGGAACGGATCTCATTCTGTTCAAGGTACAGATGATGCGTCTCCCAGCGTCTCAAGAATTTGGAGCTGAGGATTTTCGAAATGACAGTTCTGGTGTGATTAAGGCGACACAGTTGAATATCCCCTTCCTGGATGAGTTTAAACTTAGGACCGCAACAGGGGCTGCTCGGAACCGACCTCGAGGGCGAGCTGCAAGCGGAGTAGAGCCCGCCGGTCAAAGCGCCCGGTTCGAAACAGTTCCACGCCCCGATGGAACACGCAGTCCAGCCGTCGGACCCCGTCGAAGACCCCGACGACTCCTCGACCGAGTTTTGCCTGGTCGGCGGTTCCGAGCTGCAGAATGGCCGCAAAGAGCGAATGTTGTTCCTCAACGTTAGAAGACGCGACGACGGAGCGTTGGTGATGGAATTACTGTCCAGGCTCGACGGTCCGGCGGTGGCCGCGCTGACCGTGGCCCCCGCCGAAGAGGGCCCGGCGCCCGTCGCCGCGTTATTCGGTACGGAACCTATCGTTTCTGGCGGCGAAGCTGGGCTCGAGGAAGCCGAAGAAGAGCTCTCACCATCCCAGTCCGGCGATCTCGCCGCCGTATCGAAGGAGAAGACGGTGATTCGGTTCAAAGCGGTGGGGTCAGAGGCTTCTTGTCTTCCGATGACGGCCACGCTCATCATTCTACGAGGGTTATTTTCTACGTTTCCTATTCTCTCTGGTCGATTTCTTACGATCCATTTACGGAGTTTTCCTTTGGCGTCAATGGTTATCCTTTTATTCCGGGAAGAATTCGAAATTTTCCTGCGCGTGCTTCTGCGATGACGGCGGAAGCTCTCCTTATTTCTTCTCGCGAAGAAAACGAGATGAAATCGCAACCTTCTGTCGTTCCTTATCACAAACTTGATACGGGTACTCGATAACCATCACGGGTAGGGGCAATTAAAACCCCTACTTTTATTTTATTATTATTTGAGGGGGGGCGAGGATGGCGACACTAACACGGAGGGCAGGGGAAAAAAACAAGACTTATTTCCCTACGCGAGCTTTGTTTACTAAAAAATTTTATCGTTCTTTCCTCTCACCGTGAAACGCCGCAACGCGCACCAAACTTAATAGTAACGAACGGTTCGATAAAAGCCCGAAGCCGCTCCGTTTGTTATTGGAGAAAACGACTAAGCCTAAGCCTTATTAAACTCGACCCGAAGTAGTGTAAACAAAATCTCCTTGTTTCGCCTGAAAAGTATATAATACAGAGTCGAGAAAAGCGGAGCGACTGTCAAAAATTAATACTTATGGACTTCGCGTTTATCCAATTATTTACCGTACCCTCCTTTTCGATTGATTTGCGTAGAAAACGCGGCCCGGTATCGCTAAAAAAAAGGAGGATTAAATCATTAATCCTTAATTTTTGATAGGCGCTATGAAACACCGTTACGAACTCTCCGAACGCGATTCCTACTCTCCTTTGCAGAAGAGCGCAGCAGCTGGGGACGCAAAAAGGGGGTGACTATGGAGGGATAGAAAAGTCTCCCAAGACTTCCGACCGGGCTCGTCACTTCCGGAACGTCGGGGACGATTGAGAAATATTGTAGATGGCGCCAGTGTGCTCTATTTCCGAGATGAAAAACAACAAGGTAGTCCAGGACCAGAAATTATATCTGTGTAAACCTATGATATTTCTCTTTGTGGATGTCCATTTCCGAAATCATATAAAATTTAGAAATTAGAACCTAAAAATAATTTTATACTTAAAAAAATTGTGATAAAATTATTGTTGACCAAAAATTAAAATATGCCTGTTCGTTTAATGGTTAATTTGTAAATTCGATATTTCTTTTCTGACAGTGGTTCCTGAAATAAAATTTATTTCATTTCTAAATTTAGAAGGCAATGAATAAATAAAACCAATTTCGTAACTTTTGGAAACCTAAATATATTTTGGTTCTACAACAATATCAATAACAATACAAAATGTTATTTGACAATGTTTACTATCACAATAGCGAAATATTGACTATTAATAACAATTGTATTTTTATTTAGACCTAAAAACTGGTTTAAATTTATACCTATATATAATAAATTCTAATATTTCTTAATAAATTCAATAAAAACTTAACATAGCTCTTATAATTAGGAACTAAAAATAACCTATAAAAATAAATAATTCGTGTCTTAAGTTAATTTGATCCACAACACTATAGTTTTTCTTTGCAACGGTTAATTAAGAAATCTTTTAAATGAAACATGATGAATCACATTAACAACAGTAACGTTGGAATGTAGATTATTTGTAAACCTAGAAATATTTAGCAAAAAATGGGGGATGGGGTGGTTTATTATAAGTTTAAAAACTATAAACTTGCGATAAAATGAAAATGAATAATGGCATTAATACTTATTATAATTCTCCCAATTCATTTGCCAGATTTCTCTTTAAGCGGAAATCACATCTACAACATTTCTTTCTCATTACATAAGTGTTATCATCGAGTCAAGAATTAATTTTTCCCTTACTCCCAAAAAATGTCGAAGCGGCTTACCCATTTTTGTTTCAGCTCGAAAATGGCAAAAATTCCCCTAGTCTTATGCCGGTTTTCAGTGAAATATTTTAGTTTGAGCTTAGAGGAATATACGAGTGTGTGTGTTTTGTATATATTTTTGGGCAATATATTCGCCCTACTTTTAAAAAAACCAGTTTTTTTTAATAAGTTTTAGAGAATGTGCGGAACCAGTGTCACTTTAAATGCTCTTTATGTCAATTAACTGGCTCTCATTTTCGTTATACGCTCAGAGTTAACTCGACCCCAATCTCTCTGTTCTTCATCTTCCTCCGAAGAGGAGGATGTCGATGAAGAAGCCAATATATCGGCTAATCTAACGGGTCTGTAAGGTTTCTTTGTTTTCAAAACAGCTAAACCAGACGCTTTGAGTCCCCACGGGTTGGACTGCAAGGCGGACGAGAGACTGGAACCGCTTGCTAAGCTCAACGCTGGGGGTTGACGATGTTTGCAGCTGCACGAGCAAGAACAACACAGTAATACCATGTTGGCCCCTAAACTCAACGCTGTACTCAAAGCCAAAGCAAAAGTGGCATATTTCCAGATGTTGCTGAAACAATAAAGTTTTCATACTTAAAATAGTGTTAAAAGCTAAGATACTAGTAACCAAAGTCATAAGCCCCTGGCTGCATTCAGTAACTCTCAATGAAGAATCTGAAAAATTATTTTCATTGAGACCATTGGATCTTGTTGAAAGCTTTTTACTCTTGTTGTAAATTTCGTAAAATATAGTCTGTAGAGGCGTCTGCAGCTAGTCTTCCTCCGTGCTGCGACGTCACGTGACCGTTGAACAACGGAAAACCTTGCTCTTACAGCCGATGATTTCGTTGCTCAACAAATGGGCAACGTGATGTCAAAAGTCTCAAAACCGAAAGTCAAAAAATCCGTTAAGCTCAGCACTGAGCTTTTTAAAAGTTACTGAACATAGCCCCCGTTGCAGGACCAATTTTTTAATTTTCTCAAACTTTTCTCATAAAATGTCTGAGTATTTAATAATTTCCTAAACATCCAGTTACAAAAACCAACCTGTTAGAATCTCCATTCTCAAACTTCCACATATCCGAGGAATTGCGCATTAAGCAATGAATTATTGACTTTGAAGAGTTATCTGGCTTGGTGCAAGCGCCGGTGACATGATTGCAGAAGCAAGATTGATCACAAAAACATTTATCCTCGCAATTAAAACCATAATATCCAGGGGGACATTCTAAAATAAGATAAAAGTTTTCTTTTAGTAACAGTGGTTTTTACAAAATAAAATGAATAAAAACTAAGAAAAATAATATGTCGCTCTTACGTCACAAGACATAGCTTTAGTAGTATATTCTTCGCACACGCTAGAAAAATCTATATTCCTCGCGACTATTGCGACTTGTAAAAGTAAGAGACTGTGACGTAAGAGCCACATTAAAAAAAAAAGGCCACGTTACTTTATAAAATGAACTATTACCATAACTATAAAATGACAATAAAATTTATTGTACCCTTTTCACAATGATGACCATAATAGCCGCGGGAACAATGACAACGACCATTTACAGGGTCGCAAGTGGCCCCATTCAAACAAAAACAATTTTGTTTGCAATTTTTTCCAAATTTTTGACTAGAACAACCTTAAATAATAATAATACTATATAATTAGACACTTTTTTTTAAAGGAACTGAATAAAATGGCAATTACTTTGATTGCAATGCTTGCCAATCCAGCCAGGGTTGCAGATGCAGCCATTAGGTCCACAAACCCCTCTACCGGGGTGACAATAAGAGTTATTTTTGCAATCCAACACATCACATTTTGGACCAGTCCAATGTGTTGCTGGATTACAATGGCAAATTCCCTTCTCGCATGTACCGTGACTGTTACAATCGGGAGGATCACATTCTGGGTAATGAACGCATAAAACAGTAGAGACATCTCTGGAGCAGGTCAGATTATCTTGGCTTATTTGGGCATAAAAATATTAGAGATAAAATCTTCTCTACCATTTCCAATAACTATTTACCAATCGTCAGAAGGATAATTGACTAGCGTGTCATTTACTAGAAATGTAGCCGAACCACCACCGTCTAAATTAATTGCATTTATTGCACCGAGTTTGATCATTAACTCAGCCATATCCCACAATGACGCTCTAAGAAATTAAATAAGAAATTTTATAACTTTTTTTTAGTATGTAGAAATTTTAAAACGTACCCTGCTAAGTTAGTTTTTCCTTCGACTTGAGCTAATATCACATTTCCATATGAATCATAGCCAATTGACGTACGAGCTGATCTAACATTTACAAAAGTTGTCATAGACCCTATTTGAAAATGTCACATTAATTTTTAAGTGCTATTGCATCGACGAATTTTATCAGTTTACCGGTGTCTTCCGTTTCACTACATTCTAGTTGCATACTAGAGTTGACAAAGTTACTCCCATTTCGAACGAGCCAAACAACACCGCCCACTAACTGTAAAAAGTTACCACTGACTACATCTTCCTCTGATACGTAGCTAAAAGTTAACAGCAATTAATAAAATGGTTGATCTCCAATTAATATTTTACTCACCCAATTAACAAAGAGCCATCCTTTTTAATACCGAAATGAGCGTTTTGTATTCCTCCCGAACTTTGTACTAATTTACCATCTGTTACAACGTTGCCTGTAAAAATGATCCAACTTGAGTGAACGTAGAGAGTATATAGGCCAAAATAGAACATACCTAAACAAGCACCAGTTTTAACATTGAAATAACCAGCATTCATCGCGAGGATGCATTGTTTTTGCTTCGATGTTTCCAATACAGTTTCACGAACTTTAGACGCACAACCATTGATATTTCTAGGCTCTAAAACCGAAATTCTTCTACTTGGATCACTAACTATGGTATAATGGCCGTAAACTGTGTAGGAATTAAAGGAATACCGAAAAGTGCGCGTTTCAAAGTTGTTTAATTCTTCTATAGATAGATTGCTGGGGGATAATGTCTCGTGTGGGCGAGTACCAGTCTCAAATGCGGCACATTCTCTAATATCACGATGGTTTAAGCGAGAACCATGAACGGTATAAATGTAGGGAGTCAGAACATCGCTAAAATAAACGTTATTTACATTAAACACAATAGAAATATTTGCCATAAATAAAAACAACACTTACACAGCTAAATGGCTAAGGCTTTTTGAAAGCCAATTTAGCCTTGGCGGCGCAATGAAACTTTCACTCCAAACAAATGTACTTAACAAAAATAAGCTACCCAGATGAAATATAATATTGATCCCTGTAAATTTGTATTGGAAGACAATAGAAAACTTCATAGTTCATGAAAAATATCTTAAATGAAGCATACAAAATCCCTATGCTAGAGTGAAATAAAATGGGCTCCAAACATACTCCTCCATGACTTCAATGGGACAAAAACAAATGGGTACAGGTATCATCATATGCCCTGGGATCCCCCCCTCCAGGGTCATTTATACAGGATATGGTATTCATGTATGAACTTTATATTCAATAAATTACGTAAACCCACTTGTAAAACAAAAGAAAACAGGTTATTTTTAATTATTTCATATGCAATATGTATGACAATGAACGAATGTTTTTATAAACTGCACAAACATGTTCCAGCAAACACAGCAAAATAAACGGTCTTTTTGACGAGCTCAATGTGGCTCAAATATATAATATTTTAGTGATTAAGCATTTTTATTTAATAAAAAGGAAAAGTTATTAAAATTCATCATCTGAATCTATCGCAGTTCTTCTCCTATCAAACTAGAGAAAAATCCACAAATTAGTATTTATTGCAAAATTTTAGAAAAATTGTGGGGTAATACTTACTTTAACAGTTGTTTTTTTAGAAGTTTGTTCACTAACACGTTCTAATATGTTTACTAAGTCTGATTCTTGAAGCTTAAAATTAGAGTAGTTTAGTTTAGAAGCTTGTAAATTCACTTTAATTAGAAACACACCTTCCCTGCTATCTGTCCTGATCTGGCCATGTTTATTAAGATATTTTCAACCATTTCCGCTTTTCCTGGTTTCGCAATTGATATTGTGTTTACTATTAAGAAGCAATTATACCTTAGAATTAAATTATTAAAACGCATAAAGGGTCGAATTACATCTTGCTCTGGCCTCTTGCGATAGTAATTGAGTTAAAACATGATTTTTAAACTCAGCTTCTTTAAGTTTACGTTCTTCGTCATCTTTTTGATTACCTCCTCCACCCATTCCTCCCTTTAAGAAATCATTTGTTATTATATGTTCATGATATTGCTAATAACAATAACTTTTTTTCATATTTTAGAAAAGCAATATTTATATCTTAAATATAACAAAAAAATAGATATTTTCAGATGGAAAGAGTTAATCATAAAAAATAATAATATTTTAACCTATAGGGAACTAACACTCCGTAGCTTTGGCTGTGGCCGCCATGTTGGTAGAATTTTTTTTCAATAGGAAAAAGCATGGGTGACATCATGAGACATAGAACTGTTAGCTCCCTATTATACAAGAACCCCATGAACATGTCATACCAAACGCTGTGAATTTTGGGAGATAAACAATAAGTGTTGTTTCTATGTACTGTAAGTGTAAAATTAATTTTATATAGCTAACGCTTGTCAACATTTGCACCAAGGCTTATGTTTGACAGTTTACACGTGATAAAAATCACGTGGCGAGCTAACAGACAGCAAAGGCAAAGAATGAAAACTTTCTCCCCCCTCAATGAATTAACAGTCCGAGGCTTAAGACTTAAATTTTACCCCATGTTGTTTCTGCAATTTAGCCAGTCTTTGAGCCCTCAAGGCTTCAAATTCTTCGTCATCAGCCATTCCTGAATTAAAACAGACAGTTAAACCACGAAATTGGAAGGTTATTTAAGAAAAAAATCAAAATAACACTTACCACACCTCGGCACGTACAAAGACTTTACTAAAAACTCACTGTAGGTGGTAGCAGCGTTGCCAGATCAAAAATCTGAAATTATCGTATCTAGGCCAAAAAATTATCGATTTTCCTGGAAAATTATCGTACATTTCTTTTTGGCGATAAATTTTAATTCATACATAAATGCGTTGAATTTAGATGATTTTTTAAAGCACTACAGTAGTTTTATTTCAAGGAAATAAACAAAATGTCTATTATCATTATTAACTGAACTTAATATGTTTAAAAATGTTTTAAAAAATGCGGTAATAGCTAGGAGCAATAAACTCACACTCTGGACTACGCGTACAGAAAATGTATATAATTCATTTTTAAGTAGAAAAGTTATATAAATTAATAATAAAATATAAATCGTTCGTAGGTTTTTAAAAAAATCTAAAGATTATCGTACATTATAGTACGTTGAGGCAGAATTATCGAAATAAAGGTACGATATCGTACGCCATGAAAATTATAGTACGCCCTAAAAATTTTGATTAAATTATCGCACTGTGCGATAATTATCGTACGTCTCTATGTTTCTACCAGACTACCACCGTGGTAGTCTGGTAGAAACATAGAGATAGAAAAGAAATAGAGGGAAGATTACCGCGTTAAGGCACCCCTGTTTTTGACCGGTAAAATTCACCCCCCCCCCCCCACGCATATATGAAAGCGGAGATGGACAGAATTTGCAACGCCATCTATCCTTCTTTTGTTTACATCAAATGACAGTTGATTTTCCAAAAGGCATAATGTATTTCATTTCACAGCGCGTCGATGGCGCCACGTAATCTGCCCATCTCATGGCTTCCTACATGGGTGAAAAGGGGGTCGGCACTCGCGGTCAACTTCGCCAGATACAATAGTGCCTCTATTTCTTTTCTATCTCTTTGGGTAGAAATGTCACTAGGTCAGTTCACCTCTAGGGTGCGTAAAACGGGCAAGAATTCTATCTAGAGCTTTCGAGGATCCTTGCTTCGGGATCGGTATTATTCCCTCGTGCCATCTCTATGCTGCTTAGACAACTCTTTTTTTTTTTACATACCGGACAAAATTATCACCGTGTGGTAGCCATACTCAAATCTCACTCTTTAGTCAAGTCTCTCTCCATAGATATAGGAAACGTATATAAAGGTCTAGATAAAATATTTCAAAGGGAGTGACTACGGAGGTGACAGCTAGCAGAAACGCGCAATATCTGCAGGCTATCCTTATAAGGCGCTATCTATCGGTAAGAAAGCTCGTGCTATCTTCGCGAGAGCCATTGTCTCCTGCTTAAAAATTATACTTAAAGTCACCAACAGATGGTGTCTAAAGACTACGGCCTGCGGTAAGGTCAAGCGCTTAGTACTAAAATGCTAAGAGAGCTCGCGCTCTTGGTCACGTGCCTTCCTCGGTGTCTGCTAGGTGTCAATTCCGTATTTTATGTTAGGCTTAGACGCCCCGAAATTTATCTAGACCTTATTATACATTTCTTATATCTATGTCTCTCACTCTCCCTAGTCGTTTTCCTCGCTCTCTTATTAGTCGTTTTCCTCGCTCACTCCCTAGTCGTTTTCCACGCTCACTCCCTAGTCGTTTTCCACGCTCACTCCCTAGTCGTTTTCCTCGCTCTCTCCCTAGTCGTATTCCTCGCTCACTCCCTAGTCGAGTCGCTCGCGTTTCCTAGTCGAATCTGTTTCACTAGCTATGGTATTACCAAAAGTGACATTATTACCAAACGTTTGTCAATCGGACCTATTTCTTAATGAATGTTACGAGCGAAATACAAGTTGGGAGGGGAGAAGGGAAAGTATGGCTTTGGGAGTTAAGGAAGTTAAAACCATTGAGTTGGGAATATTAATCTAGAGGTCCAATCAAAACGTCGGATTTCAGTATTTCGCGAAACAAGTTTTTAAAAAATAAGAATACTGCCGTCAGCTCCCAAATGACGATAAAACTTTATCATTCTACCCGTGGCGCCGTCTATCTCTCAATGGATCGTTCAAATAAGACGCGTTTTCTGCATAGACATAGGAACTATACTTATACCTAGACAAACTGCTGGATCTACGAAATTGAGGCCGGTTTTGAGCAATGGCGCTTTGTTATGCGTGATATGTACAAAATTACGTGGCGCCGCCTACGGCGTCTACGCGCGGCTAACTATACCTAGGCTATAGCCTTGACTATACTAAAAAAAGTAAGTCAGCTGTCAAATGTAAACAAAGGAAGCATGGAGGAATGTACCAATAAATTTCCAAATTATATAATGAAATGTGAGTAAATATTAATGATATTTATCTGTTAATGTAAATTAATATATTAGTTTCAATATTAATATAAATAAATAAAATAAACTACATAAATAATAGGAATAAAAATAAACAGTGTCTGAGTATTTGGCCATTGACATTGCAATCAAAGATGTAAAAGCAAAAAAAGGGAGGTATAATTGTGGAAGGGATTCTACACACATTGATCAAAACACCGTAAAATTCCCATAGATTTCTCAATAGCTTTAACATGTGGCAAGCATCAAGGACAAAATGGACAACTTCACCTGGATCCGCTAAAAAAGATATAACATTGTAGTCTTGAACAGATTATGTTCACCATAAACATATGAAAGTTTTATGATTATGGTAGGGTGTTCCATGGTAAAAGATTTACTTGCTGTTCATGAAACACTTTATGGAAAGCTGATTAGGTAGAATTGTTTATTTTGATTTATTTTTTTGTCCAAAGGTACTTTAATACTTTCATTTATCTATGGCAATCACAGAACAAATTCAGTTTGTTTTTACCGGGGTTGGGAAAACTGCATTGAATAAAATCTTCCGTTATGACAACACCAAGAGATTGAGCCATGGAAATGTTACTTCGAAGTCCATCGCATGTAAGAGCAATACATTTGGCCCCTGTTTTATAGATTTGAAAGAGACACTCTTTTACCAAATTTTTTAACAGATGGCTAGGAGTGCCATGGACGAAGAAATATCCGACAGGGACTTTCCAAAGGCCATTTATGGCTACAACCATAAATACGAGGGCAGATGTCGCAATTTCATCAGTATCTTGGGTATCGTGATCCAACCCCAAATTCACATAACCAGAAAATTCCTTCCCAGTCCATTCAGTGTGTTTTTTAATGGACATTTCATCCAAAGACAGTGCTACTAGCAGCGGGTAATCAAATTTATCAACCTCATTTTTAATGTAGGTGAAACTTTCAGCCGTGAAGCCTGGTTGACCATTGACTTTGTTCGTCCATTCACGAAGTGTGTTGGGATGAGGTAAACAAAGATGTTTTCTCAAGAAATAGTAGGCTTTTGGAGAATAGAAATGCACCGTCATAGCAAAGCTTCGAATTAGCTGAGGGTATTTTTGTTTTTTCTGTTTTTTTGGTCCTGTTTGACGCAAAAATTTAAACAATTCAATTGAAGTTGGTCCGAATCTTTCCTCAATATCCAGTGCATTTTCTTCTAAGATAAGATTTTGTTTCTTCATTTGATGAAGTACGTGCTTGAGGGAAGAAAGTTTTAAAGTTTTGCGTTTCATGGCTTGCTTGGTAACTTTAAGTTTTTTTTTTTAGAGCTTGAACTCTATTTCTCCTTTGGGTTAAAGCCTTTTGGAACATAACATAATGGGTAGATGTTTGGCATGATTTCTATTGGGAAAAATTTAATTTAATTCTAATTTTAATATTGTGCTATACTTCTATTTTACCTCAACAGTTTTAATTTCTTTCTTTAGCAATTGAGGATTAACACTACTGGATTCCTTGAAATATGTCTACAAAATTGACAAAACAAATTCTAAATAAACTTCACTAGGTAAGTATTTAAAATTTCTAACTACCCACATGATCGTGATTGATCTTTGCATTTTCCAGTGCATTTTCATCTTCAGTTCCATTAACTTGGATAGGTTCATCGCCAATCACTATAGACTACAAAGTTTAAAAAATATTAACCACGGTATGTGTAGATCTTCCAAGCTTACTCTTTTCAGAAATAATTTTATATTTATTATTAGGGCAACTATACTTACTTCCGAGTGTTTATCATCGTTGGATAGTATGTCTAATTCAAGAGCATAGAAATCTAGATCTGGCTGCTCTGACACACTTGGAGACGCTGCAACATCTAATATTTCCGATAGCTGGTTACTGGAATCAAACTGCAGGGTATCTGAAGTTTCCATTGCTTCATGCTTGCTATAGCTCCGCTACAAAGTCGTTTATTATGTATATATACCTATTTCACTAACATTATTAAACACTGAATTATATACTTTTGTCCCAGTTTCATTAAATGTTAGATCATTTTTTCCCTCGCAAAAACCGAAGGAATTGAGTCTTCCTTAAGAATTTTCCACGTGAGATCTTTCGCGTTTTTGCCAACACGATAATCCGATTCTTTAAAGTGTTTTCCACAAACAAAGTGATACTTTCCGGGTATTAAGTTCAATCGATTTATTGCCTTAAGCCATTTTGAGCACAAGTTTAAGTTAGATTGAGGTAATCTTTATTATAAAAAATGGACAATACAAGGTTTTAAACAAAGATATGAAATTGTTATGATAAAAACAAGAAATACTTGTGAAATGGTATTTTTTCCTTTGGTAACCGACTTTTACAATTGGGAACCACGCAAGTTTGTACCATTTTCAATTGTTTGAAGTTTAAATTTACGTAAAATATTTTATTTCGCGTTGTATTTTACCAAAAACTAACTTTATTTTCGTAAATTAAACAATTTTTACAAGTCTCTAAGAAAATACGTTTTTGCGTCTAGCGTTCGAATTTTCCGCTTTTTATAGTTTCTCCGTTCTCCACCAAACGATTTGGTGGCGCCACGGAATTTTGTCCATATCACACATGAGACGCGCGCGGGACGGAAAACCGGGCACAAAACGCTAGTGCCTTGAGATTCTGCAATACTCCGTCTAGGTATAAGTATAGTTCCTATGTCTATGGTTTTCCGTCAATTTTGTTTTTTCAAAAATAATGGATGGCGCCACGGGTCATATGATAACATTTCTCGTCATTTTAGAGGAGACGGCACATTCGTAATTTTCAAAAACTTGTTTCGCGGGGAGCAGGTTTGATTGGATCTCTAGATAAATATTCCCAACTCAATGGTTAAAACCAACAAATAACGCCTCGTAGTGAGGATCGGAGGAGTAGCACTGGTCAAAGTTAGTGTATTTTTTTAATTTTCGTCATTCTGTGGAGATGCTATCGCCATCTACCTACAATATAATACCGTAGACTAAAAAAAGATCCAGAAAGGCGACAATAAATAGTCTTTTAAGTGGTCGATCTCGAGTCGAGCATTCATTAAACCTTTAGCATACGAAAGTACAGGGATTGTCACACTTTTGGCAATTATGTCACTTTTGGTATTACTATGGAGTTTCACTTAAAGTCGCACCTGAAAAAATTGCACACTTAGTCAAGTTTATAAAATCTATATGAAAAGCGCGTTCCATTTATTTATAATAGCAGGAATCCATACCGCTACTTGGAATGAATATAACGGCTTCGATTCCCCGCCGTTGTGGCGGAACATAGTAGGCGGAGCTTATAAGCCTTTGTTTGTCACTGAATTTGACGTCATTTAAGGCGGTATAAGCGTTTTAGCCCCTCCCACAATGTTCCGCCACAAAATACCACAGGGGATATGGGGAGATACTCATTCCAAGTAGCGTTATGGATTCCTGATAATAGTAAGCAATACATTTAAAAATAATAATAAATAAGAGTCCGCACACCCCTTTATTTCGAAAAATATTTATCCGAACGTAATAGAAAAAAACTACGAATTTAAAAATTGAAAATTTCACAGAGGCATTTCACAGTGACACCTATCTTGAAAAATTCAATGGGAAACTTATATTGGGTGTGGTGTCGTGAAAATGTTTTTTTTTCTGAGCTACACAGTACACTTTCTGCTTCTCCTCAAAAGAAGGAATAAAAGCCGGGAGTAGTGGCGTACTTCTGTAACACTTTTTTAATGCTTTTGCACTGTTCACAGCGCCATCTCACTCTGGCTAATTTTTTATAAATAAACAAAGCTGGCTAGAGTACTTTCATAGGCTGAATGGTCACTCGTCCCTGACGCAAGTCTGGAACCAAGTAAAATGGCTCACAAAAGGGTCCAACTCGCCTAGAGCCATTACGTTGGTTGATGGTGGACAAACTTACATCAATGCGGTTGATGTTGCTAGAATTTTGGCCGCCTCCACCCAGGCCCCTGGTCATCTTCCACCAACCCGCCGTTTCTTAGCCGAGCCTCCGGTCGTTGACCTCCCCCAGGAAGCCCAGTATAACGTACCCTTTTCTTTTGCGGAACTCGATACGTCTTGTCGTCTCCAATCTGATGTTGACGAACACAACCTCGCTCTTCCGCGAATGCCTCTTGAAGGTATTTAACTCCTTGTGGGATGCGGGGCTCCTATCCAAAAGCTTGGAAATACGCTATCATGCACCCGATCTGCAAGCCGGGCAAAGATCCCCAAAAGGCGTCTTCCTACCGAGAAATTTCCTTACTTCCGACACTTGGCAAGGTCTTCGATAAACTGGGGCTGGGTCGTTTGACTTGGTTCTTGGATGAAAACGCTGTCATCCCGGATTCTCAATCCGGCTTTCGAAAGGGTAGGCGGCCCACGGATAACTTAGTGTGCCTTGAAACAAGTTTTGGCGCCATCTTAGTTATCGGTTTGAAATGGACCCCTAACTTCCCTAAGCGGTACCCAAAATGTAAAAAGAACAAAATTCAATAATTTAAGCTTTTTTCGTGTGTATGCCTAAAGAATTAAGAAACTCGGTCTTTTGGCTATAAGATCAAAGTGTAGTATCTTGTATATAGTAGATATACCTAATTATTAAAGTAATTCAATTAATTAAAATTGTTTTGCCGACCGTAGCCGTCAAAAACCTCAGTCAGGGTACCATGAGTTGAAAACTGTAGATTGCTATAGACAAATATAAACGCTTATCGTAACATGACTTTTCAATATCAAGAGGAGGGTGCAAATCGAAAGTTGGATTTAGGTCTCACAAAGGGCGAAAATTAGAAGCCCTTCCCAAAACTAAATCCTGAATACGCCCTTGTAAAAATGAATAATAAATTGGTCCCGAATGCAAAATGGCTAGAAATAATTATATTAATCAATACAGACTGATGAGAAAATTTCCTATATATTGATGTATCAGTTACTAATCTAACACAGATGGTTGAAGAGTTCAGTAGAAGAACGTCGAAACCATAATTATGGGTACCGCCTACGTTCTGGCCCCGATCGTGGAAATTAATTTTGGGCTATCAAGGCTTTGTAATTTGGAATAGTTTTACCATAAGTCTATAATATTGTTCCATAAGTTGGTCACTTTGGGGAATATTTTACTGAGAGCTAGTAACGAAGTGACGTCATCGCAAGAAGAAAATCTCCCCCTAACGCAAAACGTCGAAGAAGCCCGTAATGCAGTCTGTCTTGTGTATAGCTCTCAGTAATTTTTTTTATGGTTTTATGCATCATTTATTATCCAATCGCTAGCCCAGTGTTTCCCAAACTGTGTACCCCGGAACCCAAGTATTCCGAGTAATGGTTCCATGGGTTCGAGGCAAAAATATAAAAAGCTAATAACCCATAGGGCTTAAATTTGTAGCACGTAAAACGTATGCTGTTTATTTAGGCTTTATTTTAATGTTATCTTTTTGTTGTAGTTAGACGGCGAGTACATACTTATGAATTATCTTCCGTTTTCGTGGGAGATTATTAATGTTTAGTGTAGTCTCAAATTTTATTACATTTTTCGCTGGTCCTGTTGCACAATTTTATTAGGGGAAAAAATTTAAAATTAGGTAGGGAAAATAGGAAAATAAAAATTGGTTAAGTTACTTACATAAGATTTATTAACTTTAAAACAAGCAAGTATATTATAATATCACACATAATCATTTGTAACGCTAGATCCCGCTCTCGTATAGGGTAGGCGTACAAATCAATATGTTCCAGAAATTTCCGTAAAATGTTTAATAAATATTTTTTAATTAAATTGAGAGCCCCGGTGGCCCGCAACCCCCGTTCGAATGATTTATTTTACGAGCCCACTGATTTTTATTAAGAGCCATTGGCCCCAAGACTCCCGCTAATTCCAAGTTTGTTATGTACGATTCGGTGGCGCCATTGGCTACACTGTACGCGAAACTATTATACGCAAATACTTTTGGGATTGTGCGTAAAAGCGTTACACCCCTGGTTTTCGCTATTTGAAATTTCAAAATTTCCTACCTATAACGATCAACAGGAATCCATACATCTACTTGGAATGCTTATCGCGGCAGATTTTTGTCTCGATGTGGCTGACGGTTTTTTGACGTCACTATAGCCGCGTTCACACTAGACACTTTGGAACCGTTTTAAAACGGGTTCGAAAATACAAATTGTAAAATTTTGCTGTCGAATGTATTTATCATATGGCTTTTAATACAGATGACACTGAAAATGTTCAATTTTAGCTTTCGATACCGTTTAAAAACGGTTTCAAAGTGTCTAGTGTGAACACGGCTAAAGTTAACTGAACCACAGCCAACTTTGATCACGTGCTACAGCGGCCAACACATTCGTCGAATAGATCTTAAAAGAAATTGATTTGAAAATCTTCATCGGTTCATTGTGTAAATTGGCGCGTGCTTGCTCGGAAGGGATAATCTTATTGGCTAAGACAAATGCAGATAAATATCGCTAAGCCCACGTGATTCTATTTTATTATCAGAATAAATAATTACACGTGCGACGAAAAAATGGGCGATATCATCGAGATTCACGCGTTTTTAATTTAAAAACCCTTCCTTTTGACGGTTTTTATTTTGGAGCGAATAATTTCTTTTGGCGTCTATTTCCGCGACCAAGGATTTTCCCCCTATAAACTGTACTATAACGTGTAGGAGTTCAGCGCCACGCTCGGTTTTTATATTGGCTTCAGTGTAAAAACTATTATAATATAATAATCCGCTAGCGGCGCTCACGTCATACACATCTTTTGCTCATAGGTTAACACAGAAACGTCAACGAATGAGATGGCCGCTGTAGCGCGAGGGAGCGTGAGAGATCAAAGTTGGCCGTGACTGAACAAACCAATACGTGAGAGGGGAGCGCGCGCAGAGGGTTTTTTTTCTCTCGTAGGCGGGGCCAAAGCCGTCAGAGTGATCTTACCATCCGCGATAAGGCAGGATAAGCATTCCAAGTAGAGGTATGGATTACTGCGATCAATTGTTGCATAACCTTTTATATTATTTATAAAAAATTAATGAATTAGCCTTTTCGTTTACATTGAATTGAGGCTGTTAAAACTTAATAATAAAGACGTTCTCCAAATAAATTTCTTTTGTGCTGTGGAATTTTGTGGGTGTCATTTAGAGACCCAAATTGGTCTGTGGCTCTACTTTTAGATTTTTATGGGCAAATCTTTCTCTAGGTGATAAGCCTAAATGATACATCAATAGATAGGAAATGTCGATCCCCACATTTGTTATAGATAGAAAATATCACCCCCTCCCCTCGTAACAATTATATGCATTTTGGTGATCGGGGCCCCAAACTTGGGCAGTACCCTTTTTTATTTCGCCCATGGCCCATTTTATGATTTATCATATTGTACATAATTCTCCAACCTATAAAGTTATCAACGTTGCATCAATCGATTAGAAATTTCGCCACCTTAGTTGCCTTCATATCACTGTTGGCGATCGGGGGCCCAACCGATAGAGCTGACGTGTGTGTGAATGATCTGCAGGTCAAGTCAAACCATCGCTGCACTAGGATTTTCGCAATAGACGCTTCAATAAATCATCCTCCAAGGAAATCGCCTAGAAGTAATATACCCGAGAGCCAGGACCTGCTAGTTACTGTTTATATAGTGCTTGTTAAAATAATGGAAAATCTTTACCTTTACGGCAGCAACAAGCGTTCCCTTTGAACCATGTAGCTTTTTTGACATATTAAGACTTAGCAAAAACAAGACGTTCTATGAAAAGTGACATAATTACCAAAAGTGTGACAATCCCTGTACTTTCTTATGCTAAAGGTTTAATGAATGCTCGACTCGAGATCGACCACGTAAAAGACTATTTATTGTCGCCTTTCTGGATCTTTTTTTAGTCTATGGTATTATATGGTAGGTAGATGGCGATAGCATCTCCACAGAACGACTAAAAATCAAAAAATACACTAACTTTGACCGGTGCTACTTAGTTCCTCCGTTCCTCACTACGAGGCGTTATTTGTTGGTTTTAACTTCCTTCCCTCCCCAAGGCATACTTTCCCTTCTCCCCTCCCAACTTGTATTTCGCTCGTAACATTCAATACGAAATAGGTCCGATTGACAAACTTTTGGTTCTATTAACAGGTGGAAAGTTTCCATTATTTCAACACGCACTATTAACAATTTGCTTCTTGGCGATTTCCTTGGAGAATGATTTAATTAAGCGCCTATTGGAGCACTAAAACCTGAGCAGTTTTTTGGTTTATTAATCTTCCATCTCTAACGCTATTATTTTCTCGTTTATTAGTATTTGAGCTTTTGGGGTGTTTTCTTGTTGGCGGACGAAGTCTGAAACCGGATAGCTTTAATCAGGTGTTAATTTTCATAGCTTATTGTTACTTTTGGCGCTTTTATTAATGGACAAGTTTAACAGGGTGATTGATTAAGCGTTGTAATGAGTTTAGTGCGTTAATTATGTTTAAGCACAGATGGATGAAGATAATGTATTTATGTAAAGGGTGGTGGAGAAAGTTGGCCTTAGCGATTTTCGTCTAGAAATATACATACTAAAATTGTAAATTTTGCGTAGTTTCGGCAAGCATTTATTTTACGGTAATGGCCAGGGCTGTGGGAATACTCGAACATCATCGAGTACTCGGCTTTTTTTTTTAGGTCGAGTACTCGAACTCGACCTCGAATAAGTAACTGGAGAATACTCGTCGATTACCGAGTACCAAAAAAATGCATATTCGGGTATCCGATTACTCGAATAAGCTGCTCTCTAAACTCGTCGAGTATTTTTTTTCTATTCTCGTTGCTTCAAAGTTCAAAGAGGGGTTTTTACAAAAAAATGGGGGGGGGGTAATAAACGGTACCTACAAAGTTGTAGAAACTGTATTTTCAGCATTGAAAGTTACTTCATACCCCTTTTAAATTTAATTTCATAATTTCTTGAATAAAACCAGCTCCTAATCAAGTACTCGATAACCCGACTCGTTAAAAATATTACTCTAGGGTTTTTTTTTAGTTACTCGACTAGAATAAGAGAAAGTTTCCCCTTAATCAAGTACTCGATTACTCGACTCGACTTCAATATTACTCGACTCAAATACTCGATGAAAAAAGTTTGATACTCGATAACCGACTCGATTGCCTAAAGCCACTAATCGCATTGGTTGTACAGAGTTTATACACACAATCCCTAAGGCATTTGTGTGTACGAAGTCGTACCATGTAGCCGCCGCCGAATCTTACATAACTCTTCAGCAATTAGGTCTAGAAGGGTCATTTGGGCGCTTGTTAAGTTTAACTCCAGAGTTCTATTCCCTAAAATAAGTTTCTATCCCGGATACTTTTAGTCTCTCCGTAGAATATTATAAACTCCAGAGCTTTTTCAGTCTTGTGTTAGAGTTAGCATTCGCTAAAATAAGCTTGACCAATTAGAGTTAATTTTAATTTCAATTTTCACCCGAGGTACATTCCGCAACAAAGGCTATTCCGAACAAAAATTTTAACCTAAACACAAAGTCAATTGCTCAAAATTAGAATCGCGAGAGCTTTTATTTTAAACCAGGAATCCATAACGCTACACACAGAAAAATATGTAAATTTTACAGTAAGCTGCGGTCAGCATAGATGCCAGCAGAATGTTGTAAATTTCACAACCAACTCTGACTGTTTTTTTTATTTTCATGCTTCCTGTTAAATTTACTGGACAGTCTGCTGTTTAAAAATACAACAAGATAAAGTTATATTTACAGAGTATTGCTGTTTATTTAACCTTCATTCCAGACGTATTTAATATGGTAAATGCATGCAGTTTTTACAGTAAAATCCAATATTTGTAATATTCCAGTGTTGGCCGTAGTTTTAGTTATCAAACGTATTTAGTACAGAACCTATTCACAACGTTAAGATTTCATCAACATTTTTACGGATCAAACCATTATCCTATTGGTTTTATTAAAAATTTTAAAATATTTTATTAATCAATTCTTGATAGAATTATATAAAAATTTACATCAATTATTAAATTTATTATATCAAAAACTTTGACGAAATATTTTCATAATCCAACAGAGAAATGTAATCATGTTTCGCTCGAGCCTTTGTAGTTTAGAGTTATGGGGAAAACCGAAGGAAAGTAAACTATTAACTTGGTTTCAAATTATTAAGCACACGTTGAACAAGGGTTGTAATTAATAAAGCATTTTGCGTGGGGTGCTACTTATACAAAAGATAATATAAAAATATTTTTATCGGATATTATTATATTTAAAACTAAAATGAAACTTGTGCGATTTAAAAAAATGTTTTGACA
Source organism: Leiobunum rupestre (assembly GCF_980474605.1). Lineage (NCBI taxonomy): Eukaryota > Metazoa > Arthropoda > Arachnida > Opiliones > Sclerosomatidae > Leiobunum > Leiobunum rupestre. Next base: position 43,745,469 of record NC_143386.1, on the reverse strand, counting down.
ACTAACTAATAATTAGTTGTTTTATGTACTAGCGCTTATAACAGAAAAAACAGCAACGTGTGGTAAATTTTACGCATTTTTGAAGTAAAACTTCAACCACGGTTTCATATTGTTAATTTTAATATAACTGTCATTTTAAAAACAGTACGAATATTAATTTTTACAGTCGCTACTGTTTTCTTCAAAATACAGCAAAAAGCTGTAAATTTTACGACAAACTGCTGTTAACCCACTTCAACTGCACCTTGCTGTAAATTATAAACCGTATTTACTGTTTTTTTCAACAGTAAGTTTTGAGTGTGTACTTGGAATGAATAACGGCTTCGATTCCCCGCCGTTGTGGCGGAACATAGTAGGCGGAGCTTATAAGCCTTTGTTTGTCACTGAATTTGACGTCATTTAAGGCGGTATAAGCGTTCTAGCCCCTCCCACAATGTTCCGCCACAAAATACCACAGGGGATATGGGGAGATACTCATTCCAAGTAGCGTTATGGATTTCTGTTTAAACTTATATTTCTCAATTTAACAGATTTAATAATAATAATAATAATAATCAGCTAGGCTAATACCCAAGGCACCACCTTAGGCCTAAGTCATCAAGCGACTTTTGAAGCCTTTAATTCAGGTGGCCGGGTTACAATGCGTAGGAGGGTGGTGGCAAGCCCCGCAAGCCACGCGAGCCAACAGCTCCCTACACTAACTATTACCGTTAACCTCAACAAGTTTTTATGGAAGGGGAAACCGAAGAGCTCGGGGGAGATTTCTAATGCCCAATAGACGCTTCAATAAAACATCTTCAAGGGAATCGCCAAGAAGTAATATTTCCGAGCAAAAATTTAAAGGAGTTGTAGGGGTGAGTTGAGAAGTATGCTTGTTTTATTCCCATTTTCCTACGATGAGTTAAAAGAGCCCCAGAGAGCTTCAAAGTGTGGCTTACTAGCCCCTGGAAGTAGGCTGCAACAAGCGCAAAACCAAGCAGCAAGGAAATGCGAACATTCAGGTTTGGGTTCGTGTGATAGGTACAAAAGTACTTTGTAAACAAATTGAGGTAACTAGCGTAAAAAAGTAAACTTAAAGGGATCCCTCACTCACAACAGGGGAAGGCATAGGGATCACAAAAAACTGGTTTTGAAACACACTGAAAGTCTGGATTTTATGTTACCCCTCTGCCTCCCCCTGTTGCGAGTGATGGATCCCTTTAAACAAAGTCGTGATGGCCCACGCATTCGCAAATTCATCGTACCCCTGAAATCGCATTTCCCTGCTACTTGGTTTGGCCATGGGCCAAATAATGATAAATCCAGGACATGACTCTATGCGAAAAACCCGTCCAATAGCGCTAACACCCGACCACTATTGCCCCCTATTGGGAAAAACGCGCGATCGCGGACCTACGTCATTTTGGGGGCATATTTTTTAGGGGCAGTTTTCAAAAATAATACACGTGGTCGGAATATTTATTCACAGTTATCATATATAGTGTGGTTATAAATGTAAGTACTTATTTTTATACTTACTAAATTCGTAATTAGTATAATATATATCATTATATGATATTAAACATATTCTTTCCTAGAATAGTTAAAATTAATCTAAAACTGAGGGGCCAATATGGCATAATTTTTGAATAATAACCGCCACTTATTTCCGAATTCCGATTTAGTCAACACAAGATGGCGTTCCGGAAACCGGAAATTTCTGCTTGATTTTGCTCCCATTTTTTTTTATTTGCTCCTTTTCCTCACCTACTAAAATGGCCGCCTGTTACTTTTGGTGGACGACTGATTTAGTACGTGTGAAGGTACCAGAGTCATGTCCTGGATTTATCATTATTTGGCCCATGGTTTGGCGCTTATTGGAGTCTACTTCAAGGGGCTAGTAGGCCACACTTTGAAGCTTTCTGGCGCACTTTTCACTCATCGTAGGAAAATGGGAAAAAAAGGCATACTTCTCAACTCACCCCCTACAACTCCTTAAAAATTTTGCATTACCTTTTGAAACACCCTGTATAGTGCTTGTTGAAATAATGGAAACTTTTCACCTTTACAGTATGCAACAAGTGTTTCCTTTTAACCAGTTAGCTTTTTATTGACATATTACGGCTTAGCAAAAACACGACGTTCTGTTTCCATGCGAAAAGTTTTCATTATTTCAACAAGCACCAAATTAACAGTGACTTGTAGGTCCAGGCTCTCGGAAATATTACTTCTGTGCAATTTCCTGGAAGATGTTTTATTAAAGTGCCTATTTAGTGAGCTTCAAATTTCAACCTTGGGGTAGCTCCCATTGCATCTTTCTTCGTTAATCTGGTCTTCACCGAAAAGTAACTAAAATCCATTTCTTAATATTGTCCAAACAGTTAATCCCTCTTTATTTTAACCGCCCCCACAGGGAAGAGGAATTCCACTGCCTAGCCAGTTCAGACCAATAATTTCCCCTCCTTACTATTCCTTCATGCTGCGTCATTGATGACGTAGGGATGCAAACTATGTTATACAAATGTATTTGGAAAATTATAGATTGAAATGTGATTTGTGAAATTCTGGGTGTGGGGGAATTATGAAATCTAGCAGGGTATCAGTTAAATTCGAAGTTTCAACGCGAAATGACTCATATGAATGGTTACCGAGAGCATCTGTAGTCAGTATGTGGATTGGGGATTAAGGAAGTAAGATTTACCTTTAAAGTTAAAGAAGTACTCCTTAAAGGGCCACAGAATCGTTTGAATTTTGAAAGTGGGGCTACAGAATTGCTTGTTTTCGAAAGAGATAATTTATGCGGCGTCACTTGGTGGAAGGGGAGGAGCTATCTGAATTTAGGACAAGATTTTTCAAATTATCTTTATAATATGTCAACCCTAATTAATATTTTGTTGATTAAATTAATTGATTGTTGTGAGTTGTGACCGATAATTATGACGACGCCAAAAAGCAAGAATAGAACTAACGCGGGGTGAAATTTTAAAAAGGAATATTCCTGTATTTATGAATAGTTTTAAAACCCTAACTTTTAAACTTATTTTCTTTTGTTTAAAACAAAAATTTTCATAAACATAACTACGACCCCAATATTTCGACAAAATTCAAAAACACCGCCAATAGAGTGTTGTCGTCTGAAACCCTGCGACGTCACCATTGTAATTTGCCTATTGATAAAAAACGGTAACTGTCATGGCGGCCACTATTAACACTACAGCTGTGACGTTACAAGTTTTCAAAATCGTATCAGACGACAACACTCTATTCTCACCCCTTATTAGCGTATTTATGTTTTATGAACCTTGTTCTCACCCTATGTCATAGAAAACCAATCGGCGATTATCTGCGCCATCTATCTAATCTATTTTTAATAATTTTCGTATAGGTGCGTGATGGCCTATGATGGTGAAGTTTTTGTTGCAGTTTGTGTTACGTATTAACTAAATTTACGAATACGTCGAAATATAAATATACTTGAGATTTTACGCTAATATAATTGATAAACAATGAATTCTTCTTCCTCTTTTTCATCAGACTCGGATGAATCTATCATGAATTCTTCTTCTTCAAGTGACACTTGTAACAGTGATAACCTTGCCGCTTCCGACGATGAAAATTCGTCGGAAGCTCAAGAGATAGAGTGCAACCCAATAGTAGATGAAAAGATGGGTGCATTTCTGTCATCCACACCTCCCGTAATAGAAAAAATTCTAATAAACATGAAAGCCCAAGATTTGAACCAATGCGCTAGAGTCTGCAAAATGTGGTCCCATATTGCTCAGATAATTAAGAAAAAACGTCGCTCACCACTTTTAGTGTTCCAGGTTTGCTAAAACTGGTATATACAATTTATGATATTGACTATATGAATTTACCAACTTAAGGTTTCAATCAATGACAAACGCCATTCACGTCACATCACAACGGTAGACAGACAATTTGACCCTGAGACTCATAAGGAATACGTATGCAAAAGACCACTGGAGCTCCTGTTTCGATTTAGCCACGCTCTGAGAAATTCTAGCATAGAACCACATTTAGGAATCTTATTCACATGCAAATTTTTGTTTGATAATAATGACAAATCCTTGAGAAAAAGAATTACCGATGGTATTTATTCTTTTCACTCCAAATTAGAAAATGTTACTTAACTTCATTTAATTTATTATAGAAGTGAAGTGGATAACCAAATATCTGCCAAAACAAAGTTCATTCATTTGCCTCGCAACGCAAGGAGTCATTGGAACTCCCATTTCAAGAATTTGGCCTTACGAAGTAGAGAAATCCGCTGCAATATCTGGGGTCTTTTTCCCTAAGAACCTACCTGGGATTAAATTCCATCATTTTGAAATGCCACTTCGTGTTAAACAAAAACGATCATCGGATGGCAAAGCGCAAGCCAAAAGTGCACTTACGAACGAAGAAGTTTACGAGTAAAAATCAATTGTTCATCACAAATATAATCTCAAATCATAATACAATTTATTTTACAGAATTACCAAAATACCACTGGACACTAAAATAAAGTGTCTTCTACTTTTGGTCAGCGAATTTCCACAAGGCTACATCCGATCTTTAACCAGAGGGGTTATTGATTTTTTGTTAAAAAAGAACAATTACCATGTAGCTTTTGGCGGTGGTGTAGCGGATGTTGTAGACTACAAACAAGCTGAAAACAACAGAACAAAATTTTGCGCTGTGGGAACCGCCATAGCTATTTCTGGAGACATTGAAGCTGCTTCGGTCATTGTACCGCCTGAAATTCAAACTGAAAGACACGTTCTTGAGAAGTTGCAAGAGTTAAAGAATGGGATAACCTTCAAGCAAAAAACCTTGGGATTTTTATTTGCCTGTTGCGCCAGAGGTTCAGAGATTTTTGGTGAACCGAATGTAGAGTCAAATTGTTTTAGACGCGTATTCCCCGGTGTTAAATTAGTAGGCATGTTTGGTAATGGAGAGTTTGGGATAGATTATCTTCCTAACAAAAAAATAACCCCTACGTCCGCAACAAAAAGAGATGTCTCATACACTCATTGTTTCACATCAGTCTTTGTAATATTAACATGGAATGAAAGTTAAATTTGTCAATTTTTTTATTGCTCTTGTTAATACTAAAGACATTTGTAAAAAAAAAAAATAACAAGCAACATATTCCAAGAAAAATCTAATAAACATCAGAAGTTTCTCCCCCCAAAATCGAAATATTTTCCTTGTTTCCAAATTTTCTGGGAGATTCTTTCTACTTTAAGGCACTTTATCTAATGTCTTTAACACTTAAAAAGAGCCGCATAGGTTAAGAAGTTAAAAAACATTCAACAAAAGATATCGGAAGACTAAGAACTAAAGTCTAGTTGTTAACCAACTTTTCCCGTATCAGAAAAAGGTCACGCTTCTAGATAGCCAAATGTTTCCATGGTTTTGATATTTTAGGCCATTTTTCGAAATGAAAATAGACAATACGTAAAAAGGGCAAGAGTTTTTGCACTGAGTTTGATACCAGTTTGGTATACAGCCTTAGATAACACAAAGACTTTCTTTGCGTAAAAAATTTAATTTTGTTTTAAGATGCTATTATTAGAGCTAAGATACACCCAAACTGCAATCTTGGGTAAAATATTTACCGAAGATCATTAGAAAATAATAAAACCAATATTAGAAAATCTAGGTTTGAGCCATTGAATTAGGAATAGTACCACTAGAATTACAGTTTCAACCTTCCTTCCTCGAAACAAATTTCTAAAAATTGAGAACTCTTATCATTTGTCAGTGGTGCCATCCGCTGTTAGCGGCGGGAACTATATTCTATGAAAAACAATTTTTTCAATATTCCACTTTGAAATTGATAAATGGCGCCACGGTATAATGATAGAATTGACGGCATGGTGTGGGGTATCGAAATTTCAGAATGTTTCGCGAAACCACGACTCTAGCGGTACTATTCCCAATTCTATGGTTTGAACATAATAATTTACAAACTAGTTACATATTTCTTTAAACCTATAATATTTTCTTGACTAAGTATTTAAATATCTATACATTAGAATTTTAAACTAAATTTACTATATATTTCAATAATAACACTCTAAATCATCTTTTCATTTGTTATTAGAACTGGCTTTTTGTATTTGACTACTACGTTACTATACAGCTATGGCTATCACGTTTTTTGTTAATTTTTATACACTCTTTAAAAAGACCCCTTTAAGTATATAATCCACATACCACCTTTGGTATATACGTAAAAAAAGTATTGTGACTTTTTAAAGTCCCCCGTTCCTACAACCTTTTAAAAGTATTAACAAGTCCTACTAAAGTCCACCATCAAAGGATTCTGATTTGGGAGGGCTAACAGAGTTTTTCCATCTCGAAGTGGATGGCCCAGGTACAGGATAAGTTGCGGGATCAAAATATTTGATGGGTTCCTGAAAGAAGAACATCGTTTTAGTATTTAATGGAATGCGGAACTTACAAACAATAATTTACCGCTCGTAATATGTTTTGAGCTTGCGCCTGATCCAAAAACGTATCAGGCTGAACAGGAAGCATTTTGCACAACGGATTGTTGGCACAGTCCAATAAAAACTGCCTTGAGTAACAGATCCTCGATTCATTTTGAGATTTCGGGACTCCCATCGAGTACTCCAGCTCTGGTGACGATTTTGATCGACTTCTTAACTGCCTATCTTGACTAGAAACATCTTCTTTGGAAGAAGAGTCCCCTGAATTAGTTTTCTGAGAGAAATTAGCCCTGCGATTTTTAGCTGCTGAAGAAGCTGGGTCTGTGATCTCCTCAGTCTTTACAGGAAAAGAATAAAATGAGGAATGGAGATAAGATGAACAACTCGGCCACCTGAATTAATGGCTTTAAGTCGCATAAGGTGGTGCCTTGGGTATTAGCCTAGCTGGTTAATATTATTATTAACAATGAAAAATACTTACTCTCATTAAATCTTCAGGTTTACTATTTGGAAAAATTGGCTGCCTAACAATCGTGACACTAGCACCATCTTAAAAATAAAAGGAATTTAAATTCTGAATTAAATATTAGGGGCGTGCGAGTCCTGTTTATTAGGTTTCAGTCTTGGAACATATAACTTGCGAGCCTTCAGAGTCCAATTTTGCAATACTCATTCGAGTCTGGATTTTAACTCTTTCAAGGCCAATTAGAATCTTTATTTTCTAAGAGTCTTATTCGATCCCTAAATTTTATACTAACCATTTAAAATCAGAAAAAAATATTTTAAAAAATTATTAAATTTGTGGCTAATTTAAAATTTCCAATTGATCATTTAAAAAATACAAAAATTCTCGAAAACCCGACTGACTCAAATTCGAGTACTCACACAGCCCTGTTAAATATTACGAGCGTCAAAATATTACTTTGATTTTGGCCAACTGTGTTTGGCAAATTTTGAAATGAAAATTTTGACCCTGTTATCGATGTTGATCTTCTTAACTCAGCATTTTGCATCGATTGGAAGCTCACCTAAAATCACAACGCATATAATATTAAAACAGTCAAAGCTAACTAGGCTTACTCTGTTTTGGGCCACGTTTTCTTCATCGGGGCTACTTTCTCCCGCTTTAACCGTACGTTCTTCCTCACTGGAACTAGTTGCTGCAAGACCATTTGACCCGCTACCATTCGACCCACTACTATTTCCTCTATTAAGAGCAGCAGCTTTAACTTCAGATCCTCTTGAATAAATGTTACTCGGATATTGTTCGTTTAGCGCAACAAAATTTTGGTGAGTTTGTTTTAATCCAAGAGTGGAGCTGGAAGCCTTTATTAAAGTTGCTGTTAGAGCAATTTCTTGTTCTCTTTGCTTAAAATGGAAATTATGAACTTAGACAAAAATAAATGGAATAAATTTATTTAAAATAAACCTTTTTTTCTAACTCTGCCTCCCCAGCAAAAAATTCTTCCAAAACTAATTTTGCTTTCTGAAAATATTGAAAAATTAAATGAGATTTATACCAAAGTTTAAAACCAAATTTTAAGCTTTAGACTACAAAACTGGCAATAATAGCGTTTTCCATTTAAACCCCTCCAAGAGTGACCCGTTTGGTTTCCCACGCCATTGCTCTAGATCAGAGGTGCTCGGAGGACCAATCTAATTGCACCCAATGAAATACAAATTTTTAAGAGAGCGGCGTATCGTCTGCTATCTTCCGAAACTCAAGCATAAGTATATGAAGTACGTATTCCATTACGGGGAAGATCGGATCAATTCGTGAGGGAGCAACAGAAAACGTAAATCCGTCTCGGAGCTGCTCCTTTTTCCCAAATGGAAAACATTTCATTTTTCAGGGCGATCAGAGAGCGCTCGGAGCAGACCAATGGAAAACACTAATAAAAAACTATTTTATAAGTTAATACTTACATTAACAACCTCGGCTTTAGTTCCTGATATTTTCAACACATCCATGCCAACATTTACAGTATAAGAATATTCTCCAATCGTGGTATCACTCATGCTGTGACTGTGAACGAGAAGTTTCTTTTTGTTTTCTTGAGATGAGATTGGTCGTCCAGCTAGCTCTGTAGTGTTCGTCACTAGAGAGCTACTAGCCGTTCCTTGGTAGAGAGCATTCGAGGTGTTATGCTGAAATCTGTTACTGCCTAAACTTTCTTCCGAAGCAGTGCTGTTTAAACTCGTAGACGAATCACTGGCCACCAAACCTGCGATACCCATTTCAGGCATTTCCTGCAAATGAAAACCCTCAAATCAGATAAAAACTCTCACAAAGTGTAGGTAATATGATCATGTACCCTAATTGGAGATGCATTTCTCCTAATAGTATCCTCAATTAAGAGTTTGGCTGAACTAAAGTATGAAATAAGTAAATTTAAAATACAAAATGTCCAAGGCTTGGAAATTTCATGACATACTCTATATTTTCTGCTTGAGGTCCAATTATTTGAACCAGTCTGTCTCTTGTTCCGGGTCCAACTGCAACAATTGAAAAATTAAATTATATTATTAGAACTGATATAAAATTAAAAGTGTCACTAAGAAGTTATGTTTAATAAAATACTTCAGCCAAAAGCAACTCATATTGCCTTTGACTAACTTTTTCCATAATTTTTTTAAGTCAAATTAACTCTTCTTAAAATCAATCATGCAATCCTTTTAATACAATTTAAAGAATGTAAGGCACACAGTTATGCTTAGTTTGTTCAAAACAAGTATTGTTATGCAACGCAAAAAGCTAATTTCTACAGGTTACTCAAGACATTTTTAGGGGAATTTCTTCGGGCAACTACTGCAAAATCACTCTAGTAATTAAAGTTTAACATCTAACACAGCCAGGTTGTAGGTAGTTAGGGAAGAGTTATCGAGGGATTGAGAGGGAATAGTAGGGCATGCCAAAGAAAACCTCTCTGAAACATGGTGTAAGAAAGAGACACCTCTTTGGAATGAAATGACGGTATCGCTGAGCTCTTCTATCATGTGAACTCGTCGGCCCTTGATTCCCATCACTGACAAAGTCAACCAACAATGGGTATATAATGATAAATAGGTAAAAGGAAGAAGAGAAATCTAAAGTATCCCTTACAACGGAGATAATTTCCCAAACAAAATCACTTCCCCTAATATTATTCTCAACCCTATCATATCTTAAATACTTGCCTTTTCCAGAATCGGAATTGCGGATAACAACTTCATCTTTCAAAAAATTCTTCCCGGGAATTCTAAATAAATAACATAAATTTGATTAATCATCAGACAAATAGCAGAGTACACATCAAACAAAACTGATGAAAAATATAACAAGTAAAAACTAATAAAGAGTAAACCAAGTTTAGTGAGCTGAATGAAATGAGGAAAAGAAGCCTAGTCGAGCTAAGAAAAAGGTGAACCTAAGCATAGCTGAAGAGAGAATCAAGGCATAGATTCGCAACTTAAAAAAAAGGAGTAATTTCTGAATTAATAATGTTAGGTTCGCATTATTGTATAAGGCAATTCAGCTTTTGTCAATCCTTTCTAATTTGTATCAAGAATAAGAAAAGGTTTGGAGCGGAATACTGCACACTGGGATACGCCAATGCAAGCACTTAGGTACCACAAAGGTTCAAACTGTCAAAGCTAAGCTGAGAAAAGGAATAAAACTATAATTACTTAGTAGGATGAGGAAATTTTCCAGAATTTTTCAAAACCTCCCCAGGTGAGAGAGTAATTTGAGAGCTAGAATGGCTGAGAACATGTGTCGGTGATAATATCGGTGTTTGATTTGGATTAAATGTTGCGGGTAAGGTGGCGGAAGTCATGAGGCCAGATGCAGTACCAAAATATCCTGTATTAGGCTATGAAATTTTTTAAAAATTATCAACATTTTAAAGAGATGTAATCTTTTAAAAAACGATTACCATGTTGCTAATATCTGAAAGCTTTTGTTTATAGTAAGTCTCCAGCATCATATCATTTTTCCAACCTTTAGCTCTAAGTTCAATGACTTCCAACAAGTGAGTTCGAGCATGTAGCCCTAAAAGTTCCGATCTGGATGCGTTCCTAAGTGTTTCAAAGTATCGATCCAATTGTTCTAACACATTAAATAAGATTAATTCACTTTTGTTTTTTTCTTTTAATTCTTGGCTCAGATTCTAAATTTGTACCTTTGTATTTTTCTTCTAATTGTTGACCCCAAAACTTTAGCTGACTACATAGTTTAACAACCGCAGCATTAGTGTTTTTATCATAATTCCCATTTGTTATTGTTAAGTTTAAAGCTGCCAATTCTTTAATTATATCATCAGGAACTATAATTAAAATGTATTAATAAAAGTACACAACAAGCGTATTTAGAGATTCAAATCATTCATTAGCCCATACCAAGTGATTTCTTAATCGTAACACTTTCGAAAGTGGAAGAAGTAGGGGAAATTTTCTCAATCGTAGTTTCAGAAACCGATGCCTTTAAGGGTCTTGGTCGATCTGGCTTTCGGGCATTCCGAACACTCCCAGCTTTACTTGTTGTTACAATAGTGGCCATTATTAGAATAAGGCTGAGGTCAGGGTATCTGGCTGTAAAATAATGATTTTTTTACATTTAAAAACAGTTAATAATTCAGTACAAATTTATTAAAGTTTTCCAATGGCATCTCTAACAATCTAGCTGCATATTAATAAGAAATAATAACAACTTTAAAGTAAGTCAGCAAGATGAATTTGTAAACGAGGTTAATGGCCTAGGGCTTAGCCATTTACTTTTTGAATATACAGTTATACAAATGCAATGTAGGAGGACAACTAAAAAATTAGGTAATAAGCCTAAGCTTTTGAAGCCTAGATAGAAGCCAAGGCTGGTTAATAGAACTAGACTTAGAGATGTCACTACGATTATTGCTGATTGATAATGCAATAGTATATCAATCAAATGTAACAGTCGTTTAAAATTTATGATTATATTTAAATAAAACGTAATAAGAAAACACAATTACCCGAGCGTAATCGCCGTTTTCAAACCAGTCAATTTTAGCCCGCTCTTCCCTGTCCTCGCCTGCTATGCTGTAACTGGAAGTGAAAAAAATGGGCAGATAAACGCAAAATGTATTTTCAGTAATAGATAGCTACGTCATATTTATTCTTTAATTTTATTCGTTGCCTTTGATTGGTTTAAATTTATGCTTAGAATTTGCGGGTTTTTCAAAAGATGAAAATGGAAGTTTCTTAACAAAGCATTTTTTTAATAAAAATGGACGGCGATTTGATTTGCAACTTTAGTAAATGTGGAAAAAGGCTTTCTACTTTAGCCTATGTATGTTATATTATAGTTAATAGATGAACTAAATAACCAATAAACAAAATTTATTTACTGAACCCACTTTTTCTTAGGTTACATCCTGCTCCCGTATCCTTTAAAGCAAAATTTTTATATAATTTAAAAATAATTTCGGAGTACTTAATGGAAGCTTAGATATCTTTTGTAATGAAGATGGAAGTCGGGAGTTCCAACAAAGCAATAATGGCTTTCTTACTTGTCCTGCTTGTAAGCCATACAATTAAAATGTGAAACACCTTAGACAATCATTAAAATTTTAAACATTATCAAGGTGAAAATCCTATTTCAGGAAAGCTTGATGTTATTCAAGTGGATTTAAATCCCTCGGAGGAATATAAATCAGTTAAGTTATAAACATACCTTAGTCAATCGAAAACAAACTTATTATAAGTAATAAATAGATGATTTTGGCTGGTCTGCGTCCGGATGTTATTTTGGAAATAAGCACTAGGGCTTTGGCATTTTGGAATTTTCAAGTAGATATAACAATTTGGAAAAACTATAATAGAAAGATAAGTAAAACCTCCAAAACTTTAGATGCAAAATGAACTAAACATTCAAAAGCACAATGCAAGTAGATATAAAGATAAAATAGGTCAACAACGCCAACAATATGAGACAGTTATTGAAAATAATAAGTTAGAATTAGGCTGTATCCTTAGAATTCATAATATTTAGAAATATAATCATTCACTGAGCAATTTCACTTAACAAAAAAATTAAAAAGTATGCAAAAAACAACTAAAAGGTTAATATAAAATGTATATTTTGAAACCAGTTACTTTAAAGGTACTAAGAACTACTTTAAACAGGTTCTAAAGAAGAAAATGAAAGTTTAAAAACTCGTATAAATGAGATGAGTGAAAAACTGAATGAGAAAACTCGACAATATCAAAAGTTGCTGACTATGTTTGATACAATGAAAAGAAAAGCAATAGGAACCGCAATGGTAGAGAATAAATCAAACCAAAGATCCAGTAAAACTCCTTCTCAAGTACCAATGTTAGGACTTAATTACGCTGAAGGTAATAAACAAAATTTTTTACTAGTAGTTACTCCAATTAAATAAGCTTAATTTTGTATTATTTCCTTGTAGATATTTTGGGAAATAAAAAACAAACGAATATGGAATTGAAAGATACTGAGGGTGAAAGTAAAATGCAATAAATATTAATTTAAAATATGTTAAACTTCAATATTTAACACATGAAAAAAATTTCAGTTGATCATTCTGTCACTCAACCATTTGCCTATCAAACAGCTCAGGAAGATTTCCAACTGATGGAAGAGCAACATGCAATAGGGGGGAAAGAGCGCAAAGTTAGATACAATGCCAAGAGAATTTAATATATACTTTTAAAAATTAATACAATATACTCAAACGTTTTGGTTCATTTATCAACTATGCTTATTTAATAACCATTCAAAATTGTACTATAAATATATAAAGTGTTCATTTGTTGACTTTTCAATTAAAAACTTTTATGTCTTGAAATATTAATTTATTTTTACCACAAACGTTTCATTAGAAACATGAATACACTATCGCTGGATGGCACCGTAATTAAATAGAAATAGATTATTTCTATCAACTTACAGTAGCACTTGGGATTGAGGTTTGCAAATTTCATAATGAAAAATGGATAGTTATATTAATCGTACAAATTCTATTGCAAATTACATAAAATTGTGATAACGTACATGGTGAAATATTATATAGACTTAAAAAACTTTACATTTACCAGATAAATTAAAAAATTTTATATAAACAAACTGTCCAATATATGATATAAAAACTGCTACCTATCGTATTTAAATAAACACTTAGTGCGCTCTATAAAAAACCTTCTGGGCAATATAAAAAACACTTTCTACATAAATATATAAACACTCATTCTTCCCAAAATTATGTAACATTGTTCATTTTCTTTTTAATGAGTGATTGCGGTTCTACTCTAAGCGACACTAGCATATTATTTCCAAAATTTCAATGATACTTAAAGGGAATCTAGAGACAGCTCTTGGTGCTTGACTAACGTAATTTTTGAGGTTAATACAGGGCACAATAATAAATATACTAAGCAATTTACCGGTACATAAAATATATGAAAAAAAAATCAAATAATATCCTTTTCTAATGATATATATTCATAAAGGGGTCAAAATGTAAACTTTAACCAATGACTATATTTCATTGTACCCACAGGTAGATTTGATTTAATTACCAACCTTACAAAGAAATTAAGTAAAAAATATGGCCAGCTATTTTGGCACAAGCCCATAATGACTTTTTGGAAAGACAATGCGCGTATTTGATCATTGAAAAGTTTTTCCCCCGAGTAAATAAATTTGTTATCTTTAAAAAAAAGTTTTTATCAGATCTTCAATGTATTGTAATAAGTTAAGACGTATCTGCATACGCAATTCAGTTTATCAAACCGAATTTATTATTATAATTAGACTTTTTATGGGAAAAGTAAAATATTTCCTCTCTCTCCTTGAAATATATTATAAACCAAAATTGTGACTTTATTTCACTGTGTATTTAAAGAACGAATATGGGACCTCTCTTAATTGATTAAATTAAAAATATATGAAAGGGTTTAGAATTATCTGCCCATTAATGCAAAGTGACTTATTTAAGTAGGCAATTGGATTGACAATATAATCCAGGTAATTATTTGGGTATTATTTTAATTTTGCGAATGGTACAATTTGATCACTGTGGATTACGTGGTGTAAATCATTAAATTTAGAATATCTATTAACAGTTGACCATATAAAGCTTAATATGCCTTAACCCTTGGCCATAGAAAACAGCTGCCACGGTTTAATTTAGGGAGCTCATCCGTTGTATTTGAAATTAGCAGCCACAGGATAAAAACCAATGGGAACAAAATTGAGCAATATCTTTAAATTGAAATTCATAAAATGACTAAATATAAAAACATAATGATAACAAAAATTGAACAAATTCAACTTCCAAAATAGCTAAAAGAATTCTTTGGTGCACAGTAAAAGTCTAAAGGACATTAAATTTAACTAAAAATTAGGAGGACTGCCATCTAACCTGTGTTACTCAAAGTGACGTGCGCTCATCATACACCACGACAACTTCATTATCAACCAACGAATCTGTATCTTTGTGTAAGAATGGTAGTGGGTTCAGGAAAGCAGCGCAGTTTTTGTTCATTGCAATGGCAGCTGCGCTATCATTCCCCATGCGATTCTTACGTTTCTTGCTAAAGTTCACCTATAAAAAATATATTTGATCAAAAAATTTGGCAAAAGTATATAATTTTGATGGTAATATTTTTACTTTAGCGTAAAGTTCATTTAAATCATCTTCAGTGGATAGAGGTCGATTCCGAACCCAATTAGGAAGGCTGTGTGTTTTTAAGGTGACACCGGGATCAGCCATCAACCTGTATTTAAAGTTACTTGGTTCATCCAAAGCTGAAAATAAAGCCAATTATTAGAAGCGTTAATTAGGTCAACAATAGCTTTGTTTTATACCTGAATATGAGGCACATTGACTAATCTGAGGTACATTTCTGTTACGATCAGACTCTGGAATACAAGGAAGTCCAAAAATATCAGAAACGCTGTTTGGTTGGCCCAATACATTTGACGGTTGCTTATCAAATGCCGACGGTTGACTAGAAGGTCTTGATTTGGTACTTTTCGCTCTCACCTATAACATAAGAAAAGGCAGATTTCATCAAAACATTGTAACTAGGGCTGTGCGAGTACTCGAAAATTGCAAGTACTCCGAGTACCCGACTCGGACTCGGGACTCGAAAATCATATTTCCAGTACTCAATTGGGTACCCGAGTCCTTCGCCAAGACTTAAAAATTACTCGAGTGGACTCGAGAATATTAAAAATACCCAGCGAGTCCACTATTTCCCGTCGAGTTTGCTTCTGCCTGTCCCCCATTAAATTAACTTCCCAAATACCCTGGTGGTGGGCCAACATGTTCAGGGGGGCTATTCTGTAAACATTCGAATGGGAATTCGATTTCGATACCCTTTACCATGTCGAGATCGACTTCGACAATTTGCATTGATTTATGCTTATTCGAAATCTTTACCAAATACCATTCGTCGAGATCTCGAAGTTCGAAATCTAGTTTTCGATTGAAAATTGGATTTCGAATATTTACAGAATAGGCCCCCAGGGGTTGGCCTACTACCAGGGTATTTGCTTTCCAGGCAAGTGATTTTAAGGGGGACAGGTGGAAGCAAACCTAGTTAAGTTCTTAATTTTAGGTTTCTCTTTTCTGGTCAAGATTTGTTTGTTTTTGGATAAAATATGACGAATAATATTATTTAGTAGTCAATATTTATCACAAAAGTAACAAATCTCTGATAATATAATTTAGATTTAAAGTTTTTTTTATATAATTTTTTAATTCCAATTGGCAATGGCTCATATAAATTTATGTTAAGGACAAACAATAATCATTTAAAAATTATTTCTGATTTCAAATGGTTAGTATAAAATTTAGGGCTCGAATTGGACTCGAAAAAGTTAAAATCAACTTCTTATGGACTCGAAGGCTCGAACGAGTATTGGAAAATTGGAATCGAAGACTCGCAAGTCCAATTTTACTAGACTCGGGACTCGACTCGAAACCCAAAAAACAGGACTCGCACACCCCTAATTGTAACTACAAGTAGACAAAATAATACTCTTAATTATTATTATTAATAAAAAAATAATCTTACTATGAGTTTGCTTTGTTCTTTGAATTGCAGAGACTGAGTGCGTCTCAACCCATTTTTATTTGAATCTATAAGCTGAGTTTCGTAGTGTTGTGTTGGTTTTCCACCTACGTAAACTACCATATCATTTTGTAAAAAACCTTCATTTTGAGGAACTAAAGCAGGAGGCGGAGGGCTAAAATCCAAAATCCTGTTAATTTTCGAAACAACTTAAAATTTTAATATTGATCTATGATACCTGTGAACCACCGTTGGTTGCATCTGTTTCCCAGCGCCTCTTTCAATAGTTTCAACGCTGTAAGCCTTTTCACGGTTTTGCCTTCCTCGGCAACAATGCCATACTATCACGGCTATTAATATAATTACAGTCAGTCCAACAGCTCCTAAAAATATATAAATTTTATAATTATAAACTATCATAACTCTAAACAGAAATAAGATGATTTAATCAAATTCCTATCAAATGTATTTCTATTGCGCAAATTTATGATAATCGCATTATCTTATCTTAACAAATTCAACGAGATTATGATAATCGCACTATCGTATCTTAACAAATTGAGCGAGATTGAATGACCTGCAGCTGCACCGATGAGAATAGGAAGGTCGTGTATTGAGAAGCCAAGCAAAACTCGGGGCTCTGATATTCCAGACATATCAGTGCCGTTTCTGTTGGATCTATCCATATAGGCAAGCATGGTGACACTTTGCTACATATATAATAGAGTTTATCATCAAGATGAGAAAGTGCACGAAAATTATTGTGCCTGAAATAGAAATATATTTATTTACCTGAACCACCACATGGTGATACGTCTGAGGTGATGGGCTAACTGTAGTTGAAATTTCAATATCTGAATAAAGCAGTACACCAAAACACTGTTAGTAACTGGTCTTTCATTTTGCAGCCCAGGCTTAATGTTACAAAATATTGCAATTTAGCTTTCATAAATGTAGTTTACGTAACTTACTTTTAGAAGGATCCATTAAAGGCATGCCCATCTTCTATTCTAATTATTTTTCTCGTTCGCGCAAAATATACATTGCTAATACCTAAATTCTATTATTTTCAATTAGATGTATGAAAATCTACCATCATCTTTGTATAAAAATAGCCAATGCCAAATTGTCTGGCGCCAGAAGACGAGGTGACTCACACCTAAAGAGATCTCCCGCGAAGTGACCTTTACCTTTGACCTACAGCCAGCGTTGCCAGGCGTACAATACTTATTGTATACATCGATAATTCCGAGTTAATTTTTGGAACGTACGATATTTTCATCGACATACTATCAAAGATAATTTAAACTCGTACCCTAGATTTGAATACTGAGAGCTTTCCCATTGACGGTTTTGTTACGAAGCGTTTACCCTTTTCCGGCACGTGACCTCAGAAAAATCGGGCTCCATCGGCTGCGGTAAGGTGCAAACCATGGAGCGATTTTTTTCTGAGTTCCGGCGGGAAGGGGGTAAACGCTATCGGCAATGCGCGAGAGAGTGATTTCGAATCTAGGGTACGAGTTTAAATTATCTATGATACAAGGGCTGCGTTCAGAAACGCTCACCGGTGAGTTCGCTGAGTCACCGCTGACACCGGTGTTTTACTTAACGGTATTTTAATTTCGGGTATTGACGTCACGATAGTCACCGGTGAGACACCGAAGTCCCCGAAAGAGATAGTCGGTTTTTCCGATAACTGACGTCATTACTGACGTAAAACTACTATTAATGCTACGCTATTTTAAAAAACACCGATGACTGAATAAAAGCGTTCAGCAACTTACGACGTAATTATGACGAAAAAGCTCATCGGTGGAAAATATAAATCCATCGGATTTTTTCTCGTTGACTGTTTCTGAACGTACCCTATATAGCATCTACATAATAAAACTCTAAGCCCCTTTCGTCGCATTTTTTTTCTGACTTTCATTCGCTACTCTAACGTGGCATCGCCACAGGTACACGGAGGTACACACCGAAGGTATGCCTAGCGCCTCGCCTTAATACTAGGTCATTGAGTATCTATATAATAAAACTCTAAGCCCCTTTCGTCGCATTTTTTTCTGACTTTCATTCGCTACTCTAACGTGGCATCGCCGCAGGTACACGGAGGTACACACCGAAGGTATGCCTAGCGCTTCGCCTTAATACTAGGTCATCTACATTTTTTTTTCTGACTTTGATTCGCGCCTCTCACGTGGCGTCGCGGAAGGTACACGGAGGTACACACCAAAGGTCTCCCTAGCGCTTCGCCTTAATACTAGGTCATTGAGTATATTTCAGAAATCGGGTCTAACGTGACATCATGAAGGAATAGTAGGGAGGGGAATTCCGAGGCGGAGTTAAATCCAACACCGTAGTGACAACCATAGAAATAGAAATTAGACTAGAAGCACGATTGGATTGGGCGAGGACGTACCAGCTAGAAGGCAGCCATAAGAGTGGAATCACGATAGTCGCGCCATCTCATAGAAACAATTTAAACTAAATAAGTAAATATGGTCACGTGAAATAACATAAAACAGATCGTAGGCAACGTATTAAAAACTTTTTTTTATTTATCTGACATTATATTAAGTTATTTAAACAGCTTTAGGAAAATCATAAAAATCTCCAAAATCTACTATATCTACCGTGTCACCCTTAAAGTCACGCGTTAACGTTGCGCAATCATTGTAAGTCTTATTCCGAGATTATTATAAAATATTTTCTATAATATTACATACGTATGAAATGATAATTTTATTTCTTTCCCAGATCTCTCTTTGCAATGTGAAAAAGCGCAGTTTTTAACCATTTTTGTTTGCGGATATGCTTTTAGACGCAAAAATTTAAACACGAAAAGATCGCCGCTGCGCACGACGTGATACGCAGTAGATCGCCTTTTTT
The DNA here is from genome assembly GCF_980474605.1 of Leiobunum rupestre. Lineage (NCBI taxonomy): Eukaryota > Metazoa > Arthropoda > Arachnida > Opiliones > Sclerosomatidae > Leiobunum > Leiobunum rupestre. The sequence continues at coordinate 43,726,090 of NC_143386.1, read as the reverse complement.
CTCCTCTTCGAAAGTCGCGTCGTAGCCATGGCGACAATGTTTAATGCGTTTGTCAGATGGCGCGTACATCGCGATTCCACCCTAATGTCAGCCTTCTAGCTTGCCTGTTTCCCTTGGGATTGGCGGAAAGGGCAGTGCTTCTAGTGTAATTTCTATTTCTATGGTGACAACTCGCCGCTGCCGGGAGGGGGCCATCGAAGAAATGGGGGATGGTCGTGGTAGACTTTTTTACACTCGATCGGTAGATCGCGTCCTCTATTAATAAGAATATACATATAAAACCGTTGGAAATCGCGTGGTAAATTTGAATCTTTCATGATAATGGATCACACCTAATGTAAAATAAAAGTTAAGAAAATAACTAACCCATATCTTATTTATACTTTGTTAACTTTTCACGTTTTCTTGTATTTAATATTTATACACAAGTCTTGTCTTAATTTTCTCCTGGATCTCCCGCGTTTTTCTTGTTTTCAGAATCAGAATAAACACCGTCCGATAGATGGCTACACTGAATTCAGTTTTCCGTGTCACGTGTTAAAAGTCTACCACGATATCCCCCTTTATTTCAACGGCCCCCACAGGGAAGAGGAATTACACTGCCTAGCCAGTTCAGACCAATAATTTCCCCCCTTACTATTCCTTCATGGTGACCTCGCCTAAGGTAATTTCTCTGTGTATAACCATAGAAATCGGATAACAAACTAGAACGCTTAATCGAATGGCTGACAAGGTACCGATTAGATTCTGGGCTAAAACGACAGTAACGCCATCTGCGCTGCCTCTAGAGGCGCGCTCGCGCTTAGCTTGTTAAAAGTTTTCCCCCCCACCCCATTGAAATTAATGTAAAGTTGGCGATAATTAAACGTTAATTAACCTACCAAATGATATAATAAATATTCCGCTGACAATTTTTCCCGTTTTTATGAACCTAAATGTAATATAAAATCGTCTTGAAAAATCGTTTATCGCTTTATAACATTCAAAAATAATATTTTTCCCGCACCATGTAGATTGTAGATATCCGAGCATCTGATCGTCTAGGTAAAGTTTGCGTTGTCAACGAGCGTATTAGAAAGAAAAATGAGATTTTAGAAAGTAGGTTGTAATTCGGAACGTCATAATACTTTTCACGAATTTTGTCATCGGTGAATTATAAATAGGACTTGAAATAAGTTTCAATGTTTATTTAAAAGCTAGTTTCATAACTTTTCATCCATTGGTTCGTTCAGAATGTATCTTTAAAGTAGACGAAAATTTTAAGGCGCGGAATCTCGTCTAGGTAAAGTTTGTGTTGTCAACACGCGTATGTGATATCGGAGCACTGAAAAATCTAAAGGTTCCAACAGCTATCGGTTCGTAGATGAAGGGAATACGACACTCGCAAGAAAGACGCTCGAACACGTGATAAATTTACCAAAACATTTTATTTACATTTACTTATAATAATACTCATTGTACAAAGAACTAAGTTTTAATCTAAAACTGCGTCTGGAATTAATTTGCAGAGCTAGGTTTCATGGTGGACAGTGCGAGAGCTAATCGACAACTATATTCAAATTAAAAACCACTTCCCAGCTAACATCGGCAAAGTACAGAATTAGAACTAAAAAATTAATCTTTAAAAAATTAAATAGCTATCTACAACGAGTTTTTACTAGATAACTATAAAAAAAATAATTCCTAACTTTAACTCTAGCAAAGAAAATACTACTAAGTTTTTTTTCTATACAATATACATGTATACTAGTTTTTTAGGTATCTGATTTAACAGCGTATTAGAAAGCAAATGAGATTTTAGAAAGTAGGTTGTAATTCGGAACGATATTAATACTTTTCACGAATTTTGTTTCATAACTTTCATCCATTGGTTCGTTCAGAATGTATCTTTAAACTTGGATAAAGGAATTCCTTTATCCAAGGTTTAATCTACTGCGTATTTTGAAATGGAAAAACCCGATTACTATCGTTAAATCTTGGTTAAATGATGGCGAACGCTCCTTGTAATAAGAAACAAATAACGAAATTAGTGTTCGTACGGGGACCCCGACCCCGACCCCGACTGTCGCAAATCAAGTCGGGGTTTTCCATTTTTCGGGGTTATGTTTTCGTAGTGTAATTTTAAATTTTCGCGCCGACGCACCCCGCTAAATCCTAAAAATATAAAATAGATAGGTTCCTCCTCTCCCTTTTTTCGTGGGCGACAATCGAGGGGTCCGACACTCGTCTAAAATGCGTACGAAATTTGAAAATCTTCAAATCTTGACATCCAGATTTGAAGATTTGACCGAAATTTCATAAATTTACAAAATTTGCAGAATTTCCAAAATTTATATGTGATTTGCAAATTTCAATGAGGTTTGATAGGGATTTGAAAATTTGGATGAGATTTGATAGGAATTTGGAAATTTTAACGAGATTTGATAAGGATTTGGAAATTTTTATGAGGTTTGATGGGGATTTTCAAATTTTCATGAGATTTGATCGTGATTGTCATTTTAATATTTCATTAATTTGACTGTTTTTCGAAAATCTATAGCTCTTTCGAGCTCGGTTCACATTTCTCTCATTATATCATATCGATTCAAGGGGCTTCAAACCGTTTTCGTCAAAGTTTCTAGTGTTAACGCGACTCAAGTCGTATTCACACTAGATACTTTAACCGTGTTCACACTAGACTCTTTGTAACCGTTTTTAAACGGTTTCGAAAGATAATATTGAATATTTTCGTTGTTATCTGTATTAATAGCCATACGATAAATACTTTAGAAAGCAAAATTTTACAAATTAATCATTCGAAACCGTTTTAAAACGGTTCCAAAGTGCCTAGTGTGAACGTAGCTAATGTGTATAACCCGTGGTCGTTGCGCTTCGCCTTAATATTAGGTCAAGTATATTTTGGTCATTAAGTTTGTTTTTGAAATTTCGGATCGGATTACGCACTGGCTCGAATTTCGCACTGTAAATCGGGACTCAAGGACGAGCGTATTTTTATTTGTTCGTCATGAGAGTAAATCAGCCCATGGACTAATTAACAACAGGTACGGCCCAGATCTATAACATTTCCCTATAAAGACCCCAAATAAAAGTGTTAACTCGTTCAGCAGCGTTGCCAGGCAAATATTTTTTAACCTGGTGATTCAAACGTCATAAACAGGAAACAGATTTTTAACGGTTTTAGCGGTTGTGATTTGAATTTTCAAATTATTCATCATCAAAAAAAAGGTAAACAACTATTAAGCCTTGGTACAATCATTTATATTTATGAATAATAATAATTACCGTAACAAATTTGGGAATTGCTTTCAGACGGTAAGCAGAATATTTTACTATTTGTACGATTGAAAAAGCTAGACATTCTAAATTTTTACGACGATTCATTTAAAAGACTAGAATATTAGCACCGCATGGTAATCTCGTGGTTAAAATTTTAAATTCCAAGCATTCCAAGGAAGCTTCTTGCCCTATTTTACTCCCCCCGCCTATTTTGAATCACCAGCCTATACAAGCATTTCCTGTTATGCCCGCGAGTACCGCTAGAGTGCGTCGATGCTTGTTCTTTTTACTTTTTCCCCGGGCTGGACCGTCCCTGTTGTTAATTAGTCCATGATCAGCCATTGGATACGGGGGGGTTTAAAGGAGTACAGATGGGTTTGGGACGCCTCCGAGTTTTTGAGTTATTTTTGCGGGGAAAAGGGTATCACGGAAACTCTCGCATGGGAAAAGGGGAGGGGAGTACCATGGTAACTATCACATGGGTAACGGGGGGAGGGGGTACCACGGTAATTATCACATGGGAAAAGGATGGAGGGGGTACCACGGTAATTATAACATGGGGAAAAGGGTGGAGGTGGTACCACGGTAATTGTAACATGGGGAAAATGGTGGAGGAGATACCACGGTAGCTATCACTTGGGAAATGGGGGGGGGGGAGGGATTACCAAGGTAATTATCACAGGAAAAGAGGGGAGTGGGTACCACGGTAGTTATCACATGGGAAAAGGGGGGAGGGGGTACTACGGACATTATCACATTTGAAAAAGGGGGAGGGGGTACCACGGTAATTATCACATGGGGGAAAAGGGGAGTGTTCGGTTGTACACATCGTAATTTTGTATAGTACATCTACCTATATTCGTTTTCAAATCTTTATATAGCGCACGCGCGCGTGAAAGTGAGTTTTTGGTTGCTGTTAAAAAAGGTGTTATTTTGCGCGTGTAAAAATAAATTAACGGCCAGTTCTGTTTTGAAATAAGAGGAAAAAGGTTTACCGGTTTTTATGTCGGAAAAGTTCGCGTCTTTTATTTCGCTGTTCACGACATTTTTTGGTCCGTCGAGCCGGATACATTCGTCAACTTGATTATGTTCCTCAACTAATCATCGAATCGGCTATCTTTCCGTGAGAGACAGTGAAAATTAGCGTGGATTATCCGTTGGAAACCGTTTAAACCATCGATCATATCCCGATCGTAAACGAATCAACATAAGTCATCATGGATGTTCTGGTGAGAAGAAGAGCAGCTATCAAGGGACAGATCACCAGGATTGAAAATGCGGTGGGTCAAACAGCAACGAATCTATCTGACGTCGCCTTGAAGCTGTATGTAGACAAGGTGGAAAAACTATCGAAAGACTTGGATGAGGTTCACGATGCCGTAGTTGCAAATATCGATCCCGACGACGACGACCTCGCGGATCACGAAGATGAATACAACCCTCTAGTCGCTCGACTCGAAGATCTGACAATCCTACTCGTCACTGAATCAAATGAAAGAGCAGCAAACATTCCAGTGAGACAAGTCAGACCAGCTAGTGATGTACGTTTACCTAAGCTGGAACTTCCATCATTCAGCGGTGGTTACGTCGATTGGCTTCCATTTCATGATCTCTTCACGGCCACCGTACACAACAACGAATCGCTCACCGGAGCTCAGAAGTTTCAGTATTTGAAGTCATCATTACGAAACGAAGCAGCGCTCCTAGTTCAATCTATTCCGGTAACTGACGCTAACTATCTGGAGGCTTGGGATATCTTAAACAATCGGTTCAACAATACCCGGGAAATCATCGATGCACACGTAAAACGTCTCTTCAGTCAAACTAACGTCATCCAAGAATCTTCATCCGCTTTACGAACGCTCATCGATACCACCGCCGAATGCATAAGGGCGCTCAAGGTTCTCAAAGAACCAGTACAACATTGGGACTCCATACTACTTCATCTTGTAAAGGAAAAACTGGATTCAGAATCTCGCCGATAATGGGAACTTTCCCTGAGGGGGACCGAAAGACCAACTTTCGAGGATCTCGTTACATTTCTTGAACAACGGGCCAGAGCCTTAGCAGCAGCTCCGCCTACAACTACTGCAATCAAGTCGAAGCCTCCATTACATCAGAGACCAAGTACAAAGGCTCATCATGGTGCTCTGAGCGAGACGTGTCACTTTTGCAACGAAACACACTCGGTATACAAATGTACCAATTTTCTGAATGCATCTTCGGACGAGCGTTGGAACATGGTCAAGAGGAGTGCCATGTGTTTCAATTGCTTACGAACCGGTCATCAAAGCAATGACTGCAAATCTGGTCATTGTAGGAAATGCAACGCACGACATAACACACTTCTACATCAAGAGAAGGAATTAACGAAGACGAAGGCAACCTCCGGTGTAGTTTCATGCCCATCTCGTGAAATAATTGGATCAACCCAAGTTATCTTGGCAACCGCAATGGTCCAAGTCAAGGGACTTGACGAGCAACTTTATCCAGCCCGAGCGCTTCTGGACTCGGGTTCTCAAGCCAGTTTCATCACGGAACAATTCACGAGGAAACTAAGATTGAAGCGAACACGTTTCAACGTCTCAGTTGACGGAATTGGAGCAACCGGAATGAACACCTCTCAAGGCAGTGTCATGGTGAATATTCAGTCAAATATCATTAACACGTCGGAGGTCATCGTCGAGGCAATCGTCCTGAAAAAGGTCACGGATTATTTACCTAACAGTCCGTTCGATCCTGGAAATTGTCTACACTTGAAAGGCTTAACACTCGCTGATCCAACTTTTCATAGCCCTGGACAAGTGGATATTTTACTAGGTGCTGACGTGTATCTAGAGCTCTTACAAGATGGCATTTGCAAGGGGAAAGAAGGTCTTCCAGGTGCCTTTAATACTCTTTTCGGATGGGCAGTTTCCGGTCCATTGCTGATGGCCGGAAGAAGTTCGAAAATAAAGGTCCACCATTGTACATTGGAAGCAGATTTGAAACATCTTTGGGAGCTAGAAGACATCCAGCCTCGAAGAATACTATCTCCAACAGAAATTCAATGTGAAAAGAACTTTGAAGAATCACATACACGTGACTCTACAGGAAGATTCACTGTACGATTACCAAAGATAAACGATGCACCAAAACTTGGAGATTCTAAACAAATGGCAATCCGTCGATTCTCTCACTTAGAACGACGTCTACGTGTTAACCCGAATCTCTATGAGGAGTACCGCAAGTTCATGGGGGAATACATTGCCCTTGGACATATGGAACTCATTCCCTCGAATGAAATAAAAATCGAAACCAATCCATCTTACTACGTGCCTCATCATGCGGTATTCAAAGAAGACAGTACCACCACGAGAGTTCGTGTAGTGTTCGACGCCTCTGCCAAATCTACAACTGGAGTTTCCCTAAACAATCATCTGCTAGTGGGGCCAAAACTTCAAGATGATTTGGTCAACCTCCTTATTCGCTTTCGTCAACATCGCATTGTAATGAAAGCAGACCTTGCCAAAATGTTTCGTCAAATTAGAGTACATCCAGACGACTCCGATCTTCAAAGAATTGTTTGGCGAAACAACTCACACGAACCCTTGCTCGAATACCGTTTGCTAACGGTTACATATGGAACCGCATCAGCGCCATACCTAGCAACTAAAGTCTTGAAGCAACTCGGCCATGACGTGAAAGAGACACTTCCGTTGGCATCTTCGGCTTTACAAAATGACTTCTACATGGACGATCTAATGACAGGAGACGAAACGATTGAGAACGTTTTAAGACTTCAGTCAGAAATCATTCAAGCTACATCTCAAGCAGGATTTGAAATAAGGAAATGGGCGTCGAATGAAGCTGCATTATTGGATACACTACCAGCCAACATGAAGGATTTACAAAAGCCACTATGCATCGAGAACGACGAATCAGTCAAGACTCTCGGCCTATATTGGACTCCTTCGGCTGATAATTTCTCGTTTATGGTTACTTCTCCAGCGTCAAGAAGTTCAATCACTAAACGTACGATTCTTTCGGATACAGCAAGGATATTCGATCCTCTGGGACTGTTGGCACCAGTAACCGTTCGAGCGAAACTGATGTTACAGGAAATGTGGCAGCTAAAATTGAATTGGGATGAGCAACTTCCCCAACCACTTGAAGCTAAATGGAGGTCGTTTCGAACCGATTTACCAGAAATTGAAAACATTACGGTTCAACGGCGCATTTCGCAAGCTAATGCTACAGACATTAGCCTGCATGGATTTTGTGACGCATCGGAGAAAGCGTACGCAGCTGCCGTATACCTGAAGACGGTGAATAACAACGGACAAATCAAAATACAACTGATCGCTGCGAAAACAAGAGTCGCTCCGCTCAAACAAATCACACTTCCGAGACTGGAATTATCTGGTGCATTACTTTTGGCTTCTCTGATTCAACTGATCAGGGAGTCATTGAGATTGGATATAGCTGATGTTCATTGCTGGTCGGACTCAACAATCGTCCTAGCTTGGTTGAAAGCTCCACCGCAACGTTGGAAAACGTTCGTAGCCAATCGAGTGTCAGAAATCCACGAGAAACTACCGAGAGCGCAATGGCATCACATTGCAGGAGACAGCAACCCTGCAGATTGCGCTTCTCGAGGAATATCCGCTAGCGAACTGGGAAATCATGGTCTCTGGTGGCATGGACCGCAGTGCCTTATTTTCGCCGCAACAACGCAAGAACTACATGAACTCTCAGAGCCAAATGAATGTTTATCCGAGGAAAGACGAATTATTTCGTTAGTAACACATCATCAAATGGATTTCACGCTCCTTTCCAAATTTTCAGCGCTTAAAAAACTCATTCATATCACCGCCTACATTCTACGTTTTGTCTTCAATTCGCGAAATGCGACAGAATTGAGGATTACTGGACCTTTATCGAAGGAAGAGAACGAAAAGGCGCTATCCCATTGGATTCGGGTCGTCCAAAGCAACAGTTTTAACGAAGAGATAGCTTGCCTTAAACAAAACAAGGAATTACCACGGAAAAGTAAAATCCTTTCGATGCGTCCGTACATCGATCAAGATGGGATTCTAAGAGTTGGTGGCAGACTTTGCCACTCCAACTTACCATACGAACAAAGGCATCCGGCACTGTTACCGAGACAGAGCAAATTAACAGAACTTCTAATACAACACGAGCACGAAAAACATTTTCACGGAGGTGCTCAACTACTAACTTCTGTCTTACAGAAACGTTATTGGATCGTCGGTCTTCGTGATGCCATACGTTTCCATATCAGAAGATGTGTTTCATGTGTACGACAGCAGGCAGTCACTGTAAAGCAACTTATGGGCGATTTACCACCAGCGAGAGTAAATCCTGCTCGGCCATTTTTGAAGTGTGGAGTCGACTACGCAGGACCATTTACCCTTAAACTAATGAAGGGACGAAGTCACCTCAGGTTTAAGGGATACATTGCCGTCTTCGCTTGCTTTACCACAAGATCAATTCATCTTGAACTTGTCAGTGACATGACCACCGAAGCATTTCTGGCAGCATTGAAACGCTTTGTTGCTCGACGAGGAAAATGCGCCGACATTTACAGCGACTGTGGAACCAACTTTACAGGAGCCGATCGAGAGATGAAAACATTCATCAAATTCGTAGTCTCTACAAACAACAACGATCAAGTGTCACGATGGCTCGCAGACGAAGGAATTAATTGGCACTTCAACCCGCCTGCAGCGCCACATTTTGGAGGCCTCTGGGAAGCCGGGGTGAAGTCCGTCAAGTATCATCTGAAACGAGTTCTTGGCACCATGGTTCTAAACTTTGAAGAAATGCAAACGCTTCTTTGCCAAATCGAAGCTTGCTTAAATTCACGTCCTTTAACGGCGTTAAGCTCGGATCCAAACGACTTCAATGCGTTGACACCTGGACATTTCCTAATCGGAGATGCGCTCACCGCAATACCCGAACCCGATCTCACTTCTGAAAACGTCAACCGCCTGTCACGTTGGCAATTGGGCCAACAAGTACTGCAGCACTTTTGGAACCGTTGGCGAAATGAATTCCTCTCTCGCCTTCAACAACGTCCAAAGTGGACTACACCAAAACCGAATCTACGAGTCGGCGACTTGGTCTTGCTCAAAGATGAAGATTTACCTCCAACCAAGTGGAGAATGGCAAGAATCACTGAACTTCATCCAGGACAAGACAATCAAGTTCGCGTCGTAACTGTCAGAACCTCTGACAAATCACTGAAAAGACCCGTAGTTAAATTATGCCAGTTACCACTAGACTGATTTTAATTGTATTCAAACTGTTTACTAAGGGTTATTTATGTATGCAAATGTAACTTTTCGGACTTTTACTATCTCATTTGAAATTCGTTATTTCAAGGCGGGCGGAATGTTCGGTTGTACACATCGTAATTTTGTATAGTACATCTACCTATATTCGTTTTCAAATCTTTATATAGCGCACGCGCGCGTGAAAGTGAGTTTTTGGTTGCTGTTAAAAAAGGTGTTATTTTGCGCGTGTAAAAATAAATTAACGGCCAGTTCTGTTTTGAAATAAGAGGAAAAAGGTTTACCGGTTTTTATGTCGGAAAAGTTCGCGTCTTTTATTTCGCTGTTCACGACAGGGAGTAAGGGCCTTACTGGGGTGGTTCTTCTATGGGGAAAAGAGTACCATGGAAATTATCCCCTGGGAAGAAGGGAGAGGTGAGTACCACGGTAATTATAACATGGGGAAAGGGGAGGAAGGGCCTTACTGGGGTGGTTCTACTATGGGTAAAAGAGTACCATGGAAATTATCCCCTGGGAAAAAGGGGGAGGAGGCTTTACTGGGGGGGGGGAGGTTCGACTATGGGGTTAAGGGTACCACGGAAATTATTGCGTGAAAAAAAGGGTCGGGGGCCTTACTGCGGTGGTTCGACTATGGGGTAAAGGGTGCCACGGTAATTCTCACATGGGAAAAAGGGGAGGCGGCCTTACTGTGGTGGTTCGAATATGGGGAAAAGGGTGCCTCGAAACACACTACTAGCTGAGGGCCCACCTGTAAGGCGGGCTTCTCAGCTAGTCTACATAATAAAACTCTAAGACCCTTTCGTCTAATTTTTCCCCGACTTTCATTCGCGACTCTAACGTGACATCGCCGAAGGTACACGGAGGTACACACCGAAGGTATACCTAGCACTTCGCCTTAATACTAGGTCATTGAGTATATTTTAGAAATCGGGTCTAACGTGACATCGCCTTAATACTAGTTCATTGAGTATGTTTTTGGAGCTTCGGATCGGATTTCGCGGTTTTCTCCGTATCTATCTATATCTATATTATAAGGAGCGCTTGGTAGGTCGGTCGTACGTCCGAGCTTTCTGGAATATTTGCTTAGTATGTCATGAAGCCAAAGGCGGGGCGGCGAAGAGAAAGCCAGCGTGGGACGGAGAGAGAAGCTGCTGCCTTTCGCTTTGTTAGTGGCTCAACTATAGCCTTTTTTGTGATTTTGCTAAGTCAGTAACGATACCAAAGGCGGAGTGGCGAAGACAAAGGCGGCACGGGGCAGAGAGAAACCGGGACGGCCTTTCGCTTTTTTACTGGTGGCAAAAGTGACATAGTTATTATATAATTATGTCACTTATGCTGGTGGTGGTTCGACTTGCCTATAGGTAGAGATAGCGACGTCGCCACCCTGCGCTTCCCACGCTGAAGTAATTATAGTCGACCTTGAACCACTGACGTTCGGGCTTTGGATTAGTCACTTAGCAAATCGGGACTGCCTTTCGCTTTGTTACTGGGGTCATCTTTATTATAAATACCACTAAGTCGTCGCCGTCCGAGCTTCGTCTTTCTGGCCTCTGTAATCGAAAACTCTGTTTAGCCGGCCGAGTAGTAAAGTCTGCGCGTATGGGTAGTGGCCCCTCTTTCTCCACGCTATTCTGTGGTCGAGAAAATCTATTAGCTCGGTCTCTCGGAGTCTTTATACTAAGTCGAAGCAGCAGTAGGTAATATTGTCAAACCTGGGAGGTGGAATGCGGCAAGTTTTTTGACACTCCCGGCCTTTCCGCCGTTTTGCGAGGCGGTCAGGCCGGGAGTGTCTCTGTCTCTCAGAGTCTTTATACTCAGTCGGGGCAGCAGTAGGTAACATAGTCAATTGTCAAAGCTGGGAGGGGAACGCAGCAAGCTTTTCGACACCCCCGGCCTTTCCGCCGTTTTGCGAGGCGGTCAGGCCGGGAGTGTCTCTGTCTCTCAGAGTCTTTATACTAAGTCGAAGCAGCAGTAGGTAATATTGTCAAACCTGGGAGGTGGAATGCGGCAAGTTTTTTGACACTCCCGGCCTTTCCGCCGTTTTGCGAGGCGGTCAGGCCGGGAGTGTCTCTGTCTCTCAGAGTCTTTATACTCAGTCGGGGCAGCAGTAGGTAACATAGTCAATTGTCAAAGCTGGGAGGGGATTGCAGCAAGCTTTTCGACACCCCCGGCCTTTCCGCCGTTTTGCGAGGCGGTCAGGCCGGGAGTGTCTCTGTCTCTCAGAGTCTTTATACTAAGTCGAAGCAGCAGTAGGTAATATTGTCAAACCTGGGAGGTGGAATGCGGCAAGTTTTTTGACACTCCCGGCCTTTCCGCCGTTTTGCGAGGCGGTCAGGCCGGGAGTGTCTCTGTCTCTCAGAGTCTTTATACTCAGTCGGGGCAGCAGTAGGTAACATAGTCAATTGTCAAAGCTGGGAGGGGATTGCAGCAAGCTTTTCGACACCCCCGGCCTTTCTGCCGTTTTGCGAGGCTAGGCTGTCTCTCGGTCTCTTCAAATTTTAAGGGACGAGCGTATTTGTTTCTGTTCGTCATGAGGGGGGAGCAAATCTACCATTGGATACAGGGAGTTTACAGAGGTACAGGGGGTTTTGTGACGAGAGATAAAGTCGAGTTTTTGAGTAATTTTTGTGGGGAAAAGGTAATACGGTAATTCTGGCATAGGGAAAAGGGGGAGGGGTGCCTTACTGGGGGGGTTTGGACATAGAAATCTCATAGGTAACTAGAATGCTGCCGCCTACGGCCGCGCTTGTCGCCAGTTCGTTTTGAACCTTCAGCCAATGAGAGGCCGTGGAGTGGTTCCGCCCAAGGAGGATAATAATCCTCCTTGATTCCGCTACTATCGCGGGAGCTAGGTGACGTCATTCCCTCTGGTGACATTAAATTCTTGGCAGAACCACTCTTTGAGTTCTGAATGGCTGAGATCTGGCTATCGTCTGCCACGGCGTTTGGTCCATTTGCCAGTTACACTGCAGCATTCTAGTTACCTATTAGATTTCTATGGGTTTGGAAGAGAGAGAAAGGCGAGTTTTTGAGTAATTTTTGTTTGTAAAACGTACCACGGTAATTCTGGCATGGGGAAAAGGGGGAGGGGTGCCTTACTGGGGGGTTTGGAAGAGAGAGAAAGGCGAGTTTTTACGTTATTTCGAGAGAGAAGCCGAGTTTTTACGTTATTTCGAGAGAGAAGCCGAGTTTTTAAGTTATTTCGAGAGAGAAGCCGAGTTTTTAAGTTATTTTTGCGAGGGAAAAAGGGTACCCCGGTAATTCTGGCATGGGGGAAAGGGCGAGGGGTGACTTACTGGGGGGTTTGGAAACATGGTATTTTCCGCCCGTAGGGCGGTCCTTCAGCTAGTTTTAGTGAAAATCTCTAGTAACCTTGACTATTAATAATATAGTACGCATTTTTTGATAATTCAGCTCTCACGCGTACAATAATGTACGATAACTTTTAAATTGGCTGAAATTTGACTTTTTATCACAACTTTTTAATCCATCGAAGTTTAAGTGTTATTAAAAAGTTTGATTTCACAAATTTAACGTCACTATTTCCAAAGATAATATAACTACGTACCCTAGATTGGAAATCAAGCACTTTCACGTTAACGCAGGCTCTTACTGAGTTCCCGGCGGAAGTCGGAAGAAATGGCCTCCATGGAGCTGGCAGGGCTACCGCATAGAAATCTCATAGGTAACTAGAATGCTGCCGCCTACGGCCGAGCTTGACGCCAGTTCGCCTTGAACCTTCAGCCAATGAGAGGCCGTAGAGTGGTTCCGCCAAGGAGGATTATAATCCTCCTTGGATCCGCTACTATAGCGGGAGATAGGTGACGTCATTATCTCTGGTGACATTAAATTCTTGGCAGAACCACTCTTTGAGCTCTGATTGGCTGAGATCTGGCTATCGTTTGCCACGGCGTTTGGCCCATTTGCCAGTTACACGGCAGCATTCTAGTTACCTATGAGATTTCTAAGGGCTACCGACACCTAGTTAAAACTTAAAGTTTTAGTGAAAATTGCGCCGTGTTTTTTGACTTGCGATTTTCAAGATACCAGATATTTTTGCGTTATATTGTTTTAAAACAATAATGGATCATGCCTGTAGCTTTAAAAATGTTTTTAAACGAAAGAAAACTAAAGGCGAGTAATATAATCTTGGGTTATCTATTGAAATTCCTTATTTCTCACCCTGCTATGGAGCCCAATTTTTTTGACTTCCGGCGCGAACTCAGTAAAAGCCTCACGAGAAAACGGGCTATCGAGAAACGCCGAGATTTCGAATATACACTCTTTTACGCGCGTCTTTCCCCCCATCAAGGACCCTCCCACGATTTGCTCCACAGGCAGCTGCCATAGACTTACTGCACGTAGCTCTACCATGGAAAGTTCTTTCCCCCAAAACCCGTTCTCTCGCGTGTAGCACGGTAATGGCGACACCCATGAAATACGCGCGTAAAAGAATCTATAGGGTACGTAGTTATATCAGAGATCCTGGCAGTTATAGAGATGCGAAACTCCCTATACCCTAAGCAAACCAGTTTTTTTTCAAATTTTTGCCGATCGCAGCGACGCCTGTACGTGGGGAGTAATCGCAGAGATCCTAGGATTGAAGAAACCAAGTTGAAACTGGAATTGAACTATAATTTATTAGTTTAAGTATTTTTTATACATTAGTATATATTTAAAATTTATTTGAAATAAAGTTCATATTTTAACTGTTTATCATTTTAAAATATTTTAGGCCTTGTTTAACCACAATAAAGAAATAAGAAACAGGATTTTTGAGAAATTAGGACTAAATCAAGGATTTACGCTAATATTTTAAAGTTTGTTAATATTTAGTGATTAACTTTAAGTAACTTGCGATCTAAACGTTTCTGGGCCTTGTTATTGGTATCTTTTTCAAAAAGATCGCGTCTTCCTACATTTTCTAGCCATTGTTTTGAACTGTATTTTGAAAAACAAAGATTAAAATATAACTCTAATTAAAATAACTTATGTTATATCCCACCGTTCTTTTTCTTTTGGAAACTTAAATAAAGAAATGCGCTGTTTTTCTTTACAAGAATTACAAAAACAATAGGTTCCAGGCATTTTAAAACTTTATTTCGAAAATAAAACGCGTTTACAATTTTTGCGTCTCTCGGCTTGAAACGGGCGCTTCCTTCCGGCCGAAGGGCGGCGCTGATGCTTGCATTTTTTTTGTCAGGTTTTCGGCGGAGTTTCGCATCTCTATAACTGCCAGGATCTCTGGTTCAGTGCTTCCACTTTGAGGGTATTTTACCCTTTTTCGCGTAAAATTGACCTCGAGAGGGATTTTTTTTCAAGATTGAGGGTAATGGGTAAAATGAGGGTATTTTGAACATTTCACGGGAAATTTAAGGGTATTTAAAAATTTTGAAAATATCTACCATGAAATATAATTTCCTTTTTTGACAAAGTGTAACTAAGTTGGCCGTAAGTGGAAAACTGGTTTTGCTTATGTCGAGGCCTTTTTAGGTTATTTCTCGGTTGTCAGCTTTACCGATTGGAGCAGACAAAAATATTGTTTTCGTCCCTTAATAAGCGAATTGCATACCTATCATTAATATTAGTGTCTTTTTCTTTGTAAAAATTAAAGAAAAAACTGTGATAATTAAACTATATTTGTGAAGGGTATTTTTCAAATTTGGAAAGGGTAAAAGTGGGTATTTTTCAGCTTATGTCTGGGTAAAATGATCTTTTGGAAGTGGAAGCACTGCTCTGGTTATATTATCTTTGCTATTTCACACAAAATTGAAATTTATAGATATTTTTCAAGCGTACGATAATTTATTTTTGAAATCAAGAACTGGCAACGCTGCCTACAGCTGAAAGCTCAGGAGAATCTCAAGTTCTCAACTCGATGATTTCCATTATTTGCTGGTCTGAGGTTTGTTTAAGATTGACGATATTTTTTTATAGCATCATTAAGTTGCAAGTCATTCATTAATTAGAAAAGACAATGCCATTTGATTCAGTCAGCCTTGATATAGCAGATATAATAAACTTTCCCCCGCTAACATTACCCAATGGTTGTGGCCTTGGCTCAGCTCAACTTTTAGAACTTTCTTTACCAGAAGATGTTCCAACCACTTTCGTTCCAACTGTCACAGCATCAGACATGCTTGTTGCCAAATCCAAGATTGAACCAGCCCCTACAATTTATTTACCGTCTAAAGAAAATGCAAAGGAGCAAGGGCCAGAATTTGCTGTATTTCTTAAAAATTGCCTAGAAAGGATGACTAGTATTGAAGAGGTAGATGTTCCCCTGGTCAACTGGCACATTGTCTTGGGACGTATGATAGAATACGAGCCAATTAGGGATCTTGTGTACATGGCACTTAAGAGTCAAATAAAATCAGCAACTGCCAACGAAGCGGCTAAAAAGCTAAATCTAAAACCACCAAAAAAGAAGGAATCACGCAGAACCATGTATCAAAACAATGTAGTTTATGAGACATGTGTGGAAAACTATGGAAGATTAATTGATGTTTTCATTTTCCTCGCCACATTCCCTAAGAACCCACAAATGGATTTGAAAAAGAAAAGTTATGTCAAAGAAGAGAAACATTTTGAGCAATGGATTTGTAGTAGAATACACGCTATTGGAAATAAAGCGGGTGTACAATTTAAATTTATCCACCCTGATTGGATAAATTATATGGAATCACCAATGATGAAACAGTACTTTAGCATTGCTCAGTTTTATCGCTGGTATCCAGGGTTAGGAGGTGAATTAGCCAAAATGGTTCATAATTTTGAAGGGCCTTTTCCATTTTTCAAAGTTCAAGCTATAGATGAGCCATTAACTAAGGAGTTTATGAAAGAAGTGAAAGGAATATACCAGTGGGCTGGTCTAAAAGCTTTTGATATGAGTTGCAATTTTGCCCGACAAATGAGCTGCTTGAAAGTGTCTAGGATCAGCAAAATCAAAAAAGAGGGAGAGAGTGTTTTGAAGTTAAAACAAAATCTAACAACAGAGCTTGGAGATATGGCACCTTACGCTAGACTTATGGATCATCCTCTGGCTGCTCAATGCAACACTGTTAACTATCCTAATTTATATAAAACTGTCATGCTCTACAAACAAAAAAATGATCCTAAAATGGCTAAATTTAAAACCTATTTCGGCAAAAAGACAATCAACAAGGACATTATTCTCGAAAACCTTGTTCTTATCGAGAAAATTGATGAAATTAGAGCTTTTTGATTTTAAGTCATTTTTATTAATGATTCAACAAAGAAGTTTAACAAAATATTGGAGATTTGCGTAAAACTACAAAAATAAAATTTGTTTGAAATGTTCGCAGATTCTTTCCATATACAAACAATAACATTAGGGTAAAGAGATTCAAAAACAATTTATCTGTCACCCAGATATAACAAAGTACCCATATAAAAACAATAGCCCAAAGCATTTCCCAAATAATAGTAGTAAAAATATATTCTTTATTTTAGCTTCATAATGGATTATTAAGGCACTTATTTGGCTTTGCATCACAACTTTTCGCTAATTTTTAGAGAGCCAAGTGGCAGAGGTGCCAAAATAGTGAGAATTGTACTTATGGGTAACAAAACTAAACTAAGTAACGTTAAATTTGGCATTTATACACATAAAACTGTAATAAAAATAAAAATGATATTGTATATAACCTTTGTTCTTGGCCCCTTATATGTAAATATATATAATTTATAACAACCATGGAAAAATAGTTTTAGGTGTGTTAACATTTTGTATTTCATTGTAAAAAATGAGTAAAGTTAGATATCTTCACCCCATTTGTGACTTGCACGGCCAAACTTTAAAAAAGAAACTCAATTTTAGATTAGTTCATAAATATTGTGGTTTAAGAAACAATTTTACTTGTATATCAGTCACTGTTTTCAGCATTCTCGCAGTTAACGGGTCCTTGTGCTCCATCGTTGGAATTTTTAAATCTTGTCCCAAGTAATGTATGTTGCCAACAGGGCAAACAACGCAAGCGGTGCCAGCTCCAAAGATTTCAAGAAGCTAAAATGAAAAATATTTAATTCGTATGTACAAGTATGCGACTATAAGGCCAGGCTAGTATAAGAATAGACCATTAGTGTCTAAGAAAAAAATAATAGACCAAAAATACATTTAGAAAATATGATTTAACTTCATAACTGTAAATACTTCTTAATCATCAAGACACCTTAAATTCTAAACCTTCAACTAAATCTGATTTAAAAATATAAGAATGGATCAGTTTTCATTATTATGGTATAGAAGAAAGATGTACAGCAGTTACTTAAGGCGGCTGCACGCATGACTCAAAGCGAGCGGCGCAACGCGAAATTATAAAAATCCTAGTTTCATACGCTTTGCTTTCTCGTTTGAGAACTTCATTTTTGAAACGACGCATGCGTGCACGCTCAAAATTCGCTTGCGGGCTTTATTTATTCATTAGACTTTTTTTTAAATGTCTTGAAAATTAGTCTCGTGCTCATATCATGGGGACATGGTTTAATTTTTTCCTTAATGTCCTAAAACTAGAAAAAAATTCCAGTAGAAGTGTGGTTCCTCATTTTAAAATTTCAAGATTTGTGGACAAATTTAGCAAAAAAACTATTTATTCATATGTCAATAAAACAATTTCGAGTCTAGTAATAGACTGAGCTTCACTCGGCCAAATACAGTTTAAACACTTTGAAATTGATAATTATTTATTAACAATGAATAGTCACCCCAAAAATTATAATTCTGTTGGTTTCGCACAGATCAATATATATTAAAAGCAACTTACTCTATTTTCTTTCAAAGCTTTAATTACATCCTTCATAGTTATAATCTTTTCCGACACTTTGAATTCATTCTAGAGGGATTGTTTTGTTAATGAAATTAATTTTTCCTAAAAGTTATTAACAGACACCATCATACCCATTCTCTGGCCAGATCCAAAATACTCTGTCTGGTAACACCGGGTAAGATAATACCATTCAATGGTGGAGTTATCAGTTCTTTCTCACCATTTTCATTAATCCAAAAAACAAAGAGATTCATTGTTCCAACTTCTGTAAGTTGATGAGTTTCTCCAAAGAGCCAAAGAACTTGTTGGAGATTCATTTTTTCAGCATGTTTTTGAACTCCAATTGTTGGAGCGTAATTTCTACTCAAGATAAAAAAATAAACATTTCATATTAGTTAATAATTATTCATCACTTACGCTCCAATTTTCTTGTCACCACAGCCACCAGGCCACGCACGGATAAATTTAGGGTCAGCGAGCAAAGAAACTGGTTTAAGTCCAGTAGAAAAAAAGGGACCAACAGGTCCGGTTATGACATACAGAATACAGTGATTTGAACTCGAAACACCCAAAGATGACTTTTACAACACAATAGAATTTATAAAATAAAAGCAAAATGCAAAAGGGAAACAAACCATGCATGATACTCCATAATTAAAATTGGAAATAAATACTTCAACTCCTATGAAAGTTGGTCTCAGGTACATGGTGCTGAATGTATGATAAGGCACCCATTCTTGGTCAATTTCTACTAATTTTTTAATGCATTTCAGGAACTCGTTTGAATCAAATAGCTGGAAAATTATATGTTATTAATTGTCCGTACTATCTACCCTTCAAATAAACCTATTTACAGGTAAGTGAAGACGTTCAGAAGACATGTACATCCTCTTCATATTTAGATCAGGGCGAAATAGTCGAATTTTGTTGTCAACTCCACGATAGGCTTTCATTCCTTCAAATAATTCTTGCGCGTAATGGAAAACTTTGGCTGATGGATGCAAATGAAAGTTGTGAATTGGGCATATTCTGGGTCGGCTCCAGCCCTGGCTCGATTTCCACTGAATTTCAAGCATGTGATCGCTAAAATTCTGGCCAAATACCAAATTGTTTGGATCGGGTTTAGGGGTCATTTCAACGGTGCTAGCTCGTATGATTTCTAAATCTGAAAACTTTTAAATACAATAGTAAATGAGATGATTTTATTTAAAGTTCTTAGAAGGTCCCGTACTTTGAACGAGTTTTCCGCAGTTGGTAGACCCCTATCCAGATGGACCCATTTTTTGACATGCTACAAACATGGAAGATAATTTAAAAAAAAATTAAAGAATGTATCCTAACCTAGTCCTGCCTTGGATTAATAATAGAAGCTAACGCTATTATGTAATCTTCAAAGGCTTAGGAAACTTAAAGCAGTTTTTATAAGCAAATAAACTGTTCAAAATTTCAAAATAAAAATGTCTATTTATTTACCTGGGGAGTTACTTTGGCACTTAAAAAATTACTATAAAAAAATGATTTTGATGGAAAAGATTTCACAAAATGATTGACGATCCTGCATGGCGCCATTGATGTTGATTTGCTCGCAAAACTCGCGCGATTTCAATTTTTTTGTCCTTGGCATTTCTTTTCAACGAATAGGAAACGGGAATGGTTTTGCGGTAAATTTGAATAACATTCCAGCTGCTGCATTTCCATAAACTATGGTGACTGGTCACGCGATTTTATTGATTTTTCAAACAGAAAATACTTTGGTCCAAATCCAAAACAATGGCGAAAACAACATTCGAATCAGACATACAAAGACAAATAAACGAAGCATTCCGCATTTTTGATCAAAATGATACTAAAACTGTTGATATAAGGTGAGGACCGTGAGGGAGGTCAAAAAACATGGTGACCAATTCAAAAACTATAAAAATATTTTATTAACAATATAGAGAGGTAGGAAGCATAATAAGAGCGCTCAGCTGTTGCCCAAGTGAATCAGAATTGAAAGATATATTAGCCGAGGTATTAAAATTAAGATGGTCGTTTTACGTTATAACATATAATTTCCACTTGTTGAAAGTAATTTGTAGATTGAGGATGATAATACTCCTGGATACGTTCACATTGATAAATTTTTGCCAGTGATGACAAAGATTATGATGGAACATAAGTAGGCCACCTCACACAGTCTTATATTCAAATAAAATTTAAATAAAACAATTTAAGGTTTAAACCTGCATCAGCCACGATACTCATGGAAGCTTTCAAAGTATTAGATCCATCTAAAAAAGGTTTTCTAACAGAAACGGAATTTACCAGGGTTATGATGGAAGAAGGGGAACCTTTTACTAAGGAAGAAATAGAAGAAACTTTATACGCTGCTGGTGATCCTGATACCGGTCGAATTGACTATAAAAACTTTGTAGATATGCTTACTTTTAACACAGATTAGCAATATTTTAAATTAGTAAAATAATTTTAATTTTGCTGGGTTTTTTATTGCATTTTGTTTATCAAATCAAAAGTTTTTGAATTTAGAAGAAAAAAGTCATTCATAATAAAATTTATATAATTTAATAACCCCACTCATAGAATCACTTCCAAAATCCCTATTACAATTTAACCTTTTTTAAATTATAGAATCTATACTCCTTGTGTAATGTCAGTGGCTAAATTAGCTTTTGACCGTCTACCAAAAATAAATTCAAAATAATTAATAAATCCGTCGTAATCTGTATCATCATCTTTTAAAATGTCATCAATGATACCTATAACAACAATCATTAATGACAAATAGAATGAAGTGGATATGTTAGTATGTAAAAACATACGGGCATCGTGGGAAAATTTTGCATTCCATTTTTTCTGTTTCCTTCCTTGTATAATTGGGCCCATAACTTCGTCTAATTCATCATCAGTAGCTTTAGTATCTTTCTTGGGTTCACCCCCAACATGATTCAAAGCTGCTAAGATCTCCAAACCATCCAACATTCCATTTCCATCTAAATCATGAAGTCTGAAAGATATTTTATGGAAATAAGCAAAAATTTCATTAGTGTAGATATTGGTAAAATGGTTTAACTGGAAATATAAGGATTCCATTTCTTCCTCCGACATTCCATCATGCAAATCAAAATTGAAACGATCCTTAAAATCTTCTTTTAAATGTCTAAAATAAAAGACATCATCGTTTGTTTTACAGATCCATGTTTAGCATTAACTCACTCCCAATCTGTAATAACTTTGTTATCGTGAAATACATTAGTATTTTCATCATCATCAGCAGGCCAATAATGATCATGCCCGTGATCTCCAAAAGAGTAGCAGGGGCTTACTTTTAATGCAAATAATAACACGAAAGCCCAAATAAGATCTGTCAATGCCATATTGAAAATTGGTTGTAGGGAAATCCACGTGTCAAGTACAAATGATTGGGCTTATTTTACCAGAACGTTTTGACAATTTATCATTGCTTCAATCAGTATAAGCAGAGATAATACATCAACTTTAACCCCCTCCCCCCCTCTCCAAGCTAAGAGTTCTTGTTATCAATACAAGCTTCCACATCTTGTGTTAGTATTATACGACCACCTTCCTTAGTCTATGATACTACTATTAGAAGGATAGTCTAGTTATCAACTAAGAAGCAATATTATTGGATCTTACACTAGCAGTAGGAGAACAAAATATACTCTCACACAGTTGGATTTTCAATTACTTTTAATATATATGGAAAAACATTTATTTCCTAACAAATGAACAAAGTTCATCAGCATTCCACAAATCACAAATTTAAGCAATTGAATTTCCAAAAAATGTTCAGAATGGTACGATAACACTGGTCTTGAAGCCATCTACAACTTCAGCTTTGTTCTCCTCCAGTGACGCCTCTTAGCGTTGTACCTGTAATAATTTCCAATAGTTTCAGGTAAGATGTCAATTGAGCATTCTAATTATTGCATCAGAGCAAGTATAATATAAGTTAAGCCTGTTTGAAAATTGAGCCTCAAATTTGATAAAAAATTTCCAAACAGCCAGTAAGTTTCAAGCTGCCCAAGATAACGTTTCCAAGCGGAGATTACCACAGAGCAATGTTGAAACCAACTCCAAATTTGTTGATCAACTTTCAGCTGTTCCTTGCCATTAATTGAGCGTAGTTTGCAATTCTCATTACGCATTTCTTTTGATATGGCCAGTAGAATGTTAAAACTCACAAATAAGGGCACACAGAGTAGTTGAGATAATTTAGTGGAAAACACTTTAAGAAGTTTAAGTAAACGGGTGGGCCTTTTGATTCTAGTCATAGTTCAATAACCACACGTTTTGGGACAAGGCTTACCAAACCGACAAACTACAATTCTTATTAAGAAGTATTATACATACCAAGAAATAAATATATAATATAATTACCGAATGGAGTTTCCTGTTCGCATACGAATCCATTGTGGAATTGGCCTATTTTGTTTTAATTTCTTTGCAAGCTTCTGCTTGATTTTGAATGTTTTGTGGGCTGCCTGAAAAAGTTAATTCAAGGGTCAAATTCGGTACATCAAAAGAAGAAATGGCAAAAATCGTAAATAGTAATTCTAATTTAATAATAGAAATTTCCTCCCTAACTAAAATAATTAGTATTTAATTAAATATTTTATTAAACGAAGACACCTACCATATCGAAGTTCTCGAATACGGAACACGACACAAAATGGATCCTCTACAGCGTTGCCAGGTCCTGAAAATCCAATTACATTAGTACTGTACAAAAGCCAGATCAAAGACTATATAAAGCCAGATTCTGTGAAAAAAATATCGCACAACTGAAATTGCCGGTAAATTTTAATTTTGTTGGAATTATTGTTGTTGATCTTTGTCGAAGCATTAGATATTAATTTTACAACACTGTCAACGTTATTGGTTTGAAATATGCACCTTCCTAAGCTTCCTACCACTAATTTATCAAAATACGTTTTAGCAATAAAAATAGCGTGGGGCAAATTACTTATAATAATCGCTTTCTAAAACTACGTCATTAGAAAATATAATAATAATAATAATAATAATAAAAATCAGCTAGTCTTATACCCAAGGCACAACCATATGCCCAAGTCATCTAGCTACTTTTATTGCCTTTAATTCAGGTGGCCGGGTTAAATAGACGCTTCAATAAAATTAATCATCCTCCCAGGAAATCACCAAGAAGTAATATTTCCAAGAGCCAGGACCTGAAAGTCACTGTTTATTTAGTGCTTGTTAAAATAACGGACATTTTTCACCTCTACGGCAGCAACAAGCGTTCCCTAGGACGTTTCCTTTTAGCCAGTTAGCTTTTTCGACATATTAATTGGCTTAGAAAAAACACAGTGTTCTCACTGTTCTGTTTACAGGTGGAAAGTTTCCATTATTTCCACAAGCACTATATAAACAATAACTTGCGGGTCCTGGCTCTAGCCTCTCGGAAATATTACTTCTTGGCGATTTTCTGGGAAGATGATTTATTTAAGCGCCTATTGCGTAGGAGGGTGATATACACGTTTGTAGCACAATGCTTACATGTAAGCTGGGTGAAGAAGGTTTTTATTCATACTTTGGGAGAATGACTATGTTGAGACACGGACTGTAAATTTTAGAGGACCGGTATTCCAGAGGTATTTTACGCCCCGTTCACCGATCAGGCTGACGGGAGACGCTCAAGGTCATAAAAAAAACTAAAGCGCGTGTCTTTCGGTCGGCCAGATTTCCAGATAACATGTGGGGGGGGGGGTCTATCTCTATGCGTGTTACAGATGACCTTCACGGACTCTCTCTCTCTAGTTCGAAGTGATTGATGCTCGGGGAAACCAAAATTCTACAGGGGAAGGCTACGCTTTACTCGTCCTCTAAAATTTACAGTCCATGGTTGAGATGATCCGCGGGCCTCATTTTATTGCAACCCTACAGTGAGGTTAGTGAGGATTATACAATGACATCAAAAATAAATAGATATAAACAGAAAGTCTCGCATTTGCGGTATTCTGTACCTTTCCCTTTGGTTTCCATGAGCTCTAAGGTGCAAACCACCAATGCTTCCCACCCTTTGAGTGCCACCCAATCAGATCGCCTCTAAAGCATTTGGACATTTTGGTCGGAAATTTTAAAAGTAGTGTTTCGCGATGCTAAACACCCTGGCGGGATTTCCTATAAGATCTTTCGATGGTCCGCTTAGTTTTCAGTTCTAGATGGCTCGAAAAAAAAACCCCAGCTCAAGTGGAATTAATGCCTAAAAATGCTAAAAACCAGGCAAGTCAATGTAATTTTTACATAAAAGAGTTGCATACGACTGGAATCCAAAATGAACTCATTGAAATTGAGAACAATGGAGATATTTTTTAAAAAAGCAAAGCGTTAGAAGACTTAGATAAGGTAGACCTAGGCTTAGTAACTGAATATCCAAAATCTGTGGAAGAGAAAGAAACGAACACTGAAATATTCGGATTTATAATTCCTTTAAGTAAATGGGATGAAATAAATAGGTTTACGTCTTCAGCATAATTCTTAATAATAACATCCATAACTCTCCGAGAATTTTCCATAATTATAACACAAAATTAAAACATTAAGTTTTGATTTTGGTACACACGTGCGCGCGGAGACTACGAACTTCGCTGCTAGCTATTTCGCGGAGAGCGACGTTTTTAAAACCAGTTTTCGCATGTACCTCGTACAATGCCCTAAATTTGTAACGGTCCGCGAAGGGGTCGGCACCGCCTAAAGGGGTTAAAGTAGTTTCTCAGATTACATGGCGCGAACTTTGCCTCCAAAGTGCTAGTGGCTCTGGGTGAAAATCCGGAACCACTCCTGCGTAGAGTTTGTAAGTTCTCTCCCCACTGGTTAAAGGGGTTTTCCACCGAGATCTTCGGTTTCCCCTTCCCATAAAAACTTGCTTAGGTTAACGGTAATAGTTAGGGTAGGGAGCTGTTGGCTCGCGTGGCATGAAGGGCTTGCCACCACCCTCCTATGCATTGTAACCCGGCCACCTGTTACTTGATCACGCACAAGCAGCATTGCTTATGTGGTCGAAGGTGGTGCCTTGGGTATTAGCTCTATTTAAAAAACAAACAAATGCGAGACTTTCTGTTTATGTCTATTTATTTTTGATGACATTAAAGAAAAGTTTAAAAAAAAGGAAAAATAAAATAGTTGAATAAACATATAAGATAATTTTAGAGTACAATGAGAGAAAATACAATTTAGGAGGCGGAGATTTAAGAGCTGAAGCACGAATTATTGTTCCGGGTGTAAATAACTTCGTACACAACGGCGTACTGACCACCTGGAAGTGGCGGCGTAAGATGTCTGGAACCCCGAGGCGGAAATGTTTCGTCGGCGGGGCGGCCTCCTCGCCCACCCCTGCCTAGCTATGGCCCGCCACCCTATCGAACTTTTTGACAGGCAAATGGCACCCCTAGCTACCCTGGCACCCGGGACGGACCACCACTTCCACCTAGTTTCCATTCAAACCCTCCCTATGGTAACGAATTCCAAAGCGATAGATATTGTGCGGTAGGCAAAGTGCCATTGTCGGAAACTAGTTTTAGCACGGGGTTTAATAATTATTGCGCTGTTTTGTGAAGTACATCAAAATTAAAGAATGTACTTGTATCTACAAGTGTAGATTATCGTTTATTGCGTGCCGTGTAAGTGGTGGTCAATGATTAGTTTAGAGTCCCTTTGAGATGGTTGTAAGTTTTCAACAGAAGCGGCCCGAGCAAGTTTTTCAAGTGGTTCGAGATCTCATTGTGACGCCCACCCCAAATATACAATCGCTTATTCGTGACAGCGCGAGGTCAGGTGTCACAACTGGTATTGCTCCCGATCTATCGTTGCATTTTCGGCAACCCCTATGACGGTTCCTGGCGCGGGTTTTCAGGTCCTTTTGTCAACTTTGTGAACCTACTGTGAGCTTTAGTTAGTTGGTTTTGGTCGCCCAATAATGGGGGACACCACACTTCCGAGGCATAGTTTATCTGGGGAGGACAATAAGCACTGAAATAAAACATCTTCAAGGAAATCGCTAAAAAGTAATATGTCCGAGAGCCAGGGCATGAAGTACTCCACATAACTCTCCAAGAATTAGGCTTGGAAGAGCCAGAGATATCTTAATTAGTAATAATATACTTTACTTCAGGATTTAGAAAGTGGGATACACTTATTGGGCTCCTGAGTACGCACTTAGTAACGTACAACAGGTAGTCTATAGTAATAGTGAGTGTAGGGAGCTGTTGGCTCGCGTGGCATGCAGGACTTGCCACCACCCTCCTACGCATTGTAACCCGGCCACCTGAATTAATGGCTTCAAAAGTCGCTCGATGACTTAGGCCTAGGGTGGTGCCTTGGGTATTAGCCTAGCTGATTATTATTATTATTAAAGTAGTGATACAAACAAAAATAAAAATAGGGAGACTTAAGGGAGAATTTACACACACACTATGGAAAGTTAATTAATTGAAAAGTGACACTCAGGGGAATTTACAAAGAGTGCATGGAGGTAACCAAAAAAAAATATATACAGAAGTATTATAAAAAGGACGGAGTAGACTAAAAAGTCCAGCCACGAAACTTGTCCAGACGGGATTTAAAGGCACATACCGAGGATTTAGCTTTTACAATAGAGGGAAGCTCGTTCCAGTTATTAATCACACGTTGCGAGAAAAAGACCCTTTTGGTTAGACAGAGTTGGAGCTTTACGGCCAGTCAACTTAATCGTAAAAAATTGGTCGGCTTCCACATCGTATAGGCCATGAACTATTTTAAAGGTCTCGATTAAGTCAGTGCGAAGTCGACGTTCAGAGAGGGACCAGAGGCCCATGCGTTTAAGTCGATCAGTGTAGGGGAGGGTACGTAAACCCGAGACAAGTTTTGTAGCTTTCCGCTGTACCCGCTCGAGTCTTTCAACATCTTTAACTATAGGTGAGGGACTGAGGGAGGGGACCAAATACTTGAGCAGTAATCAAGGTGGGGACGGACGTAGGTACTATATAATATCTTAAAAGATTTGGCACTGAAAAAAGAAAAAGAGCGCTTTAATAGGTACAGGGCTCTCATTCCCCGGGCAGAAGCAGCTCTGCAGTGAGTGTCTCCCAACATGCGACCCGAGAGCATTACCCCTAAATCACGAATGATATGCTTGGACTCAATAATTCGGCCACCAAGACGATATTACTCCCGCAGCGCAGGACTGATGATTTTGCCGAATTAAAGCTCATACCGTTAGAGCAGACCCAAAGGTCGAGAGCATTTACATCTGATTGAAGGAGCAAGGCGTCGGCCGTTGAGGAAATATCATGCTCTCGCTAGCCCGTTATGAATTTTGGAGATCGGGCGCCCACAAGTTCGTCATTTCCCCATTTTAGTGATTGTTTTTGCGATATTCGACTTTAAATCTACATACTTTTTTTGAAATTAAGAATGACTTGATTGAAAATTATATTTTTAGTCAGTACTGAAATGAATGTATTCATTTCAACTATGAATATCTAACTACGAGTATATCATTACCCTTTCTACCATCTGGCAGAGACGTACCGACCCGGGTTCAGGGGGTACATTTGGAAGCGGGCGCCAAGCTGTCTTTCATGTAGGGGCCCCAAAACACTCCTATCTTTAAAATATCAAAGCTATTTATCATTTCTTTTTATATAGGGGGCGCCATATACCCTCGGTACGCCTCTACCATCTGGGGCTAAGATGGGAGGTGCTTTTCTGCGTTTGTACATAATCATCTTAGCGACTGAGGCTAGACCACATGGTTAAAATGAATACATTCATGATAGAACTGATTTCTCGAATTGGAATTTGGGACATCACCGATCCATGTAGTGGTGCGCGCTTTTACAGTTAACGCATCACAGCTAGGATTCTCACACGCTTTGTTTTTATCAAAGGAATGATCGTTACCGCATCTAGCATAGATGTCTGGCTTCACCGTCGCCCTACAGTTTCTGGCAAAGTGTTCATATCGTCTACAGCTATAGCATTGGCTGGGGCCTGCCTCGTAATCGCACATCCTGTAAGACAGAAGGTAACTCTGGTCGGTGCTTTTCCGCGAAATTCTCAGAGATCCGAATTGTAAGATCACGTGCACTCGCTCAAGGGCAAAGGCAGCCAGAGAATCACCCGCGCCGTCAAGCAGCACTCTCTATCGCAGCCCTCTTCAAAGTCGACACAAACGGCCTTCTGGCTGGATATCGACGACTTCAGGACTTTCATCAGGGAGCTCGTGCCGAACTTATTACACCCCAGCTTGATGCTGCACTCTTTCTAAGTTTGCGGATAGGAGTAAAGTAAAATAAAAAGTAAATACACGTACGGTATAATAAAAAAAACGAATAAAACACTTTGACTAGTTTTTTATAATTGTATATATATACAGCGGACAAAATTGTTTCGTCATCGTTGTAAATATTCTTTGTACCAATGAATAGAACTTCATCTCTCTTAACAAAAAACCAGTTGGAAAGCCAAAAAATACCTCTCCTCGGAAGAGTTTATAATTTTCAGTGACGCCAGGGTTGTAGAAAAAGAGGGTTCCTTTGGAAAAACATTTTCCCTAATTCTAAAGGCGTATGCACACATAGCCTTCGCGCGCGAAAATTCGCTGGCAAATCGCGTCGCGTGACTTAAATAAAGGTTTAAAGGTTTTTATTGCCGTAGTTGAACTACACTCTTTTTGAATAGAGCGGCTCCTTGCGGAGCTCAGCGAGACTTAAAACAACAAAATAAAAAACACATGTAAATAAACTTTGAAAAAAATCACAAATATAGCACTGTACTGGAGTAGGGGGGTTACTGACTAGCATTTCAACTCAAGTTTGTCCTTCGCCAAGCTAGTTTTAGTCTGTTCCAGGAGCACAGTATATGGGAGACTACACCATGGTCCCAAGGGTCCTCCTTTAAACCGAGTAGAGATTCCAGGGGTTTTCCTCTATTAGTGACCCTCCAGATGCGAATATCCTCATCTACTTCTGTCTGGGGACATTCTATCAACACATGCCATATATTTTCCTTGTCTGCCCCACATAGTTTGCATACCGGACTATAAGGGCCGAGTTCGGCCTGCCTTTCTCCAGTCAGCAGCGACCCTGTCCTAGCTTGGAAAAGGAGCCCACTGCTATAGCTGTTGTTATAGCAGTTCTCTACACGGGGTTTGCTTTTAGACGTATACGTTTTTAGACTGGATTTGGCTTTGACCTGGCCCCTCCAAAATACCTCCGCTGCCTCTTTCATTTCAGTCTCAGTACACCTTAACCACTCCCTGTAGTTTGAGCATGTGCCCCTACTAGTTCCAACACTATATATCCTATCTAACTGAGCCACCCTTTTAGTCCAATCGGTGTCGTGACCATTATTTCTGATAAAGTCATATACCTGTTTGACTAGACGGTTTTGGTCCAAGAGCTTTAGAGGTCCCAGGTATTTGACTTTACTTCTACACTCCCGGAAGGCCATGGAAGACCAGCCCATTTCCCCTTGTATAGCCGCATTGGCGGCGAAAGGGCCACCATTTAACAGCATTTTACCCACATCTTTCTGAGCCCTCTCTAGACACGCATTCGTATTCCCTGCAAGGCAAAGTACCTCATTAGCATACGTGAGGGCTGGTACAGCTACAGTCTTCCACAGCGTCCGACCCACCGAGTATCTATTGTAGGAAAACGAGGCCATATTGCTGATTGCCCAACGTAGCCTACTACTCTTGCCCTTAACTATTCTCCACATTTCACTGAGAAAGTGCTCCCCTTTAGATGTTATTACAATACTAAATAAGTGTACTTATCAACAACAGACACCGCTTCCCCGAAAAGTTTAAAATCATACTCCTCATTAGTTGGGAAAGAGCCATTGCGAATCATGGCGTTGGATTTTTCCATACTAAAACTCATACCTTTGGAAATTGCAAACTGCGAGCATGCATCTAATATGCTCAGGGGCGGCTCAAGGGCCGGGCAACCCGGGCAACCGCCCGGGGCGCCGGTTTGAGAGGGGCGCCGAAATTGAGTTGTGCGCCTTTTTGGTTTACCATGAATTGGATTGTTTATAAATTTTTTTAATGAAAGCGTAACGTAATTTGAAAAATATTTATCTAATTAGAAATACAAATCGTTTTCCCAACCAAAATGTCCAACATCGTCGATGAACGTTTTTTTGCGACTAATTTATTTTACAATAGTAAATAAACCATAAAATTACGGTGCATAGTTCTGACTGATGAAGCATTTTCCAGGTATTTTCATTATAAACCAGGGTATATAATATGAAGAAGAAAAAGTGGTCGGGCGATACTACAAAAATAGAAGTGTGCCAGAATTTCTAGCCCGGTGTACCTAGCAACAGGGGCGATACCACTGGGGCCTATCATAATAGTGCCCTACGCCAGCGTCCCAAAGCTCGGACAGGTGACAAAACCAGCATGGGTAGTAGTACCCTACTAATGATGGTCGCACCTTTGACGCAAACCACTCAACCCAGCAACAGGTGCAGCAATGGGTTGACCAATTCTCACTTCGCACACAGCCGTGGGATTAAAAGTGGATGCTATAGCAACTCCAGCCGACACCCTACCTACGTAGATAAAGAGTCATACCCTTTGGAGAGAGCTCCTAAAGGGAAACCACGGGAACACAGTGGTCCACATAACCCAGCACAGCTGGCACCGTAGATCCCGGTGTTTTCCAAAAGGCCGGGAAACAGGACCACCGTGCCCTCATACGGAGGCCCGCCACCCCACAGCAGGCTACCCAATCCGCCAAGGTGGCCAGTTTGCACGGACCCTCTCCATTAGCCTGAGCCGAAGCTCAGTTTCCAGTGCGCCACCACCCTTATGGGTTACAACAGACGGACCCCAACTCCCCGGTAAAACCACCAATTATTGCACACTCTAACCCATTTAGGCCCACAAGAATAGAAGAAAGCCCAAAGTAATACAGTACTTCAATGAACTTGCTTGCTATTTCGTTGTCGTTTATCCAGCTTTATGATAAATAAACTAGCAGACCATCTTCAAGAATTATATTTGTTTCTTAGGCTATTATGAAACTACATTTAATATTCTAAAATGCATTTAAATCGTTTTCGATGGCTAGATGTTTTAATAATATTGTTAAAGCAATTAATGTAAGGAATAAAAGAATTAAGTTTACTAAGAACAACCCGTGAGTTAAAACTAAAAATATCCATTATTTTTATCTTAAACTCACGGGTTCTTTGTAAACTTAATTCTTTTATTTCACATACAGTTTGTCTTAATTTAATCGGACCAGGCGTTTTTCATAAAAACTATAGTTGCTAGAAATGTGAAATTATCAGGATAGACTCTCTCGGGGAGGACCATCTTCTTTTTAAATTTTCAGAAAAATCGTAAAATATTTCACCGTTTTGAAGTTTTTATTTTTTGAACGATAGGTGGAAAACGAAAAGTTTCAAACAACAAGTTGTAGAGCGTACTCGAAAACCTTCAATGAAATTGGTTTGGTCAAAAACGGACAATATTTCATTGAAATAATACGTCATGAAAAACAAACAAGTTGTTACTACCCAAAAAGGTTTACGTCTCATGAAGAAGAAAGAGAAACCTATCTAATTTGAAAAAAGGACTATTTTTTAAGCCAAATCATTTTAAATAATTTTTTAGAGAAAATACAATTTACATAGTAGAATTCCAGAATTCCCGCGTCTTATTTTAGATGAGGTTCAATAATTCCACCGTCCGCTGCAATACAAATCCGTGCGCGATGAAGCCTATTTTGAAATAACGCACGGACCATCTCGGGAGTTACGAGTTAAGCTTGTTTTCCACTAGCGCTAGTCATAATGTTATTTTCTTTACGCGCGTAAAAACGTTTGAACGTTCAAAGCTGAAAAACGCGTCGTTGCGCGCGCTAGTGGAAAACAAGCTTTAAGCCCCATTTTCATGCTCGCTGGTAGCGGGGTACAAATACATATACTTATTTCAGGATACAACATCTGAAATAATCGATTCAATTCACGTGCATTTCTTTGACAATCTCCGTAGTATAATTCGACCATCCTAAACCGCTGTTCACAGGTATAACGAGGCATCTTTTTATTTTACTGGAGTGCGTTCAGAGAATGATTTTAAAACGAAGCTGTGTCTCTTTAAATACTAAAATGGAGCCACACTTTAAGCGACAGAGTAGTGCAAAATGAAAAACACGTGGGAAATTCAGTTGGCATAAATTAGACGGTTTCATGGACTTCTTTCAACATTCTTGCCCCAAATAAGACGCGTGAAATCTGGAATTCAACTATGTAAATTGTATTTTCTCTAAAAATTATTTAAAATGATTTGGCTAAAAAAACAGTCCCTTTTTTATCTTAACAAACATACGATCATTTCAAATTAAAAGTAACCCTTTTTGGTTAGTACCAACTGGTTTTTTTAAATGACGTATTATTTCAATGAAAAATTGTCCGTTTTTGACCAAACCAATTTCATTAATGGTTTTCGAGTACGCTCTACAACTTGTTGATCGAAAATTTTCGTCTACCACCTATCGTTCAAAAAACAAATTCAAAGCGGTGAAAAATTTATCGATTCTTCTAAAAATTCCAAAAGAAAAGCGTCCTCCGCGAGATAGTATATCCTGATAATTTCACATTTCTAACAACTATAGTTTTTTGAGAAAAACGACTGGGCCGATCAAATTTGGACAACCTGTATATTAACCGTGATACTATTCAGTATGGACATAATAATTAATGTACTTAAGTTATACTATTCTTGCCACCTTACCTAGTGTTTCAAGCTCCATGTAAAATGACCATGTACCATAAAGAAGGTATTAAAATGTTTACAAAGTATTTAGAAAGTGATTAAAGGGATTATTTATTGTTATGAAAACGGTAAATTTATAACATGGACATGCTAATGTTTTTACGGGGGGGAGTAGTTTAATTTAGTCTCAAAATAAGAGGGGCGCCAAAAATCTCCTTTGCCCGGGTGAAAATATTTTCTTGAGCCGGCCCTGAATATGCTTTGTAGATCTTTGGAAGAATTTGCTAAGAGGATAATGTCATCTGCGTACAGCAGACTTGAGAGATTTAGGTTAGACATTGGTGGTTGGGTTCCTGGTAAACTGGCACCTAGGTGAAGCTTTTCAATATTACGTGGTAGGTCATCAATAAATATCACAAAAAGTATAGGGGACAGAGGGCAGCCTTGGCGAAGGCCAATTCTACTGGGAACGGAGTCAGAATAAAAATCTCTTAAACTATATACATAATTACCAGAAGAGTATAGATTTGAGATCAGAAGAATAAATTCTTTTGGAAGGCCCTTATTTAATAGCGATTGCCACAATAGTTCTCGGTTAACGCTATTGTATGCCTTTTTCAAATCTAGAAACGCTAGGAATAGTGGTTTGTTATAATTTCGTGATTGTTCAATCCAACTAGTTAAAATAAACAAATTGTCCGCGATACGCCGATCATTCCTAAAACCCGCTTGTGCTTCACTTAATGCGCCATTAGTTTCAAGATAGCTTGTCATACGATTCTTCAATAGAATTGCATAAACCTTATAAAGAACTGATGTTATAGCGATTGGCCTATAGGCACTTAGGTCAGTTTCATCTTTACCCTTGCCCTTGAAAATTAAGGTAACTCGGGTTTCATACCAGTCGTTCGGAATACATTTACCCCTACGGATATCGTTGAATAGTGAACACAGGTTTGCCCTTCCAAGAGGGCCTAGAGTTAGTAGACACTCGCCATATGCACCATCCAGGCCCGCAGCTTTTCCATTATGTATTCTCTTAAGTGCAATCTCCAGCTCTATAACAGTAAAGTCTGCTAAGAGCGAATCCTTGTCAACTAAATTTTGGTATTCAGCAGTCGTATTGCCGGGGGTCGGAACTTCTTTGGGAGGCACCGATGTGACGGATGTGAGAAGATCCTCTTCCAAGTCTTCTATAAATTCTCCAATCCGTTGAGCTATCTGCTTTTGCGTGCACAGAAGAGATCCATCCCTAGCTTTAACGCCTTTGAATTTGGTGGTATAATAGCTTTCCCTTCTTGTCGTAACCTTTTGACATATCTCCAGAACTTTTTCCCTTTTTCTTTACTAGCTGATTGTATGTCTAGTTCTATTTTTTTATTTACAACTTTTATCTTTTTATCTACAATGGCCTTAACTGTCATCTTAGTTTTTTGGTAGGTAATCCATTTTTCTTTTAATACTTCAGGTTTTTGTTTAGAGCGCAACGCCTCTCGGTGTGCTTTGTTTGCTATCTTACGTTGGGTTACAGCGTGGGAGACCTCTTTGGGCTATAACCATTTATTTTGCTTTTGGACGCTTTCTTTTTGGTTAGTGTTTTGGTCATTGTCTCTCGCGAGGCATTGGTAAAATCCTCGTAGGAACTTAGACCAGAGCTAGCCTTGTTTTCCATAATATCCCTCAATAATTTTAATCCATCAGGATCGTCAAAATTCCAGAAAACCTTAGGCTGTGTCGTTGAGTCAGATGTTGATTGTACCGCATTTAGTGGCTGTTGGGCCGTAGTTGAAGGTGAGAGCTCAAGAAATATAGCATTGTGGTCACTATCTACACTGGAAGTACCTTGCTCATCAATACCAGTAACACATCGAAAGGCTCCCTCACTAAATAGTGCATAGTCGATTGTTATCCGCGACTGATGATCCCGCCGTGTGTGAACGCCTTGGCAGACTGGTGATAGGTTTCCAATAACCAGGGAGTTCTCATCCACGAAGTTCTTTAGCAATGTTCCGTTTTTATTTTCTAAACCGAGTTCCGCAATGTGACCATTGAAATCTCCCAGTATACATGTCTCATTCCCTTTAGCCAGTTCGATTATGAGATCAGTCTGGAGACAGTCATATATAGCTTCATTCTGTTCAATAGAGGACGGTTTGCACCCAGTAGCGCAATAGACAATAACGAAGCTCATATTAGGTATACTTTCAAGTTCGAACCATAAATGCTCTTTACATTTCCTAACTCTAGAGACTATTTAATTTCCAGGTAACAGAACGGTGATTCCACCTAGTTTTTTCTCGCCCTTCACCCGATTCAGTCCAACCCATTGAGTGCCGCTTGGGACCATGGGTTCAGCGCCATCACGTAGGTGTGTTTCTGCTAATCCAAAGAAAGTTAAATGTTTTGAAGCCATAACTGCACCAAGCTCTTGCCACTTCTGGGGCCTCGTACCTCCTTGGATATTTAGAAAACCGACACGAAGGACTGGCAGTGTTTTACTTTTCATGCTATTACGTTTTCCTCTTTTTGTCTTCTTACGTTTGACTACATTCCGTTGAAATCTGTCATCCAACTTAATATTATCGCAGTCCATTGTACCACTGTCGGTTAACGTGAGGGGGGAAGGTTGGGAAGTGACCACATTAACTCCAGAGTTATTACACGGGAAATCCCCTTTCTTTTTCCCAATATCTCGATTTAGTCTAGATCCTTGGGCATTGCATGCTGTACCTGGTTTCGCTCCACCACGGAGTTGAGTTTCGGTGATGTCCCCAAAGGTTAAGTGTTTTCCGTCCTCCGTTTGCCAAATCTCCTGCAATTTCTGTTCCTGAGGACCACCGTGCATGTTTCCAGTTCCGAATTGAGACGACTGTTCAGTTTCCTTACTCTTACACCATTTTGCCTTTTCTCTAATACCGCGCGGGACGGCTCTAAACGTCTGTTCTGCCATTACTATAAAATCTTCATTAGGGTACTCTTTTGTATCATGAGCAGAACAGACTCCATTAGAGAGAGGAATTATGCGGATGGGTGGGTCATGTTGCCACGACCCATTGGTTGGTTTTTTGACTTAACACCATGGGAAGGTCGTGCTTTGTTGTCCGCTGTGCGATCTTGCTGACCAAGCTGATGTTTCGGCTCAATTAATTGGTTATCTGACTTTGCATTACAATCTTGGTATCCATGTTGTTGTCTCGGTCCAAATCGTCTTAACTTGTACCGGACTCTTTGGACGAGAGGGCGATCTGGCGCGAAAGTCATTTCCGAAATTTCTGAGATGTGACTGGTTTTCAGCTTACGGACTTCCTCTAAAATTCTTGATCGACTCTCAATCGTACTGAAAGTCAGTTTTACTGGCCTTTCCCTCAGAGTGGTCCTGTTCCCGAACCTTTCTACTTTGGTAATCGAAACATCAGCTTTTGGCCCCAGTATTTGTTGGAACCACTTTTCCGCTGAGTCAGTTGTGTCAAATATGTCTGAGGCCACACCAAAGGCAATAATATTCAACTGCGAGTCGCCGTCATCGATATCATTTCGACTGGGGGCCTCATTTATATTGTCCAACTTCATGGCCTGGGTTGTAATTTTGTCATTCAGTCGTTGAACCTCCGCCCTCAACTCTAATAAGGCTGCCTTATCCGGTGCAGTGAGTCTGTTTTCTAAATCAACAATCTCATCTTTATACGTCTGAACATGCGTCTGTAGACTGGTCACAGCTTTATCAATATTTGACAAACGGGACGACATGGCCAAGTTTTCTGATCGAATTTGGTCTTGTTCTGTCTTAACATCCTGGATCTTACTGGCAGTGGTTATTTCCCTTAGATCAATCTCTCGGAGTAAATCGGTGCTGATAGTATCAAATTTCTTATCCATTTGAGTTGACATAGAGTTGAAAAATATTGCAATTTGGGTTTGCATAACTGAGCCGAATTTTTCCATTATCCCATCTACCTCTACTACTTGAATTTCGTGTTTGGCGATAATATCCAGACCCGTGCCTCCTGACACCGGCACAGATGGTGATGGGACGACAACTGCGAACTTCAATCACTACTACTAATGCATCTTTAATTCTAGAATACTCAGTAAAAGAGTCCTTGAAGGATATCCAAGAGTCCTTGAAGGAACGTCAACTAAAGATGTCAATGAACCAAGTTACAGTAACTCGTCACCCATTACCAAAATTGTTTTTCCCGGAGATAGAATTTACTATCAGCACGGGCATAGAGCATGGTTACCAGCAACTATCATGTATCCTGCACCAGAAGCGCATTCATACCTAATCAAAACTCCGTGTGGAAATTGTTTTCGTCGAGCACGGGCTCACTTGCGAACAAGAAACGAACATCATCACAGCCCAGACTACCAGGTCACTTACAGTGGTTCTCAGACTAATGACAATGAACGAAAAGCTCGATAAGTATATCAAGATGGACCAGGAGCGGTGCATAACCTAAAAAATCAACGTAGTCAGACATCAATACCTTTAGCACCGGCGTCTCCAATACCTTCCGCACCGGCGTCTCCCATAC
Organism: Leiobunum rupestre; assembly: GCF_980474605.1. Taxonomy (NCBI): domain Eukaryota; kingdom Metazoa; phylum Arthropoda; class Arachnida; order Opiliones; family Sclerosomatidae; genus Leiobunum; species Leiobunum rupestre. The sequence goes on along the minus strand of NC_143386.1, from coordinate 43,688,439 downwards.
CTTCCGCACCGGCGTCTCCAATACCTTCCGCACCGGCGTCTCCCATACCTTCCACAACGGCGTTTCAGGAGCAGACTACCCACGTCAATTGGTTAAGTACGCTCCTAGTTTCTGACGAAGCTAATTTTCCCCGTTACCAAATCTTCAATTTACATAATCGTCATGAATGGCACCAAGAAAATCCTCACGCGTCTACAGTTAGGTCACATCAAGTGTAGTTTAGTCTCAACGTCTGGTGCGGAATTATAGGTGATCATTTAATTGTACCTTATTTTCTACTTAAGCTTTCTACAAAACACATAACCGGAGCTACTTGAAGACGTACCGCTAGCTGTAAGACAACGAATGTGGCTTAAGCATGACGGAGACCACCTCATTTTAGCCTTCGGGTTAGAGCTCATCTTGATGCTGAGTTTTTTCAGAGGTGGAAAGGTCGAGGCAGAACTGTTGCATGGCCAGCCAGATCTCCTGATTTGAACCCAAGTAATTTCTATCTTTGGGGCAATATCAAGTACACGAAGAATTACGTCAACGCATAATTGACACCGGCGACACAATTCGAAACACGCCAGATCTTTCGTCGTATTTGAGAATTTTTCCGAAGGCACGTCCAAGCTTGCTTACACGCCAATAGGGGCCATTCCAAACAACTTTTGTAAATACAACGATCAAAGTAATGTTGTACACTCTTAGAAAAAAGGGTGTTTTGAGGGTTTGTCCTAGATCTCCCGGGTTCTTTGTAGAACTTTAAAGAGTTTTTAGTCATCGAAGAGGTTGTTTATACAACCTTAGGGTTTTATTTTTATCCTTTGGGTTTAGCATTTAACCTTCGGGTTTTATTTTGGCTACAAAGGGTTTTATTTGGACCAGGTAGGGTTTTTTAATAACACGTAGGGTTTTCATTTGATCACGTACGGTGTTTGTTGACCGCAGAATGGGGTGTTTGTTGACCAATTATGGGTTTATTCTAGATCTTCAAATATTTAATATTTGAACCTTTTGGTATCACAACAACTTAATGCTTTTTATTGTTTGAAGTTTAAAATAGATCTTAATCAAGTTTCCATTTGACCCTTAAAGGGGAATTGTCACAACCCTAAAATTGGTTAAAAACCATTTAAATGGATAGAGGACTTCCGAAAATGGTTATACAAAAATTTCATGTTAATATTTCCAGTATTTGATTTATTATTAACAAGCAAATTTCGAGTTTTATCCCCCCGACTCGAGAATCTCAGAACCGCTTGGTTGAACCTACCCGCAGCGCCATCTCATGAACGAAATATTATTTTCCCCGGTTTTGTCGTTTTTCGGTCGGAACTGTCGTCTGCTACGACATTCTCCTTGGCAATTTAACCGAGTTATATTCGTAGATTGTAGTTTATCGTGTTTTTAAAATGCCTTACACGCCGCACTTTCTCAAATTTTTTGCCGCTTCATTGGGTGGTAGATAAAACCTAGGAAAGATATGAGACCAGCCTTTGAGGCTACTAGATGGAACCTTGAAGGGTTTTAACGAAAGCCCCACGCGGAGGTAGTTAAATTTGTGGATGGATTGAAATAGAACCCATGACGGGGCTAGGTAAAACCTTAAAGGTGCTACGGTGGATTAACTAAGCACCTAGGTTGGAGTTACATAGAACTTTCTATAGTTCCAATATAACCTAAAAGGGTTGTTGATAAAACCTAAAGAAGATGTATGAAAAACTCCTGACGGTACAAGATAAAAACCTTAAATGGCCGTGCCAAATGAAACCTCAAAACAAGGGCTATACATAACACCTTTACGGGTTGAAAATAAGGGACATCGGTAAAAAACCCTTTTTCCGGTTACATGACACCAATTTTTCTAAGAGTGTACATGTAAGCTCTGGGAAACCATAAAACAAAGAAATAAATTTTTTACTGTGTCTCTTAGTAATTTAAATCACCTTGTCATTATTTTAAATCGTAACGATAGCATACTTTTAGATGCGAACGCTTAATAAGCTTTTGCAAGTAGAAATTTTAATTCACTTATCTCTTAAGACGTTTTTACTCCTTGTTACTCAAAGAACACAAATTTCTACCCATACCCAACTCTTAGTTCTGGGGACAACTTGAAAAATTGGTAAGCAAAACTGAAGTTCGCAAAATTGACGTTCTACGACAACGCATTATTGATCACTTTGAAACTATTCGCAACCGAAACGGGTCTGCTTAAGTTTCGAACTTGCTAGCTTCCACAGTGCATTAAATTTGACCTCCAACGAGTAGTTCCGCCCACCGCCACTAGGGAGCGCAACCATTGTTTACGGTCGCGAATTCGTAACACGCCTCGAATCTTCGACCGGGTTCAAGAATGATTTGTGTGGGCCCGTACCCCAGGTAATCATTTTGTACATTTTTTTGTAATTCAGTTAAATTTGTACTTAAGGCATTTGAAGAAAAAAAATTCAATAAGTAACTTCTTTCAATTGACGTTGTCACTATGAAACACCTTGTTATTGTTAATTTCTACACGTAGAATACTTCTTTCATTTAATAACGCACTTTTGATACTAGTAATCGTTTTCTTACCTTTTTTGATAAAAAAACTAAATGCTTAGTAAAAGGAAACAATTGGGTCTAAAGAATAATAGAAAGTTAGAAACTGCACATTTGCGCGTTTTTCGACTTTTTGGAGGCCGATTTTTGACGGTCAATTACTCGGATACGGCTCAATTTAGGAAAACGTTTCTTAGGAAGTTAGGACCTTTTTCACTTCTTGTTACCCAAAGAACACGCCTGTAAATTTGTGCCAGACTTCCCATAAACCCCCTGTATACAGCGGACAAAATTGTTTCGCCATCGTTGTAAATATACTTTGTACCAATGAATAAAACTTAATCTCTCTAGTCTCTTAATTAATTCGTATATTTTATTCTGGACCTTATGTATAAATTCAAGGAGCTTCTTTGATAACAGAAAGGCCCTATGTTATCACGGGTGACTTCAACGCTCACCACATGATGTAGGGATGCGAGACGGCTAAAGCACACCGCACCCTAATTGTGGAGTGGATAATATGAAAATACTGAACACTGGCGAGATTACCCGCCATTCTCGAAACACGACCGACAGCGCCTTAGGTCTCACATTCATCAGCTCGGACCTTGCTCCCAAGTTAACGTGGAGGCCGTTGGAGATAGGGCCAAGTGATCACCTCCCTATATTTATAGAGTCAAACAAAGTAACTAACCCTGCGCCAAATGCAGTCGCCAGGTGGCACTATCCCCAGGCCGATGGGTTCGGTTTCAGACAAAGGGTCGAGGAAGGCGTAACTGTCACCCCGATAACTACCTTTTTACGCAAAGCAGCGATAGATAACATTCTGAGAAAAGAGACGGGGGGTGCCACCCATCCACGAACTCCGCAAGGGTGGAATACCTCCCTGAACGTCAAAAGTATATAAAACTCGCACGTGACCTCAGAAAAATCGGGCTCCATCGGTTGCGGTAAGGCGCAAGCCATGGAGCGCATTTTTTTCTGAGTTCCAGCGGGAAGTGGGTAAACACTATCGGCAACGCGCGAGAGAGTGATTTCGAATCTAGGGTACGAGTTTAAATTATCTTTGGTTATATGTATGGAAAAATGGCTACAAGACAAGGTAAAGTTGTAACTAAAACTATCTAGGGTTAACTTTTTTGCTAAACAATTTGAAAAAAACTGAACTGAAACTCAATTTTTTAGGTTATAAATGGAAATGTAACTTTCAATTACAATTTAAAAATGAAAAAAATTCGCTTTGAGAATTTTTAGGTACTTTTTAGCATCACGTACTCATCAGTTGTTGAGTTTCCCACCATAGAGTATGATGTTAAATCGGTTGTAAAAACACGCGTTTTTAGAGTTGGGACGAAGCGCTCTCAGCGGACGACGATGACACTAATCGCTAAACTTTAGTTTCGCGCCAATGCATTGATTTGAAATTCTTTGAGCGGGCCGCGAGCGCATGCGCAGTGGGCCGTGGACAGGTTAATCCATTTTCCGAAAACGTGTAGGATTGTAAACGTACATTTGTCTGTACAGCTTGCACTTTCTACAGGTTTACTATACACGTTTTCTGGATATTTTATGGTGGTGGCTTAACCTCTATATAAGCGGATAGGCTATGCAAAGAATATAAAGCTTGTTTTCCACTGGCGCGCGCAACGACGCGTTTCTCAGCTTTGAAACGTTCAAACGTTTTTACGCGCGTAAATAATGGCGTTTTCCATTGGGACTGCTCCGAGCGTGATCCGGATTTGCCTTCTATGTCATCGCTCTACCACGGAGAACTCCGCTAGGTGCTCGGAGGACTAGACTTCCAGCCCTCCCAATGGAATACGAATTTTTCTCGGAGTCACTTTGCTTAAAAATTGCTCTTTTTTGGTTGCCCCGTCCCTCGAGTTTGGGCAGCTCGGATCAATCCGCGAGGGAGCAACAATGCCAATGGAAGACGTGCCTCCTTTTTGGAGTTGCCCTTTTTCTCCCAATGGAACACGTTTTATATTTAGGAGCGCTCAGAGGACTCCAATGGAAAACGCCATAAAATAACATTATGACGCTCGCTAGTGGAAAACAGGCTTAAAGGGTCTTGTTATTTAGCTCCAAAACGTTATAGCGGTGGAAATAAAAATTTGGCGGAATTTTTAAATCTTGATTTTAACGTGTTTTCTTCGAATCACCATATTCTACAAAAATTTCTTTCAAAACTTTACTTTAGCTAGTAATTACCACTTAAAAAAAAAGAATGTAAATCGAAATAAATTTCAAACAGGAAATAAACATTGGAAAAGTCTTTATTAGAGCGTACAACGAGTGATTTTACAGACCTATAGTAATTCTAAATGTTATACTCAAATTCCAAGCCATTTTTTTGGTCTGTTTCCTCTCATTTTTCTTAGGATGATGCACATATTAATAAACGTCTAAATTTTCACCTTTGGTGGTAGTGGTACAAACATCCACGCTACAGATAATACAAAATATGCATACCAAGCTATATATTTATTTTTTTTATATATATATATAGTCCATTTTTTTAAATTTGTGTAAGTTAGCCCCAAAAATTGAACAAGCCCAGAGGCACCCTTACTAGCTATACACGATTTTGGAAGTGCGGAGGTTATTTTTTTAGAATTCTTACAATAATATACCTCCGATTAAATTTCTTTATCATATCTACACAAAAATTGGTTATATATCTACACAATTGTACAATGTTTTATCTACACAGAAAGGTGGTTTTGTATAAATTTTTTTTACTTTACCCCCTTTGAATTTTTCTTTAAATATATAAAAGGTCTAATTGTAGCAGGCACACGACATCACTAGCACGACAATCGGAAGGGTAGATCAAGTGAAATCACCTAAAATCCCCACAAACTGTTTCGTAATAATGAGTTTTGCCATTGCAGTGATTAAAAAAAGTTTAAACCTATTCCTTAAAATTTTTAAATGCAATTTTAATCACTACACAGGTACTGTAAATTGCAAATACTAGGCACCATGAAAAATTCTTCGTTCTTATGTTTAGAAATAAAGCCAACCCTTTTAAACAACCCACAAAATAATATTCAGACCAAAAAAATCATAATATTCACCGCAATGTAAACTCCAATGAAGAAAAATAAAGTATATAGAAATTAAAAACACTCACACATCACTATATTGTACAATTAAGTTAGATGTGACCGTAACCATTATGAGATAGTTTTGAAAATATTTTTATACCATAACAGATACACCTTTGCTATGGCACAGTTACACAATATTAAATTTTATTCAAGGTATCATACCAATACGTAAAAAGTGCCATAAGGGAAATGCAAGTGATTTCAAAAGACCGATAAAAGTACCAAATAATATTCTTATACACCTGTATTAATAATCAGCCCAATCAAAAACTAGATGTTGGTTAATAAAGGATTTGAAATCAATTTTACAATTGTAAATGAAATCACTGTTTTCCCTTCATATATTAAAAAAAAAACCTAAACACCATTCTTTTGACAATTTAAATTTATAAAAAGCAGGAGGCTAAGATATGTAACAAAAATAGTTTTCAAGTGTGGTTTCATATATAATCTAATGAAACACTAGAAAGTGTGAGGTGATTAAATTCAAATTTCTTCATTATGACATTTTAAATTTCTTAATATTTGTACATTTTTGAATGGAGGGGAAAAATTGTTTTTTTTTGGAGGTTTGGAGTTATTGAAAAAGCTGTTTTAACAATGCAAAATTTTTCTTTTATACAATGGAAAACACTTATACCTTAAAAACTACATTCATCTAATTCTTAAGTGCTTAAAACAGTTAAAGTTATTTTTGTAGTTGGTATATAGTGATATTGTAAATGTTTTCAGTAATATGCTAAATCAAAAACGGTTATAAATGACTTACGCTAAATACACAAAAAATATCCGTAATATTAAAACGTAAAACACAACTAAAACACTAATTACCCCTTTTTCAATAATTAAATTTTTAGCATTTAATGAACCTGAACCTTAACCTTAAATGTACGGTAATAAAAAAAATCAAATAAATTTGTAGATTTAAAAAAGTACACTAAAAGCCCACATTTTCAAACAATAGTAAAAATACATCTAAGAGTTAGCAAATAGATATTTAAGAAAATGTTTTTAACCTTTGAATAAGTTTTTCATTAGAGATTTAATATTTACAATATATTAAAAAAAAAAAGAATCTTCAAGGGGAGTGCTATGTACGAGGTGTTCCTGAGAATAATATACATTTTTCTTTACTTTTTGTAGGAATATATGTAAACAAATTCAATCAAGCTTTTAAAAGTAGCGTAAATTTCCAAAACTAACTAATGAAGATATGATTATATTGATGAGTTGATTGACGTAATTTTCTTCCCATAAGGAAAATGTGTTTATAAGATTTTGCCAGTACCACTTAAACTCCCTATTAATGTTTCCACATTAACCATTATACATAATTAGTAAATAATATATTGCTAATTACAAAATTAAACCAACACTTATATCACACTTGTCACTGATAATACAATAGATGAGTTAAAATCATTTGTTTTGCTCTAGTATTTTTTATGATCATTAAACCACCCTAAAGCTTGTCAAGCCATGTAACTCTACCTCCGATTCTACAACATAAATTACTTGCAAACAATTTAGACGATAGTTTCAACCTTGCAAGATTTAGTATAACTGGGAATATAATAAGAGGCATTACGTTACAATATAAAAATTAGGCATACTTTGCCAACACCCAATACCTTTTCACAACGTTAGCAAAGTGAGAAAAATGGATTGACTGAGGGTGGAAATTTTACCTCGTTTTAAGTTAAGACTTAAATTTATTCATTAGTACATTCTTCATTTTGAAAATATTCTACTGACTAGTCGGAGCCAATTTTTTCTGTCTCTTTGAAGAACAGTTTTGCAAGTAATTTAAGAATTTGGATTTTATTTGAAATTTGGAAAATTATCCTGGGTTTAAGAGTAACATAAACCATATTACGCAACAATTAAACAAAATTTCTTATAAAATTAACTTTTCATACAGAAATGGCTTTCGGTAATCCACATAAAAAAAAGTTTAATATACTTTCTACAATATAAGTGAAAAACCAAATCACTGAATACTAAAATATATAATAACGTATAAACTTTATAGTAACCCTGTTCGCCAGCCTTGCATAGTTCCAATACATCAATGCTGGGATCCTATTGTTAAAGCCATCAAAAAGCCAAATATCAATTGGCTAACAATTGGAAAAAAGACAACACTAAATACCTAAAATTTATTTAATAGTCTACAATAATTAAAAAAAATTATTTACATTTGTACCATTTAAGGTACAGTTTGAAAAGAAGTTGCAATTAATTTTATAATTTTGGTTTTTCACTTCTGATGTAAATTGAAAAGAAATAATAAGTTTAAAAATGATTTAGGGATAATCTGGGTATTCTTTATTCAGTAATTTAGACGTCTTGTACTTTTTCTTTGACGTGAAAGTACTTCTGTTTGGTATTTGGTTTAACAAAACCCTTTTAACACTGTTATTTGGTTTAACAAAACCCATTTAACACTGTTGTTTAAGAAATTTCACACATTTCCATTATCATCATAAAATTAAAAGCCATGGCAAAACAAATTACCAAATTAAGTTCATATGTAACTGGAATTATCAACCAGTAAACACTTTTTAATAATAATTTTTAAGGTTTATTTATCTTTAAAGCTCAACTAGATATTAAGGGGAAATAATAAACTAACATCATAGTTTCGCTGTATTCTTATAAATTCTCTTGTTGTAAAACTTCAAGAGAAGGGGGGTTATGCAAACACTCAATGTAAAGATATTGAGGTTTTTATCGTTAAATTTAACAATTATAGTCGCAGAAGAATGTTAAAGTTAAAAGTTTTTTTTATAACAATTAAGAGATCCCAAAGGATTCTTTTTGTCGTATTCCCCCCCCAAAATAATTTTTTTTTTATATATATTTTTTTCTATAGAGTAGCTTTTTTTTTGTGAAAACGAAAAGCAGGATGATCCTTTTTATAAACTATAAACGAGCACACTTAATATCACACATGGCCTCAAACTCAGTTAAAAGAAACAAAAGAAAGTTCTTGGAAAACGTGTTAAAAGTGTCATTCCAAAATTAATCAAAGTTAGATACACGCGTTTGAGGATCAAAACTGAAATGCTACTCGTTTAAACAAAACGTTTTTCACTCGGATATCCTCGGTAAAATACGCCAAATAATTAAGAGATTTTTTTCATAAATCCTCACCCCTTCTAGACATACGGTAGATCCAAAATCATTCTCAGTGTAAAGTAGAAAACTGTAAGCAGTGTAGACTATTATCTACTCAGCTAAAGAAAGGGCTAAGTGAACAGCCAATTATCAACTCTGTATTTCTTTAAAAGCCAACCTTTCAATTAACATCTTCTGATCATCACCACATTTGTGAAGTCAAACTGACAAATCATATCTTCTTGAATGCATTGCCTTTTTTCTTGCAATTTTTACTCTGAGAACATTTGATAGAGATGTTGATACTGGGACTTTGGAGGGCTCAAAGGATTCATCGTATATCCGTAATGAGGAGGTGGGACAACCGATTGCCCCGCTGACGCAAACGGAGTGAGTTGAACTGTCGAACTTTGTAATACGGCTGAAGATGGTTGATGCGCTGGCAAAGGATGTAATGAAGCGTGAGCAGAGGCTGCTGCAGCAACGTAAGGAACAGCGGCAGCAACGGCCGATCTACTACTAGTGTGGTGGTGAGCCGGAGGTGGTGCTGGCAGTTGAGATGTGGAGTAAGAAGAAGAAGGAGGCAGAGCTCCGGGTGTCAACACGTATTTTTGAGATTGCCCATTAGCGGGGAGGTAAGCGGGTTGGGTTAGACTAGATGTCACATAGACGGTTGGTCGGCAGTATTCCCGGTATATATCAGGTTGAGACGTTGTTGTCAGATAGATCGGTTGCGTGGTTATGTGTTGAACAGGGGACAAGTGAGCAGATGACACTGGATGCCTAGAGCTACCATTGGGTGCATTGCTAGGCAATTGTCCACCATTGTTACCTCCTTGACACCTCTGCAAAAATGACTTTTGTTTAATAATGAAATGTCAGTAGTCTGGGAAAATACTATTCAGTTAAACCATGATTTACTTACAGAATCTCTGACTCGTGGCGGTGATGTAGAACATTTAATAAGCCTTTCTCCTTCCAGATTCTGAACTTGATGACGAGAGTAATGGTGCTGTGAGCCACTATTTTCATGGGTGTTAGAATTTCCAAATCGCCCAGAAGCAGTTGAGTTTGAAGAGGCTTGTAAATTCTGATGGCCACCACCAACGCAGAGAGACTCGTGCTGACAATCATCTGTAGCGATTACTTCCTTCTTAGTCGTGATAACACCCGACATCTGAGACTGAGAATAATGATGTTGCTGTTGCTGCTGCATAGCATGTTGAGCTCGTACCATGGCGGCATGAGCTTGAGCTTGGGCTTGAGCTTTAGCAAGGAGCCTCTTCTTCTGAGATGTACTGGAAGGATTACTTAAATTTCATAAAAAATTAATTTTAATCCATACAAAAAATGTCTTTACAATTAAGGCATACCTTTGAGTAGTTACTGTTGTTGAAGATGAATTTGCCTCTTTTTGGGGTTCAGGCTTAATGACCTTTCCCATTACTGAAGCAGTGAAGTTGGGCAGAGCTCTAACTGGACTGTAATGGCCCTCAGAATCCGAGTCTGGAACTGTAACGCAGCTAATAACATGTTTACGGTTACGGTAGTGGTTACCGATTGTTTGGTTATTCGTATTGGTGCCACCAGAATTGTTTCGAACTACTGAAGAATCTATTGTGAAATAAGTTTTTTAGCAACCGGCAAAAATTATAAGCCCACAGTAAAACAATTACTATTTCTAGGATTCGAATGAGTGTTACTGTCATAGGCTAAGACTTCATCACCAGGAATTAAAGGCAAGACGCTAGCGCAAGTTGTGGTGGTGCTATTTCCCATCAGATTATTGTTGTTGTTGTTTCCATTATTCATCCTTCCATTGCATACGATGATGCAAGGTTTGTTGTTCTGGGCTTTTGCATTCTTAGCTTTGCAGCTGTAAAATAAAAAATAAAATTGCGTTACTACTAAGAAAAAGTAGTAGACAAATAATTTATATCTAACCAGGCGGGTGTGCTACAGTCTTCTTCATCCGAATCAGAGCTAATGGTGATAACACTTACAGCCGGGCTAGGCGTATCACGTATGACAATTGTGTGTCTATTATGATCATTTTCTGGCGTTGTTAGTACCAATTTAGGGCTGAAGAAACAAAGCTTATTAGTTGACAAAAAAAACCCTGGAAATGAAATAAACACTTACACTGAACGATTTAACACTTTCACATCCTGACTTCCCCATCTAACCACAGAATTTGCGGGAGACGAAGCATGGTTATGGCTGTTATGGACTACTCTGCTATTTGCGGTATTAGAAACTGCCATTTGATGATTTGCATTAGCATTGTGATGGGAAGCAGTGGCAGCATGGTGGTGATGGTTTTGATGCGAGCCATCCCACTTTGGAGGTGTTCCCTCTTTTACCCTTTTTTTAACAGGTGACAGTTGTGTACTGCCAATTTCTTTCTCTTTACCAGTTCTAATAAAAAATAAAAGTTATATTTTTATAATATATGTTTTACAAAATGACTTAACACAATATGAATATACCTAGTCTTTGTTTGTCTCTTGGACGAAGCAGCGGATGACAGTGCTAATGAACCTGAATTCTGCCTGTTATGGCTCGAATGGTTCACATTATTCTGATTTTGATGTCTTGTGGAACAGTTTGCTGTATTAGCAGCGGCAGCCGCTGCTGCCACTACACCCCAAGGTTGCTGTAGAGCCGCAGCAGTTTGTTGCTGAAGTAATGGATTTAATTGGCCACTTCGATCTCTCAAATGGTCATACATGGATGTTTCGTGAAGTTCCTGATATAAAAAATGTTTAAGCTAATAAGACGGTACATGAACAATGAAAATAATGGTATGACGTACAACTGGTATGACTGCGGGTTGCTCAGGCAGCAGTGGGCCCCTCTCCAAAACCAGAGAACGAGTCCAAGGGTCAGTTTCGGACAGCACAGGTTGCTGAATGGCTCTCTGGGCAGGTAGTTGTTGCCAGGATGGAACAAACATCTGTCGGTTTGAGGTAGGCCAAGTAGACTGAACGGCATTCTTTAATAAGTTTTCATTTTCTTATAACAAACCCCAAACGACACAAACAAGAAAGAGTAGAAGAAATGGATAGATACCGTTAAAAGCATTTGCCGTCCGTTTTGCTCGACCACTGAAACTGGCACATACTGCTGAGTTCCCACTTGGGTCAAAAGAGAAGGTTGAATCTGTAGGGCTTGTGGTTGAGTAGCTTGAGCCACAACTGGTACCATGTGTTTTGCCTGGTATGGAGGGCAAAGAATAGAAGACACACATAATGATTGGGCTGCGTGTTGAAAGGGGTCTGCGGCTCTAGCCGCAGAGTACTGGTTGCCAGTTACAGCAGCTACACCATTGACTCTTCCTTGCGTTTGTTGCTGAGGAAGATTAACCCTCTGTTGGGCTGCTACTTGATGAGCTTGTTGATAGAAACTAGTAGGTTGCAACTGATACTGAAAACAAAATTCACTATTGAAAACTGTAAAATCTTTAAGCGAGGAGAAGAGGTAAGCTTACCAATGACATCTGATTTCCATTGTGATCATAATGCCGATTGCGACGACAAACTTCCATCATTTGTACTGAGGCTTTGACACTAAGGAAAATTTAGAAACAGTTGAAACCTAAAGGGTCATCAGCGGAATATCATTTATCGGATATTTACTTGGAACAATGGGAATATTCAACCAAATGGTTCAAAGTAACAAAATTATGATTAAGAGCTTCTCCAGGAGTGATGCGTCGTTCTTGATCAAGAGTTAACATTCGTTTTAATAAATCAATGAATTCTCGACGGTCAGCTTTTTCACCACATAACTCCCCACCCTCCAAATCCGTTGGCACATTTACTTGAGCCATGTCGTCCAAACAATTGAATATGTATTTACGAGCCTCTTTCGACTTGATATTAGTTTCCCCCTCATGCTCCTCAGGAGTCTAAAACGAATTAATACACTTTAAGAAACTGTTTTTAGCATTATTAAGAGTATAAGCTACCTTACCTTAAGTCTCCAAAAAGGGTAATTACTATCAGTTTCCCTATAGAAAAACCTAGTAGTTTTGGTAGCAGCATTTAACATGTGTTCAGCTGGCAGACCCTGAGTTTGACTGATATATCGGATCTGAAAAGGGTTTGCATATAGTTTTCTGAAAAGTCAATAAAATAGAGGAGCTACTGACCTGGTCATATTCTGAAGATCCAGGATAAAGTGGCCAACCTAGGAAGAGTTCGGCTATGACGCAGCCCAGAGACCACATATCAATAGCTTCGCAAAAAGGTAAACCTAGGATAATTTCTGGAGCTCTATAATAGCGAGACTGAAGATAGGTTGAACAAACTGCCTTGGATACATGACTAGCCGAACCAAAGTCTATAACTTTTACTCTGAACGGTTGACGAACAGGATTCACTAACATAATATTTTCCGGTTTTAAATCAGCATGAATAAGGCCAAGTTGCTGAAAGACCAAATTATAATCAAACACCACAACTAAAATTTTACTAGCTTTATACAAGAGTATGACATACCTTCAGCTTGAGTAGCGCAGTTAGCACTTGTTGCAAAATAGGACGGATGTATTTAAGAGGAAGAGGACTAAATTTGTTCTGCTTAAGAAAGTCGTAAAGGTTCTGTTCCAACATTTCAAACACCAAACATGTATGGTTTTTGTGAGTGAAACACTCGAAAGCTCGCACAAAATTGAACTATAGGTACCATTTACAAAGTAAAATTTATTAATATTGTAGATATAGATCATTAAAATTTTAATATTTACCTCGTCAGCATTTTCTTGGCTTAACCTATGAAGAATGCTGACTTCAATTTGACCCTGCCGAGCGTAAGAAGGGTGATTTTTCAAGATCTTAATTGCCACAATCTCACTAGTGCCTTGCTTCCAGCATTTGACCACCTGACCAAAGGTTCCCCTCCCCAGGAACTCCAGCACTTCGTACTGGTTGGTGGCCGAAAATAGGCTTTCATGTTGGACTAGTTGATAGTCCCCCTCACCGCTGGAGGAGTTACTCTAAAAAGTGGAATGTGTTGAAAAATCAAATGTGAAAACAATGGCCGATCGAAAAGCAACAAGACTTAATGCTGGGAGATAAGGTAATTAACACGTCTGGCAAAAAACGTTTTTCCCCTAACCTTCCTCACAAAACTGTCTACCCCCTTATTGGCAGGAGTTTGGAGAGAGGTCCTCAGTGATCCCCTTAGAAGGAGAGATGCCAATATTTACAAACTTTTGGAAACGGGGGTGTGTGGGGGAATGATAATCAAGCAACGTAATCAAAATCATGACGTAACGCCGTAAGTAAAAGCTGATACCTTACCTTTACCTTCGTCGTAGTGGGCGCCGTGGTGATGGTTGTTGTAGTAGAATTAGTGAAAGTGGTGCCCGCCCCACTGGTTCCAGTGGTGGTTCTATGCCCCGTTTGATGGTGACTGCTGTTGTGATGATGGTTTTGCTGTCGCACGCTAGCGTTGCTGTCGCCGTTCGTGTTACCTTTGCCACTCTGTTGTACAAGGTGATGCGATTCAACCATAGACAGCCCTTGGACCGCTGGGGCATGGTCCAACTCTTCCGACTTCCGTTTCACACCGCACCGTTGCTAGTAAAACCCACAATGAATTTCGATACTCCGCTTACTAGCTATCTCTAATGATCAAACAGTTCTACAAAGTACAACGACAACGAAAGATACCAGAAAATAAACCCATTGAACGGTCTCGGTATCTCTACAATCCCCTCTCGCAAACCCTTAATTGAAATGTTTACTTTAGAATCACCTCCGGACGTCGTGTTAGCCAAAAGATACCGCAAAAGGGTTACCACGAAACCCAAATTTAAAATATAGTTAAAAAGCAATAGAAATAGTTTCACGGCGCGCATGTACAATTTCACTTTCGAAGAAACTTCCGAAACGCGTGCCACGTAAAAGAGGAGCGAGGCAGTGGCAATAGCGAGGCCTACTTGGCAAGAGTTGGCAGAAACAAGCCAACCATAAGCTAATTTTAAAACGTTTCAAAAAGAAAACTTACAAAAAAACGACGCTTTTCCAAATTACGAGCGTCAAAGTAATAAGGTATTTACATTGGCCTATTTTTCGCGAGGACGCGCGAGAAGAAGAATGGTTTTAAATGACCGTAATTACCTGATAGGTATCGAGCAGTTTAATGGTAGAAGCGCGGATAAAGTTCTGTTGAGGATGGCCCTGGGATGTGACGAGAGTACTACTTGGAGCGTTGCTTTTAGCGTTCGAGTGTCTGCTTCGGCCATAAGCGCTACTGGCGAGGCTGCTACTTCCGGTAGTTGCGGGGGGAAGGGCGCCGTGGCTCTGAGATTGACCACTGGTGACACCCGAGACGGTTTCTACGAAGGTCAGACCACTACCGTTGAGGGCCGAGGAAGCGGGGTTGCGTTCCACCAAGAGTCCGCTGGTCGAGGATACGTCACTGACTTGATTCGCATCTCCATACTGCGTTCTGTAAGGTCAAAAGCGCACTCGTTAACCATTTAATCCAACATTTTAAATCAAAGCGACAAACTAAACATTCGGTTACAATCTTAAGTACTCACGGCTAAATTCGCGTGTGGGGAAGCGAATCTTTTGGAATTTAACCAAAATAGATAACCAGCCGTTAATTCCAACCCTTTAATCTTAAAATTTAATTAGTAGTTTCCCTTTATTTAATTTCCCAGATACGCTGATACGGATTATTCGAGTAATGGGATTTTCAAGGAGAACCTCAGGGAACTAAGATTCGCCGAAAGTCCCCCAACAGAATTAAAGGAATCCACTAATCAAAATTAGTAACGCCAGCGACGAATTACAAATTTCGAAGAAGTAAATACGAAGTGTATATTATGTGACGCTAAATTTTCTAAAAATATCAAAAGACGCGATGTAAAGGCGCGTTTATGGAGTTACGGTTATCTTCAATAATAATAAGATTAAGCAGACCTTGAAAAGGCGCGCGTACGGGAAATCCAATTCTGCCCAGAAACGCACTGTCTAAATCCGATACAAAAATACGATTGAAACAGCACCAAAGCTACCGTATAGTGTCTGGATAAAACACCCAATCAACCCCACCCCAAGGTTTCAAACTTATTACTTAGGAAAAAAATGTCTAGTTCCTAAACCGTTCGAAGAAAATCGCTAGGATAAAATAAAAGTATTTTTCCAAAAATGGGGGAAACCAAAATGCTTATCAGACAACCTTAATCAATTCCTATATTTCAGATAGGGATAAAAATTCTCCTCGATATCTAGAATCTTTTAAAGTCGAACCCGCGAGGTATACGTTAACAAAAGATTAATGAAAGCCGTATTTAAAAGAAAATGTTTGATATACTATTTTACTATATACCGTATATTTGGAACGATCGACTGAAAATTACTTTGTATCGAGTTACACGCTGGTCTAAAAACGACCCGAGGGGAAGTGAAAAGATATGGGAGTCAAAGTCCGGAGTTGTCACATATTGATCGTTACAAGGATCGGGTCCTACTCCCGATGGCCCCAGGTCGTGGCAAAGAGTGGGAGGCTGAAGAGAAACCGATCAGACATCCAAGCTGGACGAAATAAGAGATTGACACGGGGGAGATCTTGCAAAAACGTTTTATATATTTCTTCAATTCCTCCCACTGAAATGTCAAATTGGCAACTTGCGAGATATCGGGTTGGAACGGAGTGTTCAATTTCCTCGGTAAGGGCAAAGAAAATAGAGAGGAATAGAAATTTTCATCTCTCGACAGGGTTGCCAAAAAACTTTTTTTAAATTGAAAAACCCAGTATGGCCAAAAAGGTTGTAACCAGTGGATTAAACAGTTAAAACCATTAATAAACAAGTTGGAAAGCTTGCCAAAATATACCTCTCCTCGGAAGAGTTTTTAATTTTCAGTCAAGCGTAACGGTATCCGTGGTTCTGCGGTAGAACGCTCACCTGTCGTTCAAAAGGGCTCGGGTTCGAATCCCGGCCGATTAAAAAATTATACTACACCCAATGACAAAAAGAGGGCGCTTTTGGAAAAACCTTTTCCCTGATTCTAAGAACCTGCGTACGCAGTGATTACCCTTTGCCTCGAAAATGCGAACGCATTCGCAGGCCTGACAGACAGACACGGTGATTGTATAACCCCTCCTAGGGTACAAAGTTCCCTCGGAGAGGTAAAAATTATCAAATTGCTTATATCTAGCCCTCATTACTTCGAAAATGCTCAAATTGACCGATTTCAAAATGACGTTTTTGCGCTCGACAGAACCTTTACATTGCGAGGTATAGTAGGCTTATTTGCCTGCTTTTATACCCAAACACGCGTAAAATGAATTTTAAGATCCCCAATTGCTTATATCTAGCCCTCAATACTCCGTGAGACGACATAGCAGACGACAAAAAGTGAACGTTAAGTTTTAGTTTCGTTTTGGAATAAAAAATGTTTATTTTAATAAAAAAAAGTGGTTTTAACCATGGATTTTTTTAAACTAGTCTGTCTGGTTCTTGCCAACCCTGTCTCTCGATATGTTAGGGCTATTAACTTCCGGTACCGTTATGACGTAAGCCTCTTCTATTTGAAATAATATTCTCCGGACGTTTATTACGCAAATGCAATAGCTTTCAAAAGTCGCGATAATTTAGTCTTTTGGATGATACCGTTTCTATTCCTTTTCTATATTTTCTTTAGCACGGGTTGAATATCATCGAAAAACATACTAGTTCGAGCGCCCACCCATGGGAGCCAGCATGACGTCACTCTTACCATAAGTAACTTATGTCCTATTCGCCCAATGTTAATTTTCTATTTATAGTCCATTTCAACACAGTTCATACACATGAGAACGTGACTAAAGTAAAGACAATTTTGAGTTGTTTACTACAGGGTTCGTACAAAATTTCTGGAATTAAATTCCCTGACATTTCCAGGTTTTCCCTGACTAAATTGTCAAATTTCCCTGACCATTTTTGTAGAATAAATATGTTTTGAGGTAAAATCTTGAAAAATGTTAATTATGTATTTTTAATATTTTGTTTTGTTTTGGTGTCATTTTAAAATTCCCTTACTATTTCGGACCATTTTAAATTTCCCTGACTATTCCCTGACCATTGGGAATAATTTTCAAATTCCCTGACTTTTCCCTGACCTTTTGGAAAAAATTTCAAATTCCCGGACTTTTCCAGGTTTTCCAGGTATTCCAGGTCGTGTACGAAACCTGTACTAGTCGTTGGAATTTAAACACAAGAGTTCGCGTTGATTATGTGTTCAATGATTTTATTTAAATCTGAATATAAAATTGTCCGTCGAATTTGATACCTATTTAATAACCTATTATCCTGT